>NC_052244.1:5516465-6158258 GCF_013401445.1 Tripterygium wilfordii | reverse complement strand
ATATTTCTGTTATGTTCATATATATATGTATATATCTTGGATTAAAAGTGAGTTAAGGGAGGATTAAAGATGACAAGTTGTTGTGTATGCCAATTTAAGATATAAAATAGAAATATTAAACAAGTTTGGGTGGAATTTTGTCGTGTAATATAATATGCATATGATCTTGGAATACTACCTAACCTAACTTTGAAAACTTGCATATATTCTCATGGCATCCCAAGACCACAACATATATAGATAAAATCAATAATTATTTGAACTGTCTTATTCTAACAATAATAATTTACACCACCATTTTTAATTGAAAAGTGCAAGTAGGATATATTCTATATATAAGCTATAATGGCAGCAAACACCAATCAATTAAAAAAATTTAATTTCATAGATAGTGACCCCATTTTCATTTTTGAATGAATCTCTTTCTCTTCTTACATTCATTATGATATATAATAACTTTTCTATAATACAAGTTTTATTGTTTATTTTATTCATTTTTGTTAATTTTATGCACCTTTGAAAATCATATGTAAGATAAGAATCACGACATCAAATACCTAATTTTATGTGTGTAGGGGTCAAATTTGGTATTAAGCTTGATTCATGTCCAATGACTCACGATCACGATCACGATCACGATCACGATCACGATCACGATCACGATCACGATCACGATCACGATCACGATCACGATCGATGTAATTTTCAGTGTAGGACCTCATAGGGCAAAGGGCTAAGGTATCCCCAGAGATACTTGGACCAGCATAAAAGAATCCAAGAACCAAGATGCCATGAGGCCCAAGTATTAATAGGTTCACGGACCTCATTGGGCTCAACAGGCCCAATTGCTTGACTTAGTGCCAAGCCCATTACCTTGAACAAATTATGCAGTCACTAGTTCGGAGACCGTGTCTCCAGCAGAATATATATCACCTCAACGGGTCTCTACAGTTGGTTTACTCCGATATTCGAGGAAGACTTTTCTCGAATCTCGGGAGCTACACAACGGGTCCCTAAAGAAATTATACAAATATTATTGTATGCAAAGATGAAGGGTGTTGACACCAAATTATGTACAAAAAATATCTCCTATAGAATTCGTTAAAATTGCCTTAAAAATGATTGTAACCTTAATCATTTTAAAGCTGGGTATATGATCAGATGTAATTCTCAAATTATATATTTTTCTCCTACATTATATTTTACAATGGGCTAGTTTGGAACACATTTTTGTAGAGCATTTCTACTACTTTTGAGTATAAATGCTAGATGTAACCAAACAACAATTGAATTGCACATAGTTCGAGATACTTTTAATTAACATTTTCCTTCCAACTTCCAAATGCTACTCTTGAGTAGCTTTTTTGGAGCATTTGTAAATTATTCTCCTTATTGTCCCTTGTAATTTCATATAATTCCAAGATTACCCCTCATATTTGTATATTTTTGTATGTGCAAGTAAAATTTGTTCCACTTATGAAGGAATAGTGTTATTAAAATCCTTCTCATTAAATAAATAAATTAAATTAAATTGATAATTTATTATTATCTTTAATTTATTTAAAAGTCATTATATTATTTTTAAAAATTAAATTGTATGTTTGGAATCAACATATACAACAAATATGCATAATACTCCTACACGTAATTTATCACAATATGTTACAGAGCACAAATGTTAACAGCAAAAGTACAACCAAACACCTACTCAGCATTTAGCCAGCATTTCTATTACTAAAATTGTACAACATTTCTGCTACCACCATTTCTGTTGACATATCTGCTACTTTATAAATGCTCTACCAAACTAGCCCATATATATCTTGTTGACGTTCTTACATATCTTGTTCGATGATAATTAATGACAAGTTTGACTATACAATTGATCATTAATTGTATTTATGAAACAACATTCAATGCAAGTTGCTATAAAATTAATTAAACTAGAAGTTGTTGATTGAAAATTGAAAATCTCGATCAAATGCGACAGCTAGAGCTAAGCCATGCATAGTTTTCCGTTACAAAATTAGAATTCTACTCTTTTATTTGTACATTGCATTGCATAAAATATGTACAAGTGGGTAGATAGGACAAACTAGTTAACATCCAAAACTAATACATACCCTAAATTAATTAATTAATTGATGATTAGGATCCTATCTAGTTGAAACAATATTTGTTAAATTATTTTTCAAATGCTCGGTTTTGTTTTTTTATGAGGAAGGTAGAAGTGTACAACAATCTAATTTGGTCAGTAAAACATGACCTATGCGGTTCTATTTTTTCTATACATTAAACCATCCATGCATATGATAGAAGTTGAACTTCTCTGAGTAAATTATGAATGTTGAAGCGTAAAACTAATAAATGTAATAGAATAAGATGGTTGCACGTAGTACATATTAGTTACGTAAAGAATATTGATGTCACATAAGGTATGCTGAAGAAATGTGGTGATGAAGCTTGTGCTCCTTGCATGACACCTAAACAATCAAATGTCAATCTCAAGAAGCCATCAAGGGGAGTAACATCACAACCCTCAAGGATCCTGGTTGAATTCACAAAGGGAAGGCGGGCTGAAAACTTTAAACCAAGCGCTTTTGGGAGGCATCCCAGGTTTTATTGTTCTATCTCTATCTCTTTATTTCTATTTTCACCTATTCCATGCATTGAGGACATTGCATATTTTAAGTGTGGGGGTAGGAATTTAGGTTTTTCTAGTTTAGTTTTTGCTTGAAATAAAAAATTTTGACTTCAAATGCCTTATGCCATGTCATTCTTGAGTGTATTTGGATGAATTTTGTGATCTTTGAAGCATGGATGGATCTTGCAATGAACATTTTTTCAATTGAGTTGTTCCTATCTTGAAAATTATTTTGTCTATTATGCTTTTGTGAATATGGAACACTTGTTGTGGGGTATGAAATATGACTTGACCTTGGCCAATTACGGTTGTTTAAGATCAATTTGATACTAAGTAGCACTATTTGAGTAATGAAAAGAAAAAATATATATATAGAAAATAAAAGAAAATTTATTATTATGTCTATGAAAAATGGTTTCTTTCATGAATTTTCTACTGAGTAACCAGGCCTCTTACCTACCAAGCAATGAGTTTCGCGTAAAAAGGTAGGAAATGAATGTTAGAGTACCTTGGTGATTAACCTCGTAGCCTTTTTGACTCGGATAATTAGATCCGTTGAGGTGTCCTAACACCTAGTGTCCTAAGTCAACTGGATTGGGAGTCATTGATCGAAAGCTCATTACATGGGTCATTTAGAAAGCTTAAGGATGTTGAACATTGCACAAGTCACCTTTGAAAAGAAAGAGAAAGAAGAAAAAAGAAAAGAAGAAAGTGAATAAATAATGAAGTTTGAATAAATGCTCATTGTAATTGCTCTTTGACTCTTATTGTTCTTGGAAAACTACATGGTCTTTTTTTTATGTCATTTGAAGCCAAATATTAAGTGAAATCCATTTTGTGCATCAATTTTTGAATTGTTAAGCAAAGTGGATGAGATAAGATTCTTGAAGGAATGTTTTTATTGGTTTGAATGCCCTAATGCTTGGTTTGTTAGTGTGGATAGGGTTGCAATTGTGAGTTCATTTTATACTTTTGTTGATGGCATGAATTTTGGCATTGAAGTTGTTTAATGTTTGTGGGTATCATTCTGGTAAACCCTCAGGAGACACAACTCCTCCTACTAGGGGCACCTAGGGGTTTAAAGGTTTGTGGCACATGCTAAGTGTCATCATGAGCCCTACGAAAATGGCGTAGTTTAGTTTCTTATTTTTGCTTTAGTATTAGCTGTTTTGTTTTTCATTTGAGTTGAATTGAGAACTCTTGTCCTTTGATCCTTTGTTTGCTCGAGGATGAGCAAAGGTTAAGTGTGGGGGTGTTTGATGTGCTAATTATACACATATAATTATACATCATTTACATGCAATCTTGTATCGTTTAGAGTCAATTTGGGAATGATGCTGCCTAAGAAATGTATATTTAGGGCTCGGCATCGGGCCAGACTTGTCCAAAAATATGAGGCCCAGGCCCTACTTTAAGGATCGGGCTTCGGGCCGGGCTCGGCTCTCAAAATGAGGCCCAGGCCCGGCCCAGGCCCTTAAGGCTTGAGCTTTTGGGTCGGGCCTTGTGTCAGGCCTAAATTTTTGACTATATAATATTTATATATGTATTATATATATGCATATGTGTAATATATACGTATTATATATATATACACACATACGTTGCAATAATATATATATATACACACACACACACATACAGTGCACATTGCACTGTCTGTGTATGTGTATGTGTGTGTATATATATATATATAAATAAATAATGTCGGGCTTGGGCTTGGGCTCGGGCCAGGCCAAAATTGACCCTAGGTGTCATGCTTCGGGCCTGGCCCTGCACCAAAAATGGAGCCCAGGCCCGATCTAATTTCAGGACGGGTCAGGCTTTGGCTTGCAGGCCCCTGTCGGGCTAGGGTCGGGCCTAGGCCCGCGGGCCAAATGGTGACCCATATGCATATTTGCACATTACAGGTGTTTAGAAGCATATCGAACGAAAAGGAGTCAAATTGGATTGAAGATTGAAGATCTTGAAGAAAATGACAGAGGGCAAAACCAATCGATCGGACTTGGTCCCCAATCGATCAGCCAGGCATAATTCATATAATAATAGAGATGATGTCCGATTGATCAGAAGTAAATCCCGATTGATCTGACTAGCCAAGAAGTCGCTATATCAATTTTCAATTTTTCCAAAGACACCCTAAACTCATCCGGGTCCGACTCAAAACCACACCTATGCTTATTATAAATGGCATATGGGTTTAGGAGGTATAAATAGGTAGATTTTTGGGGTTTTAGGATTACAAAACATTCTAGACTCTTGGGGGAGAGAAGGAGAGCTTGGAGGCCATCATTGGAGCTTGGAGAAGAAGATGGTTCACAAGGGGGTTTTTTCTCTCCTCTTTTATCTTGGTTTTTATGGTTGATTTCTATTGCTTGATGATGTATCTTGACTACTCTATGAGTGGCTAGATTTCTTTATTAGGGTCTTAATGTAGTCAAACCATAATGATTCAATAAATTTGGTTTTCTTATTACTTAATTTCTATCTCTTATTGATTGTCTATTGGGTGTGCTTTATGCTTTTGGATGTTTGGCCATCATTCAATTGGTTTGTTGCCTAGATTGAGACCAGAAGGAGATATCTAGGATTTGCCTCTTACCATAGACGGATTTGCAAAAGAAATAATTTATACATACAACTTACTATACAACTAAACATGCATTCTAAAATAACTTATCAACTACTCATGAACATGCATACTAATCATACTGAACATGCATAATAAAATTGCTATTTTACACTACTTTCCACTATTTTCCACTACCCTATTACATGGTTTACATTTTACGAAGATATATACATGTCAAGTTATAAAATACTAAAAAAATATACAAGAAAAAGAAAAATTCAAATATGGTACATAAAAATACAAATATTGCCCATGGAGCCCGCCGGTTGCTCAACTCCGATCCAACTTCCAAAAGTACACTCCGTCCCAAATAAAGTCCAGCCTGGTCGAAGTCCAAAATCAAGCAAGAATAAATGTTCAAATTGGATACTCAAATGTAAATCAAGATTCAAATCAAATCAAGCTCACACCACCATCGGCACTTGTCTTCAATAGGACCTGTCAACTGGCAACTTCTCAAAAGTCTCTTTTGGTATGATTTTGAGTGAAGATCTTTTATCCACAAGGATGCTTGCTAGTTCTTTCCCACGACACATGGTTGAGATGTGCAAAGCCTTGTTATGCCCCGTCCCTTCAGGTGGAATGTCATCTTCAGTAAAGGATAACAAATGGGAAGCCAACACATTTCCATAATGCCATCAAAGGAATCTGTAGGAATCTTGTCTGATACATAAGCTTGATTCAACATTCTCATCAAGACTTGTCGATGCAGTTCAAAACTCATTATTAATTCCAAAATCGAAATCTTCGCTGGGGTTTTCTTCAATTGATAAACTACTATGTACTCGCTTTGTCGAATAATCTTCAAGAACTCTTGGACTTCAACATCAGTTACAACCTTCTTTGTCTCCTCTGGACACATAAAAAGATCTTCTTTTGGAATAGAACCTGGTTCAACTTCAGGTATTATCTTCCCCTTCCTTTTGTGTTCATCTACTATCGGGTTTCCTTCTGGCTCATTTCGTGCATAGCATTTTCCACTTCGAGTAAATCCGCTAACACTAGAGATATTTTCTACCATTTCTCCTTGAATTCCACTAACTCCGGTATCATAATTTCACGGTATAGTCTTGTCATTTTTGTACAAAGGATCTATCTTTGGTTTTGGCAATGCAACTGGTGGCACATCCTCTATGTAATACTGCAAGACGTATTGTGGAGCGTGATTCGGCCGAAGCCCTTGCTAGTATCCTCCGATGACATTGACTTCATTTGACTGGCCTTTAACTTCTTCAAAGACTATCTTTTTCAAATCCATCAATTCTTGTATAGTTGTATCTTCTCATGAAAGCCACAACAATCCTCAATGACATGTCCCTTCTATCCCTTATAGAACCCAAACATTTTAGTTGTGTCATAAAGTCCATACTGAATGAGCGTGTCCATTGTCTCTTCATCAACCAACCCTTCATTTCGCAAAATCACAAACAACTGGCCCAATGGCATTGAAATCTCTGAGACCCATCTTTTAACAACACAAAATTCTTTAATAGAGTTCACACCATCTTTCTCATGATTGGGCAATGGATTTTCATTGACATTTGGTTTACTGATTGCATTAAGGTCAAGTCATTTTGCTTCAATCATTCCTTGGACTATTTTCTTAAACTGTAAGCGTGCCTCAGTTGAATGCCCTAGCGCATCTCCATGGTACAAACATGTGGAGTTAGCATCATACCAATGAGGATATGGGGGTTGGTGGATCCTTCTTGGAATATGAGCGATTGCTCCTTGCGCTTGGAGTTTTGTGAAACATTCGACATAGGTCATGTGCAAAGGGTCAAAATGTTCAACTGGCCTTCT
Source organism: Tripterygium wilfordii (assembly GCF_013401445.1). NCBI lineage: Eukaryota > Viridiplantae > Streptophyta > Magnoliopsida > Celastrales > Celastraceae > Tripterygium > Tripterygium wilfordii. The sequence continues at coordinate 6,151,182 of NC_052244.1, read as the reverse complement.
GGGTCTTGGATTTTGGAAACTTAGACGAGGGTTTTGAGGGTATTGGTTGGGAGGTGGTACGTTGTATCGGGGTGGATAAGAATTTTGAGGGTGGTTATAATATGCTCTTGAGTTAGGCATCCTGGGGGCATTGCTCCTTAGGAGATAATCCGAAGTGGGTGCACTATAAAAGACTGGAGGTGAATCAAAATTCACAGAATGCACTTCAGTCTTTTTGCCCTTACTTCCTTTTGGTTGGATCCGTCTATCAAGGATGGGATTGTGCATGGTACCTCTCTTCATGCAACGTTCAACCCGTTCTCCCACTTGTATCATATCTGCCAAATCGTTGTGACCGCCTCCAGCCAAATTGAAAGTATAAGGCTCCTAGAGAGCATCAATAAAAGCATTTAACAAATCCATTTCTGAAAGCGGTGGGATTATCTGGGCCGCCAAATCCCTCCATCGATGAGTATACGCCTTAAAACTTTCCCTATCTTTCATCACTGTATTCTGAAGATCATAAATAGTAGGAATATTTTCCTCATTATGCTTGTACTACTTCATGAACATTTCTGCCAAATCCTCCCAAGAAGATACTGACGAAGGATTGAGTATATCAACCATCTTTGAGCTGCTCCGGTCAGACTATCTTGGAAATAATGCACTAACACCTTCTCATCATTTGCGTACGGCTGCATATGTCTACAATACATGGTTAAATGATCAAGTGAAACTCTTGTACCATCAAAAAGGCTGAATTTTGGAAGTATGAAATCATGCGGGATGTTTAGATCCTTCACTAGGCAAAGATTGGCTGGATTCAATGTTCTAGAGGCATTGAAACCCCCCATGGCCCTCAACCATTTTTTAGCTTCTTGATCGCATCCATTGAGATACCCTCTTCATTGTGAACTCCCTCAGTCACTACTTCACTAGTGTATGCTCCTGCAGTATCAACACCGATTGGGAAGGGATTGTCATGTAGATGGGTATCAACTGGATGAACGTATGTTGGGTTCTGAGCAATAGTCTATTGGGAAACATATTGGTATTGATACAACCCCGACAATGGTTGGTTGCGAACAGGAGTATACCCATCCCGATAAGGGTGATTCTCTGGACCTTTCGATATCTCGGAGCTTTCAGCCACTCCCTTCCCTTTCATCAACAAAGCCATATTTTTCACAAGCAAAGCAATTTGCTCCTTCATCTCTGCTATATCTTGATTATGATTCTGTCCCTCTATTTCGTACTCCATATCCTTTGTGATTTTTTATTGCAGGCGAGTTTGATAGGGGTGATGATGATGCTTTCTATGCACTATGGTTATTTATGATTTTATGTACATTGTGAAAACAACAACATTAGTTCCCATTTATTTTCTTTTAAAAATGTGTATGTGTGTGTCTATCATTTGTGCAAATCCTAAATATTCTTTGCAATCTAAAAATATAATAAGGCAGAATATCATTCCATTCAAAATATTGCAGTTCAAATCGATTATATCTTTCACTCATCAATAATCTCAATGACATCAGAATTAGCCGATTGTGTTTGAAATATCCTCTCCCTAAGCACATACAAATCTTTGCGTAGATCTACTAAAAACAAGGAGACTCCAACCAATTATGATGCTTTGAGTGCTTGATCCATCTTCAAATCTTATGCCTATTTTTCATAACCGTGAGCCCACCCTGATAAATGCAAGGCCCGACTCATGATTAGCTAAATCTTGTCCTCAGTGTTTTGTTGCCTCTTTCAGAGCTCATTCAGTTCATTGTGTAGGAAATCATTTTTTTGATTCAGCTCTTTTACCTCGGCATTATTTTGTTGAATTAAATCTTCGGTTTCCTCATATAGCCCTCGAAACTTTTGGCCTTCTGAAAAAGCGCACTCCATCTGTTCTCTCAAAGAGTTAATCTCCACAACATTCATTTTTAGCTGGGCTTTTTTGCAAACATTTCCTTCTTAGCATCGTAGCTTAGTTCTCCCAATGTCATGATTGTTTCTTTCATTTGAGTGATTTCATTTTGTGCCTCTTGGAGTTCTCCTTGCATCCTTGTCACTTGCTCCTCCATTTTTGTACCTTTTTCTCGAAGCCTGCTCCATTCTTCTTTCATCTGCAAGTCTTCTTGTAGCTTCACCTTCTTGTTCTTGACAAATTCAGCTTTCATCTTTCTGAACTTCCCCTTATATTTTTTTATTTTTCAATCATATTCTGTAGTATTTTCCACACTATCTTTGCTTCTTTGTCAGGGAGTCCAGGTGGCTCTCTAGCCATTTCGTCATCGCTTAATGCGCTCTCCAGTTGTAAATCTCCTTCCATTTCCTAAACTTCCTCTTTCACGGTTATTCCCTCATTTCTGTCTGGCACAAATTCTATATACAAAGTCCCTCCATCTTTGTCTTCTTCCTCAATGATCTCCTAAAATATGGCTTCGCTTTCCTGAGAGCACTTTCCTTTCCCTTTATTTTCTTTAGCTAACTTCCCTTCTTCCTTTCTTCTTCCCTCATTGGGTATATCATAAACCCTACAAAACTTTCCTCTTTTTATGTGCCATGCCTCATATTGAGTAGTTCCATAAATATTTTGAGGCCCTCTCCTCACTCCTTGAGGGTTACTCCATGCGTCCCCTATTTTTCATACCAAAGGCTTCCCTTCTTTTGTCTTAAAGAGAAAATTTGAACTCTTTCAAGTGATGAGTGACTGGTCTACACTGATTCCCACCTGTTTGTTGGAGAAACATTATTGGCTCCTGACTAGTAATTCCCCAAGGGCCTATAAATGGAACCCAATTGCAAACACCATACTTGTCTATTAATCTGTCTGTTTTATGCCATGAAGCTCTCATGTATACCTTCCTTTCATCCAAGCTAAATAAAAGAAAACTCCATCTCTCCATTGAAGGTTTTTGTTGTTGCAATCATGCCTTTCAAAATCTTTGATAGGATCCCTCAACTGACAATCATCCTTTTGAAATTGCATAAAAGGCACCCCAATCATTTTCTCATACTTTAAGTGACTAATGAGCCAGATCCCTAGCAACTGCGCACACCCAATGAACTTCCCCTTTGTAGAAACACGACAATGATTAAGGGATCGGATAGTTTCGCACAATATTACAGGTACTGGAGTTGCTCGATGTTTAACGTGATTAACCATCTTAATCACACCTCTGTCTATGTTTCCACCCGCACTTGGGAAAATCACAGTTCCATACATAACAATTGCAAAAGCAAACCGTCATTGTGAAAGTTCTCTTTGGCGAAATTCATCAATATTTCTTTAAGAAAAGTCCATCTTGCACCCTTTGTACCTCTCATTTCTTTAATTTTCTTCATGGTCAAACCCAAAAGCTTAGAAATAACTGCTTCTGCAAAGGTAGTCCCTCCTAGGTTGTAGATCTTATTAGCATGCAATGTGTGTCCCAACAACTCAGCATATTCTTCCATCACTGGCGATAAATCTATTGACCCGAAAGTGAAACAACGGTATGTCGGATCCCAGTGATGTATAGTTGCGTGAAGGAGAGTTATTGGTGTCTGGATAATCAACAAATGATCGATTCGTCCAAACGTACTCCTAAAGGCTTTCCTTGCATTCATATCCTGTTTTTGCCAGAACTCGGATAAAGCTTCCAGCACTCGCGTCTAAAACGAGACCTTCTTCACCAGTCTTAATGGTTGGTCTTCCTTCAAACTGTCTCCCAACTCTTCTTGTAGCTTCTCTAACTCGTCTCTGATTTCTATAGGATCTCCCAATTCCACTGTACTTGTTCCTATTGGCATGATCATTCTGCAAATATTATTATCTGGTTAGATTGCAAAGATGTGCTCGAAGGTGTATTCATGAACAACAATAGGAAACAGAAAAGAAAAAAAATTACAGGAATTAACCTGCACAATTTAGGTTAGGACACAAAAGATACAAGAGCAAAGCAAATATACAAAAAGGAACAAGTTATGAAAAGAAAATGGGAAGGATTAGGGCATATAAGAATGACAAGGAATATAACATAGTACAGGAATGCAGAATAAATAGTTAGGGTTATGAATGCCCCTTTTGTTCCTGAATTGGGTAATACCACCTAAAAATGTCTGGAGATTTAGAACCAAGGCTACGGTTTATCTATGGTGCATATAGGCGGTTCAACTAACTAATCGCGAGGTCTCTGGATCAGGTGGCTTTTGCTCCATTGGATCACAAAAGCTCATCCCTTAATGTCATAAGAGACGCCCATCTAGAAGGATGTCTTCCCCCACCCATATAGGGAAGTGAATCCCATGAAAGTGGCAGGTCAACCCTCACTAATCACTAAGTAACCCGAGTATAGGGTTATGTGTGTGTAGTGATAAGTGTATGTGTGTGTGGGGGCAAACAAACCAATATCCCTAACATTTAAATTTCATAAAGCCCATGTTTGATGAAGATATCTACAACATTGAACAAATTTATCAAATTCCTTGTGTTCAACATAAAAATACAAATTGGAACTAACATAAAAACTATACAGGAAAAGCACAAAAAATCAATCATAAAAGGTTTGACCCCTTTGGTACAAAAACCAATGTCCTCAGCAAAGTCGTCAGTTGTTGCAACCGGGTCATGACGCGAACCGACGATGGGTGTATTTTAGAAGAGATGGGTAGAAACAGGATGAAAAATGTTTAGAGTTGCCACCAATTGATATAAGTGCAATTGGACACTAAAAATGGTCTACGAACCAGGAAATGGGTAAGGGGGTCTATTGAGTATGGGGAAGGTATTAGGCACCCAACAACTCCCTAAAAGGTTACCTATATGATCTATGTGCTTCTTCCAGAAAAGATTTCGTTTGTCCCAATTTGTTTTAATGAATTTTCCACATACCCGAAAAATCATATAGTATCAAATGGGTGAAAATGTGTTCCATTGATGTTAGACTAAGGCTTTATTTTGAAAATCCCATTTTGATGGGTTTTATTGGAAATGTATGAATAATGCACGGGATCACTGTGGTCTTTCCCGGTTTGGCCAAAAATGTTTTGAAATTGAAGGAAAATCCCATTGGGACTAGGTTTTAAAGATTTAGAAAAGGATGCACGGGATCACTGTGGCCATTCCCGGCTTGGCCAAAAATGTTTGAAAATTGATGAAAAATCCCACTTGGAATGCGTTTTGAAGATTTAAAAAGGACGCACGGGATCACTGTAGCCATTCCCGGCCTGGCCAAAAAGTTTAGAAATTGATGAAAAATCTCACTTAGAGTGGGTTTTGATGATTTAAAAAGGACGCACGGGATCACTGTGACCATTCTTGGCTTGGGCAAAAATGTTTGGAAATTGATGAAAAATCCCACTTGGAGTGGATTTTGATGATTTAAAACGGACGCACGGGATCATTGTGACCATTCCCGGCTTGGCCAAAAATCTTTAAAAATTGATGAAAAATCCCACTTGGAGTGGGTTTTGATGATTTAAGAAGGACGTGCGGGATCACTGACATTCCCGACTTGGCCAAAAATATTTATTTGATTTGGAAAAATGTTGGTTGGAATTTGCTAAAAGGGCAATGAGTTTTATACCAAAGGAGACCTCACAATCACGTAATCACAAAATAAAGACGGTCCAATTTTACTTGATGAATACAAGTGATACTTTTATTTGAGAAGATAACATGATTAAAGCCTAGGCAGGAGTTGAATGTTATTAAGTTATCCTCCTAATTGACTTTAATTCAGGTATCTACTAAATTAAATTACCATTATTTTTCGTTTTAAATGAAGTCTATATTCTCAAATGGAACATTTTGAAAAACCAATGTCATGAAACTGCCTAATGTCCACTTGAAATATATAGATTTCACTTAAGAATATTTAGTGATGACGTGGTTGATGGATTGACGGATTTGCAAAAGAAATAATCTATACATACAACTTACTATAAAACTAAACAGACATTCTAAAATAACTTATCAACTACTCCTAAACATGCATACTAATCATACTAAACATGCATAATAAAATTGATACTTTACACTACTTTTCACAATTTTCCACTACCCTATTACATGGTTTACATTATACAAAGATATATACATGTCAAGTTACAAAATACTAAAAAAATATACAAGAAAAAGAAAAATTCAAATATGGTACATAAAAATACAAATATTGCCCATGAAGCCCGTTGTTGCTCAACTCCGATCCAACTTCCAAATGTACACTCCGACCCAAATAAAGTCCAACCCGGTCTAAGTCCAAAATTAAGCAAGAAGAAAGGTCAAAATTGGATACTCAAATGTAAATCAAGATTCAAATCAAATCAAACTCACATTAAAAGATTCGCACATAAAAACATAATTTTTCATGTTACATATAAACATAACTTTTCAAATTAGATTTGAACCATCACAAAATACGAAATTCATACTCCAATACAGATATGGCCGATCGATCGGGATGGGGTCCGATCAATCGGAAATGGCCTCGAGTAAAAGTTCCATAAACATGATCCGATCGATCGAAAATAGCCCCTGGACAATTTTCCCCAAGGAAATCAACTCATCATCCGTCAATATTTCGATATCAAAACTAGGAAAATCAAAACAAGATATCAAAACCAGATATGGAAAACCAGATATCAACACAATGAGCATACAGAGATCCAAGCCATGAAAATCAAAACCAAATATGGTCCCCTCCGTTCTTTTCAAGAAGGAAAAATAAATGCAGAGAATACCTTTTATCACTTTCGGAGAAATAGAACCAGAGAGATGGAACCAAAAAAATGATAGAAGCATGTGCAGACTATTACCTTCACCGAAAAAGAACCAAAGAGATGGTGAGATGAGATGGTAAGGGTGAACGCCGGCTCTCTAAACGAAACCCTCCCATTTTCTCTTTTTTTTCACCCGGTTTTTGCTTCTTTCCTCTCGATTCCTCCTTTTGTGCAGTGCCTTTCTCCCTCACACAAAACCCTCTTTTTCTCTTTTATCTTTTTCTCGTGCAGCACCTCTCTCTGCTTTCAATTTTTTCTCCCACCTCTTCTTCCGGGGCGCCCCCTACCCTTCTATCCTCTCTCCTTTTTAAGCCCTCAAAAAACCCTTTTTGTTTTTTTGTCCTTTTCTCACACCTTGATACACGTGACACACTTTTCCTTATTTTATTTTTTTCAATTCCAAAATGTTTTAAAGATTTAGTGTCATATTTCCCTTTTTATTTTATTTTATTTCTACTTCTTAGATATTTTCTAGGGTTTTGACTTTGAGGGATAATTGGACAAAGACTTGGGCTTTTTTGGGTGTAAAGGCTTTGAATTTTTGTGAATTTGTGGGCTCATTTTTAAACAAAGAATAGAGTTTTTGGGATTGGATTTTTATTTTTGTTTTTGTGTTCTTTTTTCATTTTTATTTTTATTTTTAAAATTCTGTCGAAAGGAAACCCGTTACTACAAAATATAACAATTTTTATATTTCAATTAAAATAACGAACTAAACATTAACTAATATAAACAATTTCTATATTTCAATTAAAATAATCATTAGAACATTAACAAATTTAAATAATGTTTATATTCTAATTAAAATATTTACGTCAACATTAACGTATATTATAATTTTTATATTCCAATTAGAATAATGAACTAAACATTAACAAATTTAAACTATTTTTACATTCCAATTAAAATAATCAAGAGAACATTAACAAATTTAAACTACTTTTCCATTTTATTTAAAATAATAAACAAAACATTGACAAATTTAAACTATTTTTACATTCCAGTTAAAAAAATAAACAGAACATTCAGAAATTTAAACTATTTTTACATTCCAATTAAAATAATCAAGAGAACATTAACAAATTTAAACTATTTTTACATTAAAATTAAAATAATCAAGAAAACATTAACAAATTTAAACAATATTCATAAACAAACTACACTAATCAAGATAATATTAACAAATATAAGTTTATTTTATACACCAAATAAAATAATTAACTCAACATTAACAAATTTAAACACTATACAAGATAATATACATACCTAAACAATGAATGCAAGTATAAATCAACCACTAAACTGAAGCACTCTCTTCCTCTCTGTGTTCATTTTGTTTGTGTTTATTTTGTATCTGTGGGTAAGGGAGAGCGTCTGTGGGTTTGTTTATAGGTCGAAGAAGCCATTACTAGTCGTGACATCAAAGAATCCTAAGCAATGTCGTAATTGTCAAAAGTGGCATCACTTGAGATTCTTCTATGCCGCTATTTGTAACAACGGCACTCTCATGCCGTTATTGGGATATGGGATGCCACCGTTTAGATGCAATTGTGCCGTTGTTTAAAACAACGGCACTTGTCCTTTGCCCTAAGCCGTTGTTCTCAACAGCGGCACTACTAAAGACAAGTAAGTGTCGTTGTTGAGAACAACGGTACCACTAAAGACAAAGAAGTGCCGCTGTTCTCAACAGCGACAAGGTGCTAGATCACTAAAAAATTTAAACTAGATGTTATATGCCCAAAAAAATATGTACGGAAGCAATTTTGAAAAAAAACTCGAGGTATGTGGGTTTTCTAGAATGAGTATGTTATTTCCTCTTTCTTTTGTTTGTCTTGTGGGCTAAGTTTACACGCGTACTATGCAGGCTTTAGAAGGATTTTTTATCGCAAGTGATGAAGCTGTTCAAGCCTTGGTAAAGAAAAGGAATGAGAAAGAGAATGACAAAAAGATTAAATTTCAGGAAGAGGAGTTAAAGGAAGCCAAAGTTTTGATTCATGAGAGCAAGTTAAAGAGCCATGGTGCCGAATGTGAGACCGTTCGTGAAGAAAGGGGCCAGTTTAAGACTGCTCTAGTAGTCCAAAAGAAAGCCGATGCAGAGATGCAGAAGGGTGAAGCAATGGAGAAAATTTATACAGTGAAAATTAGGACATTGGAGGAGTTGGTAGCACCATTGAAAGGTGGAAACTGATGACACAATATAAAGAGGGAAAATCTTAGTTATGGAAGGAAGATGATGACCTTGCCAAGTGTGAAGTGGTTCTAATCGCTATCAATTGAATAGGAGGTGGACAGGAAAAGATGTGGGAACTTCTCGTCAAAACGTGAGCAGTCAGGAAGAAGGAAAAAGTGATGAGTTTGTTGAAACGGCTGGCAATTCTAAAGAAGTGGCAGATGAATAAGGGAAGGGTGTTGCTATTGAAACCCACCCTATACCTATATCTATATAGAAAAAAGTTAAAAAAGTCAACAAATGCTACTTCTCTCTCTCAACTAAAATCCTCTCTCTTTCTCTATTTCTATGCATTAAAAGCATCGATGTTATCATTACACTATCATCTTCCATGTCTTTATATATTATTTTATTTTTGTGTTTTTTATACTTGCTTTTACAAAGACCACAGAGTTAATTAATTTGTGCAATCTAATTAATGCAAAGAGGAACTTTGTTTATTGTAATATTAAAAGACATAGTCGTCATTAAAAAAGGACGTAGCCGGTATTTTAACAATTGTTGACGAGCTCCGTTTCGGGCGAACCATACCTTGTCGGAAGCGAAACGACGACAAAAATCATACACTATGCCTTCTGGCATAGATGTTCAATGGATTTTGGCCATCCGAATTCGTTTAGGGCCTCATATTTACAGTCAAAACTCGGAGTTTACTTTTTCACATGTTTTATTTTAATTCTGTTTTAATTTAGTTGGATTAGGGTTTTCAAAACATATTTAAGCCTTTGGACCTTGTTTCGAATTTATTATTGAATTCTACAAAAATCTTGGGTTTTTACCTAACCTAGTGATAAGCATGCTTATGTCTTGTCTTGTCCTATGTTATCTATTTGAAGAGAATATATTCTCTATTAAAGTGTATAACTATTTAGTTATAGAGAATATATTATCTGTAAAAGGGTGTAACTCTTTAGTTGCAGAGAATATATTTTCTGTAAAAAGGTGAAACTTTTTTTTTGCAGAGAATATAGTCTCTGTAAAAGGGTGTAATTTTTTTTTGCGGAGAATATATTCTTAGTAAAAGGGTGTAACTCTTTTTTTGCAGAGAATATATTCTCTGTAAAAGGGTATAACTCTTTAGTTCCATCAACAACTTCAAGGTTAACACCATTAATCTATATATACATATACATGGTTGTTCTTGGCAATATACATACCAGCAGAAGATATGAATTTGGATCAATTGAGGATTTCGGCCAATGATCTACGATTGTCAAGTGGTTCAAGTGATCAGGTAAATATATAACTTTTTAATTGCAAATGCTCAAGTGAATGTCTATTGTTCTCAGGATGATATTCTTGGACACGAAATAGAACAAAAAGACGAAAATTTGGACGAAAATATTGATGGAAATGTCGACGAAAATGTGGACGAATTTTTCACCGACATGGTATGATATTTAACTCAATTAATATATGTTTTATTATGTCAATTTGTAATAAAAAATTGTTAATTTCTGACAGAATTAATACATTTTTAGGTATTCAATTCGCGCCAATCTCTTATTGATTGGATTCAAAATACTGAACGCAGTTTAGGATATATCATTGTCATTAAAAGGTCAGAGACTAGTCTAATCGGGAAGAGTCCTAGACTGTTGTTCCAAAGTGATCGCGGTGGCACGTATAGAAGCAAGAAAACCTCCACAATGGTTACAGGCATAAAAAAATTTGATTGTCCTTTCAGATTGAAAGGGGAGAAAATGCGAACAGGTGATGACTGGATGGTGAGGGTGGTATGTGGAACACATAATCATGCCCCTACAACGTATATGGAAGGACATCCATACCCAGCTCTCTGAATTCAAAACCCAATTGACGTTACATCTGTCTATGAAAAATGTGAAGCCACGAGATATTTTGACATTGTTGAAGAAGCAGAATCCAGACAACGTGTCTACCATTAAGACTGTATATAATGCACGCCAGAAATTTCAAACTGCAGAGAAAGCTGGTAAAACCCAGATGTAAGTTGTCATGTCATTCCTACAACGTGAAGGATACATTTTCGAGAGTCGAACAAATGTTGTAACCAATGAGTTTGAAGATTTATTCTTCGCACATCCAGGATCATTAGAGCGATGGCGTGCATGCTCGCACGTGTTTTTGATGGACGCAACATATAAAACAAATAGGTACAGGATGCCTCTCCTTGAGATTGTCGGCATGACTGCAACTAATATGACATTTTGCATAGCATTCGTGTTCTTGCACTCAGAAAAAATATTCAATTATACTTGGGCTTTAAGGTGTCTGCAGTCAACAATGGATGGATGCACTGGTCCACAAGTTATTGTCACCGACAGAGAGTTGGCCTTGATGAATGCATCTGCCCAGGTATTTCCTAATGCTAAGAAATTACTTTGTAGATGGCACATCTATAGGAGTATTTTGAGCAAATGCAGGTCATCCGTAACAGACAACAAAACTTGGAATGCATTCTACAAAATGTGGACTAAGTTGCTGGAATCTGAAACTGAGAATGCGTATGTGTGCAATTTGACGGACCTTGAGGTAGTGTTTCAAAACTTTCCAGGTATTATTAATTATCTTAAAGATGTATGGTTGACATCATATAAGGAGATGTTTGTATCTGCATGGACCGACAAATATCTGCATTTTGGAAACCAAACAACTAATAGAGTCGAGAGCCAGCATGCCAAGTTGAAACGATACTTGGAGTCATCATAGTCAGCTTTGGTGACATCACTATCGTTTATTCATCACGTCATCCAATCACAAGACCTGGCTATCATAGCGAGTACTGAGCAGAGCAAAACTATCGTCCAACATCGATTCAATATACCGCATCAGGAATTATGTGGTTTCGTTTCAATCCACGCATTACAGATTTTGAAAGAATTTGAGTGATCTATGAATGCCGGAGAAGTTTCCTACAAATGCGGATGTCAACTTCGTACGAGCTATGGACTACCATGTGCGCACGAGCAAGCAATATATTTGAACGATGGTCGTCCCATACCAATTAATTCCATAGATAATTTTTGGAAGAAACTTGACTTATCATCGTGTGTGTCTCTTCAAGACGATGACATCGATTGTGTCGTCAATCTGTAAGTGTTCACAAAACAATTTAAGCAGCAAACTAGGCATGACAAATTCAGTCTTTTAAGGAAGTTGAGGGAGATAATCACACCATCAACAACTTTAATTCGTGAACCTGTTGTTAAGATGAACACTCATGGACGCCACTCGAAGAAAAAAGTTGCATCAAATACTCATGCTAATCCGTCTGCATTAGTGCCCGACATGAGTCTCTTGATTGCTTCAAAGTCCAATGTGATATTACACATTTTAAGTGCTGCACAGAGCTTCACGTATTTTCCACTTCGATCTACTCCACCACCGCCGTATCAACATGTTACTATCGCTATCGGGTACGTAAATAATAATCACTACGTCCAAGTTGCATTGACAGAGGGTTACCCGATGCCTCCTATTATGCCTCAATGGGTTCACTTCAAACATGATTGCACAACTGCATGGGCTACCCCGTATGAGGAGCGAATTCATGCGTACATGCAGTATATGCGTCATAGGTTTCATTCTGAAACCATTGTGTTGGAAGATTAGAAATGTAATGTGTTAATATATTTGAATAAATTTGTTTTAAATATTCAAAACTTTTGTGTTATTTAATTTTACCTCGTACAAAAAGGGAAAAATAAAAAATTCAATCAGATTGCATTAACTTTGTTAACAAAAAATAAAGGATACATAATTACCAACTAAATGAATAAAACTATATATAATTTAATCCTCAACGCTCTCTGATTTAAATTATCTAAAAATAAAAACATATAATTGGAAAATCAATATCATATCAGTAACATATTATCCTCAACTTGCTTATAAAATATACAATTGTAGTGCAGGAAAAGGAAAAGGGAACCATTGAAAGTGGGGGAGGCAAGAAAGAGCCAATGAAAAAATGATAAGAAAAGAAAATATAAATAAAAATTAAAAATCACATTAGATTCTCCACATATTTAGCACTTGTCATGTCAAATAATCCAAAAAACTATATTGAAGATGACACACGCACAAACATCAGTGTCAACAAAACTTTTTAGTCGGTCAAATCATGTATAGGTGGGTTTAAATAGCAAGTAGATTGGGTGTATTTAGAAAGACCCATAAGGGAAAGAAATGGTTGCATTTGGGACAGTGTGGCTTTTAGGATGTGAATTGTTTGAAATATTTAGTGAGAAACATTCAAAAAGGATACGTTACCTTTTGTAAATATTGTACATATGTACTTATCCGACTATCTTGTCTCCCAATTTAAGTCTAACTTTTGACAAAAAATTGAACTTAAATTTGAAACATATGCAAAAAATAAAGTACTTATCTGGAGGAACAATGCTTGGAAGTCTTGATGGTACTAGTCGTTTAGCAGTTGTTTCTTGACGCTTTAAAGTTTCATCTTAGCTTGAGGTCGTCTAGAAATATTTTCAAAGCTTGCAATCCATCTATTAGTTATGCATTCAAAATAACCATGAGAAATAGTCAATGGAACTTCCATCGGCTCTCCAATGCTTAAGTCAGTACAAAATGATACAATTCAAACTTAAGCATAAAACGATAAAATTCAAAATAATACAAAAAGCATTAGAAATATACAACTGTAAATGGATGACGTTCCAAGAGTGATTGATATTTTTTTCATCTTTTTGTTATAGTTTGTAAGCTCTTTGTCCCAACACCTGTGTAATGAGTAGGGACCTTCCAAATTTGGACCTAACTCGCCAGCGCCAATTTCTTTTGTGTTCTGGAATATACGATTAAGAACCCAATCTCATTCTTTGAATGCTCTGGTACAAACATGTTTGTTAAAGTGTCTGGCAACTTTTATTTGGTAGGCTACAGTTCTGGTACGTGCTTGATGTATGAGTTCATCAATTGTATCAAGTGATCATTCAACTCTTGCCAATTGGATTGCTCGTTGGTCCACTAAAATCTTTATGATGGAAAACCAGCTTCAACTGGTATGATTGCTTCATATCCATAGGCAATTGAGAGAGGCATTTCCTCAGTTGGAGTTCTTGCTGTAAATGGATGACGTTCTATAGGACCATAATACTCTTGAAAATTCATTCACCTAGGCGCCCCTGGCTTGTTCCAGGCGCTTCTTCAAAGTATTGACCAGCTTCTTGTTTGAAGCTTCAACTTGTCCATTTTCTTGGGGATGTCTTGGCGTAGCAAATTTGATCTATATTTACCAATGAATGCAAAATTCTTGGAACTTGTGGCTGGCGAATTAAGAACTATTGTCAATCACAGTTTCTCTAGGAACTCCAAACTTGTAAATAATGTTCTTCCAAACGAATTCTTCATTTCAACGTCTCTAACTTGATGAAAGGCTTCTACTTCTATCCATTTGGTGAAATAATCTGTAAGTAACAAAAAATAAAGACGTTGGCCTAGTTGAGTGCACCCTCTTGGTCGTAGGCCTCCTTCCACGTGTGGGTTTTTCTTCGTGTCAAACTCCACCATGACTGGATTTTGTGACTTTTCCATGGGTGTCACTAATGTATAATATATTTTAGCTACAAAAAATTGATTTACAAACCAAAATAGTTTATAGAAACACTCCCAGTGCAAATCTAAAAGTTTTATCGTGCACACGCATTGTTTTGGTTACTGCAATTTGGCAGTTGTGTTCCTTCGTGATTTCTTCATGCTTTTGTATCACTAAGATATAACACAAAAAGTTATATGCCTTGACAAAAGTTTACAAGTGATTCTATTGAATTTACAAAATAAAGAAACTACAAATCGAAAAAAAAACATTATAAAAAAGTCCCATAAACTCTAACCACAAGCCTATGGGTTACAAAGCCAAAACAAAATTAATATGATTATGTACCAGCTTAGTACAATATCTTAGTGGCATGAAAACATTCTGTTGTCACCAAAAAGTGGCTTAAGGTTGTGATGAATTGCAGGTGTGTCAAGACTTATAGTTTCCTACACTAATTTGAAAGAAATGCACCAAATGCAAATGTATAGTTTCCATCATCGTTTTGTTGCGCCTGAAACCCTAAAAAAAGTTAAGTTCACCCATCGTACTCATCTCAAACTCTGACTTCATTAGTTCATCGAAGTCATTTGTGAGGGTTACAGAGGTATACCTAAAAATAATATCATCCACATAAATCTGGGCAACTAGAATATGTTTCTAATATCTTTTTATAAAGAGTGTTTGTCTATAGTTCCTCTGTCAAAACCTATACTCAAAAGAAACGTAGTTAGTCTATCATACCATGCTCGAGGTGCTTGTTTGAGTCCATACAGAGCTTTGTTCAGTTTGTACACATAAGACTCATGTTTTGGTTCTTCAAGCCCTTGAGATTACTTGACATAAACTTCCTCAGATAGAAATCCATTTAAGAAAGCACTCTTTACGTCCATCTGAAATAACTTGAGCTTGAGTAGGCATGTAATCGACAGAAGGATATGTATGGATTCAAGTCTTGCTACTAGAGTAAAGGCTTCATCAAAATCAACCCCTTCAACTTGATTGTAACCTTGAGATACTAATATGGCTTTATTTCTAACAATAGTACCATTTTCATCTAATTTATTCTTGAAAATCCACTTAGTACCTATGATATTAACGTCATCAGGCTTAGGAACAAGAGTCCAAACATCATTTCTCACAAACTGATTTAATTCATCAAGCATTGCATTTACCTAGCAATCATCACTAAGAGCGTCCTTCACATTTCTTGGCTCTATATGAGACACATAGTACATATGACTGACCTCTTCTCTCATTTGCTTACGTGTTTTCATAGGAGCATATATCTCTCCCAATACTAAGTCTTTTGGATGATTCTTTTTTACTCTTTGAGAGGGTATAAGTTCTTCTAAAGTATGCTTACTGGAGGTTACTTCAGTTTCCTTAGTAAGTTCTTCTAAAGTAGCATGTTCTCTAGTTATATCTATCTCTTCCTTTGACCGAACGTACTTTTTCTTTATTCGTATCAACTTCATCTTGTAGTATTACTATTTTAATGTACTCTCCTATTAATTCACTAGAATTTTCTGTTGTCTCATCATTTACAATAACATTTCTAGATTCCATTATATTCATAGTTCGATTATTATATACTCGATATGCTCGACTATGCAAAGAATATTCAAGAAAAGTACCTTCCTCATTTCGAGTGTCAAATTTGCCTAGACTTTCTCTATCTCTCAAGATGTAACATTTACTTTCAAAAACTCTAAAGTGTTTTACTAGGTTTTTTACCTTCCCACAATTCATAATAAGTATATGAAGTACCTGGTCTGATGTCAAGCCAGTTTGAAATATAGCAAGCAGTGTTGATGGCTTCAACCCATAACTTTTGTGGAATTGATTTTGCATGTAACATGGTTCTTGCTATCTCTTAAAGAGTACGATTCTTTCTTTCAAGTACCCTATTATGTTGAGAAGTTTTGGGAGCTGAGTACTCGTGTTTTATTCCATGTTCCCTGCAGAACATATCAAACTTTACATTCTCAAACTCAGCACCATGATCAGACCTGATTTTGCATAGATGAAAGTCATCATCGTTCTTTTCATTCTCTAGTCTTAGATACAGATCATAGAAGACATCAAAAGTGTCAGACTTTTCTTTCAGAAACCTTACCCAAGTGTATCTAGAGAAATCATCAATAATAACTAGAATGTATTTCTTACCTCCAAGGCTTTCTACTGTAATTGATCCCATAAGATCCATATGAAGAAGTTCAAAAGGTCTAGTAGTACCAATTGTATTCACCTTTTTGTGAGCTAAGGTAGTTTGCTTACCCATCTGACACGGATTACACATAGCATGCTCTGAGCCAGTGTGAGGAATTCCAGGTACAACCTCTGTCTTTAATATTTTATGTAGATCTCTAAAGTTTAGATGACCTAATCTTTCATGCCATAACTTGTCAGAAGATGAAAAAATCGTAGAATTGTATGCAGTTATAGCTCAACAGGAATAGTGTAGCAATTGTCATGTGACCTTCTTCCTTGCATAACACACAGCTTGTTATTATCAAATACCCTACAATAACGTTTAGTATACAAGGCTGTATATTTTGAATCATATAAGTGACTGATGTTAATCAAATTAGCCCTTGAACCTTCAATATATAACACATTTTTTAACTTGCAATCATCAGGTGTGAATATAGTGCCTTTGCCTTTAATCTCTGCTTTACTTCCATCGCCAAATGTTACTCTACCACTATCATAATTGGTAAAGAAGTAAACAAAGACTTGTTACCACACATGTGATGACAACACCCACTATCTAAGTACCATACATCTACTTTAAGAGCATTCAGAGCAGTATGAACAAACAAACAATCCAATTTAGATTTTTTGATCCAAATTTGTTTTGTTTGTTTGTTTTTCAGAAGAATCCTTTTTGCAGGTATAATTTTAGGAATAGCAGTAGGCTTTTTCAGCAATGGAATGAAATCTATTGCTCAAAAACTTTCTTTGACTTTTCTGAACCTAAGGTAGTCTGGTTAGATATGTTTTAGGCATACCATACAGTTTGTGACAATTAGGTCTGATATGTCCTTTAATACCACAGTAATGACAAATAGGTGTAAACCTGTGATATATGTCATTTTGGTAATGCATCTTTTGAAAGAAAGGTTGTGCAGTCCTACCAAAACTTTGAGTAGATTCACGTAGGAGATGTATATGTGATCTTTTACCTTCTTTGTTTCTCTTAGGAGGAATAGAGAAAAATTTTTCTTCTTACGCATAAGTTCTGTTACTAGCAGGTATGAAGTTGACAAATTGAGAAGGTAGCTTTGAATAAGTTCTCTTCTTTTCACCTTGTCTGGAACTTTCTCCTTCCTCATACCCAAGACTAGTGGTCTTTTTGGACATTCTTTCCATGCCTAGTATGCTTTGGAGTTTATTAGATCCATATTCAAATTTGTCAACATTTGAACATATCTTTTTGAGCATCTTTTCATGCTTAGCCTCAGCGTCAATAAAATATGATTCATCTACAGTTGTGCATGCTTCCAATTTTGAGATTTCATCATTTAGTTCTCCAATAATGATCTTGGCTTGGTTCAACTCTTTGGTTAGTGCTTCATTAGCTTTAATGAGTTCCAATTTTTCCTTTTTGGTTTTGAAGCATTCATCAAAATGATTATTGTAGGCAGTTTGAAGATCATCAACATCGTTTTTTGATTCACTGTCAACAGAACTTTCTTCAACACAAAAGTCATTTAGTGTAACAAGATAAGCCGCTTGTTCTTCATCTTTTTCATCCTCTGAGGCTGATTCCTCATCAGTATCAAAACTCCGGGTCATTTTCAAAATCTTTGGTTTCTTCTTCTTATTGGCACAATCCTGCGCAAAATGGCCAAAACCTTTACATTCAAATCATTGAATAAAAGATAGGTCCTGACCTTTCTTTTCATCTCTTTTTACTTCTGTAGAAGGCTAAGATGATTATCCAAATTTCTTCAGTTCTTTGGTCTTCTTATTCTTTATAAAACTTTTGAAATTTTTTGTTCGCAATAATATTTTATCAAGAATAAGATTAGGATCCTTTGTAGAACTAAGAGCTATCCCTTTGTTTTTCTTTTGAGTTCCAAATTTTACCTCATAAGTTTGTAGTAAACCTACCAACTCTTCAACCTTCATCTCATCAATATTTTTGCTTTCTTCTATTGCAACAACCTTCAATAGAAATCTTTCCAACAATGATCTCAGAATTTTTCTAACAATCTTGTTAGGAGGAATAGGCTCTCAAAGTGTAAAAGATGTATTGACTATGTCACTCAGCTTTGCATAAAATTCATCAAACTTTTCACCATCTTCCATTTTGATAGTTTCAAACTGTGTGGTGAGAGACATTATAGTTTAGATAGCTTTACTGACGTAGTTCCTTCGTGGGTAATTTTCAGTAGATCTCATGCTTCTTTAGCAATCTCACGATGAGAAATCCTTCTAAACTTATCTATGGAAAGTGCAGCAAATAGAGAGTGCATGGCTTTGCTATTCCAACCTACACTGTCTAACTCAGCTTTAACCCAAGTATCAAGAGATTTAGGAATCTTTTTACTATCTGTACCATATATCATTGGAGCTTTGTATTGTACAACTAATACCTACACATATTCATCTATGTACTTCATATATGCTCTCATACGATATTTCCAGTATGAATAGTTCAATCCATTAAAGTGCAAAACTTGATTGTTTTTCTGTTCCATATTGACTACCTCCTTCGATACCAATTGAAAGTTTGTTCTTGTTCAAGAATAGTTAGTCAAACTAATGGAACTTGTGGCATATTAAAACAACAATCAAAACACACAAGAATAATGAGGAAAACCCAGCAGGGAAAAACCTCGAGTCTACCAAGCGACCAATGTAACGCCCCGACCCGGAATGTGTTACTTTTGGTACCGTCTAAATCAAACCATAACTAATTCAATCATCACACCACCGAAAATTTCGATAGTTCCTCCCCATAATACAGAGGATGCCAACCTGGAGTAAACGCGCAGCAATATCACAAATATATTCACAACCTAGGCAGAGCCTCTGGCCATCTAACAACTCATAACACAGTTAAATTCTCAAGTCTAAGCAGGGTCTCAGGCCACCTAACATATCATATCATCAATCAATTTCACATCTAAGCAGGGTCTCAGGTCACCTAACAATCAAACATAATTTCTCCACACACAATAACATGTATAATCAACAACCAATACAAGTAGCAATCCCACAACATAAGAACTCGTCAGGACACAAAGTCTACAAACCCGGTTTGGGAGTCCCGATCACACGAAACACCCTCCCAACCGTCCATCCTACCATCGAATAGGGATACCACACAATGCATCTAAACTAAGAATAAGTATAATAAAATAGTAATAACATAATCAAAGTTTAGAACCATCGAGTCCTATCACTCACCAGGGGTCCACTATGTCACACACTCTCCTCCTGATCCGTGACCCTAGTATTGGAACTAGACTCACCTACGAGGAGGGAATAGGAGAAAGAAAGGGTGAGCGAAAGGCCCAGTAGGGAATAATAAAGAGTAAGTGAATAATATAAGGCTGAAATACTAAAGAAAGGCACAAATGTAACAATATGATAGCTAACATCATGTACACCAAACACAAGTAGATAACCACACCATATGAGATCCTAACTTGGTCCACCGGCATCCCTATACATATCGGGACCCCGAACAGCCCAACGACATCATCACATGGTGTTTTGAACACATATGGAATCCTGACTCGGCCCACCGGCATTTCCATACTCATAGGAACCCTGAACGGCCCAACGATATTCCACATTTCACATCAATCACAACCAGGAGATATACTGGTCCATGCCCGACATCTACCAAGTAATTACAATGCATGTCCAACATGGTTATGCAATAGGGTATATGTACAACCTATATATATATATATATATATATATATATATACTACTACTACTACTACTACGTGATGCATGTTCAAGAGTAATTCATGCTCAATGGAAGATTGAACAAGTAGGGTATGCAATGGGGAAAGATAAATGTTCTCAATAGAAAGACATATTCAAAGAGAATAGCAAAGGGTGGAATTTCCCTACCTCACGCTCCAAAAATTAGCTATGTAAACCAATACTCAACCTTGAATTTTCCCGGCCTCAACCAACCTATTATTTGGTAAGTCCATCCTCCAATCAATATACAAACAACTTCAATTTCACATACCTATCACAAATTATTCCAATAAATCAGGAACCCATTACCTTCTCTTACCCAAAACTTTCCAAGTTCTTGAACTTCCCCTACTCAAGCTTGCTACTCCAATCAACAATAGAATCTAGCCATACAACCATAAATAAGTCTAAATCAACCTATTAAATCACTAATTTCATCTAATTTAAAGATTTTTCCCCAAATCTACAAAACCCATAAAACCCTACAATCCCAAATCACCCAATCTCTAAATACTAGCTTTTAGGTTTAAGAAACTTATCAAGGTTGTAGAAACAAGTAGAAGGAAGGGATTCAAGCTTCTTTTAGGCCTCAAATGAGGTAGGAACTCATGGATTTGAGTTTGGGTTCAAACCTTGAAAGATTAGGACAAAGAGAGGAATTTAAGAACATGTAAGCTAGAGAGAGAAGTCATGAATCAAACTTGAAACAACTTGAAAGATGACAATCTTACCTTGGTTGATGACCTTAGATTGATAGGAGGGAGGAAATTAGAGAAAATGGGGTTTAGGGTTTGTTTAGGTCGGGTATTTTAAGAGAAATCGCGAAATGAGTGTTTTTAAAACAATTCACGGGTGCAGATTTTAGGGAGGTATCTGGACACCTCTATAGCCATCCGGACACCTATGCCTGAAACACTCTGTTTCAGTTTCTTCTATGGCTGTCCGGATAGCTTTTTAAAGCTGTCCGGACAGTTACACCTGTAGTCACAAGTTTCAATTTTAAAATCACTTGTATACTCCCAATTCACTTGGTATTTATTTCTAATGGTTTTATATCTATCTATATACTCAACACATGTTAGTCTTACCTAATTTCTACAAGAAAAGAAGTTCGGGTTATTACAACCAACCTTGAAAACAATCCATTATGTGAATAAAGATTACACAGGATCTAACCTAAAATACCTTAGTACATCGAATATTAAGCGTATGTTTTCTAATCCCCAACAAGTACGTCAACTGGATAGACTTTGGCCGCAACCAAAGTAACAATGTTGAGAAGATATTGTTTGGCACACCACCAATGAGTAACACACTCCACCAAGAGCTATCTTACGCCAGTCTTCTTCTCCAACAAAAATAACAAAACATGAAACGAAAAACTTTGAAGTTGATAAGAATTTGCCTTGTACTTTGAGCTCGTACTTCGGTAGGTTTTGCGAGTCTTGGACGGTAATTATATATATCTTTTCAGGAACCCTAATTGCTTAAGACTTCAAATAAAAGATAACTCTAACCTAGCCTTCGACAAAAGACGCAAATCCCCATGTAAATAATAATTCATAATTGTTGAGCAAGAATACTTATCTTGTGTGTCACCAGATCCAAACCTACATCAGGATACTTGAAACTGTCTAGTAAAGTAGGCTATTCCAGGATACATTGCTGCACACAGAGAACTCATTCACATTGATATAAAAAGCAGTTAGTCTTTAATACTTGAGCACTCAATCTATCACTATTCAAAGGGTTAAAAAAAACCCTGACGCCCACATCGTCTTAGCTTACACAACTTTCGCCATCTCTTTGTTATCTGTTGAGGATTCCTATTTCATTTTTGCTACTTTGCTTCTTGTTCCTCAATAAAAAAAAAGTACAGTTAAGTACACAATTAAACTAAAATTAGTCCCCGGTAACGACACTAAAAATTTGATGTAATAATTATCGCAAGTACACGAATGTATACTAATAGTACAGTTTACGCAAGTACGAGATCGATCCCACATAGACTAGTTTAGTTGAATTATTTTACCTAACCTAACAATTGATATGATGGAGATAAAGAATGGAAGAATGTTTGATGAAATTAAACTAAACTAGCAAGAAGTAAAATTCAGAATTTGTTATCAATATGAGAAGAAGACTAAGCTAGTGATTTCACCTCGCAATTCTATCACAAGCATTCAATCAACAAATACACAATTGTAGTTTTCAATTCAAGTGTTGATTCTTTCTTAAATATGTTTGTAAATTCGCGTTCGTTCGTAGTTGTTAGCCCAAAGCTAATGACTCATGAAATTCTAGAGAATTATGCAACCAATGAATCCTCTCAATCATGTTCTTAGCGTTCGACAATTGATCTTCTTAATTTGAATTCTACTAAGACATGTGAATTCTTTTTGTTCCGTAGCCTTATCTAGATGAGCCTATTTGCTTATTCAATTGGTGGCCAATAAATCAAACAAAAAATAAATTTTAAGCACATAAATTAGGAACAAGAATTATTGCACTATAATCATATGCTTGTCAAATTGAATAAATGCTAGGCTATATCACAACCTGACAAGAGAATCAGTTACAACCCATCATTCTAGAAACAAAAAGAAAATCAACAAGAGAATACATCGAGAAAATATTGAAGAAATCCCCTTGTGAATGATGGAGTTGAGTGAGGGATCTCTGCTAGCACAAGAGGAGGTGGATGCAAGTAGATGAGATTCTCGGGTAAGGCTCAACCTAGAGTGATCAAGAAAACACAAAATCAATTGATCAATGTCAAGAACACACTGTGAGCACCAATTGCGTACAATCAATTTGACCTAGTTAATCAAGTCCAAATGCAATGAAATTTGATATATAATATAAAAACACCCTAATAAACACTATATATGAAAACCACGTCAAAAATTGCACACTAAGGTAGGCTGGAATGCACGGACAGATTATGATAGATTTGAAATCAAGCAAGTAAACCAATCAACCAAGTAACCTAATGATCCAAAGCTCTCTACTAATTCAAGAAATCAACCTCACACAAATGCTCAATACACAGCAGAAAACTTGTTTTAATGCAGGGTCTTTAATGACCAAAATTGGTTTAGAAAGCTTGTAAATAATTAAGCAAGTAAAGAGCATGAAATCACACAAAATTGACATAAGGATTTTAGAGTGATTCGGAGTCCCTTCTCCTACATCCAGTAACTAGGTTCACCAACCTAGGACTTTCTCAATTCCACTAAAGTGTGGTTTTAAGAGCCTCACAAAACTCACTACACAAGGATTTCAAAGAACTCTCTCAAACTTCCAAGTACACAATGCCTTCTCAAATGACTTTTACAAAAATTGAAGAATATGGTTCTCACAAGTTACCACTCGGGTATTTATTGTGGAACTCTCACAAATATAACAACATTACCTCACGGGTAAGGATAGGAATTTTAGCTTGAGAGGTGTTTGAGAAATCAACAAGACAAGAGCCCTAAGAATGGAGTATCTCATACTTTGCACAAAGCAAATCAATGGTGAGGGCTTGAAAGTAGGCTACGGTAAGAAGCTTGTAGTATGCTTGAATGCTTGAATGAAGGTTGAGAGCAAGATAGTTTCTTTCTTTCCAATTGGCTTCTCCAAGGAAACAATGAGAGAAAGACCCCTCCTATGAGAATCACACTCCTTCAATCTTGACCGTAGGATCAAATTCAACTTCATATCTTCGCCATTAAAAAATAAGGCTTCATAAAATCTCCTCCATTGATGTTCAAGTCGTTGGCCTTAAGCTTGGTCTCCAAGTTTATTTGCAACAACAATGACATCCATGAGATCACTTGTACTACTTAGCTTGACCCTTCATTTTGGCTCCAACAAATCCAAGAAAATCTTCTTTGGAAATGTCATGTTTCGTTGTAGAGAACAAATCTTCATTGTAGCTCAAAATGTCTTCACATGAAGCCAAACAAGGACTATTCTATTTTTAGCAAAAAGTACAATGTCCTGTCACACCTTATTGGCACAGTCTCCTCCATGTCTTTTGGCCCTCTTTTTTCTCTCTTGATTTCAAATGTATGGAGACTCCTTCCAAGGTGTAACACATCTTCTAAAAGCATTAAACAAATTAAATTCAGGTGCACTAAGGTCATATATTTGGTCCACAATTCATGCACATAAAATACCAATCCTGAACACTTCGCATAATCGGGTACCACATGATGTCTAGCAATCATAGACTGAAATCTTCATATACTAAACTGAATTTTCAGCTTCAATAGCTCCAGAAAATTAACATAGCCCTAAGACCGGTTTCAATCATCCATAAAGCAAGAACATTTAGGTTAATCATATAAAATTAAGATTCAATAAAATCATGAAACTTGTATGAGAAATCATTTTATACATAATTTGATGTGCATACAAAGTTTCAAGTCATTTGGACAAGGTTTGATCACATAGTGAAGCAAGTAGTTAAATATATTCAAAATCGATAAAACAGTAAGTGTAGAACCTACTGCTCACTGTGCAGCCCCTTGTGCAATGGCCGAAAATAGGACATTAAGCATTCAGATGAAAGATCATATCAAATATAATGCACATACGAAATTTGATGTTAATTGGATCAGAAATGAACAAGTTGTCGCTTAACCAAGGTGACATATTTTGTACTAGATAGCTAGGGCACGAATTTTCTCAGCCAAGGTGACACATTTTCTCAAAATCTTTGTTAAAACTGTTCATAGTGAGGAAATTAATGTGCATGAAAATTTCATATCAATCAGAGTTCATTTGGTTTACCACATTCACAAAAGAACACATATGCGCAAAACTATAATTTTACTTGAAAACCGAGTTTTGACGGAATTGAAGCATACGACCAAAACTGAGTGTAATACACTTAATTTCACTTGATTCTTGTTCTAAATCATATATTAACCCTCATTGATCTATGGTTCAAGTTTCAAGTCATTTAAACAGAAGTCAGTTAAATTATGATCAAACAAAGTGGTGAAACCCTAATTGTCCATATTCTAATCTTTTTCAAAACTGAATTTCCAGCACCATACTCATCATAAAATAGTGTCAAATTCATTATAATATAGGTATAAGCCTCACTTAGCACATGTGATCACATATTGCAAGTAGCATGGCATATTCACTCAAATTCAATTCTCATTATTCAAATCTCATTCAAACGTGACAAACAACAAATTTAATATCATCAAAATCAAACGTGTTGGACCATAGGTTCAACATTGAGTTCTTGGAGAACCGAAAACCTAGAAAACGATTGTGTCCCTTCTCTTTTCGTGGCCCCTTTTCGTATATCTTAGGGTTAGAGAACTAGGTTTTCTAAAAAAAATTAAAATTTGCACTTTAAGTGTCGGACCCACTTTAGAGTCCAAAAATGCATTCAGCGAGCGCTGAAGCATCTTGGAGTGCCAAGAATGCTTCTTCTAATGTTTGTTAGTTCTTTACACCCGCTTTAGAGTGGGCCTTCTAAGTTCCTTTTATGCTGATTCATCTCTCCCTTCCTCCATATGACTACAAAAGCTCCCCTACATTCAAACACGAGGAATTCAAATAGCATCAACTCAATTTCATAAAAAATTACTGAAAACTTACATAGAAATAGGCACAAAAGTGTGGTATAAAAATACACACATCAAATACCCCCACACTTATCTTTTTGTTCATTCTCGAGTAAAACAAGAGAAAAGAGAGAAAAACATCAAATAGGTTCCTATTCCTTCATTAATCTAAGAAATTCTTACCACAAAACCACAACCAAAAATAACCTACTCAAACTTCAACTCAAAGATTGAAATATAATCACAGTCAAGGATTGTCATATCCATCTCAAAATCACACAAGCATTCAATTATCACATAACTCTTAGCTTTAACTTCAAGCCTCACAGATAATTCACTCAAAATAAAAATCACACTAAAGTTGGCTACCATAACTCTTTCAAGTGTATGTGGACGGAATAATTTAAACAATAAAATAAAATCTCACATACAAGTCATGAAGAAACCTCAGTAGTAGATCTCATCAATGGATCTCACTTTCCAAGAATCGTGAACCATATCACAAATTACTTTTCAAAATCATTACTGACTAACCTTTGAAGAATATACTACAAAATCCTAACACATCGGGAAGTTTGATCAAATAGTCTATAAAATTGAGTGAATTTGACGTACCATACCAGCCCAGGCAGGCTATCAAGGCTCAAGCCTTAGTAGATTTTATAGTTGAATGCCTCTGACAACCTAAAATAATTCCAACCGAGGAAGAGCATCCGAGATGGAGCCCATTTGTTGACAGCTTTTCCAAATAGGAGGGAAGCGGAACACGCGTTTGTTGGTTGCTAAAACTAATTTTAGACACACAGCAGAAGCTAACTAGGATCGTCTTAGCATAGGTATAAATCAAAATTTAACAAACGATGCCCTACGGCCATAGCGTGTTTTTGCCTAACATGCTTCTAAAAATTTATTTGATCTCAAATCTTATTTTAACATGTTAATCAAACACGCAAGATCAAGTTTTAATCTTTGTAAATAATCCTAGCATGCTTCTAGGTTTATATCCTAGCAATTATTAAAACAAGATCAAGTACACACAACATGGCATCAAGAAAGTTAGAGATTAACCAACCTCTTCAAAATCGAGGTCCTAAGCTTTCTTCTTTTCTTGAACGCACGAACCACCGTCTTGATCTCTACCAACTTGGAATGCCTACGTCGTTTCCTTGGTATTCCCCTTAATCTCCTTGCGAACGTGCAAAGTAAAAATCACCGATTGGCGGTGAACCAAAAACAAACACACGGTTATGACTTGGGATTGTCTCTCGGGCACTACCAGAATTTTTTTTCTTTCTCTTTCTCACGGCCGAGTGATTGTCTCTCTCTTGGTTATATATAAAAGCGGCAGCTCAATTTGAGCATATATGTCACTTTATATATATATGAGAGAGTATGTATATATACCAAAAATTAACAAGTCTCTAATTAGGTTTGTACGTTCCAAACCTATTGGAATTAGAAGACAAAAAAAAGAGAGGCCTGCCTATTAATGAATGGCGCCTCCTTTTTTTATGTTTTCTTATTAGGCAACCGTGACTTGCATTGAAAGGCATGGTGTGGGCCTAGCCTTACAAGAATTCAAGGCTAAAATATTATTTTGATCCTTAGTCCATTCTTGACTTTAATTTTGATTATGTAAAATATTTATTTTACAATCCAAATCAAAATTTCGAGACTTATTATTTTATCATAAATACACTTACAAGAATTTTGTATATCTTAACAAAAATAATTTCATCTTAGGGTTATCTTTGGAAATCCAAAACCCAATAAAATTATATCTATTTGTCATACAAATTCTATTCTTGTAAATATCCCAATGACCGTTGTGATATGGTGAAATTTGCCGATCTTCCTTTAATAGGACGAGAGACTAAAATGAGGCTACCAAGGGGACTCCGCAGGACATACAAATCTAGGCTCCCAAAATATTATTCTTTACCGCCAAGCCCTATGACTAGGAATAATATTTCAATCCAATGTTCGTCTGACACCACCTGAACTATGGATGAACTCCCAGAGATGTACGATACTTACATCGAGGCTTTTCCTTATTAGAAACCTGTCCCTGACCTGTGAGATGTGTACGAATATATCCTCCATGCAACACCCGGTAAGTTGAAGTGAGAGTTTGTGTACTATCAAACACTCCAAAGTCCATATTTCCCCTGAGTTCTCAGTTCCCTTATATCTATCCACTAAGCGTATTAGATTGACCCGTCGATCAATCTAAATGCTAACGCTTGATCCATAAGGATCACTCTGCAGAGTTTCTGGGTAGATTAATTTGAACCTCTCAGGTGGGTGCTTACACTTCCGTATCCCGAAAGTACATGAATGACTATTTTGTAGGTATGCTCCCACACCCTAGTGGCATACATCCAATCCATCGAGTATATTGACAATAGTGTGTGTCTCACTCATTGATGAATCAAAACGCACACGCTATAAGTATGAAAGTATTGACCTACTCAAGCTTAAGAGATATCGTACTCTCACAGCTATAGGATGAACAACTCATTGATAGTACTTTTCTGGTTGTTCTTTCCTATGTAAGTCCGTCAATGTATGTTTCCTTACATACACCAGTGCACCAATCCGAGACTCCTCTCGAGTGATCAAGACAAACCACTCCCCTATTTGGAGATGTCCATGCACTACAACCTATATCAACAAAGTGCCTAACTTTGTTAATCTGGTTGTGACTAATTTATTTCGGATGTAATAGTGAATCTTGTGTCTGTCTATACTCACACATAAAGTGTATCTGAGTATCCAAGATTACTATAAATAACATCTCTAGACATTGATGGAACATTCATACATAAATGAAAAGACATCTAATACACATAATGCAATATTAAATATTCATCAATAAACCTCAGAACTGTCATACATGGTATGTTTTTAGGACATAATCCCAACAAACTCCCACTTGGACTAAAGAACATACTCCCTAAGGCATCCTAACACCCATTCCCTCTACATGAGCTGTGAAACTCTTTCCAGTAAGGGCCTTGGTGAATGGACGCAATCTTTAGTATCTCCACTTCCTTTCGCTGCACGAACTCCCTTATCAAATGGAACTTACGTTCTATGTGTTTTCCTTTACTGTGGTAACGAGGTTCCTTGCTTTGAGCTATTGCACCCATGTTGTCACAATATAAAGTGATAGGTCTCTCAACGCTAGGGACTACCTCTAATTCCATAAGGAACTTTCTCAACCAAACTGCCTCTTTAGCGGCTTCTGAAGCTGCCACATATTCGGCTTCCATGGTGGAGTCTGCGATGCAAGTTTGCTTCACACTCCTCCAACTTATGGCTGCACCACCAAGTGTAAACACGTAACCGGACGTGGACCTTCTAGAGTCCTTGTCTGCTTGGAAATCCGAATCAGTATAACCCACTGGAACGATCTCATCACTACGGTAAACAAGCATATAATCTTTCGCTCTCCGAAGATACTTGAATATATGTTTGACCGCCGTCCAGTGATGCAATCCAGGGTTAGATTGATATCTACTAACCAATCCCACTGCATAGCAGATGTCTGGCCTAGTACAAAGCATAGCGTACATGAGACTGCCAACTGCGGAAGCATATGGCACCTTACTCATTTCACGCTTCTCTTCTTCCGTCTTAGGACAGTTGTCCTTCGAAAGAGGTACTCCATGTCTAAAAGGTAAAAGACCTTTCTTGGAGTCATGCAATGCGTACTTGACTAGAATCTTCTCTATGTATGTGGCTTGGGAGAGAGCTAATGTTCTAGTTCCGCGATCTCGCATAAGCTTGATGCCTAGAACATAGCTTGCTTCTCCTAGGTCTTTCATGTTAAACTGATTGGATAACCATATCTTGACCGCTGATAAAGTTGCAGTATCATTTCCGATGAGCAATATGTCATCAACGTAGAGAATTAAGAACACAATTTTCCCGCCGTCCAATCTCTTGTATACACACGGTTCATCAGGGTTTTGATCAAATCCGTAGGATTTAATCGTCTGATCGAATCGAATGTTCCAAGATCTAGATGCTTGCTTAAGTCCATAAATGGACTTCTTAAGCTTGCAAACCATATTTTGCAGACTTTCAGCAACGAATCCGGTGGGTTGCATCATATAAATGCTTTCGTCTAGATGGCCATTGAGGAAAGCCGTCTTGACATCCATCTGCCATATCTCATAATCAAAATGAGCTGATATGGCGAGAAGTATTCTGATGGACTTAAGCATGGCTACAGGTGAGAAAGTCTCCTCATAGTCTATACCCTCTTTCTGAGTATAGCCCTTCGCCACCAACCTTGCTTTAAAGGTTTCAACCTTTCCATCTACTCCTCTTTTCCTTTTGTAGACCCATTTGCACCCTATGGGTTTTATTCAGTCGGGTATGTCTACAAGATCCCACACTTCATTAGAATACATAGACTCTAATTCAGATTCCATCGCTTTGAGCCAATGATCTGCATCAACATCAGAAACTGCTTCTTCGTAACTAGTGGGATCTGGTTCAAGTTCGTCAGACACTGCCAAAACTGACTCTCCAAAGTACATGAACCTTTCAGGAGGTCGTGAGACCCTCCCACTACGACGAAGCTCTGGTGTTGCATCCAAAATTGTTTCGGTTATTTGTTCATTCTCAACATTTTCTGTTGGACCGGAAGTTGAACCATCAAGATTTTGTTCTTCAAGGATTATCTTCCTTGGTTCACTGCTGTTGATACAATCCTCTTCTAAGAATCTAGCATTCGTGCTAATGAATACTTTTTGACTATCAGGATTGTAAAAATAGCCACCACGAGTCCCTTTAGGAAATCCAACCCAATAGCACAACACAGATCTTGGTCCAAATTTAGTTGTCTTATCTGCCAGTACAAAAGCCGAACATCCCCAAACTTTTAGATCTCTAGGATCAGACTTGCGTCCAGTCCACATCTCATGAGGTGTCTTTGATACTGACTTAGACGGTACTAAATTCAAGATGTGCATGGCAGTTTCTAGGGCATATCCCCAAAAAGATTCAGGAAGAGTAGCATGACACACATCATGCATCTTACCATATCCAGTAGAGTTCTGTTTCTCCTTTCTGCTACCCCATTTTGTTGAGGCGTTCTAGGTGCAGAAAGCTGAGTAACAATGCCATTATCCGTGAGATACTGTTTATACTCATCTAGCATGTATTCGCCACCACGGTCAGACCGTATAGCTTTGATGCGTTTATCCAATTGGTTCTCCGAGCCTTAAACTCTTTGAACTTGTCAAAAGCCTCAGACTTGTGGCGCATTAGATAAATGCATCCATACCTAGAGTAATCATCAGTAAAAGTAATGAAGTACTCAAAACCTCCTCGGGCTTGTACCGTCATCGGTCCACATACGTCTGTATGCACCAACTCAAGCAAATCATTAGCCCTAAGGCCTTTGGACTTGAACGACCTCTTAGTCATTTTAC
This sequence comes from Tripterygium wilfordii, assembly GCF_013401445.1. NCBI lineage: Eukaryota > Viridiplantae > Streptophyta > Magnoliopsida > Celastrales > Celastraceae > Tripterygium > Tripterygium wilfordii. The sequence goes on along the minus strand of NC_052244.1, from coordinate 6,119,694 downwards.
CTTCTAAACAAGACCTACATTGTGGCATACTGTTCATATCTAATGGGCCGAGTGACCCATCATGAACTAGCCTATTGATTCTTGTTTGGTTAATATGGCCAAGTCGTAAGTGCCAAAGGGTTTCCTCATTGGATGTGGCCTTTCTCTTTCTAGATTCAGCATGCATAATATCACAATTATTACCAGAGTAGGAATTTGGATGTAAATAAAACAGATTTCCATTCATAGTTCCAGAGCATATTTCCTTTCCATATCTACTAATTGTAACATTAGAAAGGAAAGATAAATGATATCCTTCTGACATTAAACTTGAAACTGAAATTAAATTTCGTCTAATATCCGGAACATAAAGGCAATCATTCAATGTTAAAATCTTATTACATCCAAAATATAAATTAACTATTCCTACTTTAGTAGCTTCTACTATGACTCCTGAAGCAGTCCTCAAAGTGATTTCCCCTTTATTAAGTTTCATGGTTTCCTGAAACCCCTGCAATGAATTGCAAACATGATTAGTGGCTCCAGAGTCTACAATCCAGGATACAGTAGAATCAACCACTAAACAAGTCTCAATAAATAGAATATTACCCTCAATCTGCTTCTTTGCTAGAAGCTTTGGGCAATCACTTTTCCAGTGCCCTTTCTGGTTGCAATGAAAGCATTTGTCTTTCCCCTTCACAACCTTGCCCTTTTTCTTTATCTTTGGGCCTTTGGCAGCAGTGGCTTGCTTCTTCTTATTCTTAGGCTTTTTGGGCCCAGAATTAGAAACTTTAACAAAATGGACTTGCTTCTCCTTTCCCATTATCTGCTCAGCGGATTGAAGTTCCTTCATAAGCATTGGAAGAGACATCTCCATCTTGTTCATGTTGAAGTTCAACTTGAACTGGGAGAATGAGCTTGACAAGGTCTCCAAGACCATATCCACCTGCGTTTGTCCATCGATTTCAGCACCAAGATCCAAGGCTTCATAGAGGTACTCCATGACCTTGAGCATATGCTCTCTCACGGGAGTACCCTCGGCCTGCTTGGCGTTCATCAACTTCTTTATCGCTTGCTGCCTTGCAGGACGAGTGGTTTGTTGGAACATTTCCTGCAGACTGAAGATCATGTCTCCAGCTGTCTGCATGCTCTCATGTTGTTTCTGTAAGACTGGCGATAAAGACGCTAAGATATAGCACTTGGCCATGTCATTGGCATTGATCCATTTTTGCCGAGCCAATCTGTCCTCATCTGTTGGGTCAGGGCCCAACTCAGGACAATCCTCGATCAGAACATACTTGTACCCACCTGAGGTGAGCACTATGTCCAAGTTTCGTTTCCAGTCAACATAATTCGGTCCAGATAGTTTGTTTTCATTCAATATGGAAATAAGTGGAGAAAACGACATCTGAAATTTAGAACATTTAAAATGCATCAGATGAATGCTCCAATTATTTAATCTTTTTACATATCTACTAAGTAATAAAAACCCAAACATTTACTAAGTAAATAAAATGTAATAGCGTATCAACCAATAACAATTGCTTGCCTAGTTGACCCAAGTCTAACTCAGTCAAATAAATTCAAGCGTCTAGCCTTTTGGGCCTCTTGAATTTCTAGATCGCTATTTATTTGGCTCCTTTGTAGGTTGAGTGTAAACCAAGGTTTAACCTACTAGAACTTGCTCATGTGAAAACTCCATCCCAGAGGGGGGTTGCGCGTGCAACACGAGTAAGCTTTCATACAAGCGTGTCATAAGTTATCAGCTTTCAATTCTACTATTGCAACTAATGGATACTCCATCCCAGAGGGGGGTTGCGCATGCAACACGAGTAAGTACCCATCTACAAATAAGAATCAAAATTTCCACTTGAAATCCTCCCACTAGACCTGGCATATAAACTCCATCCCAGAGGGGGGTTGCGCATGCAACACGAGTAAGTTTATATACCCTAGTGAGGATTAACCTTTGGGAAGCCGTGGGTCATGTCATTAGATATAACCCTCTCCCACTCAATAATTTATTATTAGGGTTTTTCTGGTTGAAGATTACCTTAGATCCTAGTGGCTCGAATCAACCTTAGATCCTAGTGGCCCGAGCTCCGAGCTTGAGAGAATGAAGGGGAACGGCAAATTCATCGTCCTTCAGTCAGAAAGGATGTTCACTTGGCAGAATCCGATGGTAAGGCCAGGGAATTCATAATCTCTTCAAATATTTCCGACCCCATGGTCATCTAAACCTAAGCCCGAAAGAAAGTCTGGCTCGATATCCTTATTCTCAACATGACCCCCAACTTCTTGTGTCATGCCCCGATTTCCACAGAAAAAAGGAACGTGAGGAAATGACAAAAATGCACTGGGATCAAAAGACAGACGTTGGGTAACATTGCATAGCAATGACACCAACCTGTCGAACCAATCCCTAAGATGAAAAATTACCAAAAGTGGCCCAGAAAATTTCTCAAAAGCATAATTAAAGACGCAAACCATGCAACCTGTCTATTCCATGCACCTCACGCATCCGGACATCCAAATATAGGAATGTCTCATCCGGAGTCTAAACACCTAAATAACATAACATAATCCAAAACCGTATCCAAGAATACCATGCCAATGTGGCAACAATCCTAATATGTTTAAGAGCGTAATTAACCAATATCCTAGTAAACAAGTAGTTCTACTAGAAATTCAAAGTGCAAATAGAACAAAATGGACTACGTCGGCATCACACGCCCGACAACTGCTCCTTAACCTGCTCACCTGAAAAGAAAAGTAAACAATGAACAAGGATAGAGAATAGAGAATAGGGTGAGCCAAATCCTAGTAGAATATAGAAAGCTAATGACGTGTCAGAAAGGAATTAAAAGTAGAATTCGAAGACAACAAAAGTAAACTAGATGTGATATCAACCATGCCCATGCAATTAATGATATAATATTTTTATCAACATATGCTCAAATCCAATGTAATTATTTAGTAAAATAGTACATTTTAAACATCACCAGTCACCGAGGGTATAATAATAATAACCTCAACAGTCAACCGTTCTTTAGCCTTGCCATGATCCTTTACCGATCTTTCACTAGAAACCGATCACCAGTTATTGCTTAACTAGGTTATAAGTACACCTAGCAGGACATACGAAGCCTTACCATAGGTATTGGAGTATACAATTCCAATAGCCTACTTCCGACCAAAGAACCTTGGGCCGAGAGCTTTGCTCAATCCTAGACCCCCCACGGCTTTGATTCCTGACCAAGAGCTTTGCTCAGTCCGGTCTAGGAATACCAATTCTATCAAATATTTATCCAATCTGCAATTCCAATGTAAAATCCCATCAAAATTCATGATGCATGCTATATTTTCAAAAGCTTAAATATTTGCATATCAATATCCCCTTATCCACTCATTTGCCAAAGACATGAAACTTTAACAAAATCAAGTTGTATTCCTCGGCCCAACTTGGTCTCATACCCCATAGAGCTTGAAAAAACCTAGTGTAAATATTATATGTAGTTAAACTTTAGCCCAATCACACCGAGACTCACAGGTCTGCACAACTCTATCTTCCCAGGCCAACTAGGTCTCATACCCTATTGAGCCTAGGAAAATTGAGTGTTAAATATTTAACTACATATAATATGTAGACTTATGCATTTAAACACATATATAAATAAATAAATATATATATATATATAATTTCATTGTATGCATGGATTTTAAGCTCGTGTATCATATCAAACCATGCATGCATGTACCACCATCTTCTATAGGAGAAATCAAGAATGTTCATCAATCGGGAGCTTAACAAACTCTAAGGAAGAAACCACGGACAACAATTATAAGAATGAGTTCAAGAATTTGTAGTTTTCGCAAACAACTCTAGCAACCTAATCAAAAGAAGACAATGAGTTCAACAATCCCTAATATACCAAGGAATGTGAATTTAATCAATAGAAAGAGTCTAAAAATATCAATGATCAAAATGCCTCAAGGACTAGGAATTAAATAAATTAGAAGTTCGAGAACAATATATCATGGCCATTTAGAATACCAAGCCGAAATAACGATATACGAACCATTTATTCAAGGAATTCACTTATAGCCAAACAAAGACTGGTTTACACAAGGATTACCACCTCAAGAATAAGCAACAACAACAATAATGAAGCTTAAGAGCCCAAAGATAAGAAATCCCCTACCTCTCCTCCTTAGCGTTTTACCAAAATTCACCAAATCGACCCACATGTGTACCAAATGCTTTTCCGAGTATTATCCATCGAGCCAATTACCCATAACCAACACAATTTGTCATTAGCAACCTAAAATAATTTATTCAAACTTAAAATCCTGAAATGCCCATGAACCCTAAAATCTCAAATCACCTAAATACCCAAATACAAGCTTTTACCAAGGGTATAGAAACAAGTAAAAGGAAGGGATTCAAGCTTCCTTTAGGCCTCCAATGATGCAAGAACTCATGAATTCGAGTTTGGGTTCAAACCTTGAAAATTAGAACAAAGAGAGAAGTTGAAGAATATGTAATCTAGAGAGATAATCCATAATCCAACTTGGAAACAACTTAAGTGAGAAAAATCTTACCTTGATTGATGATCTTGGGTGATGGAGGTGAGGGATTTTGAGAGAAAATGGAGTTTGGGGGTTGTCTAGGTCGGATGGTTTGAAGAAGAATCGTGAAATGGGTGTTTTAAAACAACTCATGTGTGTAGATTTTGGGAGGTGTCCGGACACCTACCCATTTTTTTCCAAAAATTTACCTCCAATGACGAATTCCGATCGATCGAAACCAATTTTGATCGATTGGACTTTGAAACTGCAATCCCTATTTATATTTTTTTCCACAAGCACATCTCCTATTCTATCAAAATTCATTTCTAAGTAATTTTAATACTCCGAAATGAATCCCGAACACTTATAATCATCCCGAATCACTTGATATTAAGAAACCGACACCTAAAGACTGAAGTAAGGTAGCTCAGGAAAAGAAGAAAAGCGGCTTAGTTGGGGAAAGAGGTAGCTCGCTCGGAACTACACTTGCTCGCTTGGACATGAGAGTAAAACCAACAGGTAAAAAATATAAAGAATTACCGACCCCTTATTCATAGTAGGACATTCGAGTTAGATCGACGATCCAGAGTAGAGAGACCCTTCGCATCCCTAAATCTAAGCATGATTGCGAATCGACGAAGTCATTAATTATCCTCCTATCGAGTTTGCTAATGGATGCCTCGATACGAGTGTGGGGGCATATGATATTATCAAAATGACCCCATCAATCAGACACGGATATCTGGCACTTCTTGGCCAACTAGGCAAAAACCATCTTGCTGGACATAGGTAAGAAAGTACCTCAAACCGACTGAGGTAGCTTCACAGGTACCGATCAACTTGCAACAAGTGTACCCGACCAAGGTACATAATCACCAACCTGACCGAGCTGCAACAAGTGTACCCGACCAAGGTACATAATCACTAACCTGACTAAGTTGCAACAAGTGTACCCAATAGAGGTACATAATCACCAACCCGACCAAAGTAGATTCCATCACCTAACCGAGATGAGTTCATCTCTATTCGAACTACGCCTACCTGATCGAGGTGAATCGCAGCTTCAATGAATTATTGTCCTGATAGGACACCAACTCTCAGCAGAGTCCAAATCCCCTTTTGAGAGGAATATGGATGGGATTAACCCTCCGAGAAATCCTCAAAGAGAACCAATGAGAGAGAGTTTGACTCCGACTGCAAGTCAAATACATCAGCTCATATAAAAAGGGGACCCCCACCATCAGGTAAGAAATTTAACTTCTAGTCTCAAAATTACTTACTAAGAAAAAGGCAGGGCTCTAAGCAGCGATCCATCCTCCAAAATTTAGTTTAGTACTAACTTGAGCATTGGAGATATTTTTTTATTATTCCATTTCAAATTTTTATTCTTGTTCTTGTTCTTGTTCTTTTATGGAATATTACGACTCCGTTTGATAGAGCATTTTAAAAGTAATATATATGCTAACATTCATGCTACTTTTAAAATGCTATCTCAAATGCTAGCACACATGATGTCTAAAATATTGTGACTGTTTACAAAATAGCATATATGCTACTTTAAATGTTTTATCAAATGGAGCATAAGACCCCATTTGCGAAGCATTTATGCTAAATATTAGCAAAAATGCTTTGTGCATACCAAACGAGCACATCCGGGCAACAAATCCAAGGCATTTTCTGTAACATTTTAGGGTCTTTTCAAAATGTTCCAAATTTGAAGCATTTCAATAGCATTTCCACATTTATTCCTTTTATGCCCTCTGTATTACGTTGTCATTCCAATTTTACCCCTTCACCACTATCACCACTTTCACCCTCGATATCGTCGACATCTACCCATTGGGTGTCTTCTTCCTTTCTTCTCTTCAACTTGACACCATCGTCTGCCTCTTCCCGGTAGGAGGAAGAGGAGTGCATGGCATCGTCTTCTCTACTCCCCTTCTCTCCCTCCCTTTCTCTTTCTACACAATCTCTCTAATCTGTTTAGTCCAATTTAATCTGTTCATTCCAATTTTGGAGAGAGGAGAACAATATTTATTTAAAAATAAATTTATTTAATTCTTTAATTATTATATTCTGTTTTATCAATTTTATCATATAATTTTTCTGTTTTATTATTCTTAATAATTCTTTTAATTAATTTTTTAATAATTATGTGTAAGGTAATACCCCTGCACGTAATTTGTCACAAAATATTACAAAACATAAATGTTACCAGTAAAAGTTGAACCAAACACTACAAACCATTTAGACAGCATGTCTGCTACTAAAATTGTCCAGCATTTCTACTACCACCATTTCTACTATTGTATATGCTAGTTTCAATGTCTTACCAAACTAAGCCTAAGTATTGTTTTTACTTCTTACTAGACGACTAAGCAATTAATTCAAAAAACCCTCTATCACAAACACGAAAAACAAATGTTTAGATTTCCCATTTAATTGAATTGTTAAAACATAATAATCGAATTCACGAATTATTAGATACGAATTCATTGGATTAACATTTTACCCGATCTATGGCACATAGTTATGCATCTACAAGCAAAAGCAATCAGTATAGCATTTCATTTCAATCAGTGTTGAAATTGCGTGGTGTGTCACAAGAAGGATCGCTATACTGGTTAGGCATACTCTTAAAATTATAAAACCCAAAGATAAACAGTGTCTGATTGTCCCCAAGAGAAATCTTTTACCTTCATATCACTAATAAGGCTAGTAGGATCCTCATCAACTAGAGAATAAAAGAAATGACAAGTTCAAAATACATTATGCATATATAGGAGCATTCCTAGCTCAATCAGTTTTTGACTGGTAGGGAGAGACAAAGAAGATCATCCATAGAAATGGTTTCTCTGTCGTTACCACCATCTTCATCACCATTTGATTGGTCAGCATTTGCTGAGTCATTGATACTTAAAGCACCTTCACTCACGGGATGAAGAGGAAGAGCGTCATGTGGTCCGCCTTTGCGTCCCATAGCAACCTTTGGAGTTGGATGTAGTAATCCAGCTCTGGAAAGAAGGCGCTGAACTGGGTCTGAAGTCTGCGCACCCACTGATAACCAATACCTATGGAATGAAAGAATGAAAGCAAAGCACTAAGGTCATTTCCTTCAAGATGATAACAGAAATTGCGAGTCATCAGACACCGCTGCAGCAACGTAAAACAATTTATTTTTCAAAATTCATAGAATATTTTACCAAAACTAATCTGATTTAACCCCGGCAAACAAAATTAACAAAGGTCCTGCCTGTTAAAACATACCATGTACTTGCTATGAAAATTCTTGGTAAGAACTTAGAGTTGAATATGCTGATTTCTTTTAGGAGTTTAGAGAGAGAGAAAGATAGATAGAGAGTATTGCCTATTAGTGCCATACAACTTCTGTGAGACCATTATGCACTATCCTCCATGAAACAAGCTAGGAACAACAATGTATTATCATAGGCAACCATATGCTGGAAAGTTTAAGAATGCGAATTGGACAAGTTCAATAATTAGTTTGATATCATTTACGAAAGCATCACAAAAAAATCAGATGGACCATCGACTTTAGCAGAATGAGTCTCATGGCAGAATTTTTTAGTAAAAACTCAAAAATGAAGGTGAAGGTAAGAAAAACTTCAAGGGAGGCCACTGCAAAGGCCAAAGTTCTTACAAAGAACAGAGAGAATTTTTTGTCTGGGAAGATAAATGCATGGACAAAATTCTAAACATTTATAACCTATTGATGAGATTACTTCTTGACCAAAAGAATCGTTTCGGAGAAAGACACAGGAAGCCATGAAACTTCCTCTGAGGGATTGCATGTTCTGTTGAGTACGAGTCAAAAGCTGGGTAGTTTAATAGAATTTCATAAGATAAAAAAGGAGCTTGAATGCACTTCCATTATTTATATGCTGGATTATGATCTAGAAGGGGGAAAAAAGAGCTTTCAAAGCAGAGGAATAGAATTTTGGGAGGTAAGGGTTACGAGAGTGAGAATGTTCTTATAAATAAAAATATGTTACTAGAAATTATATGTGCCCTATCTACGTTTAATAAATTTGAAAGGAGACACCAAGGAAAGAAGTGAAAGTTGTTCCTTGAGAAGGTATCAATTGTGACAAATTTCAGGAATTGTTGTAGGCCCCCATATTTGGAGTCCCTAAGTACATCAAACCTGAAAACCATTAATCTAACCAGAATGTTCAATAAAGAAACAACTTTCGAAGTATGAGGTTACATTTTCCCAAAAGAGATAAAAGGAAAGACCACCTAGAGCACAAAAAATCCTGCCACGGTGAGAGGGTTTGATGACAGAGGCACAAGCACTCTTAGACCCACATTCCAGGAAGCCTATCCTAGTGATGCCTTGATTGCAGCCAAAATTTTTCAGAATAGATATGTCAACAGAAACATTTGAGGTAACCCGTCAATACTAATTCTTCAAACATTTTGCCACCAATTTTCTTCACTCATTCTCATTCTTGAATGTGATCTTTCATGTTTTATAAAAGAATCAAGTCTCGACAAGGCACGAAAAAGTACTATTAAGGGCACCACATGCCCACCATTTACTATTCAAATAGCTCATAAATCAACAAAGTGTGACCTAAGAAAATTCATTTTTCTAACTGAATATTCAGCTAGATATCTCTAGCTGCCCATCCATTATGATATATATCTAACCAACTTGTAATGAAAAAAGAAAACGCCTAAGGAAATTCAAATTTTCTACACAAACGTGCCACTAGTGACTAGACATCAGTATATGTAAACTTAAATTGCAAATCAGAGTACAAGAAGGCTTACTTCAGTCTCTCAAGGTTCAGACTCATTCGTTTCTCAACATCTTGACCTATGTGAAACAAAAATACAAAAGAAATCATAAAAGTTAAGCGTATTGGACCTCATTGGTAGTTGAGAGAGCAGCAAAAGCATGTGAAAGCAGAAACAAATATCTCTATATACACATGGATCTTAAATGCAAGCACATAAAAAGCAATAAAGACTTAAAATGCTTAAAAAATGACTTCTCTTTCCTGGGAGTTGTTTAACTTATCCCTCCCTTTCTCCCCCTTGGTACTTTGAAGCCAATTTGTCGTTCAATTCTCAACCAATTGGACCGTTTCTTTCCATGTTCCAGAAAAAAAAAAAGAGTTAAGTTCATTTTTTTTTTGCAATTCCCTGACCATCAGTTTTATGGAAAATTATGGTGACCAAAGAATTACTATTCCTGCTGCACACAAAACCCAAAAGACAAGCAGAAGGAATGGCAATGCTTCGGGAAAAAGGAAAAAAAAAGAAGCAGCGATTTTGAGATCATTGAGCCCGCCCTCGATAAATTGTTATAAATAGAATGACAAGAGGATATTTGATTATGCTAGTACCGTGTTGTCAAAGGCAAAAGGCGCAAGACCCTTCAAATGCCCAAGGCGCAAGGCGCACGCACGAGCAAAGTTAGGCGCAATTTTCTTAAAAAATAATAAATATATGATAAAGCTTAAAATTCCTGGACATCACAAGGTGTCCAGCCCATTGTAATATAAATAACTCTATTTATATTATAAATGGATTAGTACACATATACCATAATTTACAATATTAGTATAAATAGCTCCTATTACTAGTTTTTTCTTGAAAAATGCAAACCATAGGGTCAATAGAGTAATTAAGTTCTGAAATGATGACAGAGGATGCAGGATCACAAAAATAGAGTAATTATGCTTTATCCGTTTGATACTATAAGGCAAGGGAGAACTATGCGGTAAAGGTGGAAAACATGCTCAAGAATCAGTTCCATTTAAAGCAAATGCCATTATTTTTATTCTTAAATTGTCAAGATGCAAATGGAGCTTATGTTTCTTGTTTACCTTATTCTAGAAATGAGAAAATCAACTTATAATTGTGTTAATATGGGTAAATTTTTACATGGTCAAAAGTTATTGAGATCTTGTGGCTGCATTTTCTCAGTAAGTTGCAATTTTCTTCTGTTTAGTACACTTAAAAGAATGGAATGAAAAACAAGGCAGGAGAGACTTGTTGACAGAACAAATTCTTCCCTTGACTAAAAAGCATAGTTTTTAAAACCATACCATGTATCAAACATGTAGACTAAATGTTCAAGGTTTTTGAGATTCAATTTATACGATAAAGATTGAACCGCTGATTTTCAATACACAATAAATTAATATATATTTTGATATATAGTATATAATTATATACTATGTAAGCATATAATACCAATATACAATTATACATAACTCAAAAAACAAAATAATGGATACCTCTCCATTATCCATGAGTCAACCTATATAATAATATAATCCATAATCCAATACTTGTCTTAATTGAACCCATCACAACAACCACGCAAGTTCAAATCTCATACATGAGTTAGAATCTTGAATGAGACAATTTTTTTTCTTTGTAAACATGCATTTAATTAAAGACAGTGGATAACAGACCTTTTTTGACTTTGTCGAAGGGTTGCTTTTTAATTAATGAGGCTAAGCTCAAGTTGAGCTGAGGCCCAAAACCCAAGTGAAACAAGTTCAATGCAAGCGGCGCACTTAGTTGAGTAAAAAGTCCATTTCCATTTAAGGCCCAAAGATCTTACGGTATTTTTGTGAGAAAAAAACTGGCGGTGCCGCCGGTTCACCTTTTTGCCAATACGGCCAGCAATATGGCACGGTTTTGAAAACTGTGCTAAAAAGTATCAGATACAAGATATGGTAAAGCAATAAAAAACACTCCAGCTACAACTCTCTACACAGAAGGAAAAATATGGTTCACTGTTACCAAATCTATTTGCATCCCAAATGAAAAATTCCCCCTGTTTGTATCCACCAAGTAAGGCATTTCTACAATCTTCAACATTTTCTCTGTCTCCAAAGCTAATATTCATGTTTTCATTTTAGTTTTATCAGGAAAATTTCCCTACCACATCATTATCGAATTCTCATGAATAGAAAGACTTGTAAAATGTTTCGGTTTGGTGTGCATGTAATTTCCTAATGGAAGTTAAAGCAAATAACAAAATATGCAAATATATATACGAAAGAGAGAGAGAGAGAGAGAAACCTGCCAAAGGATTGTAGAAACCTAAAACTTCTAGATGTTTTCCTTCTCTGGACGCCTTACTATCAGCGGCAATGACCCGATAAAATGGCCTATGTTTGCAGCCGAATCTTGAAAATCGGATCCTTACCCCCATTGTCTCCTCTTGATTTAGCTCAGCTTACCTATTTGGGAGAACTCCATATTTTAAGAATATATCACTAGTAGAAATAGAGTGCAAATCAGAACATCATATGCCAAAATTTGGGAATTTTCATTTATCAAGTGGTTAACTTTTTAGAAGCTTCAGGATGGGTATCCAGTAGATCCTTTTAGTCAATCCATATCAATTTTTTAAAAGCCTGAACCATCATCTTGACTACCACAGAAAATGCCAACTTGTCTTCAGAAACTAATTTAGACTACACCATTAATATAAACAAAATCAAGACCATCAAAGAAACTAAGTGAGCATCAAAAATTTTAAAGGACCAAAAGCAATACAACATGGGATTTGCATAGCCAAAAACCTAGTGGGATCCATCCCATAGTAGTTGAGAGTAACTTTTCATTCTTTAGAACACCAATTGTTATCATAAGTTAAGAGAATATGAGATTGGAAATGGGGGTGCCAGAGCCTAATAAGCTTGGCTTCTTCAGCAGGATTGAGCAAGCGCTCAATCTCAGAAAATGTCATATTTTTAACGATTTAAGATGACAGAAAACAATCATATTGGCTACAAGACCACAATTCATAACAGAAAACAATTCAATTTTTTTTCCATTCCCAGTTTTATTTTCCTTCTAATTTAAACCACCATAGTAGCTTTCTAGAAATCGACTTCATAAAAAATTCTTAGTCGATTCACATTTCGTGAAGAATTGAGCTCTTAACGAACTGCTTATTTTCTGTGAGGTTAACTTAGGCAGGCTCTTATTTGAATAATTCTCTACAAAATGTTTAACATGAATGGTTTAAGCTAACTTTACAGAAGCGAACTAATTGCGATAATATTCACCAGGAATCAAGCTATAAATCGTAAAGAAACGAAGATGAAGTAGAAAAACAAGGAACACGAATGGAACGTTTAGTTTCGTATCGGTAAAAAAAGATGAGATGAGGCAGAAAGAGGCGGCTATACCTGGAAGAACCTCAAGAGCTACAAAACGCCAAGATGAAGGCGAACATCAGCGGCGGCATACTATGGAGGCAACAAGAAGGTAATAAAACGGCATCATTTAGGAATTTTGGCAAAAAGAATCGAAACGACAGTATCTTTGTAATATGAATAAGGTCAAATGTCATGAACACCTCTATACTTTGGATTATTTCTACATGTATCCCTTATTTTGAATTTGTAAGAATTGAATCATTTGTATTTTGATTTTATGTTATCACACGTCCCTCCATCATTTGACCTATTTGACTAACCATGAATGTTAAAATGATGTCGTTTTAACTTAATTAAATTGAAAAAAGACCCAAATAAAATACAATTACTCAAACCTAGAACTCTCCATCTCCAAAGACCAAAAGTGGGTCGCCTCCTATGTCTCGGGTAAGTCTATTATTGATGATAACACTATCCACTCAAAGTACAAAGATTCAATTCTTATAAATTCAAAACGAGTAAATGCATCTAGAAATGACCCTAACCAGAGGAGGTATCCATGATATTTGGCCTATAAATAACATGAAAAAGAGATGAAAGAAATGAAAATAAAAGAAAATATAACAAACAATAAATTGTCTGTTAGGACCATCCCCAGCAAAAATTCTTAACAGAAACTCTAAATTTATAGTAAAAGTATATTTTCCACACATTTACAAGTTTTCTAAACAGTACATTACGCAACATATGCTCTAAATAATTTAAATATTTATTTCTATAATTAACTTTTATTATTGAAACTCAATTCCTTTTACAACTATCATAATATCAAAATTCTACCATATTAAAATAATAAATAAATTGAGAATAATATTTTTCTAAACCTAAATATATAATATAAATAATTATTTTATTTTGATATTTAAAATTCCAAATTTGATAATCAATTGCTTACTACCTGACACCTTATATTTTTTACAAAAATGACATGTAATCCATCAGTTTTGTAACCCATGGGAGCCCACCAGGTTTATTCCATTGATTTAATCAATGGAATAGTTTTATTTTAACTCTTTTATCCTATAATTTATTGTCCAAATTTTATTGTTTTAACATAGATTCTATTGTTTTTAAAGTAAAGTCTATATAATTCATTGTTTTAGTTCTGAATTCATTGTTTTTGAAAATTCCATTCAAAAAAATAACGGAATTTTTTAAAAATTTGACATGTATTTTGAGAGTCAAAACGCTTTAAATTTTATTTAAGATACTTGAGCTCCCACAGGTTGTTATTATTATATGGGCTACCTAACATTACTCTTTTTTTTTTATGTGGGCTCCATTGTTTCAATTACAACTTCTCACCTCATTCTATATAATATAATAATAAAGAGACATTTTATGTGTGTCCCACATATTGCAGTATGCTACGGAGAACTCTGAATCTACCAGTTCACTTTAGGGTGCGTTTGGTAGACAATTTTGACGATAGACAATTTTCACGGTAGACAATATATGCTAGTAAAAAAAATAATAGCGTATATGGTGTCTGAAATTCTGGTAGTGTTTGACTCAACTTTTGCTAGTAGCATATATGATATTAAAATTGTTGTGGTAAATTACGTGTAGGAGTATTATGCATTTAAGTGGTAACAGATTCAAATAAATAGGAAAATAAATAACAAATAATTTATCATATCAATAAAAACATTGAAATTAATTTTAAGATTTTTAATTATAATATTAATAAAAGTCCCATTACCTCGGTGAGCTGGTGTCACCACACGTCATCGTACGAACCAAGTAAACAATTGACGGCATACAGCAACAAGAAGTATCCACTCTAAAATGCAGTTTTTTAGACAAAAAACTATAACAAAAATTCTAAATATAGGCTCCATTTGATAGACAACTTTGACAGTTGTATATATTATAAACAATGGTAGTAGATATGGTTCCTAAAATTTTAGTAGGTGTGTTGGTTGTACCTTTGATGGTATCATATATGTTGTTAGAATTGTTGTATAAATTACGTGTAGGGATATTATACATTTAAGTTGTAACAAATGCAAATAAATAGTATAATAAATAACAAATTATTTATAAAATTAAAAAAAATTAAAATAAATATACAATCAGGAATTATTTTTAAATAATTTTTATTTAAAGAATAATTAAATAATTATTAACTAACCCCAACTAAAAAGGTGGAGGGTATTACAGTCACTTCAATGTAAAGTGAGGGTTAAAAAATGAAAATGGCTATAAAGGGGGACAATTTCAAAAATGACAGAACGGCAATTTAACTACCCATAAACTGAGGCAATTTTGTAATAATGGATGGCCAAATTTTCAATTGTCCAAAACTGGACCATTTTGAGACCATTTTTGTGAGACATTACTCATATGCCCTCAATAAACACTACACGGACGTTTTTACCCCTCACTTTAGATCACTATTCTCCATTGCGCGTTACAAAATGGGTCGGCACCTCCGGTGGTCGTTACCGGATCACAAACAACTGCAGATGTTTCTTCGTTTCAAACAATGCCACACCCTAAATTTTTTAAAATTTTAATCTTTAAATAAAATTGTTCTTTAAATGAAAATGTAAAAATTCTTTGCAGAACTCTTTACTTATTTTTTTAATTATAAATAATTCATTTAAGTAATTCTGTAATTATTTTGTCAATAAAAATTCTTTAAATAATTATTAATATTTAAGAAATTATTTATAATTTATTTTGTTATTTATTTAAACCAGTTACAACTTAAATGCATAATACTCTTATAGGTAATTTACACAACAATTTTAATACTATATATGTAAAACCCTATATTTTGGAGGGGTCTAGTTGAACTAAATTTTACAATTTGGGGAAATAGAAATTTTGGAAATATTGGCTTGGATATAATGAAATAAAATTGAAGATGGTTAAAAGAGATTGATTAAAACTTTGGGGTTAAAAATAGAAATAATAGAAATCTGAGAAATATATATATATATATATAAATGAAAACCTAGCGCTCTCTTTGGATACTCTCTCTCTCTCTCTCT
This sequence comes from Tripterygium wilfordii, assembly GCF_013401445.1. Taxonomy (NCBI): domain Eukaryota; kingdom Viridiplantae; phylum Streptophyta; class Magnoliopsida; order Celastrales; family Celastraceae; genus Tripterygium; species Tripterygium wilfordii. The sequence goes on along the minus strand of NC_052244.1, from coordinate 6,103,931 downwards.
AAAAACCCTAATTGCTGCAGCCACCCATTGACGCAATTGTAGTTACCAAAAATCGTGTAGTCCCATTGGGTCATGTAACAACAAAAACCAAGTTGAACTACCTAAATCCACGGGCCTAACCTATGCATTTGGGCCCACTCCAAGGCCCATTCTGAGACCCACGTGTGACCTTTGAGTCATTGTTAAGTAATGTAACAGTCATATAAAGCATGTCTGCCACTAACGGCTGATATCTTTTTTAGTTACTTACTTTATTATGTTCACAGTAACTCTCCTTTAGGCAGGAATTATGTTCGAAGTATCTTTATTGTATTGGCGCCACCATAGCAAAGGCGCTGGCACCTCCGGGCGCCAACTCCTTGTATGATCACCCTATAAAGGAGCATCGTACAATCCTGTTTACGATTGACATTATTGGACGTGACAGGCACAGATCCCCAGGTATAACCTTTAGCCAGGTAAATATCCATTCATTAATTGTCGCCCACAATATTATCCATACTCCAATCGACACATGTCACAATCACTTCATATGTTTCTGTATCCTTATCCTACTTTTTGTCTGCCAACCCAGACACAACCGAGATACTTGATTTTCGTACTCTTACACTATGCCATCCTATCCAGTAGGACCAAAGCGGGCAACATAATTCCCGAGGTCAATCATGACTCTCATATAAATACTCTTCTCTTACCTTGGAGAAGAGGATCGATTCCTGAAAACATTACAAACTAGAAACCAAAACTCTACGAACCCTCACTAAATATATTCAGATAAAACACACAGACCATCGTCGGTCTTTCACCTCCGACAACACTGACTTGATCGTTGGAGCCTTCACAACTGACACCCCTCAAACCGGTCAAGGAGCTCTCATGGTTGCTCTTGTTATGACGTTTGCAGGATCTAAAGGTGCAGACAGACTCCACAAAGATAAAAGTTGACCTTTCAACGATTGTAGTAATTTGCCTCTACAAATTGGCGCTCCAAATAGGGGTTCTTTTGCAGTTATTTATTCGAGAAAACTTCACGACAAGTTACAGATATGGTATCGACAGATATGGCCGATACCAATGAAGCCACCAACAAGCAACTACTGGACCTCATGCAAGCAATGAGGGAAGACATCTCAGAGAACAAAGAACATATCAATACGCGTTTAGAGTTGATGACCAATGATAATGCAGCTCTACGCGATGAGATGTTGCAGCTAAAAAGCCAAAACGCCTCTCAAGTTCAGGACCTAGCTTCAGTCCATATTCCACCTTTCCCCCACTTTAAACAAACACCACCCAAGAACACTCTGAACTACCCATTAAATACTTAATTCGTTCCTTGGACTACCCTTGGAGGATATGATGCTTCTACCTCACGGAGGATATCCAGCAAAATGTCAGTAGAGATTCTCCTGTAGATTTAACAGGTTCTCCGAGAAGTAGACTTCTACAGCCACCACGCTTTCCCACCGCACCTTTTGTAGGACCCATTATAGCTTCTGTTGCCCATGCAGCCATGGCCAAGCAGATTGTTGAGTTAAGGGGAGATTTAGACAAGTTGACTAACGCACCTCGCGCTTTGGCTAAGATCAACGCTAACTGTTACATGGGGTCGCCATTCGTTGATAGTATATACCAGACGGATCTGTCACATAGGTTCAGCGTTCTAAGTATGAAGTTGTATAATAGCAGTGACGACCCCGAAGACCATGTGGCCCATTACAAACTGAAGACGGGTGCAATAGCTATACCGTATGGGATACCTGAGATATGCATGCGCTGGTACACTCATGATATAGTTCTCGAGTAGTCGAAAGATCCATAAATGTTCAGACGACCTATATCGACTGTCATAGAGAGTGGGAGAATATTTTTGAGATTGCTTGGCTAGATTTAATACGGAGAAGGTATCCATACCTCATTGTGATCCAGGGACTGCTATTTAAGCACTCAGGAGTTGCCTGCTCCAGGATGAGGAGTTTTACGAGGAACTCACGAAGTGCGATGTAAGGAGCTTTGAGGAAGCTCATATTAAAGCTACCGTGTTTGTTCGTTGGGAGGAGGACGCGACGAGAAAACCGTCCAATCCTCCTAGAAAATAAAAGCGTGAAGACAATCGCTAGAAGAAAGAGCAATCTATCGTCGGCGAGCCAAGCAACAATTGGCGCCCCTATAAGTCTGGATCATCAGATTATGCAAAGAACTGCCCGAAGTATCCCCTTTGGATACACCAAGTCGAGGCTGTGCTAGTCTTGAAGAAAATGGGAAATGAGGTGAAGTGGCCGCCAAAGAAGGAAATTGAAGGATTGAAAGACCAGAAGTGGTGTGACTTCCACCAAGATATCGGGCACACCACTCCCGATTGCAGAGGCCTTAAATATGAGGTGGATTACTTGTTGAAGAAAGGTTATATGAGGGATTTACTATTTGAATGTGGCAGGGCCATTTGGGAGAAGAGGAAAATTGATGACCCAGATGCGTTACCACTACCAAAGTTCGCCACACAAACCTACTACGTGATTTTTGGAGGATCAGAGCTTAGTGGACTTTCTCACACTTCTACTAAGAAGCATGAGAAAGAAGCAACGAACCCTGCTGCTAAAATGGCACGTACCATAGGGACTTTTACTAACCAAGTGATGGTCTTTGCTGACGACGAGGCCACCTAGCTTCTACACCTGCACCATGAAGCTTTGGTGCTCACACTTTAGATTGCCAATATTAATTTGAAGCAAATCTTGATCGATAATGGGAGTTCAGCCACTGTATTGTTTCTAGTTGCATACAAAGGGATGAGTCTGGACGAGGCTTTGATCTTGCGAAAGTCAACAACACTGATTGGTTTCAATGACGAGGTGAGTCATTCATATGGTGAAGTCACTTTGCCCATCTATGCCCCAAGGTTGAATAAGTAGACCAGGTTTTCAATTCTGGATTCGCCATCTGCTTACAATGCTATTCTGGGACGCCCTTAGTTGTATGCCATAAGGGTCGTGCCCTCCACTTATCACCAAATCCTGTGTTACACTACCAATGGTGGCATTAAGGAAATCATGGGAGATCAACACTCTTCAAGGAGTTGCTATAAAACTACCATGAGGAGTAGCAGCTACAGAACCAGGTGCCCGATCTGGAGCCAGATGAGCCAGGGATGGAGAAGCTTGATGAGAAACAAATCCACCCTGACTTCCCAGACCACAAAATCCTGATTGGAGCACAGATGCCTACTTAGATGTGAGAAAGAATGATTCAATTCTTATCTCAGCATTACAATTGTTTTGCATGGAGCCATGCAGATATGACCGAGATAGACCCCTAGGTTGTGATGCATCCGCTCAGAGTTAACCTTGAGTATCCTCCCGTCAAGCAGAAAAGATAGAAATTTGCCCCTGAGTGAAATACAGTGATTAACGAGGAGTACAAAAGCTGATAGACAATGGATCCGTGAGGGAAGTGTAGTACCCTGACTAGCAACTTATACATCTTATTTACATTTGGTGCATTTCATTCAAATTAGTGTAGGAAAATATAAGCCTTGGCACACATGCAATTCATCATCACCTTGGACCACTTTTGGTGACAACAAAATGTTTGCATGCCACAAAGATATTGTACTAAGCTGGTACATAATCATATTAATTTTGTTTTTGCTTTGTAACCCATAGGCTTGCGGTTAGAGTTTATGGGATTTTTTTATAATGTTTTTTATAATATTTTTTTAGATTTGTAGTTTCTTTATTTTGTAAATTCAATAGAATCACTTGTAAACTTTCCTCAAGGCATAGAACTTTTTGTGTTATATCTTAGTGATACAAAAGCACGAAGAAATCACGAAGGAACACAATTGCCAAATTCCAATAACCAAAACAATGCCTGTGCATGATAAAATGTTTAGATTTGCACTGGGAGTGTTTCTACAAACTATTTTGGTTTGTAAATCAATTTTTTGTAACTAAAATATATTATACATTAATGACTTCCATCTAGTGTTCTAAGATGTAGAAGTTGCTAGTTTAGCTTTTGTACAATGTTTCATAACCAAAAGATGTCAATAGACCAAGTTCTGTTCTCAAATGCCCAAAAACGTGAAACGCTCGTCTGTAGAGAGAGTTAAGCAATTCCAAAGCATCAAAGTATACCGTTTTACTCTATTTAGTGTTCTTAGAAGTCTAATTTCTAGTATAGCTTTCGAACAATGTTTCACAACCAAAAAATGCCAATTGACTAAGTTATGTTCTTAAATGCACAAAAATGTGAAAAGCTCGTCTATGGAGAGAGTTGAGCAATTCCAAAGCATCAAAGTTTACCGTTGTATGCTACTTAGTGTTCTAAGATATCTAAGTTGCTAGTTTAGCTTTTTCACAATGTTTCGTAACCAAAAAAGATTGCAATTGACCAAGTTATGTTCTCAAATGCCCAAAAACGTGAAACGCTCGTCTATGGAGAGAGTTGAGCAATTCTAAAGCAACAAAGTTTACCGTTTTACTCTATTTAGTGTTTTTAGAAGTCTAAGTTGCTAATTTAGCTTTCGTACAACGTTCGTAACCAAAAGATGCGAATAGACCATGTTATGTTCTGAAATGCACAAAAACATGAAAAGCTCGTTTATGGAGATCGTTGAGCAATTCCAAAGCATCAAAGTGGATCATTGTACCCTATTTAGTGTTCTAAGATGTCTATGTTGCTAGATTTTCTTTCATACAATTTCGTAACCAAAAGATGTCAATAGACCAAGTTATGTTCTCAAATGCCCAAAAGCATGAAACGCTTGTCTATGGAGAGTTGAGACATTCCAAAGCATCAAAATATACCTTTTTACTCTATTTAGTGTTCTTAGAAGTCTAAGTTTCTAGTTTAGCTTTCATACCCCATTTCATAACCAAAAGATGCAAATAGACCAACTTATAGTTAAAATTGCATCCAAACGTGAACAGGTCTTCTATGGAGAGAGATGAGCAATTCCAAAGCATCAAAGTGTACCATTTTACTCTATTTAGTGTTCTTAGAAGTCTAAGTTGCTACTTTAGCTTTCATACATTGTTTCATAACCAAAAGATGCCAATAGACCATGTTATGTTCTGAAATGCACAAAAACGTGAAAAGCTTGTCTATGGAGAGAGTTGAGCAATTCCAAAGCATCAAAGTGGACCGTTGAACCCTACTTAGTGTTCTAAGATGTCTAAGTTGCTAGTTTAGCTTTCATACAACAATCGTAACCAAAAGATGCCAATAGACCAAGTTATGTTCTCAAATGTAGAAAAATGTGAAAAGCTCATCTATGGAAAGAGTTGAGCAATTCCAATTCATCAAAGTATACCATTTTACTCTATTTAGTGTTCTTATATGTCTAAGTTTCTAGTGTAGCTTTCATACGATAGTTCGTAACCAACAGATGCCAATAGACCAATTTATGTTTTCAAATGCCCAAAAGCGTGAAATGCTCGTCTATAGAAAAGTTGAGCAATTCCAAAGCATCAAAGTGGATCGTTGTACTCTATTTAGTTTTCTTAGAAGTCTAAGTTGCTAGTTTAGCTTTCGTACAATGTTTCGTACCCAAAAGACGTCAATAGATCATGTTATGTTATGAAATGCACAAAAACGTGAAAAGCTTGTCTATAGAGAGAGATGAGCAATTCCAAAGCATCAAAGTGTACCATTTTACACTATTTAGTGTTCTTAGAAGTCTAAATTGCTAGTTTAGCTTTCGTATAATGTTTCGTAACCAAAAAATGTCAATTGGCCAGGTTATGTTCTCAAATGCTAAAAAACGTGAAAAGCTCATCTATGAAGAGAGTTGAGCATTTCCAAAGCATCAAAGTGTACTACCATTTCACACTATTTAGTGTTCTTAGAAGTCTAAGTTGCTAGTTTAGCTTTCGTACAATGTTTCATACCCAAAAAATGCCAATTGACCAAGTTATGTTCTCAAATGCCCAAAAACGTTAAACGCTCGTCTATGGAGAGAGTTGAGCAATTACAAAGCATCAAAATGGACCGTTGTACCCTATTTAGTGTTATAAGATGTCTAAGTTACTGGTTTAGCTTTCATACAATAGTTCGTAAACAAAAGATGTCAATAGACCAAGTTATGTTCTCAAATGTACGAAAACGTGGAAACCTCATCTATGGAGAGAGTTGAGCAATTTCAATTCATCAAAGTATATCGTTTTACTCTATTTAGTGTTCTTATTTGTCTAAGTTTCTAGTTTAGCTTTCATACAACAGTTCGTAACCAACAGATGCCAATAAACCAAGTTATGTTCTCAAATGTATAAAAACGTAAAAAGTTCATCTATGGAGAGAATTGAGCAATTTCAAAGCATCAAAGAATACCGTTTTATTCTATTTAGTGTGCTTAGAAGTCTAAGTTTTTATTCTAGCTTTCGTACAATGTTTCGTAACCAAAAAATACCAATTGACCAAGTTCTGTTCTCAAATGCAAAAAAACGTGAAAAGATCGTCTATGGAGATAGTTAAGCAATTCCAAAGCGTCAATATGTACCGTTTTACTCTAAACATGGTACGAAAGCTAAACTAGCAACTTAGACTTCTAAGAACACTAAATAGAGTAAAACGGTACACTTTGATGCTTTGGAATTGCTCAACTCTCTCCATAGACAAGTTTTTCACGTTTTTCTACATTTGAGAACATAACTTGGTCTATTGGAATCTTTTGGTTACGAAACATTATACAAAAGCTAAACTAGATACTTAGACATCTTAGAACACTAAATAGGATACAATGATCCACTTTGACGCTTCGGAATCGCTCAACTCTCTCCATAGATGAGCTTTTCACATTTTTATGCGTTTCAGAATATAACTTGGTCTATTGGTATCTTTTGGTTATGAAACCTTGTACAAAAGCTAGACTAGCAACTTAGACTTCTAACAACCAAAAAATACCAATTGACCAAGATATGTTCTCAAATGCACATAAACGTGAAAAGCTCGTCTATGGAGAGAGTTGAGCGATTTCAAAGCATCAAAGTGTACCGTTTTACTCTATTTAGTGTTCTTAGAATTCTAAGTAGCTAGTCTATCTTTCGTACAATGTTTTGTAACCAAAAGATGTCAATAGAGCAAACTATGTTCTGAAATGTACAAAACCGTTAAAAGCTCTTCTATGGAGAGAGTTGAGCAATTTCAAAGCATCAAAGTGTACCATTTTACTCTATTTAGTGTTCTTAGATGTCTATGTAGCTAGTCTAGCTTTCGTACAACGTTTCGTAACCAAAAGACGCCAATAGACCAACTTATGTTTTGAAATGTACAAAACCATGAAAAGCTCATCTATCGAGATAGTTGAGCAACTCCAAAGCATCAATGTGTACCGTTTTACTCTTTTTTTTTTGTTAGAAGTCTAAGCATCAATGTGTACCATTTTACTCTATTTTTTTTTGTTAGAAGTCTAAGTTGTTAGTTTAGCTTTCGTACAAGGTTTCGTAACCAAAAGATGCCAATAGACCAATTTATATTCTGAAATGCACAAAAATGTAAAAAGCTCATCGATGGAGAGAGTTGAGTAATTCCAAAGCATCAAGGTGGACTACTGTATCTTATTTAGTGTTCTAAGATGTATAATTTGCTAGTTTAGCTTTGGTTGAATTTTTCCTAACTAAAAGATGCCGATAGACCAAGTTGTGTTCTCAAATACCAAAAAACGTGAAACACTCGTCTATGGAGAGAGTTAAGCAATTTCAAAGCATCAAAGTTTACCATTTTATTCTATTTAGTGTTCTTAGAAGTCTAAGTTGCTAGTTTAGCTTTCGTACAATGTTTCATAACCAAAAAATGCCAATGGACCAAGTTATGTTCCCAAATGCCCATAAGCGTGAAAAGCTCATCCATGGAGATAGATGAGCAATTCCAAAGCATCAAAGTGTACCATTTTACTCTATTTAGTGTTCTTCGAAGTCTAAGTTACTAATTTTCCTTTCATACAATTTTCGTAACCAAAAGATGCCAATAGACCAAGTTATGTTCTCAAATGCCCAAAAGCGTGAAACGCTCATCTATGGGGAGAGTTGAGAATTCCAAAGCATCCAAGTGTACCGTTTTACTCTATTTAGTGTTCTTAGAAGTCTAAGTAGCTAGTCTAGCTTTCGTACAATGTTTTGTAACCAAAAGATTCCAATAGACCAAACTATGTTCTAAAATGCACAAAACCATGAAAAACTTGTCTAAGGAGAGAGTGAGCAATTCCAAAGCATCAAAGTGTACCGTTTTACTCTATTTAGTGTTCTTAGAAGTCTAAGTAGCTAGTCTAGCTTTCGTACAACGTTTCATAACTAAAAGATGCCAATATACCAACTTATGTTCTGAAATGCACAAAAACGTGAAAAGCTCGTCCATGGAGATAGTTGAGCAATTTCAAAGCATCAATGTGTACCGTTTTACTCTATTTTTTGTTGTTAGAAGTCTACGTTGCTAGCCTAGCTTTCATACAAGGTTTCGTAACCAAAAAATGCCAATAGACCAAGTTATTTTTTGAAATGCACAAGATTGTGAAAAGCTCATCAATGGAGAGAGTTGAGTAATTCCAAAGCATCAAAGTGGACCATTGTATCTTATTTAGTGTTCTAAGATGTCTAATTTGTTAGTTTAGCTTGGGTTGAATGTTTCCTAACCAAAAGATGCCAATAGAGCAAGTTCTGTTCTCAAATGCCCTAAAACGTGAAACACTCGTATATGGAGAGAGTTAAGCAATTCCAAAGCATCAAAGTTTACCGTTTTACTCTATTTAGTGTTCTTAGAAGTCTAAATTGCTAGTCTAGCTAAAGATACCAATAGACCAAGTTATGTTCTGAAATGCACAAAAACGTGAAAAGCTCGTCTATGGAGAGAGTTGAGCAATTCCAAAGCATCAAAGTAGACCGTTGTATCCTATTTAGTGTTCTAAGATGTCTAAGTTTCTAGTTCAGCTTTTATACAATGTTTCGTAACCAAAAGATGCCAATAGACCAAATGCCAAAAAACGTGAAACGATCATCTATGGAGAGAGTTGAGCAATTCCAAAACTTCAAAGTGCACAGTTTTACTCTATTTAGTGTTTTTAGAAGTTTAAGTTTCTAGTTTAGCTTTCGTACAACGTTCATAACCAAAAGATATGAATAGACCATGTTACGTTTTGAAATGTGCAAAAATGTGAAAGATAATCTATGGAGAGAGTTGAGCAATTGCAAGGCATGAAAGTTTACCGTTTTACACTATATACTGTTCTTATAAGTCTAAGTTGCTTGCATTTGTACAATATTTTGCAGCCAAAAAATGCCAATTGACTAAGTTATGTTCTCAAATGCACAAAAATGTGAAAAGCTCATCTATGGAGAGAGTTGAGCAATTCCAAAGCATCAAAGTGTGTCGTTTTACTCTGCTTAGTGTTTTTCGAATTCTAAGTTGCTAGTTTACCTTTCATACAATTTTCGCAACCAAAAGATACCAATAGACCAAGTTATGTTCTCAAATGCCCAAAAGCGTGAAACGCTCATCTATGGAGAGACTTGAGCAATTCCAAAGCATAAATGTGTACCGTTTTACTCTATTTAGTATTCTTAGAAGTCTAAGTAGCTAGTCTAGCTTTCGTACAACATTTCGTAACCAAAAGATGCCAATAGACCAAACTATGTTCTAAAATGCACAAAACCGTGAAAAGCTCGTCTATGGAGAGAGTTGAGCAATTTCAAAGCATCAAAGTGGACCATTGTATCTTATTTAGTGTTCCAAGATGTCTAATTTGCTAGTTTAGCTTTGGTAGAATGTTTCCTAACCAAAAGATGCCAATAGACCAAGTTCTGTTCTTAAATGCCAAAAAACGTGAAACGCTCGTCTATGGATAGAGTTAACCAATTCCAAAGCATGAAAGTGTACTGTTTTACTCTATTAAGTGTTCTTGGAAGTCTAAGTTGTTAGGCTAGCTTTCGTACAACGTTTCATAACCAAAAGATGTGAATAGATCATGTTATGTTCTGAAATGCACAAAACCATGAAAACTCATCTATGGAGAGGGTTGAGCAATTCCAAAGCGTCAAAGTGGACCGTTGTATCATATTTAGTGTTCTAAGATGTCTAAGTTACTAGTTTAGCTTTCATACAATGTTTCGTAACCAAAAGATGCCAATAGACCAAGTGATGTTCTGAAATGCCCAAAAATGTGAAACGCTCGTCTATGGAGAGAGTTGAGCAATTCCAAAGCATCAAATGTTAGAATGTATGGCACCATAAGAGGGGGGTGAATTGTGTCCTTAGTCAAATTTAGACTAGGTCACTCCTTTTTCGGTTTCAATGAATTCTATCAAATTTCACCCTAAGCGGAAGCTAAATACCAAATTGAGTACTAGTGTAGATGTATGAGTCAAGTAGAACAATCAATTTGAGCAAATCACATACAAAATCCTAATATGATCGTATGGTCTCCTAATGGCAGATTTGAGTACAAAGCAATCAAATAAGCTCAAGCAAGTCAAGGACAATTGATATAAGCAAGATAGGTAACTTTAAGATCAAGAACCAAGCAAGATGATCAAGTATGTATGTGTCATTTCCAAAACAGATTGCAATTAGGGCACAAAATTAGATTTGACAAATAGTTGAACAAGCTTGATTCTAGCAACCTAAATGTCCAATTTCAAGTATGTATGACATGAGAATGCAATGCTAATTGAAATTGTTGGAAAGTAAAAGAGGCAAGAGATTTATAATGGATCGACTTAACCTAAGCCTACTCCACTCCCCAAGTCCCACTTGGGAATTTCAAACACTCCACTATGGCTTGTTCAACCGAGTCAAGTGGAACTCTTACAACCGGTGTTTTTGTAGCTCAAACACCGAACTTTACACACCGCATGCTTTATAGCTCACCACACTAACTCGATCAACAAATACAAGCTCAAATATGGCTCTCAGTGTAACCGGGTATGAGGTAAGTTTAGGTTCAATGAATGGCTCTTTAGTAGCTGGATTTAGAAGTGTCTAAAACTCAAATGAAGCTCTTGTAAAGCTAGTTAGAGAAAGGTAAGCACAGAACTCAGATTTGAGATTTTGGTTGCTAGGGTTTTGAGTTTCTTTGAAGTGTGTAGCAACTATGTGGAATCAACAAGATAAGGCTTGAATGATGAAATAGAGATATAGAATGAAGCCCTATAGGTGCTGGAAATCAGGTTGCTCAAGCAAGTGGAAGTGCTCTTGAGATTAAATGTAGAATCGCCATCGGTGTGAATGCCCAAGAGTGTAGAGATTAAGCTTTGCCTTGACTTGTGTATGTGAGGTCTCTCAAAGATCAAGTATGATTCAAGTAAGTATGAGAAAGATTAGGTTCAGAAAATAAAGAACAATTTGAGAGAATGCAAGTGTATTTTCGTTCAAGGTTAGAGAAGCAAGGAACTAGGGTTTGCTTTTGGTAAAAGTGAAGTGATGATCTCTTGAAATTTCAGCCATTGGATTTGGAAGATGAAATCATGGCCTTTAGATGGATATAGATGTTAGAGACATCTTGAAAGAGACAACAGTTGTCTTGAGAAAGTTTGTCTCTTAACTGGAGTAAATCATGGCCTTTGGATCAAATGAAGATTCAATTTTGGCCATAAGATGTAAAGAAGGAGAGATAAGAATAAAGCTTGAATCTTTGGCCATTGGATTAAGATGGGAATTTTATGTAGAGATAATATGGTCCATTGGATGTGGAGTGTCTTGGTGGGAAAGAGAAATGGTTTTGAAATAAAGCTTCCCACACATGTGAAGAGAGAATGCTTGTTATAGTACTTGTTGTACTTCTTGTCTCCTTTTTTCAAATCAACTTTTCCTTCTCTTCTCTTTTGGCTCCAAGTCTTCTAGTTAGGATGCAAGAATGGTTAACTTGTCTTCTTTGCCATGTCATCAATGTCATGTCAGCTGCCATGTCACGTTCGTTGACTCTGACTTTGACCAGAAAGTCAATTTTACTTCAATTGATCCCAATTAAGCTCCAAGACATCTTTGGCATAATTTGACTTATGTTGACTACGAATTTGACTTTCTTAATCATGTTTGACACTGATTAAGCCTTCACTAATGTTGATTAAGGATGACATTAGGACCAATTTAAGTTTTGGTCACCCTACACATAAATCATACTCAAGACATGCTATGTAAACCCTCTTAGGGTTTCTTGCAATTAGTCCATGTTAGTTCAATAATCAAATCATGAAATAAGCACAATTGAACTAGTTTAGTATAAGCCTTGAATTCCTAAACTGATCAGGTAGACATATCACCTAGGCTTCTCAATACAATCAATAGTTCAAAGTTCAATCAAACATGCCTTCGTAATCACTCAAACATATATTCAACGTACCATTTTACCCTATTTTGTGTTCTTAGAAGTCTAAGTTTCTAGTTTAGCTTTCGTACAACATTCGCAATCAAAAGATGCGAATAGACCATGTTATGTTCTGAAATGCACAAAAACATGAAAAGCTCCTCTATGGAGAGGGTTGAGCAATTCCAAAGCATCAAAGTGGACCGTTGAACCCTATTTGGTGTGCTAAGATGTCTAAGTTGCTAGTATAGCATTCATACAACAGTTGTAACCAAAAGATGCCAAAAGACCAACTTGTGTTCTCAAATGTAGAAAAACGTGAAAAGCTCGTCTATATAGAGAGTTGAGCAATTCCAAAGCATGAAAGTTTACCGTTTTACACTATTTATTGTTCTTATCAGTCTAAGTTGCTTGTTTAGCATTCGTACAATGTTTTGTAGCCAAAAAATGTCTATTGACCAAGTTATGTTCTCAAATGCACAAAAATGTGAAAAACTCATATATGGAAAGAGTTGTACCATTTTACTCTGTTTAGTGTTCACCGAAGTCTAAGTTGCTAGTTTTTCTTTCATACAATTTTCATAACCAAAAGATGCCAATAGACCAAGTTATGTTCTCAAATGCCCAAAAGCGTGAAAACGTCATCCACAGAGAGAGTTGAGCAATTTCAACACGTGAAATTCTATGGTTTTACTCGATTTAGTGTTCTTAGAAGTCTAAGTTGCTAGTCTAGCTTTCGTACAACGTTTCGTAATCAAAAGATGTAATAGACCAAGTTATGTTCTGAAATGCACCAAACCGTGAAAACCTCGTCTAAGGAGAGAGTTGAGCAATTCCAAGGCATTAAAGTGGACCATTGTTTCTTATTTAGTGTTCTAAGATGTCTAATATGCTAGTTTAGCTTTGGTAGAATGCCTCCTAACCCAAAGATGCTAGTAGACCAAGTTTTGTTCTCAAATGCCCAAAAACGTGAAACGCTCGCCTATGGAGAGAGTTAAGCAATTCCAAAGCATGAAAGTATACCGTTTTACTCTATTAACTGTTCTTGAAAGTCTAAGTTGCTAGTCTAGCTTTCGTACAACGTTTCGTAACCAAAAGATGTGAATAGACCATGTTATGTTCTGAAATGCTTAAAATCGTGAAAAGCTCATCTATGGAGAGAGTTAAGCAATTCCCAAGCATGAAAGTGGATCGTTGTATCCAATTTAGTGTTCTAAGATGTCTAAGTTACTAATTTAGCTTTTATATAATGTTTCGTAGCCAAAAGATGCCAATAGACCAGGAGATGTTCTGAAATGCCCAAAAACGTGAAAGGCTTGTCCATGGAGACAGTTGAGCAATTCCAAAGCATAAAAGTGTACGGTTTTACTTTATTTAGTGTTCTATAAGTCTAAGTAGCTAGTCTAGCTTTCATACAACGTTTCGTAACCAAAAGATGCCAATAGACCAAACTATGTTCTGAAATGCACAAAAACGTGAAAAGCTCGTCTATGGGGAGAGTTGAGCAATTCCAAAGCTTCAAAGTGGAACGTTGAACCCTATTTAGGGTTCTAAGCTGTCCAAGTTGCTAGTCTAGCATTCATACAACTGTCGTTACCGAAAGATGCCAAAAGATTGACTTGTTTTCTCAACTGTAGAAAAACGTGAAAAGCTCGTCTACATAGAGAGTTGAGCAATTTCAAAGCATGAAAGTTTATCATTTTACAGTATTTATCGTTCTTATCAGTCTAAGTTGCTTGTTTAGCATTCATACAATGTTTTGTAACCAAAAAATGGCCATTGACCAAGTTATGTTCTCAAATGCACAAAAATGTGAAAAGCTCATCTATGGAGAGAGTTGAGCAATTCCAAAGCATCAAAGTGTATCGTTTTACTTTGTCCAGTGTTCATCGAAGTCTAAGTTGATAGTTTTGCTTTCAAACAATTTTCGTAACCAAAAGATGCCAATAGACCAAGTTATGTTCTGAAATGTACAAAACCGTAAAAAGCTCGTCTATGGAGAGAGTTGAGCAATTCCAACGCGTGAAAGTATTCAGTTTTACTCGATTTAGTGTTCTTAGAAGTCTAAGTTGCTAGTCTAACTTTCGTACAACGTTTCGTAACCAAAAGATGTAATAGACCAACTTATGTTCTGAAATGTACAAAACCGTAAAAAGCTCGTCTAAGTAGAGAGTTGAGCAATTCCAAGACATTAAAGTGGACCATTGTATCTTATTTAGTGTTCTAAGATGTATAATTTGCTAGTTTAGCTTTGGTAGAATGTTTCCTAACCAAAATATGCCAATAGACCAAGTTCTGTTCTCAAATGCCCAAAAAGGTGAAACGCTCTTCTATGGAGAGAGTTAAGCAATTCCAAAGCATTAAAGTATACCATTTTACTCTACTAAGTGTTCTTGGAAGTCTAACTTGCTAGTCTAGCTTTCATACAATGTTTCGTAACCAAAAGATTTGATTAGACCATATTATGTTCTGAAATGCACAAAACCGTGAAAAGCTCATTTATAGAGAGAGTTGAGTAATTCCAAAGCATCAAAGCGGATCGTTGTATCCTATTTAGTGTTCCAAGATGTCTAAGTTACTAGTTTCCCTTTCATACAATTTTTCATACACAAAAGATGCTAATAGACCAAACTATGTTCTCAAACGCCAAAAAAGTGAAACGATAGTCTATGGAGAGAGTTGAGCAATTCCAAAACCTCAAAATGTACTATTTAACTCTATTTTTTAGAAGTCTAAGTTTATAGTTTAGCTCTCATGCAACGTTCGTAATCAAAAGATGCGAATAGACCATGTTATGTTCTGAAATGCACAAAAACGTGAAAAGCTTATCTATGGAGAGGGTTGAGCAATTCCAAAGCATCAAAGTGGACCGTTGAACCTTATTTAGGGTTCCAAGATGTCTAAGTTTCTAGTTTAGCATTCATACAACAGTCGTAACCAAAAGATGCCAAAAGACTAACTTGTTTTCTCAACTGTAGAAAAACGTGAAAAGCTCGTCTATGTAGAGAGTTGAGCAATTCCAAAGCATTAAAGTGTATCGTTTTACTCAGTTTAGTGCTCACCGAAGTCTAAGTTGATAGTTTTGCTTTCAAACAATTTTCGTAACCAAAAGATGCCAATAGACCAAGTTATGTTCTGAAATGTACAAAACCATAAAAAGCTCGTCTATGGAGAGAGTTGAGCAATTCCAACGCGTGAAAGTATTCAGTTTTACTCGATTTAGTGTTCTTAGAAGTCTAAGTTGCTAGTCTAACTTTCGTACAACGTTTCGTAACCAAAAGATGTAATAGACCAACTTATGTTCTGAAATGTACAAAACCGTAAAAAGCTCGTCTAAGTAGAGAGTTGAGCAATTCCAAGACATTAAAGTGGACCATTGTATCTTATTTAGTGTTCTAAGATGTATAATTTGCTAGTTTAGCTTTGGTAGAATGTTTCCTAACCAAAATATGCCAATAGACCAAGTTCTGTTCTCAAATGCCCAAAAAGGTGAAACGCTCTTCTATGGAGAGAGTTAAGCAATTCCAAAGCATTAAAGTATACCATTTTACTCTACTAAGTGTTCTTGGAAGTCTAACTTGCTAGTCTAGCTTTCATACAATGTTTCGTAACCAAAAGATTTGATTAGACCATATTATGTTCTGAAATGCACAAAACCGTGAAAAGCTCATTTATAGAGAGAGTTGAGTAATTCCAAAGCATCAAAGCGGATCGTTGTATCCTATTTAGTGTTCCAAGATGTCTAAGTTACTAGTTTCCCTTTCATACAATTTTTCATACACAAAAGATGCTAATAGACCAAACTATGTTCTCAAACGCCAAAAAAGTGAAACGATAGTCTATGGAGAGAGTTGAGCAATTCCAAAACCTCAAAATGTACTATTTAACTCTATTTTTTAGAAGTCTAAGTTTATAGTTTAGCTCTCATGCAACGTTCGTAATCAAAAGATGCGAATAGACCATGTTATGTTCTGAAATGCACAAAAACGTGAAAAGCTTATCTATGGAGAGGGTTGAGCAATTCCAAAGCATCAAAGTGGACCGTTGAACCTTATTTAGGGTTCCAAGATGTCTAAGTTTCTAGTTTAGCATTCATACAACAGTCGTAACCAAAAGATGCCAAAAGACTAACTTGTTTTCTCAACTGTAGAAAAACGTGAAAAGCTCGTCTATGTAGAGAGTTGAGCAAATCCAAAACATGAAAGTTTACCGTTTTCCACTATTTATTATTCTTATCAGTCTAAGTTGCTTGTTAAGCATTCGTGCAATGTATTTTAACAAAAAAATGGCTATTGCCCAAGTTATGTTCTCAATTGCACAAAAATGTGAAAATCTTATCTATGGAGAGAGTTGAGCAATTCCAAAGCATTAAAGTGTATCGTTTTACTCAGTTTAGTGCTCACCGAAGTCTAAGTTGATAGTTTTGCTTTCAAACAATTTTCGCAACAAAAAGATGCCAATAGACCAAGTTATGTTCCCAAATGCCTAAAAGCATGAAAAGCTCATCTATGGAGAGAGTTGAGCAATTCCAACGCGTGAAATTATTTGGTTTTACTCGATTTAGTGTTCTTAGAAGTCTAACTTGCTAATCTAGCTTTCGTACAACGTTTCGTAACCAAAAGATGTAATAGACCAACTTATGTTCTGAAATCCACAAAACCGTGAAAAGCTCGTCTAAGTAGATAGTTGAGCAATTCCAAGGCATTAAAGTGGACTATTGTATCTTATTTAGTGTTCTAAGATTTCTAATTTGCTAGTTTAGCTTTGGTAGAATGTTTCCTAACCAAAATATGCCAATAGACCAAGTTCTGTTCTCAAATGCCCAAAAACGTGAAACGCTCTTCTATGGAGAGAGTTAAGCAATTCCAAAGCATTAAAGTATACCATTTTACTCTACTAAGTGTTCTTGGAAGTCTAACTTGCTAGTCTAGCTTTCATACAATGTTTCGTAACCAAAAGATTTGATTAGACCATATTATGTTCTTAAATGCACAAAACCGTGAAAAGCTCATTTATGGAGAGAGTTGAGTAATTCCAAAGCATCAAAGCGGATCGTTGTATCCTATTTAGTGTTCCAAGATGTCTAAGTTACTAGTTTCCCTTTCATACAATTTTTCATACGCAAAAGATGCTAATAGACCAAACTATGTTCTCAAACGGCAAAAAAGTGAAACGATAGTCTATGGAGAGAGTTGAGCAATTCCAAAACCTCAAAATGTACTATTTAACTCTATTTTTTAGAAGTCTAAGTTTATAGTTTAGCTCTCATGCAACGTTCGTAATCAAAAGATGCGAATAGACCATGTTATGTTCTGAAATGCACAAAAACGTGAAAAGCTCATCTATGGAGAGGGTTGAGCAATTCCAAAGCATCAAAGTGGACCGTTGAACCTTATTTAGGGTTCCAAGATGTCTAAGTTTCTAGTTTAGCATTCATACAACAGTCGTAACCAAAAGATGCCAAAAGACTAACTTGTTTTCTCGGTAGAAAAACGTGAAAAGCTCGTCTATGTAGAGAGTTGAGCAAATCCAGAACATGAAAGTTTACCGTTTTCCACTATTTATTATTCTTATCAGTCTAAGTTGCTTGTTAAGCATTCGTGCAATGTATTGTAACCAAAAAATGGCTATTGCCCAAGTTATGTTCTCAATTGCACAAAAATGTGAAAATCTTATCTATGGAGAGAGTTGAGCAATTCCAAAGCATTAAAGTGTATCGTTTTACTCTGTTTAGTGCTCACCAAAGTCTAAGTTGATAGTTTTGCTTTCAAACAATTTTCGCAACAAAAAGATGCCAATAGACCAAGTTATGTTCCCAAATGCCTAAAAGCATTAAAAGCTCATCTATGGAGAGAGTTGAGCAATTCCAACGCGTGAAATTATTTGGTTTTACTCGATTTAGTGTTCTTAGAAGTCTAACTTGCTAATCTAGCTTTCGTACAACGTTTCGTAACCAAAAGATGTAATAGATCAACTTATGTTTTGAAATCCACAAAACCGTGAAAAGCTCGTCTAAGTAGATAGTTGAGCAATTCCAAGGCATTAAAGTGGACTATTGTATCTTATTTAGTGTTCTAAGATTTCTAATTTGCTAGTTTAGCTTTGGTAGAATGTTTCCTAACCAAAATATGCCAATAGACCAAGTTCTGTTCTCAAATGCCCAAAAACGTGAAACGCTCTTCTATGGAGAGAGTTAAGCAATTCCAAAGCATTAAAGTATACCATTTTACTCTACTAAGTGTTCTTGGAAGTCTAACTTGCTAGTCTAGCTTTCATACAATGTTTCGTAACCAAAAGATTTGATTAGACCATATTATGTTCTTAAATGCACAAAACCGTGAAAAGCTCATTTATGGAGAGAGTTGAGTAATTCCAAAGCATCAAAGCGGATCGTTGTATCCTATTTAGTGTTCCAAGATGTCTAAGTTACTAGTTTCCCTTTCATACAATTTTTCATACGCAAAAGATGCTAATAGACCAAACTATGTTCTCAAACGGCAAAAAAGTGAAACGATAGTCTATGGAGAGAGTTGAGCAATTCCAAAACCTCAAAATGTACTATTTAACTCTATTTTTTAGAAGTCTAAGTTTATAGTTTAGCTCTCATGCAACGTTCGTAATCAAAAGATGCGAATAGACCATGTTATGTTCTGAAATGCACAAAAACGTGAAAAGCTCATCTATGGAGAGGGTTGAGCAATTCCAAAGCATCAAAGTGGACCGTTGAACCTTATTTAGGGTTCCAAGATGTCTAAGTTTCTAGTTTAGCATTCATACAACAGTCGTAACCAAAAGATGCCAAAAGACTAACTTGTTTTCTCGGTAGAAAAACGTGAAAAGCTCGTCTATGTAGAGAGTTGAGCAAATCCAGAACATGAAAGTTTACCGTTTTCCACTATTTATTATTCTTATCAGTCTAAGTTGCTTGTTAAGCATTCGTGCAATGTATTGTAACCAAAAAATGGCTATTGCCCAAGTTATGTTCTCAATTGCACAAAAATGTGAAAATCTTATCTATGGAGAGAGTTGAGCAATTCCAAAGCATTAAAGTGTATCGTTTTACTCTGTTTAGTGCTCACCGAAGTCTAAGTTGATAGTTTTGCTTTCAAACAATTTTCGCAACAAAAAGATGCCAATAGACCAAGTTATGTTCCCAAATGCCTAAAAGCATTAAAAGCTCATCTATGGAGAGAGTTGAGCAATTCCAACGCGTGAAATTATTTGGTTTTACTCGATTTAGTGTTCTTAGAAGTCTAACTTGCTAATCTAGCTTTCGTACAACGTTTCGTAACCAAAAGATGTAATAGATCAACTTATGTTTTGAAATCCACAAAACCGTGAAAAGCTCGTCTAAGTAGATAGTTGAGCAATTCCAAGGCATTAAAGTGGACTATTGTATCTTATTTAGTGTTCTAAGATTTCTAATTTGCTAGTTTAGCTTTGGTAGAATGTTTCCTAACCAAAATATGCCAATAGACCAAGTTCTGTTCTCAAATGCCCAAAAACGTGAAACGCTCTTCTATGGAGAGAGTTAAGCAATTCCAAAGCATTAAAGTATACCATTTTACTCTACTAAGTGTTCTTGGAAGTCTAACTTGCTAGTCTAGCTTTCATACAATGTTTCGTAACCAAAAGATTTGATTAGACCATATTATGTTCTTAAATGCACAAAACCGTGAAAAGCTCATTTATGGAGAGAGTTGAGTAATTCCAAAGCATCAAAGCGGATCGTTGTATCCTATTTAGTGTTCCAAGATGTCTAAGTTACTAGTTTCCCTTTCATACAATTTTTCATACGCAAAAGATGCTAATAGACCAAACTATGTTCTCAAACGCCAAAAAAGTGAAACGATAGTCTATGGAGAGAGTTGAGCAATTCCAAAACCTCAAAATGTACTATTTAACTCTATTTTTTAGAAGTCTAAGTTTATAGTTTAGCTCTCATGCAACGTTCGTAATCAAAAGATGCGAATAGACCATGTTATGTTCTGAAATGCACAAAAACGTGAAAAGCTCATCTATGGAGAGGGTTGAGCAATTCCAAAGCATCAAAGTGGACCGTTGAACCTTATTTAGGGTTCCAAGATGTCTAAGTTTCTAGTTTAGCATTCATACAACAGTCGTAACCAAAAGATGCCAAAAGACTAACTTGTTTTCTCGGTAGAAAAACGTGAAAAGCTCGTCTATGTAGAGAGTTGAGCAAATCCAGAACATGAAAGTTTACCGTTTTCCACTATTTATTATTCTTATCAGTCTAAGTTGCTTGTTAAGCATTCGTGCAATGTATTGTAACCAAAAAATGGCTATTGCCCAAGTTATGTTCTCAATTGCACAAAAATGTGAAAATCTTATCTATGGAGAGAGTTGAGCAATTCCAAAGCATTAAAGTGTATCGTTTTACTCTGTTTAGTGCTCACCGAAGTCTAAGTTGATAGTTTTGCTTTCAAACAATTTTCGCAACAAAAAGATGCCAATAGACCAAGTTATGTTCCCAAATGCCTAAAAGCATGAAAAGCTCATCTATGGAGAGAGTTGAGCAATTCCAACGCGTGAAATTATTTGGTTTTACTCGATTTAGTGTTCTTAGAAGTCTAACTTGCTAATCTAGCTTTCGTACAACGTTTCATAACCAAAAGATGTAATAGACCAACTTATGTTCTGAAATCCACAAAACCGTGAAAAGCTCGTCTAAGTAGATAGTTGAGCAATTCCAAGGCATTAAAGTGGACTATTGTATCTTATTTAGTGTTCTAAGATTTCTAATTTGCTAGTTTAGCTTTGGTAGAATGTTTCCTAACCAAAATATGCCAATAGACCAAGTTCTGTTCTCAAATGCCCAAAAACGTGAAACGCTCTTCTATGGAGAGAGTTAAGCAATTCCAAAGCATTAAAGTATACCATTTTACTCTACTAAGTGTTCTTGGAAGTCTAACTTGCTAGTCTAGCTTTCATACAATGTTTCGTAACCAAAAGATTTGATTAGACCATATTATGTTCTGAAATGCACAAAACCGTGAAAAGCTCATTTATCGAGAGAGTTGAGTAATTCCAAAGCATCAAAGCGGATTGTTGTATCCTATTTAGTGTTCCAAGATGTCTAAGTTACTAGTTTCCCTTTCATACAATTTTTCATACGCAAAAGATGCTAATAGACCAAACTATGTTCTCAAACGCCAAAAAAGTGAAACGATCGTCTATGGAGAGAGTTGAGCAATTGCAAAACCTCAAAATGTACTATTTAACTCTATTTTTTAGAAGTCTAAGTTTATAGTTTAGCTCTCATGCAACGTTCGTAATCAAAAGATGCGAATAGACCATGTTATGTTCTGAAATGCACAAAAACGTGAAAAGCTCATCTATGGAGAGAGTTGAGCAATTCCAACGCGTGAAATTATTTGGTTTTACTCGATTTAGTGTTCTTAGAAGTCTAAGTTGCTAATCTAGCTTTCGTACAGCGTTTCGTAACCAGAAGATGTAATAGACCAACTTATGTTCTGAAATCCACAAAACCGTGAAAAGCTCGTCTAAGTAGATAGTTGAGCAATTCCAAGGCATTAAAGTGGACTATTGTATCTTATTTAGTGTTCTAAGATTTCTAATTTTCTAGTTTAGCTTTGGTTGAATGTTTCGTGACCAAGAGATGCCAATAGACCAAGTTCTGTTCTCAAATGCCCAAAAATGTGAAACGCACGTCTATGGAGAGAGTTGAGCAATTCCAAAGCATCAAAGTGTACAGTTTTACTCTATTAAGTGTTCTTGGAAGTCTAAGTTGCTAGTCTAGCTTTCGTACAAAGTTTTGTAACCAAAAGATGTGAATAGACCATGTTATGTTCTGAAATGCACAAAATCATGAAAAGCTCTTCTATGGAGAGAGTTGAGCAATTCCAAAGCATCAGTGTGTACCGTTCTACTTTATTTTTTATTGTTAGAAGTCTAAGTTTCTAGTCCAGCTTTCGTACAACGTTTCGTAACCAAAAGATGTAATAGACCAACTTATGTTCTGAAATGCACAAAACCGTAAAAAGCTCGTCTAAGTAGAGAGTTGAGAAATTCCAAGGCATTCAAGTGGACCATTGTATCTTATTTAGTGTTCTAAGATGTCTAATTTGCTAGTTTTTCTTTGGTAGAATGTTTCCTAACCAAAAGATGTCAATAGACCAAGTTCTGTTCTCAAATGCCCAAAAACGTGAAACGCTCGTTTATGGAGAGAGTTAAGCAATTCCAAAGCATCAAAGTGTACCGTTTTACTCTACTAAGTGTTCTTGGAAGTCTAACTTGCTAGTCTAGCTTCCATACAATGTTTCGTAAACAAAAGATTTGAATAGACCATATTCTGTTCTGAAATGCACAAAACCGTGAAAAGCTCATCTATGGAGAGGGTTGAGCAATTCCAAAGCGTCAAAGTGGATCGTTGTATCATATTTAGTGTTCTATGATGTCTAAGTTACTAGTTTAGCTTTCATACAATGTTTCGTAACCAAAAGATGCCAATAGACCAAGTGATGTTCTGAAATGCCCAAAAACGTGAAACGCTCGTCTCTGGAGAGAGTTGAGCAATTCCAAAGCATCAGAGTGTACCGTTTTACTCTATTCAGTGTTCTTAGAATTCTAAGCAGCTAGTATAGCTTTCGTACAACGTTTCATAACCAAAAGATGCCAATAGACCAAACTATGTTTTGAAATGCATAAAACAATGAAAAGCTCGTCTATGGGGAGAGTTGAACAATTCCAAAGCTTCAAAGTGTGGCATTTTACTCTATTTAGTGTTCTTAGAAGTCTAAGTAGATAGTCTAGCCTTCGGAGAACATTTCGTAACCAAAAGATACCAATAGACCAACTTATGTTCTGAAATGCATAAAACCGTGAAAAGCTCGTCTATGGAGAAAGTTGAGCAATTCCAAAGCGTGAAATTATATAGTTTAACTCGATTTAGTGTTCTTAGAAGTCTTTTCGTACAACGTTTCTTAACAAAAAGATGTAATGGACCAACTTATGTTCTGAAATGCATAAAACCGTGAAAAGCTCGTCTAAGGAGAGAGTTGAGCAATTCCAAGGCACCAAAGTGGACCATTGTATCTTCTTTAGTGTTCTAAGATGTCTAATTTGCTAGTTTAGCTTTGGTAGAATGTTTCCCAGCCAAAAGATGCCAATAGACCAAGTTCCATTCTCAAATGCCCAAAAAGGTGAAACACTCGTCTGTGGAGAGAGTTGGGCAATTCCAAAATTTCAAAGTGCACTGTTATACTCTATTTAGTGTTCTTCGAACTCTAAGTTGCTAGTTTTCCTTTCATACAATTTTCGTAACCAAAAGATGCCAATAGTCCAAGTTATGTTCTCAAATGCCCAAAAGCATGAAACGCTCGTCTATGGAGAGTGTTAAGCAATTCCAAAGCATCAAAGTGTACCGTTTTACTCTATTTAGTGTTCTTAAAAGTCTAAGTAGCTAGTCTAGCTTTTGTATAATGTTTTCTAACCAAAAGATGCCAATAGATCAAACTAAACTATGTTCTGAAATGCACAAAACCGTGAAAAACTTGTCTGTGGATAGAGTTGACCAATTCCAAAGCGTGAAATTATATTGTTTTACTCGATTTAGTGTTCTTAGAAGTCTAAGTTGCTAGTTCAGCTTTTGTATAGTGTTTCATAACCAAAAGATGTAATAGACCAACTTTTGTTCTGAAATGCACAAAACCGTGAAACGCTCATCTGTGGAGAGTGTTAAGCAATTCCAAAGCATCAAGGTGTACCGTTTTAATCTATTTAGTGTTCTTACAGGTCTAAGTAGCTAGTCTAGCTTTTGTACAACATTTCATAACCAAAAGATGCCAAAGACAAAACAATACCATGTTCTGAAATGCACAAAACCGTGAAATGCTCGTCTATGGAAGGAGTTGAGCAATTCCAAAGCGTGAAATTGTACGGTTTAACTCGATTTAGTGTTCTTAGAAGTCTAAGTTGCTAGTCTAGCTTTTGTACAACGTTTCGTAACCAAAAGTTGTAATGGACCAACTTATGTTCTAAAATGGACAAAACCATGAAAAGCTCGTATAAGGAGAGAGTTGAGCAATTTCAAGGCATCAAATCGGACTATTGTTTCTTATTTAGCGTTCTGAGATGTCTAATTTGCTAGTTTAGCTTTGGTAGTATGTTTCCTAAACAAAAGATGCCGATAGACCAAGTTCTGTTCTCAAATGCCCAAAAAGGTGAAACGCTCATCTATGGAGAGAGTTAAGCAATTACAAAACATCAAAGTGTACCCTTTTACTGTATTAAGTGTTCTTGGAAGTCTAAGTTGCTAGTCTAGCTTTCGTACAACTTTTCGTAATCAAAAGATGTGAATAGACCACGTTATGTTATGAAATGCCCTAAACCGTGAAAAGCTCATTTATGGAGAGAGTTGAGCAATTCCAAAGCATCAAAGTGGACCGTTGTATCTTTTTTAGTGTTCTAAGATGTCTAAGTTACTAGTTTACCTTTCATACAATGTTGCGTAACCAAAAGATGCTAATCGATCAAGTGATATTCTGAAATGCCCAAAAACGTGAAACGCTCGTCTGTGGAAAGAGTTGGGCAATTTCAAAATCTCAAAGTGTACTGTTATGCTCTATTTAGTGTTCTTCGAACTCTAAGTTGCTATTTTTTCTTTCATATAATTTTCGTAACCAAAAGATGCCAATAGACCAAGTTATGTTCTCAAATGCCCAAAAGCGTGAAAAGCTCATCTAGGGAGAGAGTTGAACAATTCCAACACGTGAAATTCTCTGGTTTTACTTGATTTAGTGTTCTTAGAAGTCTATGTTGTAGTCTAGCTTTCGTACAATGTGTCATAACCAAAAGATGTGAATAGACCATGTTATGTTTTGAAATGCACAAAACCATGAAAAGCTCATCCATGGGGAGAGTTGAGCAATTCCAAAGCTTCAAAGTGTGCCATTTCACTCTATTTAGTGTTCTTAGAAGTCTAAGTCGATAGATTAGCCTTCGTAGAACATTTCGTAACCAAAAGATGCCAATAGACCAACTTATGTTCTGAAATGCACAAAAGCATGAAAAGCTCGTCTATGGAGAAACTTGAGCAATTTCAAAGCGTGAAATTATACGGTATAACTCGATTTAGTGTTCTTAGAAGTCTAAGTTGCTAGACTAGCTTTCGTACAACGTTTCGTAACCAAAAGATGTACTGGACCAACTTATGTTTTGAAATGCATAAAACCGTGAAAAGCTCATCTAAGGCGAGAGTTGAGCAATTCCAAGGCATCAAAGTGGACCATTGTATCTTCTTTAGTGTTCTAAGATGTCTAATTCGCTAGTTTAGATTTGGTAGAATGTTTCCTAACCAAACAATGTCAATAGACCATGTTCTGTTCTCAAATGCCCAAAAAGGTGGAACGCTCGTCTGTGGAGAGAGTTGGGCAATTCTAAAATCTCAAAGTGCACTGTTATACTCTATTTAGTGTTCTTCAAACTCTAAGTTGCTAGTTTTCCTTTCATACAATTTTCATAACCAAAAGATGCTAATAGACCAAGTTATGGTCTCAAATGCCCAAAAGCATGAAACGCTCGTCTATGGAGAGTGTTGAGCAATTCCAAAGCATCAAAGTATACCGTTTTACTCTATTTACTGTTCTTAAAAGTCTAAGTGGCTAGTCTAGCATTTGTATAATGTTTTGTAACCAAAAGATGCCAGTAGACCAAACTAAACTATGTTCTGAAATGCTCAAAACCGTGAAAAGCTTGTCTTTGGAGAGAGTTGAGCAATTCCAAAGCGTGAATTTATATGGTTTTACTCGATTTAGTGCTCTTAGAAGTCTAAGTTGCTAGTTCAGCTTTCGTACAATGTTTCGTAACCAAAAGATGTAATAGACCAACTTATGTTCTAAAATGCACAAAACCATGAAACGCTCGTCTATGAAGAGTGTTGAGCAGTTCCAAAGCATCAAAGTGTACCATTTTAATCTATTTAGTGTTCTTACAAGTCTAAGTAGCTAGTCTAGCTTTTGTACAACATTTCATAACCAAAAGATACCAATAGACAAAACAAAACTATGTTCTGAAATGCATAAAACCGTGAAAAGCTCTTCTATGGAAAGAGTTGAGCAATTCCAAAGCGTGAAATTGTTCGATTTAACTCGATTTAGTGTTCTTCGAAGTCTAAGTTGCTAGTCTAGCTTTCGTACAACTTTTCGTAACCAAAAGATGCGAATAGACCATGTTATGTTCTGAAATACCCTAAACCGTGAAAATCTCGTTTGTGGAGAGTGTTGAGCAATTCTAAAGCATCAAAGTGGACCATTGTATCTTATTTAGTGTTCTAAGATGTCTAAGTTACTAGTTTACCTTTCATACAATGTTTGTTGCCCAAAAACGTGAAACGCGCGTCTGTGGAGAGAGTTGGGCAATTCCAAAATCTCAAAGTGTACTGTTATACTCTATTCAGAGTTCTTCGAACTCGAAGTTGCTAGTTTTACTTTCATACAATTTTCGTAACCAAAAGATACCAATAGACCAAGTTATGTTTTCAAATGCCCAAAAGCGTGAAAAGCTCATCTATGGAGAGAGTTGAGCAATTCCAACACGTGAAATTCTATGGTTTTACTCGATTTAGTGTTCTTTGACGTCTTTGTTGCTAGTCTAGCTTTCGTACAATGTTTCGTAACCAAAACATGTGGATAGACCATGTTATGTTATGAAATGTACAAAACCATGAAAAGTTCACCTATGGAGAGAGTTGAGAAATTCCAAAGCATCAAAGTGGACCATTGTATCCTATTTAGTGTTCTAAGAAGTGTAAGTTACTAGTTTAGCTTTCATACAATGTTTTGTAACCAAAAGATGCCAATAGACCAAGTGATGTTCTAAAATGCCCAAAAATGTGAAAGGCTCGTCTATGGAGAGAGTTGAGCAATTCCAAAGCATCAAAGTGTACCGTTTACTCTATTTAGTATTCTTAGAATTCGAAGTAGCTAGTATAGCTTTCGTACAACGTTTCATAACCAAAAGATGCCAATAGACCAAACTATGTTTTGAAATGCACAAAACCATGAAAAGCTCGTCTATGGGGAGAGTTGAGCAAGTCCAAAACTTCAAAGTGTGCCATTTTACTCTATTTAGTGTTCTTAGAAGTCTAAGTAGATAGATTAGCCTTCGTAGAACATTTCGTAACCAAAAGAGGCCAATAGACCAACTTATGTTCTGAAATGCACAAAACCGTGAAAAGCTCGTCTATGGAGAAAGTTGAGCAATTTCAAAGCGTGAAATTATATGGTTTGACTTGATTTAGTGTTCTTAAAAGTCTAAGTTGCTAGACTAGCTTTCGTACAACGTTTCGTAACCAAAAGATGTAATGGACCAACTTATGTTATGAAATGCATAAAACCGTGACAAGCTCGTCTAAGGAGAGAGTTGAGCAATTTCAAGGCATCCAAGTGGACCATTGTATCTTCTTTAGTGTTCTAAGATGTCTAATTTGCTAGTTTAGATTTGGTAGAATGTTTCCTAACCAAAAGATGCCAATAGACTATGTTTTGTTCTCAAATGCCCAAAAAGGTGGAACGCTCGTCTGTGGAGAGAGTAGGGCAATTCCAAAATCTAAAAGTGCACTGTTATACTTTATTTAGTGTTCTTCGAACTCTAAGTTGCTAGTTTTCCTTTCATACAATTTTTGTAACTAAATAAAGCCAATAGACCAAGTTATGTTCTCAAATGCCCAAAAACATGAAACGCTCGTCTATGGAGAGTGTTGAGCAATTCCAAAGCATCAAAGTGCACCGTTTTACTCTATTTAGTGTTCTTAAAAGTCTAAGTAGCTAGTCTAGCTTTTGTATAATGTTTTGAAACCAAAAGATGCCAGTAGACCAAACTAAACTATGTTCTGAAATGCACAAAACCGTGAAAAGCTTGTCTATGGAGAGAGTTGAGCAATTCCAAAGCGTGAAATTATCTGGTTTTACTCGATTTAGTGCTCTTAGAAGTCTAAGCTGCTAGTCCAGCTTTCGTACAATGTTTCGTAACCAAAAGATGTAATAGACTAACTTATGTTCTGAAATGCACAAAACCGTGAAACGCTCGTCTATGGAGAGTGCTGAGCAGTTCCAAAGCATCAAAGTGTACCATTTGAATCTATTTAGTGTTCTTACAAGTCTAAGTATCTAGTCTAGCCTTTGTGCAACATTTGACAACGAAAAGATGCCAATAGACAAAACAAAAGTATGTTCTGAAATGCACAAAACCGTGAAAAGCTCGTCTATGGAAAGAGTTGAGCAATTCCAAAGCGTGAAATTGTACGGTTTAACTAGATTTAGTGTTCTTAGATCTATGTTGCTAGTCTAGCTTTCGTAGAACATTTTGTTACCACAAGATGTAATGGACCAACTTATATTCTGAAATGCACAAAACCGTGAAAACTCGTCTAAGGAGAGAGTTCAACAATTCCAAGGCATCAAAGTGGACTATTGTATCTTATTTAGTGTTCTAAGATGTCAAATTTGCTAGTTTAGCTTTGGTAGAATGTTTCCTAACCAAAAGATGCCAATAGACCAAGTTCTGTTCTTAAATGCCCAAAAAGCTGAAACGCTCGTCTATGGAGAGAGTTAAGCAATTACAAAGCATCAAGTGTACCGTTTTACTCTATTAAGTGTTCTTGGAAGTCTAAGTTGCTAGTCTAGTTTTCGTACAACTTTTCGTAACCAAAAGATGCGAATAGACCATGTTATATTATGAAATGCACAACACCGTGAAAAGCTTGTCTATGGAGAGAGTTGAGCAATTCCAAAGCATAAAAGTGGACCTTTGTTTCCTATTTAGTGTTCTAAGATGTCTAAGTTACTAGTTTAGCTGTCATACAATGTTTCATAACCAAAAGATGCCAATAGATGAAGTGATGTTCTAAAATGCCGAAGAATGTGAAAGGCTCGTCTGTGGAGAGAGTTGGGCAATTCCAAAATCTCAGAGTGTAATGTTATACTATATTTAGTGTTCTTCGAAGTCTAAGTTGCTAGTTTTCCTTTCATATAATTTTCGTAACCAAATGATGCCAATAGACCATGTTATGTTTCAAATGCCCAAAAGTATGAAACGCTCGTCTATGGAGAGTGTTGAGCAATTCCAAAGCGCCAAAGTGTACCCTTTTACTCTATTAAGTGTTCTTGGAAATCTAAGTTGCTAGTCTAGCTTTCGTACAACTTTTCGTAACCAAAAGATGCGAATAGACCATGTTATGTTCTGAAATGCCCTAAACCGTGAAAAGCTCGTTTATGGAGAGAGTTGAGCAATTCCAAAGCATCAAAGTGGACCATTGTATCCTATTTAGTGTTCTAAGATATCTAAGTTACTAGTTTAGCTTTCATACAATGTTTCGTAACCGAAAGATGCTAATAGATCAAGTGATGTTCTGAAATGCCCAAAAACGTGAAACGCTCGTCTGTGGAGAGAGTTGGGCAATTCCAAAATCTCAAAGTGTATTGTTATACTCTATTTAGTGTTTTTCGAACTCTAAGCTGCCAGTTTTCCTTTCATACAATTTTCATAACCAAAAGATGCCAATAGACCAAGTTTTGTTCTCAAATGCCCAAAAGCATGAAAAACTCGCCTATGGAGAGTGTGGAACAATTCCAAAGCCTCAATGTGTACCGTTTTATTCTACTTAGTGTTCTTAGAAGTCTAAGTAGCTAGTCTAGCTTTTCTATAACGTTTTGTAACCAACAGATGCCAATAGACCAAACTAAACTATGTTCTGGAATACACAAAACCATGAAAAGCTCGTCTGTGGAGAGAGTTGAGCAATTCCAAAGCGTGAAATTATATGGTTTTACTCAATTTAGTGTTCTTAGATGTCTAAGTTGCAAGTCCAGCTTCGTACAACGTTTCATAACCAAAAGATGTAATAGACTAACTTATGTTCTGAAATGCACAAAACCATGAAACCCTCGTCTATGGAAAGTGTTGAGCAATTCCAAGGAATCAAAGTGCATCATTTTACTCTATTTAGTGTTCTTAGAAGTCTAAGTAGCTAGTCTAGCTTTTGTACAACATTTCATAACTTAAAAGATGCCAATAGACAAAACTAAACTATGTTCTGAAATGCACAAAACCGTGAAAAGCCCGTCTATGGAGAGAGTTGAGCAATTCCAAAGCATGAAAATGTACGATTTAACTTGATTTAGTGTTCTTAGAAGTCTAAGTTGCTAGTCTAGCTTTCCTACAACGTTTCGTAACCAAAAGATGTAATGGGCCAACTTATGTTCTAAAATGCACAAAACGGTGAAAAGCTCCTCTAAGGAGAGAGTTGAGCAATTCCAAGGCATCAAAGTGGACTATTGTATCTTATTTAGCGTTCTGAGATGTCTAATTTGCTAGTTTAGCTTTGGTAGAATGTTTCCTAACCAAAAGATGCTGATAGACCAAGTTCTGTTCTCAAATGTCCAAAAAGGTGAAACGCTCGTCTATGGAGAGAGTTAAGCAATTACAAAGCATCAAGTGTACTGTTTTACTCTATTAAGTGTTCTTGGAAGTCTAAGTTGCTAGTCTAGCTTTCGTACAACTTTTCGTAACCAAAAGATGCGAATAGACCATGTTATATTATGAAATGCACAACACCGTGAAAAGCTTGTCTATGGAGAGAATTGAGCAATTCCAAAGCATAAAAGTGGACCGTTGTTTCCTATTTAGTGTTCTAAGATGTCTAAGTTACTAGTTTAGCTGTCATACAATGTTTCATAACCAAAAGATGCCAATAGATCAAGTGATGTTCTGAAATGTGCAAAAACGTGAAACGCTTATCTATGGAGAGAGTTGGGCAATTCCAAAATCTCAAAGTGTACTGTTATACTATATTTAGTGTTCTTCGAAGTCTAAGTTGCTAGTTTTCCTTTCATATAATTTTCGTAACCAAATGATGCCAATAGACCAAGTTATGTTTCAAATGCCCAAAAGCATGAAACTCTCGTCTATGGAGAGTATTGAGCAATTTCAAAGCATCAAAGTGTACCGTTTTACTCTATTTAGTGTTCTTAGAACACTAAGTAGCTAGTCTAGCTTTTGTACAACGTTTCATAACCAAAAGATGTCAATAGACCAAACTAAACTATGTTCTGAAATGCACAAAACCCTGAAAAGCTTGTCTATGGAGAGAGTTGAGCAATTCCAAATCGCGAAATTAAATGGTTTTACTTGATTTAGTGTTCTTTAAAGTCTAAGTTGCTAGTCCAGCTTTCGTACAACGTTTCGTAACCAAAAGATGTAATAGACCAACTTATGTTCTGAAATGCACAAAACCGTGAAACGCTCGTCTATGGAGAGTGTTGAGCAATTCCAAAGCATCAAAGTGTACCATTTTAATCTATTTAGTGTTCTTCGAAGTCTAAGTATCTAGTCTTGGTTTTGTACAACATTTCATAACTAAAAGATGCCAATAGACAAAACTAAACTATGTTCTGAAATGCACGTAACCGTGAAAAGCTCGTCTATGGAGAGAGTTGAGCAATTCCAAAGCGTGAAATTGTACGGTTTAACTCGATTTAGTGTTCTTAGAAGTCTAAGTTGCTAGTCTAGCTTTCGTACAACATTTCGTTACCGAAAGATGTAATGGACCAATTTATATTCTGAAATGCACAAAATCGTGAAAAGCTCGTCTAGGGGGAGAGTTGAGCATTTCCAAGGCATCAAAGTGGACTATTGTATCTTATTTAGTGTTCTATGATGTCAAATTTGCTAGTTTAGCTTTGGTAGAATGTTTCCTAACCAAAGGATGCCGATAGACCAAGTTCTGTTCTCAAATGCCCAAAAAGGTGAAATGCTCGTCTATAGAGAGAGTTAAGCAATTACAAAGCATCAAGTGTACCGTTTTACTCTTTTTAGTGTTCTTGGAAGTCTAAGTTGCTAGTCTAGCTTTCGTACAACTTTTCATAACCAAAACATGCGAATAGACCATGTTATGTTGTGAAATGCACAACACCATGAAAAGCTCGTCTATGGAGAGAGTTAAGCAATTCCAAAGCATCAAAGTGGACCGTTGTTTCCTATTTAGTGTTCTAAGATGTCTAAGTTACTAGTTTAGCGGCCATACAATGTTTCATAACCAAAGGATACCAATAGATCAAGTGAAGTTCTGAAATGCCCAAAAAGTCAAACGCTCGTCTGTGGAGAGAGTTGGGCAATTCCAAAATCTCAAAGTGTACTGTTATACTCTATTTAGTGTTCTTCGAAGTCTAAGTTGTTAGTTTTCGTTTCATATAATTTTTGTAACCAAATGATGCCAATGGACCAAGTTATGTTTCAAATGCCCAAAAGCAAGAAATGCTCGTCCATGGAGAGTGTTGAGCAATTCCAAAGCATCAAAGTGTATTGTTTCACTCTATTTAGTGTTCTTAGAAGTCTAAGTAGCTAGTCTAGCTTTTGTACAACATTTCATAACTAAAAGATGCCAATAGACAAAACTAAACTATGTTCTGAAATGCACAAAACCGTGAAAAGCTTGTCTATGGAGAGAGTTGAGCAATTCCAAAGAATGAAATTGTACGGTTTAACTTGATTGAGTGTTCTTAGAAGTCTAAGTTGCTAGTCTAGCTTTCGTACAACGTTTCGTAACCAAAAGTTGTAATGGACCAACTTATGTTCTAAAATGCACAAAACCATGAAAAGCTCGTATAAGGAGAGAGTTGAGCAATTTCAAGGCATCAAATCGGACTATTGTTTCTTATTTAGCGTTCTGAGATGTCTAATTTGCTAGTTTAGCTTTGGTAGTATGTTTCCTAACCAAAAGATGCCGATAGACCAAGTTCTGTTCTCAAATGCCTAAAAAGGTGAAACACTCGTCTATGGAGAGAGTTAAGCAATTACAAAGCATCAAGTGTACTGTTTTACGCTATTAAGTGTTCTTGGAAGTCTAAGTTGCTAGTCTAGCTTTCGTACAACTTTTCGTAACCAAAAGATGTGAATAGACCATGTTATATTATGAAATGCACAACACCGTGAAAAGCTTGTCTATGGAGAGAGTTGAGCAATTCCAAAGCATAAAAGTGGACCGTTGTTTCCTATTTAGTGTTCTAAGATGTCTAAGTTACTAGTTTAGCTGTCATACAATGTTTCATAACCAAAAGATGCCAATAGATCAAGTGATGTTCTGAAATGTGCAAAAACGTGAAACGCTCGTCTATGGAGAGAGTTGGGCAATTCCAAAATCTCAAAGTGTACTGTTATACTATATTTAGTGTTCTTCGAAGTCTAAGTTGCTAGTTTTCCTTTCATATAATTTTCGTAACCAAATGATGCCAATAGACCAAGTTATGTTTCAAATGCCCAAAAGCATGAAACTCTCGTCTATGGAGAGTGTTGAGCAATTTCAAAGCATCAAAGTGTACCGTTTTACTCTATTTAGTGTTCTTAGAACACTAAGTAGCTAGTCTAGCTTTTGTACAACGTTTCATAACCAAAAGATGTCAATAGACCAAACTAGACTATGTTCTGAAAATGCACAAAACCCTGAAAAGCTTGTCTATGGAGAGAGTTGAGCAATTCCAAAGCATAAAAGTGGACCGTTGTTTCCTATTTAGTGTTCTAAGATGTCTAAGTTACTAGTTTAGCGGCCATACAATGTTTCATAACCAAAGGATGCCAATAGATCAAGTGAAGTTCTGAAATGCCCAAAAACGTGAAACGCTCGTCTGTGGAGAGAGTTGGGCAATTCCAAAATCTCAAAGTGTATTGTTATATTCTATTTAGTGTTCTTCGAAGTCTAAGTTGCTAGTTTTCGTTTCATATAATTTTCATAACAAAATGATGCCAATGGACCAAGTTATGTTTCAAATGCCCAAAAGCAAGAAATGCTCGTCTATGGAGAGTGTTGAGCAATTCCAAAGCATCAAAGTGTACCGTTTTTCTCTATTTAGTGTTCTTAGAACACTAAGTAGCTAGTCTAGCTTTTGTACAACGTTTCATAACCAAAAGATGTCAATAGACCAAACTAAACTATGTTCTGAAATGCACAAAACCCTGAAAAGCTTGTCTATGGAGAGATTTGAGCAATTTCAAAGCATCAAAGTGTACTGTTTTACTCTATTTAGCGTTCTTAGAAGTCTAAGTAGCTAGTCTAACTTTCGTACATAGTTTCGTAACCAAAAGATGCCAATAGACCATGTTATGTTCTCAATTACGCAAAAGCGTGAAACGCTCGTCTATGGAGAGTGTTGAGCAATTCCGAAGCATCAAAGTGTACCGTTTTACACTATTTAGTGTTTGTAGAAGTCGTAGTAGCTAGTCTAGCTTTTGTACAACGTTTCATAGTCATAAGATGCCAATAGACAAAACCAAACTATGTTATGAAATGCACAAAACCATGAAAAGCTCGTCTATGGAGAGAGTTGAGCAATTCTAAAGCATCATAGTGTACCATTTTACTCTATTTAGTGTTCTTCGAAGCCAAAGTTGGAAGTTTTGATTTCATACAATTTTCGTAACCAAAAGATGCCAATAGACCAAGTTATGTTCTGAAATGCACAAAACCGTGAAAAGCTCGTCTATGGAGAGAGTTGAGCAATTCCAAAGAATGAAATTGTACGGTTTAACTTGATTGAGTGTTCTTAGAAGTCTAAGCTGCTAGTCTAGCTTTCGTACAACGTTTCGTAACCAAAAGTTGTAATGGACCAACTTATGTTCTAAAATGCACAAAACCATGAAAAGCTCATCTAAGGAGAGAGTTTAGCAATTCCAATGCATCAAATCGGACTATTGTATCTTATTTAGCGTTCTGAGATGTCTAATTTGCTAGTTTAGCTTTGGTAGTATGTTTCCTAACCAAAAGATGCCGGTAGACCAAGTTCTGTTCTCAAATGCCCAAAAAGGTGAAACGCTCGTCTATGGAGAGAGTTAAGCAATTACAAAGCATCAAGTGTACTGTTTTACGCTATTAAGTGTTCTTGGAAGTCTAAGTTGCTAGTCTAGCTTTCGTACAACTTTTCGTAACCAAAAGATGCGAATAGACCATGTTATATTATGAAATGCACAACACCGTGAAAAGCTTGTCTATGGAGAGAGTTGAGCAATTCCAAAGCATAAAAGTGGACCGTTGTTTCCTATTTAGTGTTCTAAGATGTCTAAGTTACTAGTTTAGTTGTCATACAATGTTTCATAACCAAAAGATGCCAATAGATCAAGTGATGTTCTGAAATGTGCAAAAACGTGAAACGCTCGTCTATGGAGAGAGTTGGGCAATTCCAAAATCTCAAAGTGTACTGTTATACTATATTTAGTGTTCTTCGAAGTCTAAGTTGCTAGTTTTCCTTTCATATAATTTTCGTAACCAAATGATGCCAATAGACCATGTTATGTTTCAAATGCCCAAAAGCATGAAACTCTCGTCTATGGAGAGTGTTGAGCAATTTCAAAGCATCAAAGTGTACCGTTTTACTCTATTTAGTGTTCTTAGAACACTAAGTAGCTAGTCTAGCTTTTGTACAACGTTTCATAACCAAAAGATGTCAATAGACCAAACTAAACTATGTTCTGAAATGCACAAAACCCTGAAAAGCTTGTCTATGGAGAGAGTTGAGCAATTCCAAAGCATAAAAGTGGACCGTTGTTTCCTATTTAGTGTTCTAAGATGTCTAAGTTACTAGTTTAGCGGCCATACAATGTTTCATAACCAAAGGATGCCAATAGATCAAGTGAAGTTCTGAAATGCCCAAAAACGTGAAACGCTCGTCTGTGGAGAGAGTTGGGCAATTCCAAAATCTCAAAGTGTACTGTTATATTCTATTTAGTGTTCTTCGAAGTCTAAGTTGCTAGTTTTCATTTCATATAATTTTCGTAACCAAATGATGCCAATGGACCAAGTTATGTTTCAAATGCCCAGAAGCAAGAAATGCTCGTCTATGGAGAGTGTTGAGCAATTCCAAAGCATCAAAGTGTACCATTTTTCTCTATTTAGTGTTCTTAGAACACTAAGTAGCTAGTCTAGCTTTTGTACAACGTTTCATAACCAAAAGATGTCAATAGACCAAACTAAACTATGTTCTGAAATGCACAAAACCCTGAAAAGCTTGTCTATGGAGAGATTTGAGCAATTCCAAAGCATAAAAGTGGACCGTTGTTTCCTATTTAGTGTTCTAAGATGTCTAAGTTACTAGTTTAGCGGCCATACAATGTTTCATAACCAAAGGATGCCAATAGATCAAGTGAAGTTCTGAAATGCCCAAAAACGTGAAACGCTCGTCTGTGGAGAGAGTTGGACAATTCCAAAATCTCAAAGTGTACTGTTATATTCTATTTAGTGTTCTTCGAAGTCTAAGTTGCTAGTTTTCGTTTCATATAATTTTCGTAACCAAATGATGCCAATGGACCAAGTTATGTTTCAAATGCCCAAAAGCAAGAAATGCTCGTCTATGGAGAGTGTTGAGCAATTCCAAAGCATTAAAGTGTATCGTTTCACTCTATTTAGTGTTCTTAGAAGTCTAAGTAGCTAGTCTAGCTTTTCTACAATGTTTCATAGCCTAAAGCTGCCAATAGACAAAACGAAACTATGTTCTGAAACACATAAAACCGTGAAAAGCCCATCTTTGGAGAGAGTTGAGCAATTTCAAAGCATCAAAGTGTACTGTTTTACTCTATTTAGTGTTCTTAGAAGTCTAAGTAGGTAGTCTAACTTTCGTACATAGTTTCGTAACCAAAAGATGCCAATAGACCATGTTATGTTCTCAATTACGCAAAAGCGTGAAACGCTCGTCTATGGAGAGTGTTGAGCAATTCCGAAACATCAAAGTGTACCGTTTTACACTATTTAGTGTTTTTAGAAGTCGTAGTAGCTAGTCTAGCTTTTGTACAACGTTTCATAATCACAAGATGCCAATAGACAAAACCAAACTATGTTATGAAATGCACAAAACCATGAAAAGCTCGTCTATGGAGAGAGTTGAGCAATTCTAAAGCATCATAGTGTACCATTTTACTCTATTTAGTGTTCTTCGAAGCCAAAGTTGGAAGTTTTGATTTCATACAATTTTCGTAACCAAACGATGCCAATAGACCAAGTTATGTTCTCAAATGCCCAAATGAGTGAAACGCTCGTCTATGGAGAGAGTTGAGCAATTCCAAAAGATAAATGTGTACCATTTTACTCTATTTAGTGTTGTTATAAGTCTAAGTTGCTAGTCTAGCTTGCGTACAACGTTTCGTAACCAAAAGATGCGAAGATACCTTGTTATGTTCTGAAATGCATAAAACCGTGAAAAAGCTCATCTATGGAGAGAATTGAGCAATTCCAAAGCATCAAAGCGGACCGTTGTATCCTATTTAGTGTTCTATGATGTCCAAGTTACTAGTTTAGGTTTCATACAATATTTCGTACCCAAAAGATGCCAATAGACCAAACTATGTTCTCAAATGCCAAAAAGGTAACTGTCGTCTATGGAGAGAGTTGAGCAATTCCAAAACCTCAAAGTGTACCGTTTTATTCTATTTAGTGTTTTTAGAAGTCTAAGATTCTAGTTTAGCTTTCATACAATTTTTCGTAACCAAAAAGTGCCAATTGTTTATGTTATGTTTTGAAATGCACAAAAATGTGAAAAGCCCGTTTATGGAAAGCGTCGAGCAATTCCAAAGCATGACAGTGGACCGTTGAATCCTATTTTGTGTTCTAAGATATCTAAGTTGCTAGTTTAGCTTTCGTACAACAGTCATAACCAAAAGATGCCAATAGACCAAGTTATGTTCTCAAATGTAGAAAAACGTGAAAAGCTTGTCTATAGAGAGAGTTAAGCAGTTCCAAAGCCTCAAATTGTACCGTTTTACTCTATTTAGTGTTCTTAAAAGTCTAAGTTGCTAGTCTAGCTTTGGTACAACGTTTCGTAACCAAAAGATGCCAATAGAGTAACTTATGTTCTGAAATGCATAAAATCGTGAAAAGCTCATCTAAGGAGAGAGTTGAGCAATTCCAAATCATCAAAGTGGACCATTCTATGTTATTTATTGTTTTAAGATGTCTAATTTTCTATTTTAGCTTTGGTAGAATGTTTCCTAACCAGAAGATGCCAATAGACCAAGTTTTATTCTCAAATGTCCAAAAAGTGAAACGCTCGTCTATGGAGAGAGTGAAGCATTTCCAAAGCATCAAAGTGTACCTTTTTATTCTATTAAGTGTTCTTAGAAGTCTAAGTTGCTAGTATAGCTTTCGTACAACCTTTCATAACCAAAAGAAGCCAATAGACCAAGTTATGTTATGAAATACACAAAGCTGTGAAAAGCTCGTCTATGGAGAGAGTTGAGCAATTCCAAAGCATCAAAGTGGATCGTTGTATCTTATTTAGTGTTCTAATATGTCAAAGTTACTAGTTTGGCTTTCATGCAATGTTTCGTAACCCAAAGATGTCAGGAGACCAAGTTATGTTCTCAAATGCCCAAAAACGTGAATCGCTCGTCTATGGAGAGAGTTGAGCAATTCCAAGGCATCCAAGTGTACTGTTTTACTCTATTTAGTGTTCTTAGAAGTCCAAGTAGCTAGTCTAGCTTTTCTACAAAGTTTCGTAACCAAAAGATGCCAATAGACCAACTTATGTTCTGGAATGCACAAAACCCTGAAAAGCTCGTCTATGGAGAGAGTTGAGAAATTCCAAAGCATCAAAGTGTACCGTTTTACTCTATTTAGTGTTCTTAGAAGTCTAAGTAGCTAGTCTAGCTTTCGTGCAAAGTTTTGTAACCAAAAGATGCCAATAGACCAACTTTTGTTCTGAAATGCACAAAATCGTGAAAAGCTCGTCTATGAAGATATTTGAGCAATTCCAAAGCATCAATGTGAACCGTTTTACTCTATTTTTTGTTGTTAAAAGTCAAAGTTGCTAGTCTAGCTTTCGCACGAGGTTTCGTAACCAGAAGATGTCAATAGACCAAGTTATTTTATGAAATGCACAAAAATGTGAAAAGCTCATTGATGGAGAAAGTTAAGGAATTCCAAAGCATCAAAGTGGACCATTGTATCTTATTTAGTGTTCTAAGATGTCTAATTTGCTAGATTAGCTTTGGTTGAATGTTTCCTAACCAAAAGATGCCAATAGACCAAATTCTATTCTCAAATGCCCAAAAACGTGAAACACTAGTCTATGGAGAGGGTTAAGCAATTCCAAAGCTTCAAAGCATACCGTTTTAGTCTATTTAGTGTTCTTAGAAGTCTAAATTTCTATTCTAGCTTTCGTACAATGTTTCGTTACCAAAAGATACCAATAGATTAGGTTATGTTCTGAAATGCACAAAAACGTGAAGAGCTTGTCTATGGAGAGAGTTGATCAATTCCAAAGCATTAGAGTGGGCCTTTGTATCCTATTTAGTGTTCTAAGATGTTTAGGTTGCTAGTTTAGCTTTTATACAATGTTTTGTAACCAAAAGATGCCAATAGACCAAGTTATGTTCTCAAATGCCAAAAAAGTGAAACGGTCATCTTTGGAGAGAGTTGAGCAATTCCAAAACCTCAAAGTGTATCGTTTTACTCTATTTAGTGTTTTGAGAAGTCTAAGTTTCTAGTTTAGCTTTCATACAACGTTCGTAACCAATAGATGCGAATAGACCATGTTATGTTCTGAAATGCTCAAAAACATGAAAAGTTCATCTATGGAGAGAGTTGAGCAATTCCAAAGCATCAAAGTGGACCGTTGAACCCTATTTAGTGTTCTAAGATGTCTAAGTTGCTCGTTTAGCATTCATACAACAGTCATAACCAAAAGATGCCAAAAGACCAACTTGTGTTCTCAAATGTAGAAAACAAGAAAAACTCGTCTATGTTGAGAGTTGAGCAATTCCATAGCATGAAAGTTTACCGTTTTACACTATTTCTTGTTCTTATAAGTCTAAGTTTCTTGTTTAGCTTTCGTACAATGTTTTGTAACTAAAAGATGTCAATTGACCAAGTTATGTTCACAAATGCACAAAAATGTGACAAGCTCATCTATGGAGAGAGTTGAGCAATTCCAAATCATCAAAGTGTACCATTTTACTCTATTTAGTGTTCTTCGAAGTCTAAGTTGCTAGTTTTGATTTCATACAATTTTCGTAACCAAAAGATGCCAACAGACCAAGTTATGTTCTCGAATTTCCAAATGAGTGAAACGCTCGTCTATGGAGAGAGTTGAGCAATTCCAAACAATAAAAGTGTGCCATTTTACTCTATTTAGTGTTCTTATAAGTCTAAGTTGCTAGTCTAGCTTCCGTGCAACGTTTCCGAAGCAAAAGATGCCAATAGACCAACTTTTGTTCTGAAATCCATAAAACCGTGAAAACCTCGTCTATGGAGAGAGTTGAGTATTTCCCTAGCATCAAAGTGGACCATTGTATCTTATCTAGTGTTCTAAGATGTAAAAGTTGCTAGTTTAGCTTTTGTACAATGTTTCATAACCAAAAGATGCCAATAAACCAAGTTCTGTTCTCAAATGCCTAAAAACGTGAAGCACTCCTCTATGGAGAGAGTTAGCAATTCCAAAGCAACAAAGTGTACCATTTTACTCTATTTAGTATTCTTTGAAGTCTAAGTTGCTATTCTTGCTTCAGTACAACTTTTCATAACCAAAAAATGGCAATTGTTCATGTTATGTTCTGAAATGCAGAAAAACGTGAAAAGCCAATTTATGGAGAGCCTTGAGAAATTCCAAAGCATTACAGTAGACCGTTGAACCCTATTCTGTGTTATAAGATATCCAAGTTGCTAGTTTAGCTTTCATACAACAGTCGTAGCCAAAAGATAACAAAAGACCAAGTTATGTTCTCAAATGTAGAAAAACGTGAAAAGCTTGTCTATGGAGAGGGTTGAGCAGTTCCAACGCCTCAAATTGTACCGTTTTACTCTATTTAGTGTTCTTAGAAGTCTAAGTTGCTACTCTTGTTTTCGTATAACGTTTCGTAACCAAAAGATGTCAATAGACTAACTTATGTTCTGAAATGCATAAAACAGTGAAAAGCTCGTCTAAGGAGAGAGTTGAGCAATTTCAAAGCATCAAAGTGGACCATTGTATCCTATTTAGTGTTCTAATATGTCAAAGTTACTAGTTTCACTTTCATACAATGTTTCGTAACCAAAAGATGTCAATAGACTAAGTTATGTTCTCAAATGCACAAAAATGTGACAAGCTCATCTATGGAGAGAGTTGAGCAATTCCAAATCATCAAAGTGTACCATTTTACTCTATTTAGTGTTCTTCAAAGTCTAAGTTGCTAGTTTTGATTTCATACAATTTTCGTAACCAAAAGATGCCAACAGACCAAGTTATGTTCTCGAATTTCC
This sequence comes from Tripterygium wilfordii, assembly GCF_013401445.1. Lineage (NCBI taxonomy): Eukaryota > Viridiplantae > Streptophyta > Magnoliopsida > Celastrales > Celastraceae > Tripterygium > Tripterygium wilfordii. The sequence continues at coordinate 6,062,388 of NC_052244.1, read as the reverse complement.
AAATGAGTGAAACGCTCGTCTATGGAGAGAGTTGAGCAATTCCAAACAATAAAAGTGTGTCATTTTACTCTATTTAGTGTTCTTATAATTCTAAGTTGCTAGTCTAGCTTCCATGCAACGTTTTCGAAGCAAAAGATGCCAATAGACCAACTTTTGTTATGAAATCCATAAAACCGTGAAAACCTCGTCTATGGAGAGAGTTGAGTATTTCCCTAGCATCAAAGTGGACCATTGTATCTTATTTAGTGTTCTAAGATGCAAAAGTTGCTAGTTTAGCTTTTGTACAATGTTTCATAACCAAAAGATGCCAATAAACCAAGTTCTGTTCTCAAATGTCTAAAAACGTGAAACGCTCCTCTATGGAGAGAGTTAGCAATTCCAAAGCAACAAAGTGTACCATTTTACTCTATTTAGTATTCTTTGAAGTCTAAGTTGCTATTCTTGCTTTAGTACAACTTTTCGTAACCAAAAAATGCCAATTGTTCATGTTATGTTCTGAAATGCAGAAAAACGTGAAAAGCCAGTTTATGGAGAGCCTTGAGAAATTCCAAAGCATCACAGTGGACCTTTGAACCCTATTCTGTGTTATAAGATATCCAAGTTGCTAGTTTAGCTTTCATACAACAGTCGTAGCCAAAAGATAACAAAAGACCAAGTTATGTTCTCAAATGTAGAAAAACGTGAAAAGCTTGTCTATGGAGAGGGTTGAGCAGTTCCAACGCCTCAAATTGTACCGTTTTACTCTATTTAGTGTTCTTAGAAGTCTAAGTTGCTACTCTTGTTTTCGTATAACGTTTCGTAACCAAAAGATGTCAATAGACTAACTTATGTTCTGAAATGCACAAAACAGTGAAAAGCTCGTCTAAGGAGAGATTTGAGCAATTTCAAAGCATGAAAGTGGACCATTGTATCCTATTTAGTGTTCTAATATGTCAAAGTTACTAGTTTCACTTTCATACAATGTTTCGTAACCAAAAGATGTCAATAGACTAAGTTATGTTCTCAAATGCACAAAAATGTGACAAGCTCATCTATGGAGAGAGTTGAGCAATTCCAAATCATCAAAGTGTACCATTTTACTCTATTTAGTGTTCTTCGAAGTCTAAGTTGCTAGTTTTGATTTCATACAATTTTCGTAACCAAAAGATGCCAACATACCAAGTTATGTTCTCGAATTTCCAAATGAGTGAAACTCTCGTCTATGGAGAGAGTTGAGCAATTCCAAACAATAAAAGTGTGTCATTTTACTCTATTTAGTGTTCTTATAATTCTAAGTTGCTAGTCTAGCTTCCATGCAACGTTTCCGAAGCAAAAGATGCCAATAGACCAACTTTTGTTATGAAATCCATAAAACCGTGAAAACCTCGTCTATGGAGAGAGTTGAGTATTTCCCTAGCATCAAAGTGGACCATTGTATCTTATTTAGTGTTCTAAGATGTCAAAGTTGCTAGTTTAGCTTTTGTACAATGTTTCATAACCAAAAGATGCCAATAAACCAAGTTCTGTTCTCAAATGTCTAAAGAGTGAAACGCTCCTCTATGGAGAGAGTTAGCAATTCCAAAGCAACAAAGTGTACCATTTTACTCTATTTAGTATTCTTTGAAGTCTAAGTTGCTATTCTTGCTTTAGTACAACTTTTCGTAACCAAAAAATGCCAATTGTTCATGTTATGTTCTGAAATGCAGAAAAACGTGAAAAGCCAGTTTATGGAGAGCTTTGAGAAATTCCAAAGCATCACAGTGGACCGTTGAACCCTATTCTGTGTTATAAGATATCCAAGTTGCTAGTTTAGCTTTCATACAACAGTCGTAGCCAAAAGATAACAAAAGACCAAGTTATGTTCTCAAATGTAGAAAAACGTTAAAAGCTTGTCTATGGAGAGGGTTGAGCAGTTCCAAAGCCTCAAATTGTACCGTTTTACTCTATTTGGTGTTCTTAGAAGTCTAAGTTGCTACTCTTGTTTTCGTATAACGTTTCGTAACCAAAAGATGTCAATAGACTAACTTATGTTCTGAAATGCACAAAACAGTAAAAAGCTCGTCTAAGAAGAGAGTTGAGCAATTTCAAAGCATCAAAGTGGACCATTGTATCCTATTTAGTGTTCTAATATGTCAAAGTTACTAGTTTCACTTTCATACAATGTTTCGTAACCAAAAGATGCCAATAGACTAAGTTATGTTCTCAAATGCCCAAAAATGTGAATCGCTCGTCTATGGAGAGAGTTGAGCAATTCCAAAGCATAAGAGTGTATCGTTGTACTCTATTTAGTGTTTTTAGAAGTCTATGTTTCTAGTTTAGCTTTCGTACAATGTTCGTAACCAAAAGATGTGAATAGACCATGTTATGTTCTGAAATACACAAAAACGTGAAAGCACGTCCCATGGACATAAATGAGCAATTCCAAAGTATCAAATTGTACCTTTTTACTCTATTTATTGTTCTTAGATGTCTAAGTTTCTATTTTAGCTTTGGTACAATGTTTCGTAACCAAAAAATGCCAATTGACCAAAGTATGTTCTCAAATGCAAAAAAACGTGAAAAGCTCTTTTATGGAGAGAGTTGAGCAATTCCAAAGCATCAAAGTGTACCGTTTTACTCTATTTCGTGTTTTTTGAAGTCTAAGTTGCTAGTTTTGATTTTATACAATTTTCATAACCAAAAGATGTCAATAGACCAAGTTATGTTCTCAAATGCCCGAATGAGTGAAACGCTCGTCTATGAGCAATTCCAAACAATAAAAGTGTACCATTTTACTCTATTTAGTGTTCTTATAAGTCTAAGCTACAAGTCTAGCTTCCGTACAACGTTTCATAACCAAAAGATGCCAATAGACCAACTTTTGTTCTGAAATGCACAAAGCCGCGAAAAGCTCGTCTATGGAGAGAGTTGAGCAATTCCAAAGCATCAAAGTGGACCGTTGTATCCTATTTAGTGTTCTAATATGTCAAAGTTACTAGTTTGGCTTTCATACAATGTTTCGCAACCAAAAGATGCCAATAGAGCAAGTTATGTTCTCAAATGCCCAAAAACGTGAATCGCTCTTCTATGGAGAGAGTTGAGCAATTCCAAAGCATCAAAGTGTACCGTTTTACTCTATTTAGTGTTTTTGGAACTCTAAGTAGCTAGTCTAGCTTTCGTACAAAGTTTCGGAACCAAAAGATGCCAATAGACCTCCTTATGTTCTGAAATGCACAAAACCGTGAAAAGCTCATCTATGGAGAGAGTTGAGCAATTTCAAAGCATCAAAGTGTACCATCTTACTCTACTTAGTGTTCTTAGAAGTCTAAGTAGCTAGTCTAGCTTTCACACGAGGTTTTGTAACCAAAAGATGCCAATGGACCAAGTTATTTTATGAAATGCACGAAAATGTGAAAAGCTCATCGATGGAGAGAGTTAAGGAATTCCAAAGCATCAAAGTGGACCATTGTAGGTTATTTAGTGTTCTAAGATGTCTAATTTGCTAGATTAGCTTTGGTTGAATGCTTCCTAACTAAAAGATACCAATAGACCAAGTTCCGTTCTCAAATGCCCAAAAATGTGAAACACTCGTCTATGGAGAGAGTTAAGCAATTCCAAAGCATCAAAGTTTATCATTTTACGACGTTTCGTTACCAAAAGATACCAATAGATCAAGTTATGTTTTGAAATGCACAAAAACACGAAAAGCTCATCTATGGAGAGAGTTGAGCAATTCCAAAGCATCAAAGTGGGCCGTTGTATCCTATTTAGTGTTCTAAGATGTTTAAGTTACTAGTTTAGCTTTCATACAATGTTTCGTAGCCAAAAGATGCCAATAGACCAAGTTATATTCTCAAATGCCAAAAGACGTGAAATAGTCATCTATGGAGAGAGTTGAGCAATTCCAAAACCTCGAAGTGTACCGTTTTACTCTATTTAGTGCTTTGAGAAGTCTAAGTTTCTAGTTTAGCTTTCATACAACGTTTGTAACCAATAGATGCGAATAGACCATGTTATGTTCTGAAATGCACAAAAACATGAAAAGCTCATCTATGGAGAGAGTTGAGCAATTCCAAAGCATCAAAGTGGACCGTTGAACCCTATTTAGTGTTCTAAGATGTCTAAGTTGCTAGTTTGGCATTCATACAACAGTCATAACCAAAAGATGCCAATGGACCAACTTGTGTTCTCAAATGTAGAAAAACATGAAAAACTCTTCTATGTTGAGAGTTGAGCAATTCCAAAGCATGAAAGTTTACCGTTTTACACTATTTCTTGTTCTTATAAGTCTAAGTTTCTTGTTTAGCTTTCGTACAATGTTTTGTAACTAAAAACTGCCAATTGACCATGTTATGTTCACAAATGCAAAAAAATGTGACAAGCTCATCTATGGAGAGAGTTGAGCAATTCTAAAGCATCAAAGTGTACCATTTTACACTATTTAGTGTTCTTCGAAGTCTAAGTTGCTAGTTTTGATTTCATATAATTTTCGTAACCAAAAGATGTCAATAGACCAAGTTATGCTCTCGAATTTCCAAATGAGTGAAACGCTCGTCAATGGATAGAGTTGAGCAATTCCAAACAATAAAAGTGTACCATTTTACTCTATTTAGTGTTCTTATAAGTCTAAGTTGCTAGTCTAGCTTCCGTGCAACGTTTCGGAAGCAAAAGATGCCAATAGACCAACTTTTGTTCTGAAATCCATAAAACCATGAAAAGCTTGTCTAGGGAGAGAGTTGAGTATTTCCCTAGCATCAAAGTGGACCGTTGTATCCTATTTAGTGTTCTAAGATGTTTAAGTTACTAGTTTAGCTTTCATACAATGTTTCGTAACCAAAAGATGCCAATAGACCAAGTTATGTTCTCAAATGCCAAAAAACATGAAACGATCATCTATGGAGAGAGTTGAGCATTTCCAAAACCTCAAAGTGTACCATTTTACTCTATTTAGTGTTTTGAGAAGTCTAAGTTTCTGGTTTAGCTTTCGTACAACGTTTGTAACCAATAGATGCAAATAGACCACGTTATGTTCTGAAATACACAAAAACATGAAAAGCTCGTCTATGGAAAGAGTTGAGCAATTCCAAAGCCTCAAAGTGGACCGTTGAACCCTATTTAGTGTTCTAAGATGTCTAAGTTGCTAGTTTAGCCTTCATACAACAGTCGTAACCAAAAGATTCCAAAAGACCAACTTATATTCTCAAATGTAGAAAAAAGTGAAAAGCTCGTCTATGTTGAGAGTTGAGCAATTCCAAAGCATGAAAGTTTACCGTTTTACACTTTTTCTTGTTCTTATAAGTCTAAGTTGCTTGTTTAGCTTTCGTACAAGGTTTTGTAACCAAAAAATGCCAATTGACCAAGTTATGTTCTCAAATGCACAAAAATGTGAAAAGCTCATCAATGGAGAGAGTTGAGCAATTACAAAGCATCAAAGTGTACCATTTTACTCTGTTTAGTGTTCTTCGAAGTCTAAGTTGCTAGTTTTGCTTTCATACAATTTTCGTAGCCAAAATATGCCAATAGATCAAGTTATGTTCCCAAATGCCCAAAATCGTGAAATGCTCGTCTATGGAGAAAGTTGAGCAATTCGAACGCGTCAAATTATACCGTTTTAATCGATTTGGTGTTCTTAGAAGTCTAAGTTGCTAGTCTAGCTTCGTGTAACATTTCGTAACCAAAAGATGTAATAAGCCAACTTATGTTCTAAAATGTACAATATCGTGAAAAGCTCGTCTAAAGAGAGAATTGATGAATTTCAAAACCTCAAAGTGTATCGTTTTAATCTATTTAGTGTTTTTAGAAGTCTAACTTTCTAGTTTAGCTTTTGTAAACATTCGTAACCAAAAGATTTGAATAGACCATGTTATGTTCTGAAATGCACAAAAAAGAGAAAATCCCGTCTATGGAGAGAGTTGAGCAATTCCAAAGCATCAAAGTGGACCGTTGAACCCTATTTAGATAAGAGGTCTAAGTTGCTAGTTTAGCTTTTATACAACAGTCGTAACCAAAAGATGCCAATAAACCAAGTTATGTTCTCAAATGCCTAAAAGCGTGAAATGCTCGTCTATGGACAGAGTTGAGCAATTCCAAAGCATCAAATTGTACCATTTTACTCTATTTAGTGTTCTTAGAAGTCTTAGTTGCTAGTCTAGCTTTCGTACACCGTTTCATATCCAAAAGATGCCAATAGACCAACTTATGTTCTCAAATGCACAAAACCGTGAAAAGCTTCTCTAAGGAGAAAGTTGAGCAATTCCAAATCATCAAAGTGGACCATTGTATGTTATTTAGTGTTCTAAAATATCTAATTTTCTAGTTTAGCTTTGGTAGAATGTTTCCTAACCAAAAGATGCCAATAGACCAAGTTATGTTTTCAAATGCCCAAAAGCGTGAAACGCTCGTCTATGGAGAGAGTTGAGCAATTCCAAAACCTCATGGAGTACCATTTTACTCTATTTAGTGTTTTTAGAATTCTAAGTTTCTAGTTTAGCTTTTGCACAATGTTCACAACCAAAAGATGCGAATAGACCATGTAATGTTCTGAAATACATAAAAACGTCAAAAGCTCGTTTATGGATAGAGTTGAGCAATTCCAAAGCATCGAAGTGGACCGTTGAACCCTATTTAGATAAGAGGTCTAAGTTGCTAGTTTAGCTTTCATACAACAGTCGTAACCAAAAGATGCCAATAAACCAAGTTATGTTCTCAAATGCCTAAAAGAGTGAAATGCTCGTCTATGGAGAGAGTTGAGCAATTCCAAAGCATCAAATTGTACCATTTTACTCTATTTAGTGTTCTTATTAGTCTTAGTTGCTAGTCTAGCTTTCGTACACCGTTTCATATCCAAAAGATGCCAATAGACCAACTTATGTTCTCAAATGTACAAAACCGTGAAAAGCTTCTCTAAGGAGAAAATTGAGCAATTCCAAATCATCCAAGGGGACTATTGTATGTTATCTAGTGTTCTAAAATGTCTAATTTTCTAGTTTAGCTTTGGTAGAATGTTTCCTAACCAAAAGATGCCAATAGACCGAGTTATGTTTTCAAATGCCCAAAAGCGTGAAACACTCGTCTATGTAGAGAGTTGAGCAATTCCAAAATATCAAAGTGTACCGTTTTACTCTATTAAGTGTTCTTAAAAGTCTAAGTTGCTAATCTAGCTTTCGTACAATGTTTCGTCACCAAAAGATGTCAATAGACCAAGTTATGTTCTGAAATGCACAAAATCGTGAAAAGCTCATGTATGGAGAGAGTTGAGCAATTCAAAAGCATCAAAGTGGACTGTTGAATCTTATTTAGTGATTTAATATGTGAAAGTTACTAGCTTGGCTTTCATACAATGTTTTGTAACCAAAAGATGCCAATAGACCAAGTTATGTTCTCAATGCCCAAAAATGTGAAATGCTCGACTATGGAGAGAGTTGAGCAATTCCAAAACCTCAAAGCATACTGTTTTACTTTATTTTGTGTTTTTAGAAGTCTAAGTTTCTAGTTTAGCTTTTGTACAACGTTCGTAACCAAAAGATGCCAATAGACCATGTTATCTTCTGAAATGCACAAAAACGTGAAAAGCTCATCTTTAGACGGAATTGAGCAATTCCAAAGCATCGTAGTGGACTGTTGAACCCTATTTAGTGCTCTAAGATGTCTAAGATTCTAGTTTAGCTTTCATACAACAGTCGTAACCAAAAGATGCCAATAGACCAAGTCATGCTCCCAAATGCAGAAAAACGTGAAAAGCTCGTCTATGGTAAGAGTTGAGCAATTCCAAAGCATGAAAGTTTACCGTTTTACACTATTTCTTGTTCTTATAAGTCTAGGTTGCTTGTTTAGCTTTCGTACAATGTTTTGTAACTAAAAAAGGCCAATTGACCAAGTTATGTTCTCAAATGCACAAAAATATGAAAAGCTCATCTATGGATATAGTTGAGCAATTCGAAAGCTTCAAAGTGTACCATTTTACTCTATTTAGTGTTCTTCGAAGTCTAAGTTGCTAGTTTTGACTTCCTACAATTTTCGTAACCAAAAGATGCCAATAAACCAAGTTATGTTTTCAATTGCCTAAATGAGTGAAACGCTCATCTATGGAGAGAATTGAGCAATTCCAAACAATAAAAGTGCACCATTTTACTCTATTTACTGTTCTTATAAGTCTAAGTTGCTAGTCTAGCTTTCGTACAACGTTTCGTAACCAAAAGATGCCAATAGACCAACTTATGTTCTGGAATGCACAAAAGCGTGAAAAGCCCGTCTATGCAGAGAGTTGAGTAATTCCCTAGCATCAAAGTGGACCATTGTATCTTATTTGGTGTTCTAAGATGTAAAAGTTGCTAGTTTAGCTTTTGTAGAATGTTTCATAACGAAAAGATGCAAAAAAACCAACTGCTGTTCTCAAATGCCCAAAAACGTGAAGCGCTCGTCTAAGGAGAGAGTTAGCAATTCCAAAGCAACAAAGTGTACCATTTTACTCTATTTAGTATTCTTTGAAGTCTAACTTGCTATTCTTGCTTTCGTAAAATTTTTCGTAACCAAAAAATGCCAATTGTTCATGTTATGTTCTGAAATGCACAAAAAGGTGAAAAACCCGTTTATCAAGAGCGTTGAGCAATTCCAAGGCATCACAGTGGACCGTTGAACCCTATTTTGTGTTCCAAGATATCTAAGTTGCTAGTCTAGCTTTCATACAACACTCGTAACGAAAAGATGCCAATAGACCAAGTTATGTTCTCAAATGTAGAAAAACATGAAAAGCTTATCTATTGAGAGAGTTGAGCAGTTCCAAAGCCTTAAATTGTACTGTTTTGCTCTATTTAGTGTTCTTAGAAGTCTAAGTTACTAGTCTAGCTTTCGTACAACGTTTCGTAGCCAAAAGATGCCAATAGACTAACTTATGTTCTGAAATGCACAAAACCGTGAAAAGCTCGTCTAAGGAGAGAGTTGAGCAATTCCAAATCATCAAAGTGGACCATTGTATGTTATTTACTGTTTTAAGATGTCTAATTTGCTAGCTTAGCTTTGGTAGAATGTTTCCTAACCAGAAGATGCCAATAGACCAAGTTCTGTTCTCAAATGTCCAAAAATTGAAACGCTCGTCTATGGAGAGAGTGAAGCAATTCCAAAGCATCAAAGTGTACTGTTTTACTCTATTAAGTATTCTTAGAAGTCTAAGTTGCTAGTCTAGCTTTCGTACAACGTTTCGTAACCAAAAGATGCCAATAGACTAAGTTATGTTCTGAAATGCACAAAGCCATGAAAAGCTTGTCTATGGAGAGAGTTGAGCAATTCTAAACCATCAAAGTGTACCATTTTACTCTATTTAGTGTTCTTCGAAGTCTAAGTTACTAGTTTTGATTTCATACAATTTTCGTAACCAAAAGATGCCAATATACCAAGTTATGTTCTCAATTGCCCTAATGAGTGAAACGCTTGTCTATGGAGAGAGTTGAGCAATTTCAAACAACAAAAGTGTACCATTTTACTCTATTCAGTGTTCTTATAAGTCTAAGTTGCTAGTCTAACTTCCGTACAACGTTTCGTAACCAAAACATGTCAACAAAAGTGTACCGTTTTACTCTATAAAATGTTCTTAGAAGTCTAAGTTGCTAGTCTAGCTTTCGTACAACGTTTCGTAACCAAAAGATGCCAATAGACCAAGTTATGTTCTGAAATGCACAAAGCCATGGAAAGCTCGTCTATGGAGAGAGTTGAGCAATTCCAAAGCATCAAAGGGGACCGGTGTATCCTATTTAGTGTTCTAATATGTCAAAGTTACTAGTTTGGCTTTCATACAATGTTTCGTAACCAAAAGATGCTAGTAGACGAAGTTATGTTCTCAAATGCCCAAAAACGTGAATCGCTCGTCTATGGAGAGAGTTGAGCAATTCCAAAGCGTCAAAGTGTGCCGTTTTACTCTATTTAGTGTTTTTAGAAGTCTAAGTTTCTAGTTTAGCTTTCGTACAACGTTCGTAACCAAAAGATGCGAATAGACCATATGATGTTCAGAAATGCACAAAAACGTGAATAGCTCATCCTATGGACAGAAATGAGTAATTAGCAATTCCAAGGCATCAAATTGTACCATTTTACTCTATTTAGTGTTCTTAGATGTCTAAGTTGCTATTTTAGCTTTGGTACAATGTTTCATAACGAAAAATGGCCAATTGACTAAGTTATGTTCTCAAATGCAGAAAAACGTTTCTATGGAGAGAGTTGAGCAATTTCAAAGCATCAAAGTGTATTGTTTTACTCTATTTACTGTTCTTAGAAGTCTAAGTTGCTAGTTTAGCTTTGGTACAATGTTTCGTAATCAAAAAATGCCAATTGACCAATTTCGGTTTTCAAATGCAAAAAAACGTGAAAAACTCGTCTATGGAGAGAGTTGAGCAATTTCAAAGCATCAAAGTGTACCGTTTTACTCTATTTAGTGTTTTTTGAAGTCTAAGTTGCTAGTTTTGATTTTATACAATTTTTGTAATCAAAAGATGCCAATAGACCAAGTTATGTTCTTAAATTCCCAAATGAGTGAAACGCTCGTCTATGAGCAATTCCAAACAATAAAAGTGTACCATTTTACTTTATTTAGTGTTCTTATTAGTCTAAGTTGCTGGTCTAGCTTCTGTACAACGTTTTGTAACCAAAAGATGCCAATAGACCAACCTATGTTCTGAAATGCATAAAACCGTGAAAAGCTCATCTGTGGAGAGAATTAAGCAAATCCCTAGTATCAAAGCGGACCACTGTATCTTATTTAGTGTTCTAAGATGTTTAAGTTGCTAGTTTAGCTTTTGTACAATGTTTCATAACCCAAAGATGCCAATAAACCAAGTTATGTTCACAAATGCCAAAAAAGTGAAGCGCTCATCTATGGAGAGAGTTAAGCAATTCCATAGCATCAAAGTATACCGTTTTACTCTATTTGGTGTTCTTTGAAGTCTAAGTTGCTATTCTTGCTTTCGTACAATTTCTCGTAACCAAAAAATGCCAATGTTCATGTTATGTTCTGAAATGCATAAAAATGTGAAAAGCCCATTTATGGAGAGCGTTAAGCAATTCCAAAGCATCACAGTGGACCATTGAACCCTATTTTGTGTTCTAAGATATCTAAGTTGGTAGTTTAGCTTTCATACAACAATCGTAACCAAAAGATGCCAATAGACCAAGTTAAGTTCTCAAATGCCCAAAAACGTGAAACGCTCATCTATGGAGAGAGTTGAGCAATATCAAAGCATCAAAGTGAACCATTTTACTCTATTTAATGTTTTTGGAAGTCTAAGATTCTAGTTTAGCTTTCGTACAATGTTCATAACCAAAAGATGCGAATAGAGCATGTTATGTTCTGAAATGCACAAAAACCTGAAAAGCTCATCCTATGGATAGAAATGATCATTTCCAAAGCATCAAATTGTACTGTTTTACTCTATTTAGTGTTCTTAGAAGTTTAAGTAGCTATTTTTTCTTTGGTACAATGTTTCGTAACCAAAAGATGCCAATACACGAACTTATGTTCTGAAATACGCAAAACCATGAAAAGCTTGTCCATGGAGAGAGTTGAGCAATTCCAAAGCATCAAAGTGAACCATTGTATCCTATTTCGTGTTCTAAGATGTCTAATTTGCTAGTTTAGCTTTGGTTGAATGTTTCCTAACCAAATATGCCAATAGACCAAGTTTTGTTCGTAAATGCCTAAAAATGTGAAACACTAGTCTATTGAGAGAGTTAAGCAATTCAAAAGCATCAAAGTTTACCGTTTTACTCTATTTAGTGTTCTTGTAAGTCTAAATTGCTAGTTTAGCTTTCGTAAGCAAAAAATGCCAATCGACCATGTTATGTTCTCAAATGCACATAAACGTGAAAAGCTCATCTATAGAGAAAGTTGAGCAATTCCAAAGCATCAAAGTGTACTGTTTTACTCTATTTAGTGTTCTTCGAAGTCTACAGGTGTGTTTGGAAACTGATTCAATTTTCAGTTTCTAAAATCGATTTTGTGTTTAGTTTTTGAAAACAAATTTTAGAAAGAAAAAAATTTTAAAAATTCATTTGGATTGTGATTTTTGAAAACTATTTCTTGAAACAGAAAACAAAAAATTCATTTGGCATATGGTTTTTGGAAAAGGAAAAATAGAAAATTCGTTTGGATGTATGGTTTGTTATAACAAAACACAAAATATATGTTATAATCATATAGTTATCCCTTAATAGTTAAAAAAAAGACGGCATTACCATAGAATTAAACATTAACATCGATGGCGTTTTATTTTATTTAAATAGACTAAACATTTGATGTGTTACAATGATCCAACCACGTCAAATTAGCCATATAGTCACGATATCCAGACATGGCAATAGCTCCTTGATCAGTTAAATCGACCATATTATTATTGCTACTTGAACTTGCCTTCAATATCGGAAGGATCCATATTATCCCATGTATGAAAATGTAGGTCTTGTTGTGTCTGTTTGCGTAGGAAATTATGAATTGCACAGCAAGCTACTACTATAAGTCTTTGTCGAGTTGGCGGGTAGGGTGGCATCAATTTCAAAATTGGGAAGCGAGCTTTTAAAACTCCAAAACATCTTTCAATCACCATTCTCATTGATGAGTGCCGATAGTTGAATAATTTATTATGATTACACGGTCCTCGCCCTCGACCGTGGTACTCTTGAATATGATATCGTCCTCCTCTATACGGCGGTAAGAAACCTGCGGTGCAAGGGTATCCAACATCAACAAGATAATATTGGTCTGCAAATATTAAAAATTTTGAGTTAGGCTACGTAGAAAAATATAAATTAAATAAATTTAGCAATATAATGTGCAAGTTAGAATGTTTGTCGATACTGAAAATTATTTTCCGGTCTTTTTATTGCATCTAAAAAGACCCTGGAGTCATTTACTGTGCCTTCCCATCCCGCGTAAACGAAGGTGAACATCATATTGAAATCGCATGCACACATGACATTCGATGTCACAACTGATTTTCTTTCCCTACAAGCAGTTAATTTCTTAGCGGGAGCCCATGCACTTATATGTGTGCCATCAATTGCCCCTATGCAGTTCTGTTAAAAAATACAAATTAAAAAGTTCAACATACAATAACCAATATCATAATCTACAACCATTATTTGGTTTTGGTTTTACCTCAAACCACGGGTAATATTTTGGATTTTGCTTGTATAAGTTCTTTTTCGTATCTGCAAATTGCTTTCAAGGTTTTACGAAAATGACGTGATACAGTCTCTGTTGAATGTTGGAATCTATCACCAGCAACTCTATGATGAATATTATGCCCAACAATGTAGAGAAATGTTGCCACTTTTTCTTCTAGATACATATCCCTTGAATCATCCAAAAGATTACGTGACCTTAACTCCTCACATAAGTGAATAAAAGAAACCTTGTCCAATCGAAAGAGTTGGAAGGAAACAGTTGTTGATCCATTTAAGAGTTCGAACACATAGTCACGACCAGATAATGAGGATGTGCGCATAAGAGTTCTGCTAAGACGGCGATCTTCTTAATCAACAATCTCTAGTATAAAAAGAAAGTCAACAAGATCTTCTTCATCTGAATCGGTTGAATCCAAGTCGATATCCATTGTTGGTTTTCGGCCAAGCACTAAAGCACTTTATAAATTGCTTGCAAACCCGTATAGGTAGAGAAATGTTGTAGAATTGTGAAACAAGCCTACCTTGATATGTCTTATATATTGATAGTAGCATAAGTATTATACAGCACGTGAAACAAAAAGTCCAAACTTATGTCAATTATTTGTTTCAAGACCAGTAGCATTAGCCTTATAGTAACAAGAATAAGGCAATAAAAAAAATCCAAACTTATGTCCTTTGCTTTGTTGGACAAAACCAATAAGACAAATACAAACTCATGTCACTTGCATTTTGACAGCAGTGATAAGGAATCTTGAAAGAAGACCAAGCATTATAATAGCACAAAATATTATAACATACATAATAGCACAACAATAATGAGGAATCTTGAAAGAAGACCAACTACAAATAAGACAGAATATTATAACATACACAATAGCACAGCAATAATGAGGAATCTTGAAAGAAAACCAACTACAAATAAGATAGAATATTATATCGTACACAATAGCACATCAATAATGAGGAATTTTGAAAGAAGACCGACACCAATACGACAGAATATTATAACATACACAATAGCATTGCTACTGTATGATAGAAAGGCAACTCATAGTTAACCATACATAACACAGAACATAAACATGTCCAAACTCCAGACATAGCAACATTACTAAAACATCCATAAAACAAAGTTTCAATCACAAATTGATAAAACATACAGATAAAATTAAACAACAGAGCATGTCCAACCTAAAGACTCATCAGCCAACCATCCCTCAACTCATCAGACATCTCAAGGAACATCTTTCTCCAATCAGGATCCTTGAACATGGACAATGCCTTCACACGAACCTCCACAAGCAAAGTCATCACATTCAGAATACTCATACAGGAAGACAAACTATCATCAGCAAGAACACTTGTAGCTTCAAAACTCGATGTCTTCAATCTCTTAGCCTTTGCATTTTGCATAGTGATAAATGCATGGAGTGCATCGTTGACACTGCTCATCTTTAATTCCTTCCTCGAACCTTTATTTGGCAGCGGTGCTAGTCTTTTGCCACTACGTGTCTTGGGGTCTAATAAACCAGCATCAAATGGGTCCTCCTCATAGTCAGGTTCTAGGTTCACGTGTACACCTGTATGCCTATATTGAGCCTCCAAATCGTTCTCCTCATCAGTGTTTGGTGGACTCATAGTTAAGGCATGATGCAACACTCCTGTGGCTGTCCCAGTGTTAAAGAGTATGCCAAGATTCCTATAATTCTCACAACCTTTTTTCTTGAATTGTTGTGCAATAGGATGAGCCTGAATCATGCAAAAAAAATCAGAAACCTATAAACCTAGTAAACTATTAATAATAATGAAAATGTACACAAAGTTGGAGGAGAATACCTGAATGTAAGATGCCCATACATCTTCTTCAGCAGTCACTGTATTAGTAAATTGAATCCCATCCAAACCCAGTATGGTTTAGAAGATCAGAAAATGCACGGTGTTTGATCCTCAACCGATGAAACTTTGCCTTGATTTGTTTAATTTGGTAAGATCTTCCAAACTTGGTATTCAACTCAACCAAAATTGAGCTCCAAATCTTGTTATGAAAAAACTCACCCTTCATATTCCCCTTATTTGCTTGTTTAACCATGATATCAACAAACAACTTCTCCATGATAGGACTCTACAATGAACTGTCCTCCATATTGTCATTAGTTGTCTCCATGTTTGTCTTTGTATAGCAGAACTTTCAATTAGTTATAGTCATACATAATAGTATACTCAGTAGTAATTAATCACTAAACAATTTAGAAATAGAACCAAATAGGGAACCATATCAAGCATGTTAACCACTCCTGAAAATTCAACGAAGCCAAAGACATCATAAACTACCATCGTTTGTCTAAGCGAGGGACATAAATTTGATTTGTCTATAACGAATAAAAGCCCTCTCAAAATATCTCGCTGTGTGGTAATATTCCACTAGAGCAGTTTCTGGCACTTTAATTTTAGAAGCAAATTTTTGTGTGGCTTAGAAAAACAAAGCATGAGTGATTTATTGGGTTTAAGTAAATCAAAATCAAAATAATGCGATTGAATAACGAATAACTTCACAAAAATAGTGCACATAACAACTATAAATAGTTCCAATTAGGAGGGATCATCTCACCTAGAACATCATCAGAACAAGGTGAGGGATCGTATTCAAGAAATCGTAACTTTGTCTATGCCTAATGAAAACCTAAAAATTAACAGCCTTAGGGAGAGAGATGTACCTTTGTGGGAATCCATTCTTCAAATTCGTAGCCAAGTTGTGGGCGAAGTAAACACAAGAACAAAGAGAAGATTGAAGAAGATTGTTGAAGGAAGTCGATGAACTACAGACGCAAACTACAGAGACAGGGAGGACGAGGTCGGCGTCGATTTAGAAGCAAAATAGGGTTACTCGTATTTACAAGTATGCCACCAGTTAATGAAAACTCTTCTCCGTGTTTTTCACTTATTCTAGGTAGAGTTTCGCGTGTGTTTACAAAAATTGGTACAAAACGACCCAGACTTGTTTTCCTTTTTTGGTTTCTAAAAACAAAAATTGGGTTTCAGTTTTACAAAATTATTTACTGGAAATTAACTACGAAATGAATTTTTGCTTCCTTTTAATTTTGAAAACAGAAAATAGTTTTTGAAACTGTAATCAAACACACTCTAAGTGGCTAGTTTTCATTTCATACAATTTTCATAACCAAGAGATGCCAATAGACCAAGTTATGTTCTCAAATGACCAAAAGCGTGAAACGCTCTTCTATGGAGAGAGTTGAGAAATTTCAAAGCATCAAAGTGTACCGTTTTACTCTATTTTTTGTTGTTAGAAGTCTAAGTTGGTAGTCTAGCTTGCGCACAAGGTTTCGTAACTAAAAGATGTCAATAGACCAAGTTATTTTCTGAAATGCACAAAAATATGAAAACCTCGTCGATGGAGAGAGTTGAGCAATTTCAAAACATCAAAGTGGACCATTGTATCTTATTTAGTGTTCTAAGATGTCTAATTTTCTAGTTTAGCTTTGGTTGAATGTTTCCTAACCAAAAGATGCCAATAGACCAAGTTCTATTCTCAAATGCCCTAAAACGTGAAAAACTCGTCTATGGAGAGAGTTAAGCAATTTTAAAGCTTCAAAGTTTACCGTTTTACTCTATTTAGTGTTCTTAGAAGTCTAAGTTGCTAGTCTAGCTTTCGTACAACGTTTCGTATCCAAAAGATGCCAATAGACTAACTTATGTTCTGAAATGCACAAAATCGTGAAAAGCTCATCTAAGGAGAGAGTTGAGCAATTCCAAATCATCAAAGTGGACCATTGTATGTTATTTACTGTTTTAAGATGTATAATTTGCTAGTTTAGCTTCGGTAGAATGTTTCCTAACCAGAAGATGCCAATAGACTAAGTTCTGTTCTCAAATGTCCAAAAAGTAAAATGCTCATCTATGGAGTGAGTGAAGCAATTCCAAAGCATCAAAGTGTACCGTTTTACTCTATTAAGTGTTCTTAGAAGTCTAAATTGCTAGTCTAGCTTTTGTACAACGTTTCGTAACCAAAAGATGCCAATAGACCAAGTTATGTTTTCAAATGCACAATGCTGTGAAAAGCTCGTCTATGGAGAGAGTTGAGCAATTCCAAAGCATCAAAGTGGACCGTTGTATCCTATTTAGTGTTCTAATATGTCAAAGATACTAGTTTGGCTTTCATACAATGTTTCATAACCAAAAGATGCCAATAGACCAAGTTATGTTCTCAATTACCCCAAAACGTGAATCGCTCGTCTATGGAGAGAGTTGAGCAATTCCAAAGCATCAAAGTGTACCATTTTACTCTATTTAGTGTTTTTAGAAGTCTAAGTTTCTAATTTAGCTTTCGTACAACGTTCATAACCAAAAGATGCGAATAGACCATGTTATGTTTTGAAATGCACAAAAACGTGAAAAGCTCGTCATATGGACAGAAATGAGCAATTCTAAAGCATCAAATTGTACCATTTTACTCTATTTAGTGTTCTTAGATGTCTACATTTCTATTTTAGCTTTGGTACAATGTTTCGTAATAAAAAAATGCCAATTGACCAGGTTATGTTCTCAAATGCACAAAAACATGAAAAGCTCGTCTATGGAGAGAGTTGAGCAATTCCAAAGCATCAAAGTGTACCGTTTTACTCTATTTACTATTCTGAGAAGTCTAAGTTGCTAGTTTAGCTTTGGTACAATGTTTCGTAACAAAAAAATGCAAATTGACCAAGTTATGTCTCAAATGCAAAAAAACGTAAGAAGCTCGTCTATGGAGAGAGTTGAGCAATTCCAAAGCATCAAAGTGTACCGTTTTACTCTATTTAGTGTTTTTTGAAGTCTAAGTTGCTAGTTTTGATTTTATACAATTTTCGTAACCAATAGATGCCAATAGACCAAGTTATGTTCTCAAATGTCCAAATGAGTGAAACGCTCGTTTATGAGCAATTCCAAACAATAAAAGTGTACCATTTTACTCTATTTAGTGTTCTTATAAGTCTAAGTTGCTAGTCTAGCTTCCGTACAACGATTCGTAACCAAAAGATGCCAATGGACCAACTTGTGTTCTGAAATGCACAAAACCATGAAAAGCTCGTCTATGGATAGAGTTGAGCAATTCCCTAGCATAAAAGTGGACCATTGTATCTTATTTCATGTTCTAAGATGTATAAGTTGCTAGTTTAGCTTTTGTACAATGTTTCATAACCAAAAGATGCCAATAAACCAAATTCTGTTCTCAAATGCCTAAAAAGTGAAGTACTCGTCTATGGAGAGAGTTAAGCAATTCCTAAGCATCAAAGTGTCCCGTTTTACTCTATTTTGTGTTCTTTGAAGTCTAAGTTGCTATTCTTGCTTTCGTACAATTTTTTGTAACCAAAAATGCCAATTGTTCATGTTATATTCTGAAATGCACAAAAATGTGAAAAGCCCGTTTATGGAGAGCGTTGAGCAATTCCAAAGCATCACAAGGAACCCTTGAACCCTATTTTGTGTTCTAAGATATCTAAGTTGCTAGTTTAGGTTCCATACAACAGTCGTAACCAAAGTTGTCAATACACCAAGTTATGTTCTCAGATGCCCTAAAAGGTGAAATGCTCGTCTATGGAGAGAGTTGAGTAATTACAAAGCATCAAAGTGTACCGTTTTACTCTATTTAGTGTTTTTAGAAGTACAAGATTCTAGTTTAGATTTCGTACAACATTCGTAACCAAAAGATGCGAATAGACCATGTTATGTTCTTAAATGCACAAAAACGTGAGAAGCTCGTCCTATGTACAGAAATGTGCAATTCCAAAGCATCAAATTATACTGTTTTAATCTATCTAGTGTTCTTAGAAGTCTAAGTTGCTATTTTAGCTTTGGAACAATGTTTCGTAACCAAAAAATGTCAATTGACCAAGTTATGTTCTCAAATGCACAAAAACATGAAAAGCTCGTCTATGGGGAGAGTTGAGCAATTCCAAAGCATCAAAGTGTACCGTTTTATTCTATTTAGTATTCTTCGAAGTCTAAGTTGCTAGTTTTGCTTTCATACAATTTTTCATACCCAAAAGATGCCAATAGACCAAGTTATGTTCTCAAATGCCCAAATGCGTGAAATGCTCGTCTATGGAGAGAGTTCAGCAATTCCAAACAATAAAAGTGTACCATTTTACTCTATTTAGTGTTCTTCTAAGTCTAAGTTGTTAGTCTAGCTTCCGTACAACGTTTCGTAACCAAAAAAAGATGCCAATAGACGAACTTATGTTCTGAAATGCACAAAATCATGAAAAGCTCATCTTTGGAGAGAGTTGAGCAATTCCGAAGCATCGGAGTGAACCATTGTATCTTATTTAGTGTTCAAAGATGTCTAATTTGCTAGTTTAGCTTTGGTTGAATGTTTCCTAACCAAATATGCCAATAGGCCAAGTTCTGTTCTTAAATGCCAAAAACATGAAACACTCGTCTATGAAGAGAGTTACGCAATTCAAAAGCACCAAAGTTTAATGTTTTACTCTATTTAGTGTTCTTGTAATTCTAAGTTGTTAGTTTAGCTTTCATACAATGTTTCATAAGCAAAAAATGCCAATTGACCATGTTATGTTCTCAAATGCATATAAATGTGACAAGCTCATCTATGGAGAGAGTTGAGCAATTCCAAAGCATCAAAGTGTATCGTTTTACTCTATTTAGTGTTCTTCGACGTCTAAGTGGCTAGTTTTCATTTCATACAATCTTTGTAACCAAAAGATGCCAATAGACCAAGTTATGTTCTCAAATGACCAAAAGCATGAAACGCTCTTCTATGGAGAGAGTTGAGAAATTTCAAAGCATCAAAGTGTACCATTTTACTCTATTTAGTATTGTTAGAAGTCTAAGTAGCTAGTCTATCTTTCGTACAATGTTTCGTAACTAAACTATGCCAATTGACCAACTTATGTTCAGAAATGCACAAAACCATAAAAAGCTTGTCTAGGGAGATAGTTGAGCAATTCCAAAGCATCAATGTATACCGTTTTACACTTTTTTTTTGTTAGAAGTCTAAGTTGCTAGTCTTGCTTTTGCACAAGGTTTCATAACCAAAAGATGCCAATAGACCAAGTTATTTTCTGAAATGCACAAAAATATGACAAGCTCGTTGATGAAATCTAAGTGGCTAGTTTTCATTTCATACAATCTTCGTAACCAAAAGATGTCAATAGACCAAGTTCTGTTCTCAAATGCCCAAAAATGTGAAACGCTCGTCTATCGAGAGTGTGAAGCAATTCCAAAGCTTGAAAGTGTACCGTTTTACTCTATTAAGTTTTCTTAGAAGTCTAAGTTGCTAATCTAGATTTCGTACAACGTTTCATGAGCAAAAGATGTCAATAGACCAAGCTATGTTCTGAAATGCACAAAGCCGTGAAAAGCTCGTCTACGGAGAGAGTTAAACAATTCCAAAGCATCAAAGTGTACCGTTTTACTGTATTTAGTGTTTTTTGAAGTCTTAGTTGCTAGTTTGATTTTATACAATTTTCGTAACCAAAAGATGCCAATAGACCAAGTTATGTTCTCAAATGCTCAAATGAGTGAAACGCTCGTCTATGAGCAATTCCAAACAATAAAAGTGTACCATTTTACTCTATTTAGTGTTCTTGTAAGTCTATGTCGCTAGTCTGGCTTTCGTACAATGTTTCGTAACCAAAAGATGCCAATAGACCAACTTATGTTCTGAAATACACAAAACCGTGAAAAGCTCGTCAATGGAGAGAGTGGAGCAATTCCCTAGCATCAAAGTGGACCATTGTATCTTATGTAGTGTTCTAAGATGTATAAGTTGCTAGTTTAGCTTTTGTACAATGTTTCATAACCAAAAGATGCCAATACACCAAGTTCTGTTCTCAAATGCCCAAAAACGTGAAGCTCTCTTTTATGGAGAGAGTTGAGCAATTACAAAGTATCAAAGTGTACCGTTTTACTCTATTTAGTGTTCTTTGAAGTCTAGGTTGCTATTCTTGCTTTCATAGAATTTTTCGTAACCAAAAAATGCCAATTGTTTATGTTATGTTTTGAAATGCACAAAAACGTGAAAAGTCCGTTTATGGAGAGCGTTGTGTTGGATCGGATGGCACCACAAGAGGGGGGGGGGGTGAATTGTGGACTTAATCAAATTTAGACTAAGTCACCTCTTTTTATGTTTCAATTGAGTTTCACCTTAAGAGGAAGCAATTTAAACAAGTTGAATATAAATGTACACAAAGATAATCACATAAAGCAAACTTAATAACAAGAATCAAGTCAAATGATCAAATATGAATATCACGCACCAAAACAGGTTGTAATAAAGCACAAAATCATATTCAACAAATGTATGCACAAGCTTGATTCTAGCACCCTAGATGTCCAATTTCAAGTATGCAATATAAGTATGATATGCTAAAATGAAATTGCTATAAAGTAAAGAGGGCAAAGAGATTTATAGTGGTTCGGCTTAACCCAAGCCTACTCAACTCCCCAAGTCACACTTGGGAATTTGAAACACTCCACTATGGCTTGTTCAACCGAGTCAAGCGGAACTCATACAACCAGTGTTTTGAAGCCAAACACCAAAACTTTACAATCAGTGTGGTTTCTAGCTCTCCGTACAAACTCTTATCAACAATACACCTTGGTCTCACCGAGAACACAAATCAACAAGTTGAACTCTCAAATAGGCTCTTTATGGCAGCCGGGTAGAGAAGAAGTTTAAGCTCAAGGTATGGCTCTTTGGGTAGCTAGATATGGTAGTGTTTCGGTTCAAATAAGGCTCTTAGGTAGCTGGATAAGGTATGGTGAAAATCTGGACGGCTTTGTAGTATTTTAGTTGTTAGGGTTTGTGGACCTTGAATATGTAGGAACTAGCTTGAATCAAGTGATGAAGGCTCAAATGTATGAAATGAAAGTTTCAGAATGGCCTTTTATGTTCTGGAAATCAGTTTGTGCAAACAAGAAAATGGCTCTTGAGGAAATGATAAGAATCAGGTAAGAAAGGCTCAAGAGTAACAACAAAGCTTTGCTTGGCTAGTGTGTATGATCTCTCTTCAAAATCAAGTATGTAATCAAGGAATGAATGAATGAAAGAATGAAAGCTTAGAAGATGAAGAACACTTGAGATAGAAAGTGTAATTTTCGGCCAAGTCTATGCACCATAGACAAAGAGTTAATTTTTGTAGAAACTATGGAGTGTAAGCTCATGAAATGAGGGCCATTGGATTAGATGTGAAAAATATGGACCCTTGGATCAATATAGCTGTTAGAAGGCTTAGAAAAGTGTGAAAATGATTGCAGCAAGTCTCTCTTTACTGGGAGGAATAATGACCATTAGATAAGGAAGGTTTAAAGATATGCCATTGGATAAAAAGTGTAGTGGAAAGGTTTAATCTTGGACCAATGGATCAAAAAGATATTTTGCAGGAAAGGAATGTGGACCATTGGATGAGGAAAACCTTTGAAATAAATCATCTTCCTTTGTCTCTTTCCAAAATTTTTTTCCAGCAAACTATGTCTCTTTTGTAGCAAAAGAAGTCTTGAAAATGTGAGGCATTTATTGCACGTCTCCTCTTGCTTTTTGGCTTTAAATCTTTCGTGTTGACCTGTAACTCTTATTGGCTCTACTAATCCATTTCATGTATCCACTTCATGTGCCATGTCATCACGTCCATGTGATCTGCCACGTCAGTCCATTGACTTTGACTCTGACCAAAAAGTCAACTTTTCTTCAATTTGTTCCATTTAAGCTCCAAGATATTCTTTACATATTCTGACCATGATTGACCAAGAAAATGACTTTCTAATCATGTTTGACCATGATTAATTCTTCATTACAGTTCGGTTAAGATGACCATGTTGATACTTGGTCAACTTGATCATCCTACACACAATTACACTCCAGACATGCTATGTAAGCCTTGTTAGGGCTTCTTGCAATGTTAGTCCATGTTAGTTCAATAAATCAAATTCCCATGCATTTTGGGTAGGACATATAGGTCTAAGATTTCTCATGTACATCATGGATCAAAGTTCAATCAATCATGCTTTTGTAATCACTCAAACATATATCTTCAACACATTGAGCAATTCCAAAGCATCACAGTGGACCGTTGAACCCTATTTTGTGTTCTAAGATGTCTAAGTTGCTAGTTTAGCTTTCATACAACAATCGTAACCAAAAGATGCCAATAGACCAAGTTATATTCTCAAATGTAGAAAAACGTGAAAAGCCTGTCTATAGAGAGAGTTGAGTAGTTCCAAAGCATCAAATTATACTGTTTTTTACTCTATTTAGTGTTCTTAGAAGTTTAAGTTGCTAGTCTAGCTTTCGTACAACGTTTCATAACCAAAACATGCCAATAGACTACCTTATGTTCTGAAATGCACAAAACCGTGAACAGCTCGTCTAAGGAGAGAGTTAAGCAATTCCAAATCATCAAAGTGGATGATTGTATGTTATTTAGTGTTTTAAGATGTCTAGTTTGCTAGTGATACGGGACTACGAAGAGGATTCGCAATCTCGTATCTAAGATAGAAGAGAAATTACGAACAACTGGGTTGACAAGAAAAGTAACTTGATTTTGTCGAAGAAATCCTCCGGATACAGGACTCGCCACCGAATGATTCGACACAAAGTCAAGGATCTAGTGACGAATGGATTCGATACAGAATCACCACGAGTCCACGCTCACTATCTAGCCTAATCGTTGATACAGAAGCACCACAACGATAAAACTAGGGTTTTGGAAGTTTTTCACAACCAAAGGAGAGAAAGCCTCTCAATTTTATTAAGCACCAGAATTCTCAATCCCATACAAACTAGGGCCTTTAAATAGTTGCAAAATAAATCCCCACACATTAGGTTTAGGAAAACCTATTAAAAAAAACAACAAAAATACCAAAATTCGTGCTAGCTAAAAAAAAGGAAACAAACTCGAAATAAAATAGGACGCAACATGACAAAGTCAATCGTCGGCTGATTTGGCTCGAGCTACCAAAGTTTGCCTCGATCTAAAACACACAGTTCTCACATGAGCTGCTACTGACACAAATTTGTTATGGATCCGACATCCGCGTCATTCTCCTCCACTTGAAAAAAAAACTCGTCCTCGAGTTATGATTTGACTAAAAAGAGTTGTCTTCTCCATGATACTCAAAGAGAGTCGATCCTTTGAAGTCTTCGAGTCCATTGGTTGAATTTGTATTCTTCCATCCCAAAGAAACAAATATTTCGAATAACACAATTTGTTCAATATACTCACGAACTCAACAAATTCCATAAAATTTGGATGACCCAAATTCGTAGTTCTCAACATCAACTCCTTGACAATCTCTAATATTGAGGCGCTAATAATGAAATTAGAATCCTCAACCCCAATAAAATCAACATGTTGCATCTCACACTTTGTTGCCAATTTTATAGAATTTTGAGACTGGTGAATAATATGGTCTTCAATTGAACCTGTATCTTCAATCACAACAATTTTGTCATTATGGTGCATAAGTTCTTCTCTAACTTCTTCTTCTGAATACTCTACATAAGCCGTCTCCTCCCCCTCTAGGATAGTAACCACTCGTCGATTTGGGCAATCCGACGTAATATGCCCAAATCCTTGGCACTTGAAACATTTCCTTCCCTCCGGCTTATTGATAGGCCTTTGGAAAGTCTTAGAGGAATTAGCTTGTTCTCTTGGGACCTCCACCTTTTTAGAAGTACTTGGAGGTGTAGTGTTGCTAGAAGAACTCGTTGTCGATCTAGAATTGGATGGTTTATAAGGTGTTTGATATCCGGGTTTGTGACCCCTTTGTTTTTCTACCTTAATAGCCAACCTCTTCACCTCGGTATATGTCCAATAAGGTTGAAGTACCACCGCATCTGCAATCTCAACACTCAACCCCCTCAAATACCTCGCAATAGTTTGCTCATCCGGTTCAGATATGTCACACTTGAGCATGAGATGATCAAACTCCCTTGTAAACTCCGCCACGGACTTCTCCCTTTGCCTCAAGTCATACAACTGCAAATAATTGTGGTGCATGTATTCTTCACTCAAGAACATCCGTTTCATAACACTCTTCATCTTTTCCCATGTCTGGATTCGCTCCTTGCCTTGCCTACGGCGATCTCTCTTCACATTCTTCCACCAAATTGAGGCATAACCTTTCAATCAGATGGCCACAATTTTTACTTTCTTCTCTTCGGCATACTCTTTGTAGTCAAATATGCGCTCCACTGTATGCAACCAATCAAGGAAGGAATCACAGTCAAGCCTTCCATCAAATTCGGGAAGCTCAATTTTTACGTTATCAAAATCCTTCCGCCTACGATCATAATCAAAATCAGGATCGGGTTCGTCAAAATCCTCCTCTTCACTAGAAGAATTTTCAAACCCCCTTCGTGGCCCCCTAGGCCTAAACCTAGCCGGTCGCTCCTCCTCAAATTGGGGTTGTTGGTTCACTCGTCCCATTGGTTGTGGAACCGGCACGCGGGCTGTCGTCAACGCGGCCAACTCCCTCCGTAATTCTTCAATCTCAGCTCTCAAGGCGGCTTCGTTATTGCCTTGCGCCTCATGTACAACATTCGTTGGATTAGCGGCTGCATCATCCTTCTTGTCTTCGGCCATGGTTCTTTGTTCTATGCGAACAAGTCTCTTACTATTAGCTTCTCTTCTCCACATAAACAACCTGAACAGCTTCGATACCAAGATGGTATGGGACTACGAAGAGGATTCGCAATCTCGTATCTAAGATAGAAGAGAAATTACGAACAACTGGGTTGACAAGAAAAGTAACTTTATTTTGTCGAAGAAATCCTCCGGATACAGGACTCACCACCGAATGATTCGACACAAAGTCAAGGATCTAGTGATGAATGGATTCGATACAGAATCACCACGAGTCCACGCTCACTATCCAGCCTAATCGTTGATACAGAAGCACCACAACGATAAAACTAGGGTTTTGGAAGTTTTTCACAACCAAAGGAGAGAAAGCCTCTCAATTTTATTAAGCACCAGAATTCTCAATCCCATATAAACTAGGGCCTTTAAATAGTTGCAAAATAAATCCCCACACATTAGGTTTAGGAAAACCTATTAAAAAAAACAACAAAAATACCAAAATTCGTGCTAGCTAAAAAAAAGGAAACAAACTCGAAATAAAATAGGACGCAACATGACAAAGTCAATCGTCGGCTGATTTGGCTCGAGCTACCAAAGTTTGCCGCGAGCTAAAACACACAGTTCTCACATGAGCTGCTACTGACACAAATTTGTTATGGATCCGACATCCGCGTCAGCTAGTTTAGCTTTGGTGGAATGTTTCCCAACCAAAAGATGCCAATAGACCAAGTTATGGTCTCAAATGCCCAAAAAGTGAAACGCTCGTCCATGGAGAGAGTGAATCAATTCCAAAGCATCAAAGTGTACCGTTTTACTCTATTAAGCATTCTTAGAAGTCTAAGTTGCTAGTCTAGCTTTCATACAACGTTTCGTACCCAAAAGATGGCAATAGACCAAGTAATGTTCCGAAATGCACAAAACCACAAAAAGCTCATCTATGGAGAGAGTTGAGCAATTCCAAAGCATCAAAGTGACCATTGTATCCTATTTAGTGTTCTAATATGTCAAAGTTACTCTTTTTGGCTTTCATACAATGTTTTGTAACCAAAAGAATCCAATAGACCAAGTAATGTTCTCAAATGCCCAAAAACGTGAAACGCTCATCTATGGAGAGAATTGAGCAACTCCAAAGCATCAAAGTGTATTGTTTTACTCTATTTAGTGTTCTTAGAAGTCTAAGTTTCTAGTTTAGCTTTCGTATAACGTTCGTAACCAAAAGATGTGAATAGACCATGTTATGTTCTAAAATACACAAAATAGTGAAAAGCTCGTCTTATGGACAGAAATGAGCAATTCCAAAGCATCAAAGTGGAACGTTGAACCCTATTTAGTGTTCTAAGATGTCTAAGTTACTAGTTTAGCTTTCATACAACAGTCGTACCCAAAAGATGCCAATAGACCAAGTTACGTTCTCAAATGTAGAAAAACATGAAAAGCTTGTCTATGGGGAGGGTTGAGCAATTCCAAAGCATCAAATTATACCATTTTATTCTATTTAGTGTTCTTAGAAATCTACATTGCAAGTCTAGCTTTGGTATAATGTTTTGTAACCGAAAAAGGCCAATTGACCAAGTTATGTTCTGAAATGCACAAAAACGTGAAAGGCTCATCTATGGAGAGAGTTGAGCAATTCCAAAGCATCAAAGTGTACCGTTTTACTCTATTTAGTGTTCTTCAAAGTCTAAATTGCTAGTTTTGCTTTCATACAATTTTTCGTAACCAAAAGTTGTCAATAGACCAAGTTATGTTCTCAAATGCCCAAATGCGTGAAACGCTTGTCTATGGAGAGAGTTGAACAATTACAAACAATAAAATTGTACCATTTTACTCTATTTAGTGTTCTTATAAGTCTAAGTGGCTAGACTAGCTTCCGTACAACGTTTCGTAACCAAAAGATGCCAATAGACCAACTTATGTTCTGAAATGTGCAAAATCGTTAAAAGCTCGTCTATGGAGAGAGTTGAGCAATTCCATAGCATCTATCTTATTTAGTGTTCTAAGATGTATAAGTTGCTAGTTTATCTTTTGTACAATGTTTCATAACCAAAAGATGCCAATAAGCCAAGTTTTGTTCTCAAATGCCCAAAAACATGAAGCGCTCGTCGATGGAGAGATTTAAGCAATTCAAAATCATCGAAGTGTACCATTTTACTCTATTTAGTGTTCTTAGAAGTCGAAGTTTCTATTCTTGCTTTTGTACAATTTTTCGTTTCGTAACCAAAAAATGCCAATTGTTCATGTTATGTCTAAAATGCACAAAAACGTGAAAAGCTCGTCCGTGGAGAGCGTTGAACAATTCCAAAGCATCAAAGTGGTCCATTGTACCCTATTTTGTGTTCTAAGATGTCTAAGTTGCTAGTTTAGCTTTCATACAATATTCGTAACCAAAAGATGTCAATAGACCAAGTTATGTTCTCAAATGTAGAAAAACGTGAAAAGCTTGTCTCTAGAGAGAGTTGAGCAGTTCCAAAGCATCAAAGTGTACCATTTTACTCTAATTAGTGTTCTTAGAAGTCTAAGTTGCTTGTTTAGTGTTTGTACAATGTTTCGTAATCAAAAAATACCAAGTGACCGAGTTATGTTCTCAAATGCACAAAAACGTGAAAGCTCGTCTATGGAGAGAGTTGATTGAAATTCCAAAGCATCAAAGTGTACCATTTTACTCTATTTAGTTTTCTTCGAATTCTAAGTTGCTAGGTTTACTTTTATACAATTTTCGTAGCCAATGGACCAAGTTATGTTCTCAAATGCCCAAAAACGTGAAAAGCTCGTCCATGGAGAGAGTTGAGTAATTTCAAAGTATCAAAGTGTACCATTTTACTGTATTTAGTATTCGTAGAAGTATATGTTGTTAGTCTAGCTTTCATACATCATTTAGTAACCACAAGATGCCAATAGACCAACTTATGTTCTGAAATGCATAAAATCGTGAAAAGCTCATCTATGGAGAGAGTTGAGCAATTCCAAAGCATCAAAGTGGTTCATTGTATCCTATTTTATTATCTCTTGAAAGCTTTACAGAATAGAGTTTTTCTTCTGAATTTACAAGGTGTGTTTACAATGAAAACTTAATCCTATATATAGACTCTTCTAAGGGTACAAAAGTAAATGCGGGTGCTCATTGGGCAAAAGATGTTTTAATAAAGCAGGATATGTCCAAGCAAAGCTGAGTCATAACCTTGTCAGTAGATTCAAAAGTCATTGTCTCTTTTAGATAAAGTAAGATGAGTCCAGATAATGCTGAGTCATAACTCTGTTGGCAGATCCTTCTTCACCCCTTTTTTCCCTCGAACATTTTGCAATCAGTGTCGTTTCTAGCTCTCCACACAAACACTTATCAACAATACAACTCGGTCTCACCGAGAACACAAATCAACAAGTTCAACTCTCAAATAGGTTCTTTATGCCAGCCGGGTAAAGAAGAAGTTTAAGCTCAAGGTATGGCTCTTTGAGTAGCTAGATATGGAAGTGTTTAGGCTCAAATGAGGCTCTTAGGTAGCTGGATATGGTATGGTGAAAATCTGGACAGCTTTGTAGTATTTTAGTTGCTAGGGTTTGTGGACCTTGAATATGTAGCAACTAGCTTGAATCAAGTGATGAAGGCTCAAATGTATGAAATGAAAGTTTCAGAGTGGACTTTTATGTTCTGGAAATCAGATTGTGCAAGCAAGAAAATGACTCTTGAGGAAATGATAAGAATCAGGTAAGAAAGGCTCAAGAGTAACAATAAAGCTTTGCTTGGCTAGTGTGTATGATCTCTCTTCAAAATCAAGTATGTAATCAAGGAATGAATGAATGAAAGAATGAAAGCTTAGAAGATGAAGAACACTTGAGAGAGAAAGTGTAATTTTCGACCAAGTCTATGCACCATAGACAAAGAGTTAATTTTTGTAGAAATTGTGGAGTGTAAGCTCATGAAATGAGGGCCATTGGATTAGATATGAAAAATATGGACCCTTGGATCAATATAACTGTTAGAAGGCATAGAAAAGTGTGAAAATGATTGCAACAAGTCTCTCTTTGCTGGGAGGAATAATGACCATTAGATGAGGAAGGTTTAAAGATAGCCATTGGATAAAAAGTGTAGTGGAAAGGTTTAATCTTGGACCATTGGATCAAAAAGATATTTTGGAGGGAAGGAATGTGGACCATTGGATGAGGAAGACCTTTGAAATAAATCACCTCCCTTTGTCTCTTTCCAAAGTGTTTTTCCAGCAGTCTCTTTTGTAGCAAAAGAGGTCTTGAAAATGTGAGGCATTTATTGCATATCTCCTCTTGCTTTTTGGCTTTGAATCTCTATTGTTGACCTATAGCTCTTACTGGCTCTACTAATCCATTTCATGTATCCACTTCATGTGCCATGTCATCACGTCCATGTCATCTACCACGTCAGTCCATTGACTTTGACTCTGACCAAAAAGTCAACTTTTCTTCAATTGACTCCATTTAAGCTCCAATATATCCTTTACATATTCTGACCATGGTTGACCACGAAAATGACTTTCTTAATCATGTTTGACCATGATTAATTCTTCATTACAGTTCGGTTAAGATCACCATGTTGATACTTGGTCAACTTGATCATCCTACACACAATTACACTCAAGACATGCTATGTAAGCCTTGTTAGGGCTTCTTGCAATGTTAGTCCATGTTAGTTCAATAAATCAAATTCCCATGCATTTTGGGTAGGACATATAGGTCTAAGATTTCTCATGTACATCATGGATCAAAGTTCAATCAATCATGCTTTTGTAATCACTCAAACATATATATTCAACAAAAAGCTCGTCTATTGAGAGAATTGAGCAATTCCAAAGCATCAAAGTGGACCGTTGTACGCTATTTAGTTTTCTAAGATGTCTAAGTTATTAGTTTAGCTTTCATACAATAGTTGGTTACCAAAAGATGCGAATACACCAAGTTATGTTCTCAAATGAACAAAAATGTGAAAAGCTTGTCTATGGAGAGAGTTGCGCATTTCCAACGCATCAAAGTGTACCGTTGTACTCTTTTTAGTGTTCTAAGATGTCTAAGTTTCTATTTTAGCTTTCATACAATGTTTTGTAACCAAAAGATGCCAATAGACCAAGTTATGTTCTCAAATGCCCAAAAACGTGAAACGTTCATCTATTAAGCAATTCCAAAGCATCAAAGTGTATCGTTTTACTCTATTTAGTGTTGTTAGAAGTCTAAGTTGCTAGTTTAGCTTTCATAACCAAAAGATGCCAATAGACCATGTTATGTTTCTGAAATGTACAAAAACGTGAAAGTTCATCTATTGAGAGACTTGAGCAATTCCAAAGCATCAAAGTGGACCGTTGTACTCTATTTAGAGTTCTTAGAAATCTAAGTTGATAATTTAGCTTTCGTGCAACATTTCATAACAAAAAGATGCCAATAGACCAACTTACGGTTGAAATTGCACCAAAACATGAAAAATTCTTCTATGGAGAGAGTTGTGCGAGTCCAAGGCGTCAAAGTTTACCATTTTACACTTTTTAGTGTTCTTAGAAGTCTAAGTTGCTACTTTAACATTCATACAACATTTCGTAAACAAAAGATGCCAATAAACCAAGTTATGTTTTGAAATGCACAAAAATGTGAAAAGCTCAACTATGGAGAGAGTTGAGCAATTCGAAAGCATCAAAATGGACTGTTGTACCCTACTTAGTGTTCTAAGATGTGTAAATTTCTAGTTTAGCTTTCATACAATGTTTCGTAACAAAAAGATGCCCATACTCCAAGTCATGTTCTCAAATGCCCAAAAACGTTAAATGCTCGTCTATGGAGAGAGTTGAGCAATCCCAAAGCATCAAGTGTACTGTTTTACTCTATTTAGTGTTCTTAGAAGTCTAAGTTGCTACTTTTTCCATCGTACAATGTTTCGTATGTAAAAGATTCCAATAGACCAACTTATGATTGAAATTACACCAAAACGTGAAAAGCGTTTTTATAGAGGGAGTTGAGCAATTCCAAAGCATCAAAGTGTACCGTTTTACTCTATATAGTGTTCTTAGAAGTCCAAGTTTTTAGTTTAGCTTTCGTACAATGTTTCATGGCCAAAAGATCCTAATAGACCAAGTTATGGTTGAAATTGCACCAAAACGTGGAATGCTATTCCATTGAGAGAATTCAACAATTTCAAAGCATCAAAATGTACCATTTTATGCGATTTAGTTTTCTTAGAAGTCTAAGTTGCTAGTTTGGCCTTCATCCAACCTATCATAACCAAAAGATGCCAATAGACCAAGTTATATTCTGAAATGCACAAGAATGTCTATGGAGAGAGTTAAGCAATTCCAAAGCATCAAAGTGGACCATTGAACCCTATTTAGTGTTCTAAGATGTCTAAGTTTCTGGTTTAGCTTTCATACAATGTCTCGTAACCAATAGACGTCAATAGACCAAGTTAAGTTCTCAAATGCCCAAAAACGTGAAAAACTCGTCTATGCAGAGAGTTGAGTAATTCAAAAGCATCAAAGTGGACCATTGTACCCTATTTAGTGTTTTAATATGTCTAAGTTGCTAGTTTAACTTTTGTAACCAAAAGATGCCAATAGACCATTTTATGTTTATGAAATTCACAAAAACTTGAAAATTCATCTAACGAGAGAGCTGAGCAATTCCAAAGGATCAAAGTGGACTGTTGTACCCATTTTTGTCTTCCAAGATGTCTAAGTTGCAGTTTAGCTTTCATACAACGTTCGTAACCAAAAGATGCCAATAGACCAAGTTATGTTCTCAAATGCAGAAACCCATGAAAAGCTCCTCTATGTAGAGAGTTGAGCAATTCTAAAGCATCAAAGTGAACCATTGTACTCGACTTAGTGTTCTTAGAAGTCTATGTTGCTAGTTTAGCTTTCGTACAATGTTTCAATACCAAAAGATGCCAATAGACCAACTTATGATTCAAATTGCACCAAAATATGAAAAGCACTTCTACGGAGAGAGTTGAGCAAGTCCAAATCATCAAAGTGTACCGTTTTACTCTATTTAGTGTTCTTAGAAGTTTAAGTTGCTAGTTTTGCTATCGTACAACATTTCGTATTTAAAAGATGCCAATAGATCAACTTATGGTTGAAATTGCACGTAAACGTGAAAATCTCTTTTGTCGAGAGAGTTGAGCAATTCTAGAGCATAAAAGTGTACCATTTTACTCTATATAGTATTCTTAGAAGTCTCAATTGTTAGTTTAGCTTTCGTACAACGTTTCGTTGTCAAAAGATGCCAATAGACCAAGTTATGGTTTAAATTGCACCAAAACGCGGAAAGCTCGTCTATGTAGAGAGTTTAGCAATTCCAAAGCATCAAAGTGGACCATTCTATCCTATTTAGTGTTCTAAGGTGTCTAACTTTCTCGTTTAGCTTTCAGACAATGTTTCATAACGAAAAGATGCCCATACACCTAGTTATGTTCTCAAATCCCCAAAAACATTAAACGCTCATCTATAGAGAGAGTTGAGCAATCCCAAAGCATCAAAGTGTACCGTTTTAGTCTATTTAGTGTTCTTAGAAGTCTAAGTTTCTAGTTTACCTTTCGTACAATCTTTCGTAACCAAAAAATGTCAATTGACCAAGTTATGTTTTGAAATGCCCAAAAACGTGAAAAGCTCGTCTATGGAGAGAGTTGAGCAATTCCAAAGCATCAAAGTGTACCGTTGTAGCGTATTTAGTTTTCTAAGATGTCTAAGTTTCTATTTTAGCTTTCATGCAATGTTTCGTAAGCAAAAGATGCTCATAGACCAAGTTATGTTTTGAAATGCCAAAAAACGTGAAAAGCTCGTCCATGGAAAGAGTTGAGAAATTCCAAAGCATCAAAGTGTACTGTTTTACTTTATTTAGTGTTCTTCGAAGACTACGTTACTATTTTTCTTTCGTACAATTTTTCATAACCAAAAGATGCCAATAGAACAAGTTATGTTCTCAAATGCCCAAATTTATGAAAAGCTCATCTATGGGGAGAGTTGAGCAATTCCAAAGTATAAAAGTGAACCGTTGTACTCTATTTAGTGTTCTTAGAAATCTAAGTTGCTAGTTAGGTTTCGTAACCAAAAAATGTCAATAGACCAAGTTATGTTCTGAAATGCACAAGAACGTGAAAAGCTCATCTATGGAGAGAGTTGAGCAATTCCAAAGCATCAAAGTGGACTGGTTTACCCTATTTAGTGTTCTAAGATGTCTAAGTTTCTAGTTTAGCTTTCATACAATGTTTTGTAACCAATAGATGCCAATAGATCAAGTTATTTTCTCAAATGTCCAAAAACATGAAAAGCTCGTCTATGGATAAGTTGAGAAATTCCAAAGCATCAAAGTGGACTGTCGTACCCTATTTAGTGTTCTTAGATGTCTACGTTGCTAGTTTAACTTTCGTACAACATTTTGTAACCAAAAGATGCCAATAGACCATGTTATGTTTCTGAAATGCACAAAAACAATAGACCAAGTTATGTTCTCAAATGCACAAAAATTGAAAGCCTCGTCTATAGAGAGAGTTGAGCAATTCCAAGGCATCAATTTGGACCATTGTACTCTATTTAGTGTTCTTAAAAGTCTAACTTACTAGTATAGCTTTTGAATAATCTTTCATTAGGGAAAGATGTCAATAGACCAAGTTATGTTCCCAAATGCACAAAAACATGAAAAGTTCGTCTACGCAGAGAGTTGAGCCTTTCCAAAGCAACAAAGAAGACCGTTGTGCTCTATTTAGTGTTCTTAGAAGTCTAACTGGCTACTTCCTTTTTCGTATAACATTTCGTTTGGAAAAGATGTCAATAGACCCAGTTTTGTTTGAAATTGCACAAAAACGTGAAAAATATCTTTATGGAGAGAGTTGAGCAATTCCAAAGTATGAAAGTCAAACAGTGTACTCTATTTAGTGTTCTTAAAAGACTAACTTGGTAGTTTAGCTTTCGTACGATATTTCGTAACCAAAAGATGCCAATAGACCAAGTAATGTTCTCAAATGCACAAAAATGTGAAAACCTAGTCTATGGAGAGTTCTGAGCAATTCAAAAGCATCAAAGTGGAACGTTGTATTCTACTTAGTGTTCCTAGAATTCTAAGTTGCTAGTTTACTTTTCTACAATGGTTCCTAACCAAAAGATTCCAATAGACCAAGTTACTCAAATGCATAAAATGTAAAAAGCTCATTTATGGAGAGTGTTGAACAATTCCAAAGCATCAATTTGTACCGTAGTACTCTATTTAGTGTTCTTACAAGTCTAACTTCCTAGTATAGCTTTCGAACAATGTTTCGTTGGGAAAAGATGTCAATAGACCAAGTTATGTTCTCAAATGCATAAAAACGTGAAAAACTTATATATGGAGAGAGTTGAGTCATTCTGATGAATACCCGCACCGGCTTATAAGGCCCAAGGTAGAACTACAACCCAGAAAATCGGCTTATCAGGTGAGGGTGCCTTGGATCCTTATAAACTAGAGTTAGTAGCCTTATTTTTTCGATGTGGGATACTCATCAAACCACCCCCCTTGGACAGCCGATGTCCAAGGCGGCTACGCTCGCCTGGCGGCTCCGCTCGCCCTTCAGATGGCAGCCCTTTCTCGGACGGCAGCCCTCTCCGCAAACGCGACTCTTTCAATGAAAGCACCAATGATGAATACCCACACCGGCTCATAAGGCCCAAGGTAGAACTACAACCCAGAAAACCGGCTTACCAGGTGAGGGTGCCTTGGATCCTTATAAACTAGAGTTGGTAGCCTTATTTTTTCGATGTGGGATACTCATCACATTCCAAAGCATCAAAGTATACCTTTTTGCTCTATTTAGTGTTCTTAGAAGTCTAACTTACTGGTCTAGCTTTCGAAGAACATTTTGTTTTGGAAAAGATGCCACTCGATCAAGTTTTGTTTTAAATTGCACAAAAATGTGAAAAGATCATCTATGGAGATAATTGAGCAATTTCAAAGAATCAAAGTAAACTTTGTACACTATTTAGCGTTCTTAGAAGTCAAACTTGCTAGTTTAGCTTTCGTACAGCATTTCCTAACCAAAAGATGTCAATCGACCAAGTTCTGTTCTGAAATGCAGAAAATCGTGAAAAGCTCATCTATGGAGAGAGTTAAGTCATTCCAAAGCATCAAACTGGACCGTTCTACTCTATTTAGCTTTCTAAGAAATCTAACTTGCTAGTTTAGCTTTCAGACATCGTTTAGTTAGGAAAAGATGCCAATAGACCAAGTTATGTTTTCAGATACAAAAAATGTGAAAACCTTGTCTATGGAGATTGTTGAGCAATTCCAAAGCATCAATTTCAACCATTGCACTCTATTTAGTGTTTTTAGATGTTTAACTTGCTAGTATAGCTTTTGGACAACGTTTAGTTAGGAAAAGATGCCAATAGACCAAGTTATGTTCTCAAATGCACAAAAAGTAAAAAACTCATCTATGGAGAGAGTTGAACCATTCCAAAGCATCAAAGAAGACCTTTGTGCTCTTTTAGTGTTCCTAGAAGTCTAACTTATTGATTTAGCTTTCGAACAACGTTTCATTTTGGAAAAGATGCCAATCGACCAAGTTTTGCTTAAAATTACACAAAAATGTGAAAAGATCATCTATAAAGAGAATTGAGCAATTTCAAAGCATCAAAGTCAAACATTGTACTCTATTTAGTGTTCTTAGAAGTCAAACTTACTAGTTTAGATTTCGTACAACATTTTATAACCAAAAGATGTCAATAGACCAAGTTTTGTTCTCAAATGCAGAAAAACATGAAAAGCTCGTCTATGCAAAGAGTTAGCCATTCCAAAGCATCAAAATGGACCTTTGTACTCTATTTAGCATTCTAAGTAGTCTAACTTGCTAGTTTAGCTTTCGGACAATGGTTAGTTAGGATAAGATGCCAATAGACCAAGTTTTGTTCTCAAATACAAAAAACGTGAAAAGCTCTTCTATGTAGAGAGTTGAGTAGTTCCAAAGCATCAATTTGGACCGTTGTACTCTATTTAGTGTTCTTAGAAGTCTAACATGCTAGTTTAGCTTTCGTACAACGTTTTGTAACCAAAAGATGTCAATAGACCAAGTTGTAGTACCCGGTTTTCGTCCGGCCAAAAAAAAATACAAAATACAAAAATAATAATAATAAAAACAAATATATTAAAAATATATATATATCATATAAAACATATAAAAAAAATATATAAAAAAAATATAAAAAAGAAGGAAAAGATAAAGTGGCCGAAAGTAGGGTAAAAAAAAAGGAAGTGAAAAAAGAAGGAAAAGATAAAGTGGCCGAAAGTAGGGTAAAAAAAAAAGGAAGTGAAAAAAGAAGGAAAAGATAAAGTGGCCGAAAGTAGGGTAAAAAAAAAAGGAAATAAAAAGAGGAGGGAGGCGAGAGAAAAGGGGGGAGGAGAAGAAAAAAAAAAGGGAGAAAAAGAAGAAAGGAGGAGATTTGGAGAGAGCAACCGAGCAAAAAAAAACAAGAAGAAATTTGGTTTTCTTTGTCTCCTTGAGAAGGTAAGGACTCAAATTCCTTGATTCAAATTGGGTTTTATTCTATGTGTTTGTTCAGACTCGTTGCCAATATGTTTACGTTATTGTTCAAACCTTTTGCTCGTAGATTTGGTTCATGACGTGGGTTTTTTGTTTTGTTCGATGTTGATGATGATTGACTGAGGTTATTCCTTGTTTTTACCCTGCTAGTTGTAATAGATTTGCTGGTCTTTGTGCCGGATTTGGTCTTGTAATTTTCAAGTTCTAAATAGAATGATAATCGGTGGTATTGGTACTGAATTTGGACTTGGTTTTGCAATATGGGATTCGGATTTGACTCGTTCATAATTAGTCAATATGGCATGCTAATATACTGAATATATTTGTTGTTTGTTTGAGTATATTTTGATGTCCGGTTTGAGTATAATTGATGTTTTGTATATATGTTTTTTATTCAAAACCCGGCAACATTAGGAATCAGTTGTATAGGTTTTTTTGGTTTAGAGATTTATGTTTATATGTGTACGATATGTGTGTATGTATGCATGGTTTGGATGTGTGTATATGCATATATTGTATATATGTTTATATGTATATGTAAATCTTTAAGTATATTTGAATACTCATATTGACCCCATTTCTATGTTTGTTTGTTGGGTTTGGATTGAGTTGAACATCATTTGGATCGGAATTAATGAGAGCTTGAGCAACTTTGGGATTTCGTTCGATTTATGACAAATTTTTGTTCTTTTTAATTTTATTATTACATGTGTACATTTAGCCCTCATGTTGGGTAATTCATTTCATTCATGTCGACATGTATAACTTTGGACATTAATTATTTGGATTTTTATTTATTTATTATAAGTATATAGGCTTAAAATTGAATATAGGTCATTTCAATTAAAGAAATCATAAGTTGATTTCCTTTATTTGAATTATGAACCTTATTTGATTTCATTTATGAATTTGCCATAAGTTGGCAATAATAGGTTAAATTGATAGATGACACTTTTCCAAATAATCATTTATACCATAAGTTGGTATTTAAAATTAAACCTACCAAAAGTTGGTAGGGTATTTTATTAAATAACACCATAAGTTGGTGTTTAAAATTAAACCTACCAAAAGTTGGTAGGACATTTTATCATTAACACCATAAGTTGGTGTTTTAAATTAAATCTACCAAAAGTTGGTAGTGTGTCCCCAAATAAAAACTATCATAAGTTTTAGTAATATTACAATTTCTTTTAATGCTATCATAAGTTGATAGTATTCTTACAAATCTTTTCCCAAAACTATCATGAGTTGATAGTGTTATTTCAAACCTATTTCCAAATAAAAACCATCATAAATTGGTAGTAATATTCCAAGCTTTTTTTCAAACACTATCATAAGTTGATAAGTGTGTTGAAAGTAATAATTCAAACTTTAATAATTATATCTTGCAAAGAGCAAGTATCCATAAGATAGCCATGAAATTAATTAGGGTAACCGTTTTCAAACGGGAGTTGTGGGGTGCCTAACACCTTCCCCACACTCAATCGATCCCCGTACCCTTTTCTCTGGTTCGCAAGTTTTTTTTGGTGTCCAATTGCACTTTAAATCAATTGGTGGCGACTCTAAACATTTTTTTCATCCTCAAACGCCGGTCTGCGTCGTGACCCCGGTTGCGACAACTGGCGACTCTGCTGGGGATATCAGGTTTTTTAAACCTAAGAGGGTCAAGCCCATATGATTAAATTGATTGGCTACGGTTGCTTCTTTTTGTATGATTAATTGTTTGTTTCCTTTATATGTCAGAGATGTTGATTTATTTTGTTGTGGTAAAGTATTTGTCATCTCATACATTTACACTCACTGTAGCCTACCAGCTGGGCTCTACCTTTAGTATTAGAGAGGGTTGACCACTATTCTCGTGAGATTCCGTCTCCGGATGGGTAGTGGAAGATATCCTCACCGGATCGACTTCCCTTAAAAGTTAAGGGAGGAGCTTTTGTCCCAATAGTTGGGATTTTAAAAGCAACATGATCTGGGACCTCGCGGAATAGTTAGATAAACTTACCCAAGCACTTTATAAAGCCCTAGATCCATGTCCGAAACCTCCAGAAGTTTAGGTTACCCCGTGTAATGGCATATTCTATTTTTGTGTGATTTATTCATTTGTCGTTGATGTTTTGTTTTACACATTTTTAATTGTAATTTCCATTATCGGTTTCCTTTCCCATGGAATTCACATAGGCACAGTCATTGCAATTTGGTTTGATAATATTGTCAAAACATCTTTCAATTGAAACAGGATGGCGTCAAGGGTGTCCGTATATGAAAAGGTGGACATCTATGACGTAAGAGATGAGTTGAGCAGAATGCAATCCGAGCATGGAGATAGTTTGAAAGAGGATGTCTTATTACCAAGGGTAATGAAGACAGAATTTCAGAGTCACACATTGCCACGTCTGATAAGTTTATGGGCAAAGGAAAGTCCGCAGTTAAGCTCGGAGTTCTCAAAAAAATATGGTCTCATAGGGAGTCTGCTGAGGGTCGATACACCAGTGACATTGCTTCAAGCAGCCATTTCATATTGGGATCCGGCATATAGGTGCTTCACATTTGGGCAAATAGATTTCTCACCCACAATTGAGGAATATGCTCAGTTACTACAATTGGAGCCTCATAATACAAAAATGTATTACTTCCAGGAAAACATGTCAGCTGAAAAAATTATTGCCAAGATGTTAGGATGTGAGAGTGAGAATGTCAAGAGGATGGGTTCATTCAAAGGGAGCAAGTGGTGTTTTCCAATTGAGGAATTGATGAAATATGTGGAGGGAAAGCCGAAGACAACATTGAGACAGTCAGCATTGGCACTTGCAATATATGGAGCTATATTATTTCCTTGCACTCAAGGATATGTGGAAGGGAGAGTGATCAAGCTTTTTAATCAGGTAGATCGCGGTGTGAACCCAGTTCCTGCAATAATATGTGAAACAATTCGTTCTCTCAACTTTTGTCGTCGCAATATAAAAGCAAGGTTCAATGGATGTTCAGCTTTGCTCGGAATCTGGTTAGTAAGTCACATTAAATACTGTAAGGAGCTTCATTTTCCAAAGATTGGCTTTAAGGATCATACGCGGCCAGAAAGAAGACCGATATTGGAGTTCACAGAGGCAAAGTGGAAACCTGGCCACCCGAATATTGGAGAATGGGAAAAGATCTTGCAATCCCTGGATGTTCGCAGTGTAGAAGGAAAAGCACCTTGGTTTTTGCCTGACACATTTCTATATAGGTGTGGAGATTTTCCTTGGGTCCCTCTTTTAGGCCCGTGGGGAGCTGTCAGTCAAGCACCAGCATTAGTATTTAGGCAAATAGGGTCTAATCCTTGTATTCCACCAACACATGGGTTGTTAGATCTTAATTTTTCTTATGATGATGGAGAAGATTTGGAGTTGATTGTACCTAGGGTACGAAAGATACTTCAAGCATGGAAAAATCTCAAGATTACGAATCGAGGCAAACACACATCAGATGGTACCCTAATTTACTTTAAATGGCATGAGAAGAGGGGCAAAACTATTTCTGAAGATCATATCCAAGGAGGAAATACCCATAAGGAAAGAGCAAGGGTACCTCAGAATATAGCAGGGGAAAATGAATTGAGGTTTCAAGGAAATAAGCATACGGGTCACAGAAGGAAAGGGCCTGACACTGAAGAAGTCGAGGACTTAACTGTGAAAAAGATTCAGAATTTAGAAGAAGCATTACTGAGGATGACTCAAGAAGCCGAAAGCTATAAAAGGAAGTATGAGCTAACACAAGAAGAGCTCTCTCAAGCAAAGATACAAGAGATGGAGGAAATGAAAGAACTAGAAAGGGTGAGTAAAAAGAGGAAGCAGTTGGAACAAAACAACATACAAATGCAATTTGAACTCCAAAGAATTGAGCGAGCAAATGTCACAATGGAAGTAGCCATGAGAAGAACGAATGAAGAAATTAAGCGGCTAAGAGCGTTACATCAAGAGTTGCTAAACCATAGCCGGACTGAGATGGTCAGGCTAGCAGATGAGAATGAGGCATTACTTGATGGACTTGTAGAGAATCGTGAGGCACGGTCTACACTTACCCGTCAGATTGGGATAGCAATGTGCCAAGTGACAAAGTTGTCTGCATGGGCTATTGCTTTTGAGGAAGAAGCTGCAAAGTTGAGCCAAACTGAAGTGCTTCAGGGGCCAGAATTCGGGAAAGTCCTACAATTCTTGGCCAATCTTCGCAAGGACCTAGAGATAATTGGAGTGCTCGAGCATGGAGGGTTTCCAAACTAGGGATTAATTTTATTGGACTATCATGTAAAAGTAAAAGTCGTTTGAATGAAATGATGTTTTGTTTTTATTGTCTTTTTAAATTGCAATGACTATATAGGATTCACACACAATCATGCATAAGAAAAATAACAAAACAAGAAAACTAACCTTGTTACTTTTTTTCAAACTAGGGGATTTTAGTGCATCATTAATCATAGCTTTCAAGAAGCAACATCGTCACCCCTATCAGACTCGCTTACAATCAAGAATTATTGAGAACATGGAGCAGGAAATGGGTGAGCATAATCAGAATCAGGATATAGCTGAAATCAAAGAACAGATGGCCTTATTGATGAAGAATATGGCCTTGCTGATGAAAGGAAAGGGAGTAGCTGAAAATTCTGAAACACTAGAGATTCCTGAGAATCATCTGCACCAGGAAATACCAACTTACCCACCGGGTTTACTCCTATTCGTAATCAGCCTTTGCCTGGTTTGCATCAGCATCAGTATGTTTCCCAACAGGCAACCACTCAGAATCCAACATATATTCATCCAGTTGAGACCCATGTGCATGATAATCCCTTCCCAGTTGATGCTAATATTGCAGGAGCTGTAACCGCCAGAGTAGTGAATGAGGGAGTTCAGAATGAAGAAAATAACTCAATGGATGCCATTAAGAAGTTGGAAAAGAGATTAAGAGCCATGGAGGGTGTTAATGTTTCAGGGATGCTGAATCCGGCCAATTTGTGCCTTGTGAAGAATCTGAATATTCCGCATGATTTTGTACTACCAAAATTCAGTTTGTTTGACGGCACTGGAGTTCCATTGGATCATTTAACAATGTATTGTCGACGTATGCAGCCATATGCAAGTGATGAGAAAGTGTTGATGCATTATTTCCAAGATAGTCTGACTGGGGCAGCTCAAAGGTGGTTCAATACCCTTAATCCTTCGTCTGTAGCCTCGTGGGAGGATTTGGCTGAAATGTTTATGAAGCAGTATAAGCATAATGAAGAGAAGATCCCTACCATTTACGATTTGCAAAACATAACAATGAAGAATGGGGAAAGCTTTAGGGAATTTGCCCATCGATGGAGGGATTTGGCAGCCCAAATAATTCCACCCCTTTCAGAAAAGGATTTGTTGAACGCTTTCATTGATGCTCTCCAAGAGCCTTATACTTCTAATCTGGCGGGAGGCGGTCATAGTAACTTAGCTGATATGATACAAGCGGGGGAGCGAGTTGAACGATGCATGAAGAGAGGTACTCTGTATTATCCCACCCTTGATAAACCAGATCCAGCTAAGGCAAGTAAAGGCAAAAGGACTGAAGTGCATTCTGTGAATTTTGATTCAAATGCAGCTGTTTATGGTGTGCCTACTTCAGATTATCGCCCAAGAAGCAATGCCCCAAGGATGTCAAGCCCGGGAGCCTACTATAATCATAATCACACCCAAAATCCTTATCCACCCCGATTCAATGCACCATCACCCAATCAATACTCGCAAAACCCAAACACTTACCAAAACTTTCAAAGCCCAAACACTTACCAAAATTTTCAAAGCCCAAACACTTACCAAAACCCTCGTCCAAATTTCCAAAACCAAAGACCCAGAAGATCCGTT
Organism: Tripterygium wilfordii; assembly: GCF_013401445.1. NCBI lineage: Eukaryota > Viridiplantae > Streptophyta > Magnoliopsida > Celastrales > Celastraceae > Tripterygium > Tripterygium wilfordii. The sequence goes on along the minus strand of NC_052244.1, from coordinate 6,019,288 downwards.
GAGCATTTCGATCCTTTGCCCATAACCTATGTTGAATGTTTCACGAAACTTCAAGCGCAAGGAGCAGTGGCTCCTGTTCCGGGACGGGTCCACCAACCTCCATATCCTCATTGGTATGATCCTAATGCCACATGCTTATATCATGGAGGAACACCCGGGCACTCAACTGAAGGTTGTTTACAATTCAAAAGGATAGTCCAGGGGATGATTGAAGCGAAATGGCTGGATCTTAGTGCAATCAATAAACCAAATGTCAACAACAATCCATTGCCTAATCATGAGAAGGAGGGGGTGAATGCCATTGAAGAATTTTGTGCTACAAAAAGATGGGTATCAGAGATTGCAATGCCGTTGGGCCAGTTGTTTTTGGTGTTGAGGAAAGAAGGATTAGTTGAGGAAGTGGCAGTGGATACACCCGTTCAACGTGGACTTTTTGATGACATGAATATTTGTGAGTTCCATAGAGGACAAAGGGGACATGCTATTGAGAATTGTTGTGGCTTTCAGGAGAAGGTACAACAGTTGATGGATTTGAAGATAATAAAGTTTGAGGTGAAAGGTCAATCAAATGAAGTCAATGTCCTAGGAGGTTACTATCAAGGACCAAGGCCGAATTGCGTGAAACCTTTTGTTTTGCAATACTCTATAGAGGACAAGCCAATAAGTGTGATTCCGAGGATAGATCCTTTGTACAATAATGATAAGGTTGTGCCATGGAATTATGAAGCAGGAGCTAGTGGAAAGCAAGGAGAAGTGGTAGATAATATTTCTGGCGTTGGTGGAGTTACCCGAAGTGGGAGATGTTACACGAGAAATGAGACAGAAGGGAATCTAATGGTGGACCTTGAAGCAGAGCGTAAAAGGAAAGGGAAAGCAATACCTGAAGTGGAAAAGTCAGGTTTTATTCCAGAAGAAGGTCTTTTTGTACGCCCAGAAGAGAAAAAGAAAGTTGTAACTGATGTGGAAGTTCAGGAGTTCCTGAAAATTATTAGGCAGAGTGAGTACATGGTGGTGGATCAATTGAAGAAAACCCCTGCAAAGATTTCGATCTTGGAGTTGATAATGAGTTCTGAACCACATCGACAAGTCTTGATGAGAATGTTAAACCAGGCATATGTATCAGATAAGATTCCTACAGACTCTTTCAATGGCATTGTAGGAAATGTGTTGGCCTCCCATTTGTTGTCCTTTACTGAAGATGATATTCCGCCTGAAGGGATGGGGCACAACAAAGCTTTGCATATTTCAGCCATGTGCCGTGGAAAGGAATTAGCAAGTATCCTGGTGGACAATGGGTCATCCCTCAATATTTTACCAAAGGAGACTTTTGAGAAGCTGCCAATTGACAGATCTTATCTAAGACAAGTACCAATGGTAGTGAGAGCATTCGACGGAACACGTAGAGAGGTTATGGGAGAAATTGAAATACCTTTACAGGTTGCAAGTGTAACGTTCAATGTGCCGTTTGTGGTAATGGATATCTCACCAACCTATAGTTGCCTGTTGGGACGCCCTTGGATTCACACTGCGGGAGCTGTTCCATCATCGTTGCACCAAATGCTCAAATTTGTTTATAATGGAAAGGTTTACATAGTAAAGGGTCAGTCAGAATGGATGGTTGCCAGCTTGTCTAATAGTTCTCCTATTGATGCTCCGACAGAGGGGATTCAGAGTTCATTCCAATCTTTTGAAATTGCTAGTGCTAGCTATGGGAAGGAAGGACTTTCTCCCCTAAAGCCACAAATATCAAAGGTTACGAAGAATGTAGCAAAATTTATGTTGAAAAAGGGGTTTCGCCCAGGAGAAGGACTCGGTAAGAATCGACAGGGAATTAAGAAGCCAGTAGAAATGGTGAAACATTCAGAACGCTGGGGTTTGGGTTATAAGCCAACTAGGGTTGACAGGAATCGTGTGCAAGCAGAAAAACAGGCGAAGAGGCTTGCCCGTCTGGAAGGAAAGGAATTGGAAGTTGAAAAGAAACCGATTCCCTGGCTTTATGACAGTTTTGTGTATGGAGGGATGCAAAACAAGATAAGTTTGACTGACATTGGGGCAGTTTTTGGAAAACTGTCATTTCAAAACTCGACTGGTGTAACTAGGGCAATTTTGGCAAATATATGTGATCAGTTTGAAAAGTTCCAAGTTGCTGTGGTGGAAGAGGAACAGAGTTCAGCTGCTAGACCTTGCTTTGTCATCTCGCGTCCTTCAAATTTCAAACTTAGCAACTGGACCAGTTTGGAGCTCCCAGTATCTCTCAAGAACCTGCAAGAGTAATCCCGAGTGCACTACCATCGTGGGCCTAGCTCACGGCCTTCGTTTGGGTCTTTTGTAATGAGTGCTTTACTTTGCTTTCAATAGATTTTATAGTATGGCGATTGCATGTTCTATCTTTGTTCATATTTCCTTTTCCATGAAATGAAAATCTCCTGATAGTCATCCATATTCATGTTTCTTCATTTCTATTCAAGTGTTATTCTCCATTCTTAAAAACCACTTTCATTCATTTCTTTAACAGGATTGAAAATGATGATAATAAAGAGGACGAACTTAATGACCCAGATTTTGATGCACCCATTAGCAATGTTGAATCTGACTATGAAATAGACGAAGAAATTGAGATTTTTCCTGAGATGTTAAGACAAGTCAATCAAGAAAAGAAAATAATACAGCCGCATCAAGAGTTAACTGAAGTCCTGAATTTGGGAACTGAAACGGAGAAAAAGGAAGTCAAGGTAGGAGCTGCCTTTGAAGGAGAAAGCAAAAAGAAGTTGATAGATTTATTGCATAGTTACCAGGATGTCTTTGCATGGTCTTATCAGGACATGCCGGGTCTTGATACAAACATTGTTGTTCATAAGTTGCCATTAATTCCAGAATGTACCCCTGTGAAACAAAAATTGAGGAGAATGAAAGTAGACATGTTGTTGAAGATAAGAGATGAAGTGAAGAAGCAGTTTGATGCTGGTTTCTTGGCAGTGGCTCGATATCCAAAATGGGTGGTGAATATTGTACCTGTCCCCAAAAAAGATGGCAAAGTTCGGATGTGTGTCGACTATAGAGACCTTAATCGCGCAAGCCCGAAGGATAACTTCCCTCTTCCTCACATTGATGTTTTAGTGGATAATACAGCCAGACATTCTACCTTCTCTTTCATGGATGGATTTTCGGGTTACAATCAGATCAAGATGGCACCAGAAGATCGCGAGAAAACAACTTTTATTACGCTATGGGGAACTTTCTGTTATAAAGTCATGCCTTTTGGTCTGAAGAATGCCGGTGCCACTTATCAAAGGGCCATGGTCACTTTGTTTCATGATATGATGCATAGAGAAGTGGAAGTATATGTCGATGATATGATAGCAAAATCCAAAGAAGGTGAAGACCATATTGTGAATCTCCAGAAGTTGTTTGATCGATTAAGGAAGCATCAATTGAAGTTGAATCCAGCTAAGTGCACATTTGGGGCAACCTCGGGGAAGTTGTTAGGTTTCATTGTAAGCAGGAAAGGAATTGAAGTAGATCCTGATAAAGTGAAGGCGATCTTGGAGATGCCACCCCCTCGGACGGAAAAGGAAGTTAGGGGTTTCTTGGGAAGATTGAATTACATTGCCAGATTCATTTCACAGTTGACGGCTACTTGTGAACCTATTTTTAAATTGTTGCGCAAAAGTAACTCTACTGAGTGGAATGAAGATTGTCAGGTAGCGTTCGAAAAGATCAAGCAATACTTGAAAAGTCCTCCAGTGTTGATGCCTCCCGTGGCTGGCAGGCCGCTTATTCTCTATTTGACCGTCTCATATAGCTCGATGGGATGTGTGCTCGGACAACATGACTCATCAGGAAGGATAGAGCATGCCATTTATTACTTAAGCAAGAAGTTTACCAGTTGTGAAGCAAATTATTCGATGTTAGAGAAGACTTGTTGCTCGTTGGTTTGGGCTGCGCATCGACTTAGACAGTACATGCTATATCACACTACATGGTTGATTTCCAGGATGGATCCTATCAAGTATATTTTTGAGAAACCTTCTCTTTCAGGGAGGATAGCTAAATGGCAAATGTTATTATCAGAATATGATATTTTATATGTCACACAGAAGGCAACCAAAGGGAGTGCAATAGCAGATTATTTGGCAGAGGGAGCGATTGATGATACTCAAACTATGGATTTGAAATTTCCAGATATTGATGTCATGACTGTGTCGATAGAAGAAGAGAATCAAAAGAATTTGGCAAAATGGACTATGTTGTTTGATGGCGCTTCTAATATCATAGGATGCGGAATTGGTGCAGTGTTAATATCACCTGAAGAGAATGTTATACCGTTTACAGCTAAGTTGTATTTCGAATGTACTAACAATGTGGCCGAGTATGAAGCATGTACGATGGGAATTCAAGCTGCTATTGATATGGGGATTAGGAGGCTACAGGTCTATGGTGATTCACAGTTGGTGATTAGGCAATTGAATGACGAATGGGAAACCAAAGATGACAAGCTTATTCCATACTACCAGCATATCAAAAAATTAATCAAGTTTTTTGATTGGGTGGAGTTGGATTATATCCCAAGGGGAGAAAATCAAATAGCAGATGCTCTGGCAACTTTGGCGGCAATGTTTGATGTAGACCCAAAAGGGGAAGTGCAGGTGATTAAAATCGAGAAACGAGAGGTTCGAGGTTACTGTTCAAATTTGGAGGGAGAGCCTGATGGTAAACCATGGTATCATGATATTCAACAGTACATTGAGAAGAAAGAATATCCATCAGGGGCATCAGAAAATGATAAGCGTACCATCAGGAGATTGGCGGGATCTTTCTTCTTAAGTGGAAATGTTCTTTATAAAAGGAATGATGGGATAGTTTTCTTACGATGTGTTGATATTGCTGAGGCTAAGCAAATCATGGAGGAAATTCATGAAGGGACATGTGGAACTCATTCTAGTGGATATGCAATGGCAAGGAAGATTATACGTGCAGGGTATTATTGGTTAACCATGGAGAGGGATTGTATGAGTTATGCAAATAGATGCCACAAGTGCCAGATTTATGCAGACAGGACACATGTTCCCGTTAATCCATTACATGTGTTGACGTCACCATGGCCTTTCTCTATGTGGGGATTAGATGTCATCGGTTCAATTGAGCCAAAGGCTTCTAATGGGCATCGTTTCATTTTGGTTGCTATTGATTATTTTACCAAATGGGTGGAGGCTGCTTCATATTCTAATGTGACGAGTAGCGTGGTTGTTCGGTTTTTGAGGAAAGAGATTGTTTGTCAATATGGAGTCCCGGAAAGAATTATTACTGATAATGGCACGAATTTCAATAGCAAAATGGTGAAGGGTTTTTGTGACCAGTTCAAAATTCGTCATCATAATTCGACGCCATACCGACCGAAGATGAACGGGGCTGTTGAGGCGGCGAATAAGAATATCAAGAAGATCATCAGGAAGATGACAGAGAATTACAAAGATTGGCATGAGAAGCTCCCTTTTGCTCTATATGGTTATCGGACATCAATACGCACATCTACCGGGGAGACTCCTTTCTCTTTGGTGTATGGTATGGAAGCAGTTTTGCCTATTGAAGTGGAGATTCCATCCCTTCGAGTAGTTCTGGAGGCAGGTTTGGAAGAATCAGAATGGACTCGAACGAGATATGAGCAGTTGAATTTGATAGAAGAACGAAGATTAAGAGCAATTTGTAAAGGGCAATTGTATCAAAGAAGATTGATGAAAGCACATAATAAGAAAGTCCGACCTCGCAGTTTCAGGGAGGGAGATTTAGTGTTGAAGATGATTTTGCCACCTCAAAAAGATCACCGAGGGAAGTGGACACCGAATTATGAAGGACCATATGTGGTGAAAAAATCTTTTGAAGGAGGGGCATTAATTTTGACAAGAATAGATGGAGAAGAATTGCCTAATCCGGTGAATGCAGACGCCATCAAAAAGTATTACCCATAGCATAAAAAATAAAAAAAATCTCGCTAGGTGGAAAACCCGAAAGGGCGACCTAGGCAAAAAATTAGAATTAAAAGCTCGCTAGATTGAAAACCCGAAAGGGCGATCTAGGCAAAAATTAGAGCAACAAAAATCTTGCTGGAGTGAAAACCCCTTGTGAGTGCTTCAGGCAAAAATTAAGGAAAAAGGAAAGTCTCTGCTAGAGTGAAAATCCGTCCTGGGAGCTTCAAGTAACATTGAGATCAAAAAAGGCATGGAGAAAGCAATTAAGGGGAATTGGCAGAGGCCTTCATGAGGATTTGGGAAGAATATGGGGAAATACAGTGAATAAAAGATAGCAGGGCTGTATACAGTTGAACTAGTTATGATCAAAGATATACATGATGAATTTGTGGGGAAGAAGCTTCATATGGAAATAGTCAGATTCAATAATTGCAAAGTGGATGCACACAAAACTGGGGCAGTTTCGTGCGGAATCGGAATTATTTCATTTATATCTTGTAAAGATTTCTGCTATTTCCTTTGTTTCTAACCTTCTGGAATCATGTATGTACCTCATCAGTTTCTCTTGTTATCTATTCATTTTAATAAAATGCTATGAGGTCATTCATTTCTGAGTTCCTAATTCGTTGATTGTTTTCATCAAAATTTTGATTGCTTGCGTAAAATTCTCATATAGTACAAGTATCGCCATGCTGTTGAATTTATTGGAAATTGAGTAAAGTAATAAAAGAATTATGACAAGTGCATTAGGATATTATTCTTAACAGGAACTTGAAAGATTTTGGTGTTCTTGGCTGTGAAGAAGCTAAAAGAAATTAAATAGCGCTAAAAGGCATGGTGGAGCCAGAGAGATTTTGGTGTTCTTGGCTGTAAAGGAGCTAAAGGAAATTAAATGACGTTAAAAGGCATGATGGAGCCGGAGAGATTGTGGTGTTCTTAACTCTAAGAGGGCTAAAAGAAATTAAATGACGTTAAAAGGCATTAGTGGAGGCCAGGGAGATTTTGTTTAGCATTAAAGGTATGTCGGATTTGATGGAAATCAGATGTAAACAGTAAATCGATGGGAAGATCAGACAAAAAGAGAATGAAAGATACAAGAATAAGGGTAACATGGCATATTGAAGACAAGATGAAATCAAAAGATGCAGTCTTCTCATGAGGGATAATGGCAGGATGATAGGGGTGATGGTGCTGACGACAATTAACCAAAGTGAGAAAAATAAAATACAATTTCTCTTCATACATGCAGACACTCATGGATATTTTCTTACATAAAATTCAAATAAACAGTTGGCCAAGCCGGGAATGGCCACAATGATCCCGTGCCCCTTTATTTTCTTGCACAAACATTGGCCAAGCCGGGAATGGCCACAATGATCCCGTGCCCCTTTATTTTCTTGCACAAACATTGGCCAAGCCGGGAATGGCCACAATGATCCCGTGCCCCTTTATTTTCTTGCACCAACATTGGCCCAGCCGGGAATGGCCTTGTGATCCCGTGCCCCTTATTTTCTTGCACTAACATTGGCCAAGCCGGGAATGGCCTTGTGATCCCGTGCCCCTTTATTTTCTTGCACAAACTTTTTGGCCAAGCCGGGAATGGCCAAAATGATCCCGCGCATTTCAGGCCCGTACGAAACGCGGTTGACTACGCCTTTGTTTGCCTTTTATTTCATAAAAGACATACAAAGGGGGGCAGCTGTAGTACCCGGTTTTCGTCCGGCCAAAAAAAAATACAAAATACAAAAATAATAATAATAAAAACAAATATATTAAAAATATATATATATCATATAAAACATATAAAAAAAATATATAAAAAAAAAATATAAAAAAGAAGGAAAAGATAAAGTGGCCGAAAGTAGGGTAAAAAAAAAAGAAGTGAAAAAAGAAGGAAAAGATAAAGTGGCCGAAAGTAGGGTAAAAAAAAAAGGAAGTGAAAAAATAAGGAAAAGATAAAGTGGCCGAAAGTAGGGTAAAAAAAAAGGAAGTGAAAAAAAGAAGGAAAAGATAAAGTGGCCGAAAGTAGGGTAAAAAAAAAAGGAAATAAAAAGAGGAGGGAGGCGTGAGAAAAGGGGGGAGGAGAAGAAAAAAAAAAGGGAGAAAAAGAAGAAAGGAGGAGATTTGGAGAGAGCAACCGAGCAAAAAAAAACAAGAAGAAATTTGGTTTTCTTTGTCTCCTTGAGAAGGTAAGGACTCAAATTCCTTGATTCAAATTGGGTTTTATTCTATGTGTTTGTTCGGACTCGTTGCCAATATGTTTACGTTATTGTTCAAACCTTTTGCTCGTAGATTTGGTTCATGACGTGGGTTTTTTGTTTTGTTCGATGTTGATGATGATTGACTGAGGTTATTCCTTGTTTTTACCCTGCTAGTTGTAATAGATTTGCTGGTCTTTGTGCCGGATTTGGTCTTGTAATTTTCAAGTTCTAAATAGAATGATAATCGGTGGTATTGGTACTGAATTTGGACTTGGTTTTGCAATATGGGATTCGGATTTGACTCGTTCATAATTAGTCAATATGGCATGCTAATACACTGAATATATTTGTTGTTTGTTTGAGTATATTTTGATGTCCGGTTTGAGTATTTTATTAAACCTACCAAAAGTTGGTAGGGTATTTTATTAAATAACACCATAAGTTGGTGTTTAAAATTAAACCTACCAAAAGTTGGTAGGACATTTTATCATTAACACCATAAGTTGGTGTTTTAAATTAAATGTACCAAAAGTTGGTAGTGTGTCCCCAAATAAAAACTATCATAAGTTTTAGTAATATTACAATTTCTTTTAATGCTATCATAAGTTGATAGTATTCTTACAAATCTTTTCCCAAAACTATCATGAGTTGATAGTGTTATTTCAAACCTATTTCCAAATAAAAACCATCATAAATTGGTAGTAATATTCCAAGCTTTTTTTCAAACACTATCATAAGTTGATAAGTGTGTTGAAAGTAATAATTCAAACTTTAATAATTATATCTTGCAAAGAGCAAGTATCCATAAGATAGCCATGAAATTAATTAGGGTAACCGTTTTCAAACAGGAGTTGTGGGGTGCCTAACACCTTCCCCACACTCAATCGATCCCCGTACCCTTTTCTCTGGTTCGTAAGTTTTTTTTGGTGTCCAATTGCACTTTAAATCAATTGGTGGCGACTCTAAACATTTTTTTCATCCTCAAACGCCGGTCTGCGTCGTGACCCCGGTTGCGACACAAGTTATGTTCTCAAATGCTCAAAACATAAAAAGCTTGTCTATGGAGAGAGTTGAGCCATTCCAAAGCATCAAAGAAGACCGTTGTACTCTATTTAGTGTTCTTAGAAGTAGAAGTTGCTAGTTTAGCTTTCAGACAATGTTTCATTAGGAAAAGATTGCAACAGACCAACTTATGTTCTCAAGTGCATAAAAACGTGGAAAGCTTGTCTATGGAGAGAGTTGAGCAATTCCAATGCATCACTTTCGACCATTTACTCTATTTAGTGTTCTTAGAATTCTAACTTTCTATTTTAGCTTTCATACAACGTTGTGTAACCGAAAGAAGCAAATAGACCAAGTTATGTTCTCAAATGCACAAAAACGTGAAAAGTTCGTCTATGCAGAGAGTTGAGCAATTGCATTGCATCAATTTGGACCATTGTACTCTATTTAGTGTTCTTAGAAGTCTAACTATCTAGTATAGCTTTTGAACAACGTTTTGTTAGGAAAAGCTGTCAATAGACCAAGTTATTTTCCCAAATGAACAAAAACATAAAAAAAAAAAACTCATCTATGCAGGGAGTTGTGCCTTTCCAAAGCATCAAAGAAGACCATTGTGCTCTATTTGGTGTTCTTAGAAGTCTAACTGACTATTTTTTTTGTATAACGTTTCATTTGGAAAAGATGTCAATAGATCGAGTTTTGTTTGAAATTGCACAAAAACGTGAAAAATATCATTTATGGAGAGAGTTGAGCAATTCCAAATCATGAAAGTCGAACTTATTACTGTATTTAGTGTTCTTAGAAGACTAACTTGCTAGTTTAGCTTTCGTACAATATTTCATAACCAAAAGATGCCAATAGATCGAGTAATGTTCTCAAATGCACAAAAAAGTGAAAAGCTCATCTATGGAGAGTTCTGAGCAATTTAAAAGCATCAAAGTGGAACGTTGTATTCTACTTAGTGTTCCTAGAAGTCTAAGTTGCTAGTTTACTTTTCTACAACGTTTCCTAACCAAAAGATTCTAATAGACCAAGTTATGTTCTCAAATGCATAAAACGTGAAAAGCTCATCTATGGAGAGTGTTAAACAATTCCAAAACATCAATTTGGACCGTTGTACTCTATTTAGTGTTCTTAGAAGTCTAACTTGCTAGTATAGCTTTCGGACAACGTTTCGTTGGAAAAATATGCCAATAGACCAAGTTATGTTCTCAAATGCATAAAAACGTGAAAAACTCGTCTATGGAGAGAGTTGAGCCATTCCAAAGCATCTCTCTCAATCAAAAGTTGACTACTTTTCTCAACCAACACTAGCGCTCCCTCAAAGGAATTCTTTGCAAGTGTCATTTCTAAATTGTCCTCACCATGATAGCGAATAAGTAGCTTAGGGACATCTTCATCTTCCTTTCTATCTTTCTCTCCCTCATCACTTTGCTCTTTTTCTTTTCTCTCTTCATTTATCACTTTGTTTCTTTCTTTTCTCTCCCTTATTAGATTTTTCCTTATCTACAAAAGATCTAAACTCTTTTCCTTTATCAACCACGTCATCTTCCAAGTTCTTCACAAGAATGAATGGCATGAAATTAATTGATATGTTGGGTTTGCAAGATTTCCATTGAAACACATCAAGTCATCGGATTACTAAATTTATAGATTTACGATGAAAGCTTAACACACAAGACAATATTATGAATTAATAATCCTGACAGGGCTTAGCTTAGTCATCGAACAAGTTTCACACTCCAAACGAAGAAATCATAACTTTGACATGCCCCTTATAAACTACCCAATCATAAACATCAATCAATCACATAGAAGCATTCATAGATTTAGAAATATGATATTTATCTTGAACAATTGAATATCGCATCTACCCTTTGGGATTAGAGACCAGATAGAACTAGCCACTCCTAGAGGATGAAAGCCCTAAACCCTAAATTCCGGACACTATAGAGGATGAAATCTACAAGCAATGATTTATATCATTGGGTCACCAACAACCTGTGGATCGAATGGAAGAGTTAGTGAAAAGCTTGAGCACCAGTGGAGTACTTGTCAAAGAAACTCTGATGCCCAAGTTAGTATAATAACCCAAGGACTTCAATGACAAATAACGAAATAATGTCAAAGTAAGTAGTCAAGATGATCGTTAGGATGATTGTGTCGAAGGAGTCCACTTGTAGAGAGTTTTTAGAGAATAGTTTTTAGAGAGAGAAAAAGATCCCTCCTTCTGATGGATTTCTGATATTTATACTATGATTTATTAGACACTTTCTCACATGAACAATCTGATATTGAGCAGCGTTACCATTAGAGATAGTATGTTTTTCCTTCAAATCCACTGTGAACCTCTGACTTCTTTCAATGACAAGACGCGAGGTTGACCTCATGTGTCAGGGATTATCCTAATTGTACCCTTACGTGTTAGGAGGAAATATTGAAGGGGTGCTGCTATTCACACCCTCATTTTTGCTATTTTAACCCCTATTGAAAAGACTACCTCAGTAGGGCCTCGTAATTTGTGTTCTGCTTTTTCCATCTCTAGCCTATTCTCAGTGTCAAACAATGGTAAATTAGTCCAATGAAAAGTTATTCTTTCGGACTCAAAGATCAAGAATCTGAGAGAGAGACTGTGCAACACATTTGTTGTCTTCTTCTCCCTCCCCACCCCACTCTGCAAACTGCCTTTTTAGTGCTTCCTTGATTTGCCCTCTCTCTTTCTCCACTTATTGGAGGCCATTAGTAATAGAAGATGACGAAACTCGCAACCTAAATCCCTGTAATTTTCAAAACCAAACCCAGAAACTCCATGTTTGTCGTGCTCAAGTTTGTCATTTGAATGTGTTTTCTGTTTTTATTGGCTTAAGTAGCTAGCACTTCTAGTTGAGATTCAAAACCCTCAATCCCAAAAAAGAAAACAACAAATCTTCTACATTCTCTCCATCACAATAACAGCAGAGCCAGAGAAAGAGTTTCTGAAAGAGGAAGAGAAGCAAAGAAAGGAAACTCATACATTATTGTTTGTGTCAAAACTTCGTCCAACAGGCCTTATCTCTCTCTCAACAAAATCACGAATAAAAAGTATTTCTATTTTCTTGGGAGAAGAGCCTCTTCCATGAACTTAAAACTTGGCGCGGTTCTTGGTGATTAATTATATTAAAATATGGTATCATTTCATAAGGGGGTGAACAAGTAAAAGAGGGGGGTGAGAAGAGTCCCGTCGATATTGAAGATATCTTTTTATGTTAGAGACACACTGATACTACGGGTCTTTATGGGATGTCATGCATGGCTGGAGCAAGTAAAAGATCAGGGATCAAAATGATGGGAGTTCTTATTTGGAGGAACGTCGATGACGTAACCAGGTTATTCAACTTCGATCATGACAGTCTTGTTCGGGTTATTGACAATCGAGGACACGAGTCTTCGACTTAAGTCGATAGGCCGGGCTTCGGCCCAGATCTTCGATGGGCTTTCAATAACTTGGTGGGTCCGAATGTTTTTTGCCATTACAGACACTTTTCTAATATAGCTCTAAAAATAGCTCAAAAAGCACTCTAACTTGTCCAAATTAGGTCCGATTCCTAGAAAATTAATGGGAAACCCTTGCAAGTGAATAATTAAACTAAAATACACATAATAACATTAACTAAATACTAGAACATGCTAATCAAAGGATATTAGAAGCTCAATTTAGAGGTCCAATCAAAAGTTGTGCGAGCTAATTGAGCTTGAAGTGGATAAAGTGTTATTAGACTTGAGGGGCGGACTATTACAGGCTTTACTCAATAAGAAAGTATTGATTATACGAAAACTTTCTAATCTATCTCGAGTACAGATTCATTTCAAATTGTTATGGTATTGAGTGCTCATTTCAATTTAGAGCTTTACATGAAGTAATCTGGGGGTTGAAGAAATTGATAATGAATACAGTGTGTAAACTGAAGAAATTCATTTATGGGTTAAAACACGTCTCACGAAAGTGGTACTTGAAATTTGATAAAGTAATAATTTCCTTTGGTTTTGTTGAAGAATAAGATGGACCATTTGAAGCAACCGGCATAAAAACAATGAAGTCGTCACCAATTGATTTTTAGGATGCAATTGGACATCCATTTTGGTATACGAGAAAAGTGGGTAAGGGGGTCTATTGAGTATGGGGAAGGTGTTAGGCACCCCACAACTCCCGAAAAGCGGTTACCTTTAAAAATGTTTTCCTATTTGGCTCTAATTTATTTTGAGGAATAATGGTATGTCTCAAATGTTTTAATGAGTTTTCCATATGCCCGGAAAATCATGTATTATCAAATGGGTGGAAATGTTCCATTAATGTTAGACCAAGATTTGACTTTAAAAATCTTATTTTTATGGGTTTTGATAAAAAAAAGAAAAGATGCACGGGACCACTATGGCCATTCCCGGCTTGGCCAAAAATGTTTAATAAAAGACTCCATTTGAAGTGGTTTTCAATAAAAGAGGGTGCACGGGATCACTATGGCCTTTCCCAGCTTGGCCAAAAATGTTTAACAAGAAGTTCCACTTGAAGTGGTTCTGGATAAAAAAGATGCACGGGATCACTATGGCCATTCCCGGCTTGGCCAAAAATATTTAACTTGGTCTTGGATGAAAAATCCATATCGGAGTGGGTTTTGATGTTTTTGATGATTTGGAAAAGAGGCTATTTAGATAGGAACATTGGAATGGGTTTTGATGGTTTTGGAGAAGAGATTTTTGGGAACTTGGTTGATGCACCAAAAAGGCCCACAATCAATGAAAAAGATTCAATTCAAGCCTTACTTACAATTATGTTCTTCATGAGAAAAGAAAGAAACCATTTAAGGCCCATCGGACAGGCCAAATATCTTTAAACCCCCCTTTGGGTCCTTAAATAAATTCTCCTAATCCCTAAAAACATATTTGCTTTCCGGGTCCATGAAATCCAAATGTTTTGGATGAATGCCAATGGAACCCCAATATCTTGAAGGCTCCTTGGTATTTAAACAAAACATAAAGGTTCAATAAGTTAATCTTGGTGTGTTTATTAAGGTGAGACGGCTTGGATTAATTCTAATGACTAACGCGTTGCATTCATTTTCATTGCATTCAAACAATCCTAGCATACATCTAAGCATAATGGCATAGTGTGAGAAATCAAAATCCTAAGCATGCATTCTAATGCAATCATCATTCACAAAAATCATTTCCTAATGTCCATATGCTTCTAGCACCCTAAAATATCATATATGCACTTTTCACTATTTTTACATCCACTATTTTCCTACACTATTACAAAGGCTTACACTTTACAAATATAAAATGAGAAATACAAATATTATACAACAATTGGAATATTGCCCATGGGGCCCATTGTTCAAATCCGATCCAAATCTTCTAAGTATGTCCTCCGGTCCCAAATGGTATCAAGCCCGGTTCAAGCCCAACATCAAACACAAAAATAATGGGATCAAAATATAATACTCAAATGTAATAGAAATTCAAATTTAACTAAGCATACATACCCATATACATTATAAGCATATAGACACATATACAAACATACAAACGGGTATATATACACACATACACACACTGTATATATATATATATACGCACACACACCATATAATACATACACCACATATACATGTACACGCACACTATATATATATATATACACACAAAACCTATACATACAGGAACACATTGTACACACACACCGTATATACATATACAAACACACTATATATATATACATACACTATATATATATACACACCATATACTGTACACATATATTCAAACACGCTATATATATATACATACAAACAAATATGAACACGTATATGCAGAAACCACTACATGCATACACAAAACACGAGGCAAAATCCAGACATAGAGTTTCAAATACAGAAGGCAAAATCTCAGTCACTCATCAACATAGAACCAGTACAGCAAACTCGAAATGGGAATAGAGGCTAAGAACACTAAAGAAAAATCGAGAGAATGAATCCGAAAATGAATCTAAGAACAAATCTGAAAAAGAACAGAATCACAATGGCATGGAGCATCGGGTATGAATATATCACGCATGAATCCAGAGAAATAAGAAACAGGGCATCAAAAACGCATACACGGGATAGCACCAAATCAAAACAACAAGCAGTGCATCTTTTAGAAGATTAAAACCATAAGCAAAACTAAAATATGCATCCTACTGTTTTGAAATAGAACCAGCAACTTAAAGCAGAAGTGGAACCAGAAAATGGCGGAGAAGTAGATCAAAGCAGATGACTACCTTTCCCGATTCTGCTTCTCTTCTTCTCTTCTTCGCTTCTGTGCCTGACTGCAACCTTTCCCGATCTTACTCCTTCCGATCTAGCTTTTCGTTCATGTTTTGTGCGGCACCTTTCTCCCTCACACAAAGCCCTCTCTCGATTTCTCCTCCTTTACCCTCTCTCTGTTTTTTCCTTCTTTTTCTTTTTTCCTCTGTTTTTGTTCTTTCCTCCCCGATTTTCTCTCTTTCCAGCGGCTACTTTCTATTGCTCTCTCCCTTCTGTTTTTTTTTTTGTTGTGTCGTCCCCCTTTTGTTGTGCGGCTGCTCCCAATCTTTTAACTTGTCTTTTATTTTAAATGCCCAAAATGCCCCACAAACCCTATTTTCTCTCCTTTTCTAAAACCCTCACGGCCACCCTTTTTTGTCTTTTCCATTCTTTTACAAAACCCTAATAAAGGCACCACCTTTCCCTTCTTAAGGTTTTTATTTATTATTTATTTAATTCCTCTATTTTTTAGATATTTTCTAGGGTTTTGTTTTTTTTACAATTTGGGTCAAAACTTAAGAATTGAGCCTTAAATTTTAAATTTCTGAGTCCACGGGCTTTTAAGCAAAGACACAAGTTTGGACTTCATTTTCCTTCCTTTAATTTTTATTATGGATTTCATATCTTTATTTTTCTTTTATTAATATTTTGGCAGGACGAAAACCGGTTATATTTTATGAAGTAAAAGGCAAACAAAGGTGTAGTGGACTGATTTTCGTATGGAAGAACTATAAAAGGTAATGCGTGGGATCATTATGGTCATTCCCAGCTTGGCCAGCGAGAAAAGGAAACTGTATGGGATCACTACGGCCATTCCCAGCTTGGCCAGCAAGAAAAGAAAGCGCATGGGATCACTACAGCCATTCCCAGCTTGGCTGATGAAAAGAAAGTGCATGGGATCACTACAGCCATTTCTAGCTTGGCTGATGAAAAGAAAGTGCATGGGATCACTACGGCCATTCCCAGCTTGGCCAGCAAGAAAAGAAAGCGCATGGAATCACTACAGCCATTCTCAGCTTGGCTAATGAAAAGAAAGTGCATGGGATCACTATAGTCATTCCCAGCTTGGCTGATGAAAAGAAAGTGCATGGGATCACTACGGGCATTCCCAGCTTGGCCAGCAAGAAAAGAAAGTGCATGGGATCACTACAGTCATTCCCAGCTTGACTGATGAAAAGAAAGTGCATGGGATCACTACAGCCATTCCAGCTTGGTTGATGAAAATAAAATGCATAGGATCACTACGGCCATTCCCAGCTTGGCCAGCAAGAAAAGAAAGTGCATGGGATCACTACAGCCATTCCCAGCTTGGCTGATGAAAAGAAAATTCATGGGATCACTACGGCCATTCCCAGCTTGGCCAGCAAGAAAACAAACTGCATGGGATCACTACAGTCATTCCCAGCTTGGCTGATGAAAAGAAAGTGCATGGGATCACTATGGCCATTCCCAGCTTGGCCAGCAATGTTTGTTTGAATTTTATGCAAGAAAATATCCATGAGTGTATGAATGCATGAAGAAAATTGTATTTTCTTTTATTTTTCTCATTTCTCATTTTGATTTTGGTTAATTGTCGTAAGCACCATCACCCCTATCATCCTGCAATCATCCATCATGAGAAGACTGCATCTTTTGCCTGCATCCTATCTTGAATCTGCCATGTTACACTTATTCTTGTATCTTTCATTCTCGTTTTGTCTTGTCTGGTCTTTCCATTGATTTACTGTTCACATCTGTTTTCCACCCTTTCATCCTGCAATCATCCATCATGAGAAGACTGCATCTTTTGATTCCATCCTATCTTCAATCTGCCATGTTAGGCTTATTCTTGTATCTTTCATTCTCTTTTTGTCTGATCTTTCCATCGATTTACTGTTTACATCTGATTTCCATCAAATCTGACATACCTTTAACGCCAAGCACAATCTCTCCGGCTCCAAAATCTCTCTGGCCCCACTATGCCTTTTAACGCCAATTAATTTCTTTTAGCTCTCTTAGAGTTAAGAACACCACAATCTCTTCGGCTCCACCATGCCTTTTAGTGCCATTTAATTTCTTTTAGCTCCTTTACAGTCAAGAACACCAAAATCTCACAGGTTCCTGCTAAGAACAATGTCCTAATGCACTTGTCATGATTCTTTTAATACCTTACTTAACCTTCAAATAAATTCAATAGTATGGCAATGCCTGTACTACACAAGATTTTTGAAGACAAGATATATAAGCAATAAAAATCGTGAAGAACACAAGCAATAAATAAGGAATTCGGAAATGAATTGAATGACCTCAGAGAGTTTTATTTAGAATAAATAGATAACAGGAGAGACTGATCAAGTATATATATGATTCAAGAGGGTTAAAAATAAAGGAAATAGCATAAATCTTTACAGGATATAAAATGAGATAACTTTGATTCCGCACAAAGCTGCCCTAGTTTTGTGTGCCCCCATTTTATTGAATCTGACTACTTCCATATGAAGCTTGTCCTTCCCAGACTCATCATGCATACCCCTGAACATAACCAATTCACCCGTGTACAACCTTGCTATCTGTCATTCACTGTATTGTCCCATATTCTTCTCAAATCCTCTTAATGGCCTCTGTCAATTCCCCTTAATTGCTTTCTCCACGCCTTTTCTGATCTCAATGTTACTTGAAGCTCCCAGGAAGAGTTTTCACTTTAGTAGAGACTTTTCTATTTTCCCTAATTTTTGCTTGAAGCGCCCACGAGGGGTTTTCACTTCAGCAGGATTTTTATTGCTCTAATTTTTGCCTAGACCGCCCTTTCGGGTTTTCAATCTAGCGAGCTTTTAACTCTAATTTTTGCCTAGATCGCCCTTTCGGGTTTTCAATCTAGCTAGTTTTTTTTTTTTTTTTTTTAACTTTAATTTTTGCCTAGACCGCCCTTTCGGGTTTTCAATCTAGCTAGTTTTTTTTTTTTTAACACTAATTTTTGCCTAGACCGCCCTTTCAGGTTTTCAATCTAGCGAGTTTTGTTTTTTTTTTTTTTGGCTATTGGTAATACTTTTTGATGGCGTCTGCATTCACCGGATTGGGCAATTCTTCTCCATCCATTCTTGTCAAAATTAATGCCCCTCCTTCAAAGGCTTTCTTCTCCACATATGGCCCCTCATAGTTCGGTGTTCACTTCCCTCGGTGATCCTTTTGAGGTGGCAAGATCATCTTCAACACTAAATCTCCTTCCCTGAAACTGCGAGATCGAACTTTCTTATTATGTGCTTTCATCAATCTTCTTTGATACAATTGCCTTTTACAAATTGCTCGTAATTTTCGTTCTTCAATCAAATTCAATTGTTCATAGCGCATTCGAGTCCATTCTGATTCTTCCAAACCCGCCTCCAGAACTACTCGAAGGGATGGAATCTCCATTTCGATATGCAAAACCGCTTCCATACCATACACCAAGGAGAAAGGCGTCTCCCCGGTAGATATGCGTATTGATGTCCGATAACCATATAGAGCAAAAGGGATCTTCTCATGCCAATCTTCGTAATTCTCTGTCATCTTCCCGATGATCTTCTTGATATTCTTATTCGCCGCTTCGACAGCTCCATTCATCTTCGGACGGTAAGGAGTCGAATTATGGTGATAAATTTTGAACTGGTCACAAAAATCCTTCATCATTTTGCTATTGAAATTTGTGCCATTATCAGTAATAATTTTTTCCGGGACTCCATATCGACAAACAATTTCTTTTCTCAAAAACCGAACAACCATGCTACTCGTCACATTAGAATACGAAGCCGCCTCCACCCATTTGGTAAAATAATCAATAGCAACCAAAATGAACCGATGCCCATTAGAGGCCTTCGGCTCAATTGGACCGATGACATCTAATCCCCACGTCGAAAAAGGCCATGGTGATGTCAACACATGCAATGGATTAACTGGAACATGTGTTCTGTTTGCAAAAATCTGGCACTTGTGGCATCTGTTTACATAACTTATACACTCTCTCTCCACGGTTAACCAATAATACCCTGCACGAATAATCTTTCATGCCATTGCATATCCACTAGAATGAGTCCCACATATTCCTTCATGAATTTCCTCCATAATTTGTTTAGCCTCAGCAACATCAACACAACGTAAGAAAACTATTCCATCATTCCTTTTATAAAGAACATTTCCACTCAAGAAGAAAGATCCTGCCAGTCTCCTGAGGGTACGCTTATCATTCTCTGATGCCCCTAATGGATATTCTTTCTTTTCAATGTACTGTTGAATATCATGATACCACGATTTACCATCAGGCTCTCCCTCCAAATTTGAACAGTAACCTCGAACTTCTCGTCTCTCAATTTTAATCACCTGCACTTCCCCTTTTGGGTCTACATCAAACATTGCCGCCAAAGTTGCCAAAGCATCCGCTATTTGATTCTCCTCTCTTGGGATATGATCAAACTCAACCCAATCAAAAAACTTGACTAACTTTTTCATATGCTGGTAATATGGAATGAGCTTGTCATCTTTGGTTTCCCACTCATCATTCAATTGCCTAATCACCAACTGTGAATCACCATAAACCTGTAGCCTCTTAATCCCCATATCAATAGCAGCTTGAATTCCCATCGTACATGCTTCATACTCAGCCAAATTGTTAGTACATTCGAAATACAACTTAGCTGTAAACGGTATAACATTCTCTTCAGGTGATATCAACGTTGCACCGACTCCGCATCCTACGATATTAGAAGCACCATCGAACAACATAGTCCATTTTGCCAAATCTTTCTGATTCCTCTCTTCTATCGACACAGTCATGACATCAATATCTGGAAATTTCATATCCATTGGTTGAGTATCATCAATTGCTCCATCTGCCAAATAATCTACTATTGCACTCCCTTTGATTGCCTTCTGTGTGACATACAAAATATCATATTCTAATAACAACATCTGCCATTTAGCTATCCTCCCTGAAAGAGAAGGATTCTCAAAAATGTACTTGATATGATCCATCCTAGAAATCAACCATGTAGTATGATAAAGCATGTATTGTCTAAGTCGATGTGCAGCCCAAACCAAAGAGCAACAAGTCTTCTCCGACATCGAATAATTTGCTTCACAACTAGTAAACTTCTTGCTTAAGTAATAAATGGCATGCTCTATCTTTCCCGATGAATCATGTTGTCCAAGCACATATCCCATCGAGCTATCTGAGACAGTCAAATAGAGAATAAGTGGCCTGCCAGCCACAGGAGGCATCAACACTGGAGGACTTTTCAAGTATTGCTTGATCTTTTCAAATGCTATCTGACAATCTTCGTTCCACTCAGTAGAGTTACTCTTACGCAACAATTTAAAGATAGGTTTAGCTGTCAACTGTGAAATGAATCTGGCAATGTAATTCAATCTTCCCAAGAAACCCCTAACTTCCTTTTCTGTTCGAGGGGTGGCATCTCCAAGATCGCTTTCACTTTATCAGGATCTACCTCAATTCCTTTCCTGCTTACAATGAAACCTAAAAACTTCCCCGAGGTTGCCCCAAATGTGCACTTGGCTGGATTCAACTTCAATTGATGCTTCCTTAATCTATCAAACAACTTCTGGAGATTCACAATATGATCTTCGCCTTCTTTGGATTTTGCTATCATATCATCGACATATACTGCAACTTCTCTATGCATCATGTCATGAAACAAAGTGACCATGGCTCGTTGTAAGTAGCACCGGCATTCTTCAGACCAAACGGCATGACTTTATAGCAAAAGGTTCCCCAGAGGGTAATAAAAGTCATTTTCTCACGATCCTCTGGTGCCATCTTGATCTGATTGTAACCCAAAAATCCATCCATGAAAGAGAAAGTTGAATGTCTAGCCGTATTATCCACTAAAACATCAATATGGGGAAGAGGAAAATTATCCTTCGGGCTTGCACGATTGAGATCTTTATAATCGACACACATCCGAACCTTACCATCCTTCTAGGGAACATGTACAATATTTGCCACCCATTCAGGGTATCTAGCCACTGCTAAAAAACTAGCGTCAAACTGCTTCTTCACTTTATCTCTTATTTTCAAAAGCATATCTGCCTTTAATCTCCTCAACTTTTGTTTCACTGGAGTACATTCTGGAATCAATGGCAACTTGTGAACAACAATACTTGTATCAAGACCGGGCATATCCTGATACGACCATGCAAAGACATCCTAGTAATTATGCAATAAATCTATTAATTTCTTCTTGTTTTCTCCTTCGAAGGCAGCTCCTACCTTAACCTCCTTTTTCTCCGTTTCAGTTCCCAAATTAACAACTTTTGTTACCTCTTGATGTGGCTGTATTATTTTCTCCCCTTGATTGACTTGTCTTAACATTTCAGGTAAAATCTCAATTTCTTCCTCTATTTCATAGTCAGATTCAACATTGCTAATGGGTGCATCAAAATCTGGTTCATTAAGTTCGTCATCTTTGTTATCATCATTTTCAATCCTGTTGAAGAAGTGAATAAAAATAGTTTTGAGAATGGAGAAGAAAAACTCAAATGGGAATGAAGAAACATGACTATGGATAACTACTGTCAAAAGACTTTCATTTCATGGAAAAGGGAATATGTACAAAGATAGAACATGCAATCGCCATACTATAAAATTTATTGAAAGCAAAGTAAAGCATGCTCATTACAAAAGACCCAAACGAAGGCCGTGAGCTGGACCCACGATGGTAGTGCACTCGGGATTACTCTTACAGATTCTTGAGAGATATTGGGAGCTCCAGACTGGTCCAGTTGCCAAGTTTGAAATTTGAAGGACGCGAGATGACAAAGCAAGGTCTAGCAGCCGAACTCTCTTCCTCTTCCACCATAGCAACTTGAAACTCTCCAAACTGATCACATATATTGGCGAACATTACCCCAGTTACATCAATCAAGTTTTCAAATGGCAGTTTTCCAAAAATTGCCCCAGTATCAGCCAAACTTATCTTGTTCTGCATCCCTCCATACACAAAACCATCATAAAGCCAGGGAATCGGTTTCTTTTCAACTTCCACCTCCTTTCCTTCCAGACGAGCAAACCTCTTCTCCTGTTTTTCTGTTTGTGCATGATTCCTGTCAGCCCTAGTTGGCTTATAACCCAAACCCCAACATTCTGGATGTTTCACCATTTCAACTGGCTTTTTAATCCCCTGTCGATTCTTACCAAGTCCTTCTCCCGGGTGAAACCCTTTTGTCAACATAAATTTTGCTACATTCTTCATAACCTTGGAAACTTGTGGCTTTAGAGGAGAAATTCCTTCCTTCACATAGCTAGCACCAGCAATTTCAAAAGATTGGAATGAACTCTCAATCCCCTCCATCGGAGCGTCAAAAGGAGAATTATTGGACAAACTAGCAACCATCCATTCTGACTGGCCCTTTACTATATAAACGCTTCCATCATGAACAAACTTGAGCTTCTGATGCAACGATGAGGGAACGGCTCCTGCAGTATGAATCCAAGGTCGTCCCAACAGGCAACTGTAAGTTGGTGAGATATCCATTACCACGAACGGCACATTAAAAGTTACGCTTGCAACCTGTAAAGGTATTTCAATTTCTCCCATAATCTCTCTACGTGTTCCGTCAAATGCCCTCACTACCATCGGCACTTGTCTTAAATAAGATCTATCAATCGGCAACTTCTCAAAAGTCTCCTTTGGTAAAATATTGAGGGATGATCCATTGTCCACCAGGATACTTGCTAATTCTTTTCCACGACACAGAGCTGAAATATGCAAAGCTTTGTTATGCCCCATTCCTTCAGGGGGAATATCATCTTCAGTAATGGACAACAAATGTGATGCCAACACATTTCCCACACTGCCATTAAAAGAATCTGTAGGAATCTTATCTGATACATACGCCTGATTTAACATTCTCATCAAGACTTGTCGATGCGGTTCAGAACTCATTATCAACTCCAAGATCGAAATCTTTGCAGGGGTTTTCTTCAATTGATCCACTATCATGTACTCACTCTACCGAATAATTTTCAGGAACTCCTGGACTTCCACATCAGTTACAACTTTCTTTTTCTCTTCTGGGTGTACAAAAAGACCTTCTTCGGGAATAGAACCTGATTCTTCAACTTCAGGTATTGCTTTCCCTTTTCTTTTTCATTCAGCTTCAAGATCCACTACCGGATTCCCTTCTGGCTCATTTCTCGTGTAACATCTCTCACTCCGGGTAACTCCACTGACACCAGAAATATTATCTACCATTTCTCCTTGCTTTCCCCTAACTTCAACCTCATAATTCCATGGCACAACCTTGTCATTCTTGTACAAAGGATCTATCCTTGGAGTCACAGTCACTGGCTTGTCCTCTGTAGAGTATTGTAGAACAAAAGGTTTCACACAATTCAGCCTTGGTCCTTGGTAATAACCTCCTAGGACATTGACATGGCCCTCTTGACTTTCTCCTTCTTTAAAAATAATTCTCCTCAAATCCATCAACTCTTGTACTTTCTCCTGAAAATCATTGCATTCTTCAATAGTATGACCTTCCATTCCACTGTGAAATTTGCAAATCTTAGTTGTATCGGGTTGATTACTTTGGCGAAACGAACTCATCATTTCAATCATCCCCTGCTCCTTTAAGATGTCAAATAACTGGCTCAATGGCATCGTAATCTCTGACACCCATCTCTTGATAACACGAGACTCACCAACACAATTCACACATTCATTTCCATGGTTTGGCAACGGATTGTTGTTAACATTTGGCTTGTCCACAGCATCCAAGTTGAGCTATTTTGCTTCAATCATCCCCTGAATTAACCTCTTGAAAGGCAAACATGCTTCTGTTGAATGTCCGGGTGCGCCCCCATGGTAAAGACATGTAGAATTTGGATCATACCAGGGAGGATATGGAGGCTAGTGAACTCTTCCTGGTATTGGTACTGCCGCCCTTTGGGCTTGCAGCTTAGTGAAACACTCCGCATATGTCATAGGTATAGGGTCAAAACGTTCCACCGGCCTTCTGGGTCTTGGATTTTGGAAATTTGAACGAGGGTTTTGGTAGGCATTTGGGTTCTGAAAGTTTTGGTAAGTGTTTGGGTTTTGAAGATTTTGGTAAGTGTTTGGGTTTTGCGGGTATTGATTGGGTAGCGGTGCATTGAATCGGGGTGGGTAAAGATTTTGGATGTGGTTATGGTTATAGTAGGCTCCTGGGTTTGACATCCTTGGGGCATTGCTTTTAGGGCTGTAGTCTGAAGTAGGTGCACCATAAACAAGGGGATTTGAATCAAAATTCACATAATGCACTTCAGTCTTCTTGCCTTTACTTCCTTTAGTTGAATCTGGTTTGTCAAGGGTGGGATAGTGCAGGTTACCTCTCTTCATACAACGTTCAACTCGCTCTCCTGCTTGTATCATATCAGCTAAGTTACTATGACCGCCTCTAGCCAAATTGGAAGTATAAGGCTCCTGGAGAGCATCAATAAAAGCGTTCAACATATCCTTCTCTGACAATGGTGGAATTATTTGAGCTGCCAAATCCCTCCATCGATGAGTAAACTCCTTGAAATTTTCTCCATTCTTCATTACTGTGTTCTGTAGATCATAAATGGTAGGGATCTTCTCTTCATTGTGCTTATATTGCTTCATGAACATTTCGGTTAGATCCTCCCACGAAGATACGGACGAAGGATTAAGGGTATTGAACCACCTTTGAGCTGCCCCAGTTAGACTATCTTGGAAACAATGCACCAACACTTTCTCATCACTTGCATATGGCTGCATACGCCGACAATACATCGTTAAATGATCCAAAGGGACTCCAGTGCCATCAAACAAACTGAATTTTGGTAGTACAAAATCGTGCGGAATATTCAAATTCTTCACCAGGCACAAATTGGCTAGGTTCAGCATTCCCGAAGCACTGAAACCCTCCATAGCCCTTAGTCGCTTTTCCAACTTCTTAATCGCATCCATTGAGCTGCTATCTTCATTCTGAACTCCCTCAGTTACTACCCCGCCAATAAAAGTTCCCGCAATATCAACACCGATTGGGAAGGGATTGTCCTGCACATGAGGATCAACTTGATGAATGTACGTTGGGTTCTGAGTCGTTGCCTGTTGAGAAACATATTGATGCTGGTGTAAACCAGGCAAAGATTGGTTACGCACAGGAGTGAACCCGGGTGGGTAAACTGGTACTTCTTCGTGCAAATGATTCTCAGGAACCTCTGGTGTTTCAAAATTTTCAACTACTCCTTTTCCCTTCATTAGCAACGCCATATTCTTCATTAATAGGGCCATCTGCTCTTTCAGTTCGGCTATATTCTGATTTTGACTATGCTCACCCGTTTCCTGCTCCATATTCTCAATAATTTTTGATTGTAGGCGAGTCTGATAGGGGTGTCGATGGTGCTTCTTGGGCGCTATGATTATTTATGATTTTCTGTGCATTATGCAAACAACGACATTAGTTCTCATTTATTTTACAAATGTGCATGCATGTGGCGATTATTTGTGCAAATCCTATTTCAATTAAAAGATGTCTTGAAAATTTTACCAAACCAAATTCCAATGACTATACCTATGTGAAGAGTATAAGATGTGTATGAACATGTACGGGTAATTAACAATTATGCAAATATATATGGACATGTATGGGTAATTAACAAGTATATATGAACATGTATGGATGATTAACAGATGTACAAGTATATATGGACATGTATGGATGATTTACAAGCGTGTAAGATCATAACCTAGGCTAACATATTCATGGGAAGTGTATAAAAGATGTACATGTGTGTTTTGATGAATGTATATAAATGTAAATGAAGAATAAAAATAAAAGAAATAAATAGAGTCAAGGATAGGAGAGTTCCCCATTGTTCCTAAAACAAGGTCAAACTCCTACAAACTTCTGAAGGTCTCGAACCGGATCTAGGGTTATCTAATGTGCATATGGGTGGCATATCTAACTATAACGCGGCTACGCGAGAGGCCACTAGATCAGGTTGGCTCACGCCCCATATCTGGAAGTGGAGCCCATCCCCCAATATCTTGAAGGGACGTCAATCCAGGAGGATGTCTTTCCTTGCTTACGTGAGGACAAAATCCATCAAAAGCAAAGATCAACCCTCACTAATCACTAGTAGGACCCGGTTTTTATGGGCCATTTGTGTGCATGTGAATAGTGATGTGTGTGCGGGGGAACATACCGTATCCTTAACAACATTCAATTACTCAAATTTTATGAAACCAAAAACCTGTTATACAACAAAATGTTGAAAGAATATTATACAACAAAATAAACAAATCAACCAAATAGGCAAACACCAAGACAACAAGGCCTGACCCCTTTGGTGCAACAACCATGATCCCCAGTGAAGTTGCCAGCTGAAGCAACCAGCATAAAAACAATGAAGTCGCCACCAATTGATTTTTAGGATGCAATTGGACATCCATTTTGGTCTACGAGAAAAGTGGGTAAGGGGGTCTTTTGAGCATGGGAAAGGTGTTAGGCACCCCACAACTCCCGAAAAACGGTTACCTTTAAAAATGTTTTCCTATTTGGCTCTAATTTATTTTGAGGAATAATGGTATGTCCCAAATGTTTTATTGAGTTTTCCATATGCCCGGAAAATCATGTATTATCAAATGGGTGGAAATGTTCCATTAATGTTAGACCAAGATTTGACTTTAAAAATATTATTTTTATGGGTTTTGATAAAAAAAGAAAAAGGTGCACGGGATCACTATGGTCATTCCCGGCTTGGCAAAAAATGTTTAATAAAAGACTCCACTTGAAGTGGTTTTCAATAAAAGACGGTGCACGAGATCACTATGGCCATTCCCGACTTGGCCAAAAATATTTAATAAGAAATTCCACTTGAAGTGGTTGTTGAAATAAAAAGGTGCACGGGATCACTATGGCCATTCCCGGCTTGGCAAAAAATGTTTAATAAGAAGTTCCACTTGAAGTGGTTCTGCATAAAAAAAAGGTGCACGGGATCACTATAGTCATTCCCGGCTTGGCCAAAAATATTTAACTTGGTCTTGGATGAAAAATCCATATCGGAGTGGGTTTTCATGTTTTTGATGATTTGGAAAAGAGGCTATTTAGATAGGAACATTGGAATGGGTTTTGATGGTTTTGGAGAAGAGATTTTTGGGAACTTGGTTGATGCACCAAAAAGGCCCACAATTAATGAAAAAGATTCAATTCAAGTCTCACTCACAATTATGTTCTTCATGAGAAAAGAAAGAATCCATTTAAGGCTCATCGGATCGGCCAAATATCTTTAAACTCCCCTGTGGATCCTTAAATAAATTCTCCTAATCCCTAAAAACATATTTGCTTTCCAGGTCCATGAAATCCAAATGTTTTGGATGAATGCCAATGGAACCCCAATATCTTGAAGGCTCCTTGGTATTTAAACAAAACATAAATGTTCCATAAGTTAATCTTGGTGTGTTTATTAAGGTGAGACAGCTTGGATTAATTCTAATGACTAACGCGTTGCATTCTTTTTCATTGCATTCAAACAATCCTAGCATACATCTACGCATCATGGCATAGTGTGAGAAATCAAAATCCTAAGCATGCATTCTAATGCAATCATCATTCACAAAAATCATTTCCTAATGTCTATATGCTTCTAGCACCCTAAAATATTATGTATGCACTTTTCACTATTTTTACATCCACTATTTTCCTACACTATTACAAAGGCTTACACTTTACAAATATAAAATGAGAAATACAAATATTATACAACAATTGGAATATTGCTCATGGGGCCCGTTGTTCAAATCCGGTTCAAATCTTCTAAGTATGTCCTTCGGGCCAAATGGTATCAAGCCTGGTTCAAGCCCAACATCAATTACAAAAATAATGGGGTCAAAATAGAATACTCAAATGTAATAGAAATTCAAATTTGATTAAGCATACATACCCATATACATTATAAACATATAGACACACATATACAAACATACAAACGGGTATATATACACACATACTCACATTGTATATATATATACGCACACACACCATATAATACACACACCACATATACACGTACACGCACACTATATATATATATATATGTATATACACAAAACCTATACATACAGGAACACATTGTACACACACACACCGTATATACATATACAAACACACTATATATATATACACATACACTATATATATATACACACCATATACTGTACACATATATACAAACACGCTATATATATTTACATACAAACAAATATGAACACGCATATGCAGAAACCACTACATGCATACACAAAACACAAGAGGCAAAATCCAGACATAGAGTTTCAAATACAGAAGGCAAAATCTCAGTCACTCATCAACATAGAACCAGCACAGCAAACTCAAAATGGGAATAGAGGCTACGAACACTAAAGAAAAATCCAGAGAATGAATCCGAAAATGAATCTAAGAACAAATCTGAAAAAGAACAGAATCACAATGGCATGGAGCATCGGGTATGAATATATCACGCATGAATCCAGAGAAATAAGAAACGGGGCATCAAAAACGCATACACGAGATAGCACCAAATCAAAACAACAAGCAGTGCATCTTTTAGAAGATTAAAACCATAGGCGAAACTAAAATATGCATCCTACTGTTTTGAAATAGAACCAGCAACTTAAAGCAGAAGTGAAACCTGAAAATGGCGGAGAAGTAGATCAAAGCAAATGACTACCTTTCCCGATTCTGCTTCTCTTCTTCTCTTCTGTGCCTGACTGCAGCCTTTCCCGATCTTACTCCTTTCGATCTAGCTTTCCGTTCATGTTTTGTGCGGCATCTTTCTCCCTCACACAAAGCGCTCTCTCGATTTCTCCTCCTTTACCCTCTCTCTGTTTTTTCCTTCTTTTTCTTTTTTCCTCTGTTTTTGTTCTTTCCTCCCCGATTTTCTCTCTTTCCGGCGGCTACTTTCTATTGCTCTCTCTCTTCTGTTTTTTTTTTGTTGTGCCGTCCCCCTTTTCTTGTGCTGCTGCTCCCAATCTTTTAACTTGTCTTTTATTTTAAATGCCCAAAATGCCCCATAAACCCTATTTTCTCTCCTTTTTCTAAAACCCTCAAGACCACTCTTTTTTGTCTTTTCCATTCTTTTACAAAACCCAAATAAAGGCACCACCTTTCCCTTCTTAAGGTTTTTATTTATTATTTATTTAATTCCCCTATTTTTTAGATATTTTCTAGGGTTTTGTTTTTTTTACAATTTGGGTCAAAACTTAATAATTGGGCCTTAAATTTTAAATTTATGAGTCCACGAGCTTTTAAGCAAAGACACAAGTTTGGACTTCATTTTCCTTCCTTTAATTTTTATTTTGAATTTCATATCTTTATTTTTCTTTTATTAATATTTTGGCCGGACGAAAACCGGTTACTACACCACTTTATTCATCGGGATAGATATCGAAACTTTTTGGGTGTCTCATACGTGTCTACATTAATTGAGTGCTTGTTATATTTAATATGGAAAGTTGGGAGGTTGGAGAGGTGTTCATTGTGAAAGGAGACAGACTTTGTAATAGCCCATGTCCTAGTAATGATTTTGAAAGAAAATTGATGGCAAATATCTCATCTACCAATGTCGTAGGTAGCCTGATTAGCCTATATAGTGGGTGTCCTCAGGCGATGTCTTTCTAATCCTGAACATGAGCATTGGGTTGCTATGAATAAAATCATGACATATATACAAAGAACAAAAACTACGTTCTTGTATACATGAAAGTGGAGCACTTGAAGTGTTGGGGTGTACAGACTCAAATTTTGCAGTATATTCAGATGATCTAAAATCCACTTCAAGCCACATCTTTATGATGACAGTGGGAGCTATTTCTTGGAAAAGTTTCAAGAAAACTCTTCAAGTCTCCTCTATTATGCAAGCCGAGTTTGTTGCTTGTTATGGTGCTGCTACTCAAGCAGTCTGGTTAAAGAACTTCATTAACGTCATTAAATGTGCATATATACAAGATTGCTATAATTTTATCTTAATTGTACTTGAAATTCAATTTCATTTCAAGTATGGTATATCTCAGGGATGACATTAGATGGTTGTTTCAATATGAAGTAAAGACATATACATAATGATTTTATTAGGGGATTTCTTTAGCTTTTATGAGCTCAATAGAAATCATATGGAGGATTGATAAGGTGAAGTATATTTTTGATCACATGCAGTTGCTTGCCTTACTACGCTGCCATACTTGATCCATGTCAATAAACTCAATCATATTTGTGAATATGGATTGGTTTTGTGTCGCTTAATGACATAATAATATTCATTTATCGATATTGATGTTTTTATTGCAGCAAAGTGTTTCGAGGTTATTGTCTTGTAACTATGTGTTTTTAATGTGGCCACATAAGTTTTAAACTTTTTTTTTTATTATTATTTTCGTAAAATTATTTTCTTAAGAGTAAAAACAACAATATAATTTATGTTGCCCAAGTAAGTGAGAGAATCCATGATGTCTCCGCTGCTACTCTCCACCTTCAGCTTCCTTGCAGGTCATCTCGTTCAAAGGTTCAGAGTTAGTCTTGTGCCCTTACCAGCATGGGCCTTCATCTTGAAGGCTTCTGTTATTTTGTTTTTGGGCTTATTAAGTTTGTAATAGTTTGGTACTTTCTATTGGGCCTATTTTCTCTTTATGAGCTAATTGGGTATCTATAGCCCAATACATATTTAATTAGTTCATACGTCTTGTCTTAGTACTGTTGCAGTCAGTACTTGTTTTTCTATTTAGGCTCCTTTGTAACTGTTGTACAAGTACTTTTGAATTTATGAAGTTTACAACATTTTCTCTCATCGTCTTCCTCTCTACTTCTTCTCCTTCTTCTTCTTGTTCTTCTTGATCTTCATTGTCTGCAAATAATCAAAGGACTTTGTTATTACAAAGTATAACATGGTATCGGAGCTTACCGATTTACCACCACCACCACCACCATCAACTTCACCACCACCACCACCACCACCACCAACTACTGCTCCTGTTATGACCTTAGACTCAATGTCTGAGGTACCCACTTCTTTGGGAAATATTCCCTACAATACTCCTGCATATGCAGCTGATCTTACTCCATCAGAGATGTCAAATATTCTAAGAAATATGCAAACATCTTCAGCCATCAATTTCAACACTACTGGCTTAGGACCACCTACACCTACCTTACATTACCCTCCCACAAACCCCCCAAATAATACCATACCACCTCTACTTCCCACACCTCATATGTATCCAACCTATGCCATGCCACATACCATACCACATGCCATACCACAGACCTATCCCATGCCCCAGACCATGCATAGTTTGATCCCTACAACTCCAGCACCTGTTTACCCAACAAATCCTTTTTTGAATCCTTATAATCGCCTCCCAAATGATTTCTCAGTGAGCAAATTAATTTCCCTGGAGCTGAATGGATCAAACTATCAAGTCTGGAGTGCAACTTTTATGAATGCTTTAGAAGCCAGAAACAAGGTGGGGTTTATTGATGGTACTCTACCCATTCCACAACTTGAAGATCAAAATCATCAGCTATGGAAGCAAGCAAATGGGTTAGTCAAAACTTGGCTTACCAACTCAGTCTCAGCAAATATTCTTCAAAGTATTTCCACTTGGAAAACAGCCCAGGAATTATGGGCAGATTTAAAGGCTAGATATTCAGTCACTAATGCAACCAGAGTCTATGAAGTTATGAAAGAAATTTCTAACATAAAGCAAGGGAATCAGACAGTTTCAGATTACCACACCAAAATGAAGTCACTTTGGGATGAACTTCAAGAATATGCAGTTATTCCAAAGTGCAATTGCCCTATTGACATTGTCAAACCTCTTCTACTCCAGAGGGAAAGGGAGAAAGTTATGCAGTTTCTCATGGGGCTCAATGACAGTTTCAGTGCAGTTGGTAGTCAAATTTTGCTAATGGAGCCATTTCCAGACACCAACAAGGTTTTTAATATTGTGGCACAAGAAGAAAGAAAACAGAACTTAACAGACAAAGCTCCTACAATTTCTCAGGAGGCATTGGCTATGGCTTTCAAGAGTTTCAATTCCAACAACAACAACAGTAACACTCATGCTAAGCCTCATTACAACAGAAACAATCAAGGCAAAAGGACTTTAGATAACAACTCTGGAAGGACTCAACTAGGGATCAGGGATTCTTTATTTTGCAACTATTGCAGAATGACCAATCACACAATTGACAAATGCTTCAAAATCCATGGTTTCACTCAACAGCCACTACCTCCTAAGAAACCTAGGAACAACAATGGGAATGGTAAATTTTATGCCAACCATGCTACCACAGATAGTACTACAGACACTGAAGTCAGACCTGCTGTGGAATTTACACCAGAGCAGTGCCAACAGTTCATGCAATTCATGCAAACTAGGACTACTCAATCAGATAACAGTCAAAACAAACTATCACAGACAGCTTCTGTGGCTTCAGTGTCGGGTAATACCATTTATTATTCAAAGCAATTTATTCATAAATGGCTTATAGACAGTGGGGCTTCAGACCATATAATATGTCATGCATCACTTTATGAAAATTGTCATGAAATGCATCATGCATTTGTATATTTACTTAATGGACAAAAACATAACATTTCACACATTGGCACAGTTAAATTTACACCAGAGATCACACTTACAGATGTATTATATGTACCTACATTCAGTTTTAACTTAATTTCAGTTAGCAAATTGACTAAAAATAGTAAATATAATGTGATTTTTACAAAAGGAAAATGTGAACTGCAGGATATAGTCACTATGGAGAAGATTGGCTTGGGAACAATGCTTAAGGATCTTTATCTCTTGAACCCAGACCATCATGTCAAATTAGATTACTCTGTTTCTATTAATTCTGTAATTAGTCCTACTATTTTGCACAGAAGGCTTGGACACCCTTCTAAAAATGTTCTTAAGTCTTTATATAAGACTACTAATGACTCTTTGTTAGATTGTAAAGAATGCATTGTTGGGAAAATGAAAAGAACATCTTTTGCTATTAGTAATTCAATTACCAATGCTTGTTTTGACTTGATACATGTTGACATATGGGGACCTAACCCTATCCCTTCATTAGAAGGTTACAAATACTTCTTAACCATAGTAGATGATCATTCAAGAATGACATGGATCTTCTTAATGATCACCAAATCAGAAACTAGAATTTATCTCAAAGGTTTCATAGAATTTGTCAAAACACAATTTCACAAAACCATAAAATGCATAAGGTCAGATAATGGAATGGAATTTCATATGCCAACTTACTTTCTAGAACTAGGCATTCAACATCAAAGAAGTTGCATTCATACCCCTCAACAAAATGGAGTTGTTGAGAGGAAACATCAACATATACTAAATATAGCAAGAACTTTGAAATTGCATAGTGGTTTATCTTAAATTTATTGGTCTTTTTGTGTGCAAACAGCTGTGTTTCTCATTAACAGAATGCCTACTAGAGTTTTAGACAAAAAGTCTCCTTACACCATTATTTACAAACAAAAATTTGATTACACAACTCTTAGAATCTTTGGTTGTTACTGTATAGCTAAGGATAATAGACCTTCTACTTCAAAATTTCAGCCTAAAGCTAAACCTTGTGTTTTCATGGGATATCCTTTAGGTACAAAGGGATATAAACTATTAGACCTAGAAACTGAAGAAATTTTCATTTCAAGAGATGTGAATTTTTATGAATTTGAATTTCCTTTTTTACATGAAAATACAAGTATAGGGATTCATAACAATTCAATTGATAGTATTTCTGAAAATCCTACACCTGAACCACACAATAGTGTGAGCTTCAATAGGACACATAGAGCAACAAAAACCCTGCCTACTTGGCAGATTACTATTGCAACCGCACCACATCACATCATTCCACATCTCATGAACATTTTATTGCATCTATTGCATTACACAAAGAACCTAAGCATTATACTGAGGCTGTTACAGATCCAAGATGGTGTGAAGCTATGAATCTAGAACTTAAGGCTTTAAGTGATAATAATACATGGGAATTAACAACTTTACCTAACCATAGAAAGGCTATTGGTTGCAAATGGATCTATAAAGTTAAATACAATTCAGATGGCACCTTAGAGAGGTACAAGGCTAGACTAGTAGCCCAAGGTTTTAATCAAAGTGAGGGCTTTCATTACAAAGAAACATTTGCACCTGTTGTAAAAATTACTACTGTAAGATTGTTTTTAGCTTTGGCAAGTACACATAAATGGTACATACAACACATAGATGTACATAATGCTTTCCTAAATGGAGATTTAGAAGAGGAAGTTTATATGAAACTTCCTCCTGGTTATTCCAACCATGGTAAAACCTCAGTTTGCAAACTTAAAAAATCTATCTATAGCCTTAAACAAGCCTCTAGGCAATGGAATGATAAATGTAGCAAATCTTTAGTAGCATTTGGTTTTAAACAAAGCAAGTCAGACTACTCTTTATTTTATTATCATAAAGGAGGCAGTGTCCTCCTTCTTCTACTTTATGTTGATGACATGGCTCTAGGTGGCAATGATCTCAACCTAATTCAGCAAGTTAAAAATTATATATCTACCTGTTTCAAAATCAAAGATTTAGGCAACTTAAAATATTTTTTAGGCTTAGAAATTGATAAAACAAACTTGGGTCTCCACTTATGTCAAAGAAAGTATACTTTGGACTTAATTAAGGATAGTAATCTTACTAATGCCAAAATAAGCTACACTCCTAGTGATACAAATACTAAATTATCCTTAGACACAGGTACACCCTTAGAAAATCCTCTTCAATATAGAAGATTAATAGGAAGATTAATGTATCTAACTATCACAAGGCCTGATATAAGTTATTCTGTTAATACTCTTAGTCAATACATGAAAATCCCTACAGATATTCACTTAATAGCAGCTCACAGGATTGTGAGATACTTAAAAGGAACTCCTGAAAAAGGAATATTCTATCCTTCAACTAACCATTTACAGATTAATGCCTACTGTAATGCGGATTGGGCCTCATGTGGAGATACTAGAAGGTCTGTTACAGGTTTTCTTGTCAAACTTGGAGATTCCCTCATTTCATGGAAATCCAAGAAACAAACAACAGTCTCTAAATCCTCCGTTGAAGCAGAGTATAGAGCCATATCATCTACAACAAGTGAGCTCAGTTGGCTCTCTAGCATTCTCACAGAGATCAAATTTCAACCTAGCTATCCTATGAAGCTATTCTGTGACAGTCAGGCTGCCATTCATATTGCCCACAACCCAGTTTTTCATGAAAGAACAAAGCACATAGAAATTGACCTACATTTCATCAAAGAAAAGATTCAAAGAGGTATGATCAAACTTTCTTACCTTAAATCAGAAGACCAGCCTGCAGATCTTCTCACAAAACCTCTCTCTGCTCCTTGTCTTCAACACTCACTACAAGAAATAAGGTCTATAGCGACGGATTTATAGCGGCGGTTTACAATATGTGTCGCTAAGTTTTATTTAGCGGCGATTTAATCCGACGGTTCTAGTAACCGCCGCTAAATTAGGGGCGGTTTTGTCCAACAAATTTAAGAAACGCCGTTCCATTAGGGTTAATTAAGTATTATACGACGCGTTTCACTTTTCTCCCTTTTCTCTTACCCTGAGCGACAAAATTCCAGATTACCCACGCAGTCCTTCTCTCTCAGCCTCGACTTCGCACTTCTCCCCGACTCTCCCGCAGCACTACTCCTCTCTCTCGTGCTCACTCGTTTCAGCCAGAGTTGCTCTATTTCGTTTCATGCCAGAGCTGTTATATTTGCAAATCTATTAAGTGTACTGAGGTAATTTTATCTATCTTTTTTGTTTGATAAATCTGGGATTTCGTCTATATTTTTTGTTTTCCTATATTTTTTTGGCAATTAGATTAAGAGTGTGGAAGGGAATTTGCCGCTTTTAGGAATTTTATTTTAAGATTTGCCTTCGGGATTAGTTTCTGGAAATTTCGAGTCATCATATTCGCCTTTGTTTGGCAATTTGATTCTTAGGTTGTGATAGATTCCTTTAGATAGGTATGGTTTCAAGCAAAGGAAGATCCACTATTACGTTGAATTTTCTTAATTTATGTTATGCTCTAGAAAGTGTAAACCCACTGTTACGTTGAATTTTCTTTTGATATTGATTGTGCGAGACGGTTACGTTGAAGATTCACTTTCAATAGTTATATATATCCCTTTCTATTAATTTTTAGCTGTGAGCCCCTTTTTTTTTTATCTCTTCAACCATGTGTGTTTCTCGTTGTTATTGTTTTCCTCATCTCTGCCTTATTGTCTAAGTATCTCATACAAATAGTTGTTTATTTTTCAGTGTTTGCTCAAAATATATTAAAGATATCCAATTTCAATATTCTTTGCATTTGCTTACCGAAATCTAGGCAGGAGTTTGGTGAGGTGAACATAGAAATTTATAATGCTTGTCTCTGTTTTTTTTTAATGTATACAGGCCCCTTTCAAGAAGCCAGTAATCTGAGTGCTTCAAAAGCTTATCTATTCCATTTGGTACTACTTGATAGGTTATTTCCTAACCATATATTACTATATAATTTTTCTAATAAAAATTGTTGCATATCGACGGAAAATGGTTGATAAAAGTTGGATGGATGAACCACAAAATAGCGTAGCATATAAGTCGGGTGTTATTCAATTTCTTGACTTTGCTTACCGAAATATTCCAGAAAATGGAAAAATATTATGTCCATGCAAATCATGTGTTAATACTTCTAGAAAATATAGAAATGAAGTATATGATGACTTGATTTGTAATGGAGTTCTGATTGGTTACAAAACTTGGTTTTTTCATGGTGAGAGAGATATATCTATGGCTACTACTCATGTTGGTGGTGTCAATATTGAGTCGACATCACATACACACAATCCAATTAGAAACATGATAGATGATTTATTAGGTTATAATGGTGGTCCTCTAGAAATGGAGAATGAAACTCCACAAGAACCAGTTATTGGAAATACTTATATGCCAGATTCTAGAGAAACTCCGAATTTTGAAGGTAATAAATATTATGATCTACTTAGAGATTGTAATGAAGAGTTGTACCCAGGTTGCACGACATATTCAAAACTTGAATTCATTGTAGAGCTTTATCATACTAAAACTATTAGTTCGTGGAGTAACAACTCATTTGATAGATTACTTAAAATATTAAAAAGATTAGTTCCAGGGATAAAAATTCCGGACTCATATTACGAAACTAGAAAACTTACTAATGATTTAGGTTTTAAATATGAAAAGATTCATGCATGTCCAAATGATTGTATGTTGTATTTTAAAGATACAGAGACATGTGAATCATGCTCAATTTGTGGTATGTCTAGATGGACACCTGAAGATGGCTCAACATCTAGGACTAGAAGAAAAAAAAGAAAACCAGCAAAAATAGTACGATATTTTCCACTTAAAAAAAGACTTCAACAATGGTTTATGTCTTCTAAAACAGCTGAGGATATGAGATGGCATGAGAAGGGTCGCACTTATAGTGATGAAATGTTGAGACACCCTGCTGATTCTGAAGCATGGAAAGTCTTTGACTCACAACATCCTGATTTTGCTTCCGAACCTCGTAATATTAGATTAGGCTTAGCTAGTGATGGTTTTAATCCATTTGGTAATATGAGTAGTTCTTATAGCACATGGCCTGTGATGTTAATTGTTTATAATTTGCCTCCATGGATGTGTATGAAACAAACATCCATTCTACTATCAACCCTTATTCCTGGCCCAAAAATGCCAGGGAATGACATAGATATTTATTTACAACCATTAATTCAAGAATTGAAAGAATTGTGGGATGTTGGTGTTGATACATTCGATGCATCTACAAAACAATTTTTCCTTTTACGTGCGGCGTTGATGTGGACAATTAGTGACTTCCCAGGTTATGATAACTTGTCCGGGTGGAATACCCATTCATGATACTGTGGAAGAAGTCATTCGTAATAGACCATCAGATGTAGATGAAGCGCAATGGGCAACTCTAGTTGTTTTTTGGAGTTTCGAGAAGGGAAAGGTACACTTGCACATAATATATTTTTTAATTCATTTAATCATGTGTTCAAGTTATTTCTCCATAATTAACAAAGCATTGTATTAATAATTTTTTAAATTTGTAGAAGCGTAGTGAGATCAACACAACTAATAGAAAGAAGCAAAAAATCGCGCATACGTCTGGGACTAAAAGTTTTGCTAGAAAAGCTGAAGAGATGGTATTTTTTGGCTTATTATTATTCTATTAATGATATGATTGTGTATTATATTGATATTTTTTACTTGTATTATGGTTGACAGAGAGAGAAAACTGGTGTTAACCCAACTAGAGCTGAATTATTTCTTGAGACGCATAAGAATAAGGCGGGGGGTTATGCGAATGATGAGACCGCAGCTTTAGCGGTATTTAATTTCTATATTTGTCGAGTTTATATATACATGATATTTGCATGTTGGTTGTTCAATCCAAATAAATTTTGTAGGAGAAACTTACTGCAGAAATTGAGGCTACATCTTCAGAACCTTCCCACACCACAAGTATTGCTTCAGAGAATGATGCATATGCGGCGGTTTTTGGAAAAGAACATGCTGGACGTGTACGTGGTATTGGTACAGGACCTCCTCCAACCCAAGTGTTCGGAACCAGTTCGCGACGTCGATTTAATGGGATGTCATTCACTTCTTCAAATAGTGGAGAGATGCAGGAGTTGAAATCCATGATGATGACCATGATGGCACAAATTGGACAACTATCTCAAAGGATGGATGCTCTAGAGACTCCAAATCATCATACACAGGTACATTATGTTCAAACAAAATTAGTTTATATCAACTTAATTAAAAATAATGAGGATGTATATCAATTTATTTATTTAATTTATAGGCACCAGACACATCCAGTGGACATAGGCGATTCTCATCTTCGAGTTATGATCCTCAAGATCGATCCACTCGGTAGGTCCTACAAATGAGCATTATGATCCTCAAAACTTGTTAGTTTGGGATGTTTGAGAATCTTGATTCACCTTTTGCTTTTGAAGACATATAATTTCTCAACAATATTTAATGTTAGTTTGTATCCAAGATGTTATCGTACGTAGTACATTTTAGTTTGTTTCTACATTGTTTAATTCTAATTCACATACATGTTTTTGTTGTATTAATGAAGAACTTGGGATACCTTATTTTAATTTGGATACCTTGTTTAATAGTTTTTTGACGTATCATTTTAACTTTTGATATTCTTTCATTTCATGGAGTTAAACAAAACAGGGTAATTTGTGTGGACTAATTAACAAATGATGAATTATTAAAATATAAAAATATTTTTAAAAATACATACCTAGCGGCGGTTTAATACACAAACCGTAGCTAAGCTCAGCAACCTATTCCTAATTGTCACCATGATAGCGACGGTTTATAATTGCTG
Source organism: Tripterygium wilfordii (assembly GCF_013401445.1). Classification (NCBI taxonomy): domain Eukaryota; kingdom Viridiplantae; phylum Streptophyta; class Magnoliopsida; order Celastrales; family Celastraceae; genus Tripterygium; species Tripterygium wilfordii. The sequence goes on along the minus strand of NC_052244.1, from coordinate 5,979,317 downwards.
CAAAAATTGCGGCGGTTTTTGGACAATAAACCGTCGCAACATTTAAGAAAAGTGGTTGACAAATAGTAACAAAATAGCAGCGGTTTTAACCGTCGTACGATATAATAGCGGCGGTCTTTCCGACGGTTTAGAAAAGCGTCGCAATAGGTACAGCGACACAGTCTATAGCGACGCTTACAAAACCGCCGGTAACATTATGTAGTGGCGGTTTATTTAGCTATAGCGGCGGTTTAAACCCCCGCTATAGACCCCATTCCTTGTAGTGACTTGATTTCCAAGTTGCACCTGTTTGACCGATCTTGTGCGCTCAACATGTCCAACTTGAGAGGGGGTGAGAGAATCCATGATGTCTCCGCTGCTACTCTCCACCTTCAGCTTCCTTGCAGGTCATCTCGTTCAAAGGTTCAGAGTTAGTCTTGTGCCCTTGGGCCTTCATCTTGAAGACTTCTGTTATTTTGTTTTTGGGCTTATTAAGTTTGTAATAGTTTGGTACTTTCTATTGGGCCTATTTTCTCTTTATGAGCTAATTGGGTATCTATAGCCCAATACATATTTAATTAGTTCATACGTCTTGTCTTAGTACTGTTGCAGTCAGTACTTGTTTTTCTATTTAGGCTCCTTTGTAACCGTTGTACAAGTACTTTTGAATTTATGAAGTTAACAACATTTTCTCTCATCATCTTCCTCTCTACTTCTTCTCCTTCTTCTTCTTGTTCTTCTTGATCTTCATTGTCTGCAAATAATCAAAGGACTTTGTTATTACAAAGTATAACAGTAAGAGAATGTTGGAATAATACTAACTATAATGTAGGCTTACTTTAATTGTAAGTTTGATAATGTGATCTACCCAGTTTTACGCAATCCCTACAGTTATGGACTTTAAATGCAATTCATTAGTTAATGAAATGAAAATATGGTTTTTGGCAATATCAAGTGTAGGTCTAATGGTATTGATCATGGCCCATAAGGAGGGGAACTTATCAAAAGTATAAAAAGTAAGGTCTCCTCCCCATTCTGGTACCCTTCACAAATCCTATTGTTTAGCCTACTGTCCAGAGAAGGAAAGGGAGATCTTGCCCACTTCAAATCTAGTCGATTTTCTTCTTGCAACTTTCCTTGTGAGATCTAATACGGGGGAGTTACGTATGCTTCCGCTGAATCCTTTCACATATCTCATTGTAGATTATTGTGTTTCAAACATGTTTATGCAATTGGATGATGTAGTCTTACAGGTTTCTCCAAAACTGGGATGGTACGCTACACAATACTTCAAGTCACAATATGTTTATACGGAATGAGATATTTATTCCACAAAAAAGAAGTGAGAGTTTTTTTTTTCGCCGTCGATCTTGGTTATCATTCATTACAAGAAGCAAAACTTCGGTTTATCTTTTACGTAAACTGACTAATAGCAGCTGTACATTTGAAAGAAAACTACTCCCATTATGGGCAATCCAAATCCTGGCCGATATATTCATGAATGATGAAAAAAAAGGTTATGCAATGGGTTATCATGATTTCTTACACTTGCCCCAAAGCACACAATAGAAAAAGACAAGATAAAAGGAGGTTAATAAAACCTTTAATTTTATATAAATAAGTAATATTTATAAACACCCATTACAGTTTATTAAAAAAAAAAACCCACACTCATCACAACATCAAACTAAGAAAGTGCTACATACAGGATTAAACAACCACACTTGTCCTAGATAGATACACAAATTAATTGTACTAAAAGGTTATAGAAAAAAACTTCAAATACCACAATAGGCTTTAATGGGACACTTGGTTTTATAACCCTCATCGGTGCGAAAGAAACGCAGCAATCCAATATGGTCAAGTGGCTTGTACATCAAAGGATGCTCCTCGTCAACAAGCTCTTCCGGTACTTGAATTATTCCATTGTTGAATGAAAACAGCCCCATTGAGTATCTATCCACCTTTCCATTCATAATCACTCGATGACTTGGCGACACTATTCTGTCATTGCTCCATGCCTACAACAAACTCAAATAATTTCATTATGTGCTCAAATAAATCATTTTTTCCGTGCTTAAAAATTAACTCACCATTAATGCATCACCAGCAAAGACGAGAAAAGATGAAGGGGATGACATGTCAACAAAGAGCTTCTGGCCATCTTTCATGTCCACTTCTAGACCATTAACTTGATTTTGATGAAGAATGGTTGTGAAGCTCTTGTCAGTATGAGTCACAAAACCCAAGTTTGGCTCATCTTCCTTGGCTACTCTATTTTTCAGGAGTCGAAGAAGGTAAGTTGTTGAACCAATATAAGAATCATAGTACCTGTCTACGCCATAGCTTTCAAATATCATTCTCGTCACCATTTGATCCAACTCTGCAGCTAGCTTTGCATATTCATGCACATGTTTACTAACCAAACCCAACAAATAGAAGATTAATTAACATACATATACGTACATATAAGTCATAACATATAAGATTATATACGTACCAGAAACTTTGATTCCCAATAGGCCACATGAGATTTGTAAAATTTTTTGTTTCTTCTAGAGATGTAGCATTATCAATTCCCATGCTTTCATGGAGAGGAAGTCTAGGAATTTGTCCGACGTAGCCATTTAACGGTTTCTCGTAGCGATTTTTCATTTTTGTTTGAGTAGGGAGATCAAACAAGTTTTTTAGGACACCAAAGACTGCATCATGGAGCTCTAGAGGAAGTTTATTGTACTCTACCAAGAAGCACCCATATTCTTCAAGTGCTAGCCTAACTTCATTAGAGGACTTGACCCATGAGCTTGAACCGGGCTTCAAACCTTTCTTGGTGAAGTCTAAAATAGGAATCTTGTGCTGCCCTTTAGAGCCCATGAATTGAGCTGTTAGTTTTCTTCTAGCAAGTGTTTTTGACAAAACCCAATGGTGAATTGTGTCTCTTATATATGGGGATGTAGTGGTTGCATTACAAGACAAAAATGAATAAATTATGTATTTTTTTTAGAATATGCTTGATTGTAAATTTTCTTATGTGATTATATAAATCAACTTAAATCACAACTTGAAAATGTGGTCCAGCACAATAATAGAAGAACACTCTTTGGAATTTTATGAAGGAGACAATGAATGAAATAATGCTTAATATAGATCCACTAATTCATGATTTCTTAATTCATATTAATTAGGAAATTAAATTACAAATAAAGGAGCAATCATTCTTTGAGAAGCACTAAATTAAAGAAAGAGAGAAGTGGACCACCTTAATTGTATAAGATTATTATTTTTTTCTAATTGTGACAATATAATAATGATTTATAATAATGTAAAGTAAATCATGGAAAGAAACTATAATAATGTTGAAACATCTCCGTCAACCATGTCTACAAGTCAAAATCATGAAACGTATATCCTAGCTAGCACCACCAATTATTTGAAGAAGAATATCATTGCCTTTTGAAGAGCTAGCATCAGCGAAGGAGTATGATACTTTGTTAGGATCTAAGGAATAACTCTACCCTAACAGTTAGGAGGGAGCAACTTCAATTTCTACGGAGTCCTTATATCAAATTATCATGTGTTTGTTTGATACGTGTAATTTGTGGACTATTGTACGAGTCTTTAGGTTTACCCAGTGCACAATATAAAGATAGCAATTGTGAGTTCCCATAACATACAAAATATATATGTACTATATTTTTAGGACCATAATTTGTTCGATTTTTCGTTATTTGGTAATATTTAGTTGATACAATTTTCTTAATAGATATGGGCATTTGGAAATCTAAATTTGGTGAGAGAGGTAATATTGCCTCATCAGCTAGCTTGTCCTCACACGATTTAAAAATATTAAAATTTTCATTGATCATATTTCTAAAGGAAAATAGGTGTGGTCCAATTTTGTATATAACTAATTAATCTTCCCTATGATTATGTCATTCATTCGTCCTATTCGTTCACAAGATATAGTTTTTATATAACTTCCTATTCTATGTATATATGTGGACAAAGCATAAACTTGTTAATCAAACAATAAAAATTTGCATGATCGTTGTTTTGTCGGACCATATGATGTTGGTCTACAAGCCATATACTATTTTATTTGGTAGTTCATCCTTCGAGATATTGTTGGTATTATTGTGAGAGCATCAAATTTCGTAGTTAGGTTCCTGTTGGCCTCTTCTACGTCTGAATAGGAGATCAATCGATCCAACTATTTTGGGTAGAAGTAATAAATGTAATGAGTCTATAGATTTTGAGCATGCCAAAATTTTCTGTCAGTCCAAAGAATTGATTGAAGGTTCTGCGCCAATTTGACTTGATACCAGACAAAGAACTTCAAATTTACCAAGTGTCATATGAGAAAAGCATAAATAAAATACAACAATCGGAATGAAAGCTTTTATATTGAATTGTTGAAAATAATACATCAATGGAATGTATTGAATTTGTCATTGAGAATACATTGCTGGAATGTATGAAAATACTTTACAAGCTAAAACAACATAATAGTTGTAGAGGCATAAATGAAAATAAAAAGGGCTTAAAACAGTTGACCGAAGTCATGCTAAAAAAACATAAAGTTGTAGAAATGGAGTTTGTGTTTAACGTGGGGTATTTTCTAATTCTGCTTCTGTCTATTCTTATAGGCCTTCAATATGTGATAGTGGTTGACTGGTAGATCATGGGGTAATGCTTGTTAATTTGCTGTTCTGGTTAATTGCCTAGATTTCCATGTTACTTCGTGTCTCAAAGTAAGTATATCAATGGTGATGTATTTAGATCATGGGCTTCATTCAAGTCAGTCATTGGGGAACAAATTACATGGGTGTCACCCCACTCACCTAAAAAAAATAGTTCCAAAGATAAATCCCTAGATTTTAGCCTTCTTGGACAATGCATTTTTCAGACATTCTGATTTTCAACAGCATAATCCTGGATTTTAGGCCACACAATATCATAATCCCTGCAATATGAATAAACGGTTAATATAAAATCCCCTAGGCTTGCCACGTGTCACCTGCTGATTTGTTGAGAGTATAAACCCCGCATACTATCACGTGTCATGATATGACTAGAAATCATATTTGGTACACACAATGTCCCCCGTAAATTTTCTTCTAATTTAAGGAGAAGAATTTGAGTTTGGTTTTAAATTTGGGCCTTATCCTTCAATTTTGAATTGAATTTCCCCATTTACTCTCCAACCAACTCATCACGCTAATTGACATATTGTCAGCTGACTCTTTAATTTCTCAATCAATTTTAATCTGAATATCTCCCAACAACTTTAAACCTCTTTTCCTTTTTTGCTTCTTCATCTTCCCTTCTCTTCATCACTCTTCCACATTCTTCTACTATGATGACAAACCCTAGTTTCTATCGTCTGCCTTCAAGCCATAGGTATTAGGTTCAAGAGATCATTGTCAAGTGGCACATGCATTGTGATAATCAAGTGGCACATGCAATGGCACAAAAATGTTATCTATAATAGTAAGTCTAGACATATTCATCATAGACACAATATTATTAGGTAGTTTCTCTCTAATGGAATAATTTTCACAGTCTTTGTGAAGTTCAAGAAAAACATTATGCATCCGTTTACATAAGGACTAACAAAAGATCAAATAAACTGCGCATCGAGGTAAATGGTGCTAAAAGCCTTATCTGAGTAGAAGAGTTATCTTGATGAATACGTAACCTATCGACTGGAGATCCCATAGATTAGGTTCAATATGACAATGTAAATTTTGAGATACTCAGAAGTAAGCACTCTGGAGTTAATCTATTCCCACTCCCTAGATGCACGAGTGTATCCTACATCGTTTATTTTGGATACACTATGCGTTTAATGATTCTTATATCTTAATCATTCAAGTAGAATATTGTAGGATACTCTTGATGGGAGAAGATCACCTATATGCGTGAAGAGTTGATCGTTTCTATGAAAGTCCTTAAGGATAGACTTCCTAAAGAATGCACGAAACCCAAGTTCAGGACTGAAAGAATGAATGCAATTGAGAACCGATCTTGATCTGAAGAGATATTGTGTGAGGTTTATTGTTTGAGCCTACACAAACAACCGGTGATTCAAGACTTTAGCCCATTGACTAGTTAAGTGTGACTGATAAACTTTCTCCAAAGAAGGTTCAGAGCGAAAGTTACCTATCTTAATGTAGTGTTTCTTCCCAGACATACTCAAACTTCCCGAGTCAAAAGAAGATATTTTATAGATCCATTAATGTGGGGGATTGTTGGACTCATTAATGGTGAATGACTCAATAACCCAAAGAGACAAGTGTGTCTTGCAAAAGTCCCACATTGGAAAGTTAGCAACATGTGTGCTAGTTTATAATAAGGAGTGTTGGATATACATTTGTGATTTGTGTCAAAAACTATAATAGAGTTGTCTTTTATTAGAAACTCTGTCTAGGTTTGTTTTGAAGGAATACTTGCATTTTACGCCTTTTAGTTTTAGATTTAAGGAAACTCCTTTTAATTAGGTTGGGTGATTGATTCCAACTTAGGAAACTAGAATCATAAGAGATTTGAAGCCTTAGGCGATTAGGGTTGTTGGGAAGATATATATATATATACTTGCCGTCCAAGACTCTCAAACCTATCAAAGTACTAGCTCAAAAAACAAGGCAGATTCTCTCAAAGCTTCGGAGTTTTTTGTTTCATGTTTCTTTGTGATTGTTGGAGAAGAACCTTGGCGTGAGACAGCTCGTGGTATAGTGTGTTACTTATTGGTGGTGTGCCAAATAACGTCTTCTCAACATTGATACTTTGGTTGCAGTCAAAGTATATCTAGCTAACATACTTGTTGGGGTTTGGAAAACATACACTGAATAGTTGATGTACTGAAGTATCTTAGGTTAGATTTCGTGCAATCTTTATTCACATAGTGGATTATTTTCAAGGTTGGTCGCTTGATAGACTCGAGGTTTTTCCCTGCTGGGTTTTCCTCGTTATTCTGGTGTGTTTTGATTGTTGTTTGCTTATTCCGCAAGTTCCATTAATTTGATTAACTGTTCTTGAACAAGAATGAACTTTCAATTGGTATCGAAGTAGGTAGTCAATATGGAATAGAAAAACAATCAAATTTCGCACTTTAATGGATTGAACTATTCATACTAGAAATCTCATATGAGAGAATATCTGAAGTCCATAGATGAAGGTTACAAAGCTCCAATGATTGATGGCACAAATGGTAAAAAGATTCCTAAACCTCTTGATACTTCGGTTAAAGCTGACTTAGACAGTGCAGGTTGGAATAGCAAAGCCATGAACTCTGTATTTGCTGCACTATCCATTGATAAGTTCAGAAGGATTTCTCATTGTGAGATTGCTAAAGAAGCTGGGATCTACTAGAAATTACACATGAAGGAACTATGTCTGTCAAGCTATCTAAATTGCAATGCCTCACCACACAGTTCGAAACTATTAGAATAGAAGGTGAAAAGTTCGATGAATTCTATGCAAAGCTAAGTGACATAATTAATACATCTTTCACACTAGAAGAGCCTATTCCTCCTAACAAGTTTGTTAGAAAAATTCTGAGATCACTGCCGAAAAGATTTCTAATGAAAGTTCCTGCAAAATTGATTTCTATATTGAGTTCAATAAAATTTCTTTTTTGCATTTTCATTAATTTTAATACAGTTGCTTTATTTGTATTTACGACAACAATATTTTGTATAGAAAATTTGAAGGAGTATGGATGAAACATGAATGTTAATGTTGATGTTCTTTGTAATAGTGTTAAAACAACACTTCACACTTTATATTATAAATATGAAAAGTTAAGTGGTATTCCTAGGCCTAATGGGATATAAGCTACGTTATGTTATTAATAGGTAGTCTAAAATTTGGAGGTGCATCATCACATTATGAACTTGTATTTGTATATGAGTTTTATAAGTTTTGAATGACAAAGATATATTGAGGTGATGGAAAACATATAAATTGTCCGGTATTTGCCAACATTATAATAAAAAGAAAATGATAATGAGAGCACTTAGGACACTAGATAAGGATGAAAAATGTACATTAGAATGTGAAAAAGATATGTACTTTGTCGCAACCGGGGTCACGACGCGGACCGGCGTTGGAGGATGAAAAATGTTTAGAGTCGCCACCAATTGATTTAAGGTGCAATTGGACACCGTAAAAACCTGCGAACCAGAGAAAAGGGTACGGGGATCGATTGAGTGTGGGGAAGGTGTTAGGCACCCCACAACTCCCGTTTGAAAAACGGTTACCCGGATTAATCTAATGGCTATCTTATGGAAACTTGCTCTTTGCAAGATATAATTGTTTTGAGAAAAAGGTTGGTATGAAAAATACTATCAACTTATGATAGCTTTGAAAAAGGGTTTGAAATAACACTTATCAACTTATGATAGTGTTTGAAAAAAGGTTTGGAATATTACTATCAACTTATGATAGTTTTTATTTGGAGATACACTACCCACTTTTGGTAGATTTAATTTTAAACATCAATTTATGGTATAAATGATAAAATGCCCTACCAACTTTTGGTAAGTTTGATTTTAAATACCAACTTATGGTATAAATGATTATATGTACTACCAACTTTTGGTAGGTTTAATTTTCAATACCAACTTATGGTATAAATGATCATTTGGAAAAGTTTCATTTATCGATTTAATCTTTTATTGCCAACTTATGGCAAATTCATAAGTGAAATCAAATAAGGTTCATAATCCAAATAAAGGAAATCAACTTATGATTTCCTTAATTGAAATGACCTATATTCAATTTTAAACTCATATACTTATAATAAATAAATAAAAAAAATCCAAATAATTAATGTTTAAGTTATACATGTTAATGTGAATGATGTACACAACATAAGGGCCAAATATACATATGAAAAATAAAACACAAAGAATAACTCAAACAAGATCCTAAAATTACTCAAACTCTCCTTGATCCCGACCCAAATAGAGTCCAACTCGATCCAAATGGAGTCAAGTCTAGTTTAAGTCCGAACCAAACCCAACCAGTGAAACATAAGAATGGAGTAAATGGATATCCAAACATAATAGCAAACCAAGCCCATATTTAAAGACTCACATACACATATAAACATATATGATAACATCATACACATATTCATCTCCAAACCATGATTACACACATATACAAATATAAACTCACAAACTTATGTACATATATACACATATACCAATGGGCGTCACACCATATATATATATACACACAAAACATATACAAACACATATGAACACATATAGATACAATCGAGTGGATCCATCATTACCCTAGATTAGTTCCTCATGCTAGATTTACACAACCAACAATTAATCTCACAAAATTCTAGAAAGAATATGTGAGAGAATTGTTGTAAAAAAGAAAATAAAAACTCAAGAACTCACTCTCTAATTCTTCTTCTCCTTTTGCCTCTTTCTCCTCTCCTTTAATGTTGTCTTGTGTCCTTCCCTCAATGTTATCTTGTGTTTTCTTTTTTTTTTCCTCCTCTTTCCCCTAGCTCTCTATTTATAGGAAATTAGGAGCTATCCATCCATTGAATGGCCAACCATGACAAAATAAGTGGAGTCACCACCATTGAATAACCAATTTGCACTAAGTAAGTGGATTCACCACCATTGAATGTAAATGGAGTCACCACCATTGAATTTAAGTGGAATCATCACCATTGAATTTAAGTGGAGTTGCACATCAATTTGCACTAAAATGATGGTGATGCATAGAATGATGTCAAGAGAGATATACATATATGTGCATATATGTATAGGTGGAAATAGTAATGGGTTTGACAAATCATGTGATGGGCTTTCAAATGATAATCAAGAAATTGGTCAAAATGGTAGTGGTCACAAGCAAATTAGTTCTTCATGAAATGGGCCAACAAATGTTGAATATAGGTTGGTATAAATTGGGCTAAGATATGAGTATTTGTGGGCTTAAGGATCCAAGAAAGAGAATATTTATGGGCTTATAGGTACAACAAATGTGTTTTTTTTGCATTTTTGTGTTTTTTTCATTTTTTGTATTTTTTGGTATTTTAGCCGGACGAAAATCGGGTACTACAGCTGCCCCCCTTTGTATGTCTTTTATGAAATAAAAGGCAAACAAAGGTATAGTCAACCGAGTTTCGTATGAGAATTAAAATGCACGGGATCACTATGGCCATTCCCGGCTTGGCCAAATATTTGTGCAAGAAAATAAAGGGGCACGGGATCACAAGGCCATTCCCGGCTTGGCCAAATATTGGTGCAGGAAAATAAAGGGGCACGGGATCACAAGGCCATTCCCGGCTTGGCCAAATATTTGTGCAAGAAAATAAAGGGGCACGGGATCACAAGGCCATTCCCGGCTTGGCCAAATATTGGTGCAGGAAAATAAAGGGGCACGGGATCACAAGGCCATTCCCGGCTTGGCCAAATATTGGTGCAGGAAAATAAAGGGGCACGGGATCACAAGGCCATTCCCGGCTTGGCCAATGTTTGGATTTTATGTAAGAAAATATCCATGAGTGTATGAACGTATGAAGAAAATTGTATCTTATTTTATTTTTCTCATTTTGAAAATTTAATTTTGGTTAATTGTCATAAGCATCATCACCCCTATCATCCTGTAATCATCCATCATGAGAAGACTGCGTCTTTGATTCCATCATGTCTTCAATCTGCCATGTTATCCTTGTTCTTGTATCTTTCATTATCTTTTTGTCTGATCTTTCCATCGATTTACTGTTTACATCTGATTTCCATCAAACCCGACGTACCTTTAATGCTAAACAAAATCTCCCTGGCCTCCACTAATGCCTTTTAACGACATTTAATTTCCTTTAGCTCCTTCACAGCCAAGAACTCCAAAATCTTTCAAGTTCCTGTTAAAAACAATATCCTAATGCACTTGTCATAATTCTTTTATTACTTTACTCAATTTCAAATAAATTCAATAGCATGGCGATGCTTGTACTACATGAGAATTTTACGCAAGCAATCAAAATTTTGATGAAAACAATCAATGAATTAGGAACTCAGAAATGAATGATCTCAGAGCATTTTATTAAAATGGATAGATAACAAGAGAAACTGATGAGGTACATATATGATTCCAGAAGGTTAGAAACAAAGGAAATAGCAGAAATCTCTACAGGATATAAATGGAATAATTTCGATTCCGCACAAAACTGCCCCAGTTTTGTGTGCACCCACTTTGCAATTATTGAATATGACTATTTCCATATGAAATTTCTTCCCCGCAGACTCATCATACATACCCCTGAATATAACCAATTCCTCTGTGTGCAGCCTTGCTATCTGTCATTCACTGTATTTCCCCATATTCTTCTCAAATTCTCATGAAGGCCTTTGCCAATTCTCTTTAATTGCTTTCTCCACTCATTTCTGATCTCAATGTTACTTGAAGCTCCTAGGAAGGGTTTTCACTTTAGTAGAGACCTTTCTTTTTCCCTAATTTTGCCTGAAGCGTCCACAAGGGGTTTTCACTCCAGCGGGATTTTTATTGCTCTAATTTTTGCCTAGACCGCCCTTTCGGGTTTTCAATCTAGCGAGCTTTTTCTCTGTTTTTTTTTTTTGTTTTTTTTTTTTTTTTGCTATGGATAATACTTTTTGATTGCGTCTGCATTCACCGGATTAGGCAGCTCTTCTCCATCCATTCTTGTCAAGATTAATGCCCCTCCTTCAAAGGCTTTCTTCACCACATATGGTCCCTCATAATTCGGTGTCCATTTCCCTCGGTGATCCTTTTGAGCCGGCAAGATCATCTTCAACACTAAATCTCCTTCCCTGAAACTACGAGGTCGAACTTTCTTATTATGTGCTTTCATCAATCTTCTTTGATACAGTTGCCCTTTACAAATTGCTCTTAATCTTCGTTCTTCAATCAAATTCAACTGCTCGTATCTCATTCGAGTCCATTCCGATTCTTCCAAACCCACCTCCAGAACTACTCGAAGGGATGGAATCTCTACTTCAATAGGCAAAACTGCCTCCATACCATACACCAAAGAGAAAGGAGTCTCCCCGGTAGATGTGCGTATTGATGTCCGATAACCATATAGAGCAAAAGGGAGCTTCTCATGCCAATCTTTATAATTCTCTGTCATCTTCCCAATAATCTTCTTGACATTCTTATTTGCCGCTTCGACAGCCCCATTCATCTTCGGACGGTATGGCGTCGAATTATGGTGACTAATTTTGAATTGGTCACAAAAATCCTTCACCATTTTGCTATTGAAATTCGTGCCATTATCAGTGATAATTCTTTCTGGGACTCCATATCGACAAACAATCTCTTTTCTCATAAACCGAACCACCACACTACTTGTCACACTAGAATACGAAGTAGCCTCCACCCATTTGGTAAAATAATCGATAGCAACCAAAATGAAACGATGCCCATTAGAAGCCTTCGGCTCAATTGGACCGATGACATCTAATCCCCACATGGAGAAAGGCCATGGTGATGTCAACACATGTAACGGATTAACTGGAACATGTGTTCTATCTGCATAGATCTGGCAATTGTGGCATCTGTTTGCATAACTTATACAGTCCCTCTCCATGGTTAACCAATAATACCCTGCACGAATAATCTTTCTTGCCATTGCATATCCACTGGAGTGAGTACCGCATATGCCTTCATGAATTTCCTCCATTATTTGTTTAGCCTCAGCAACATCAACACAGCGCAAGAAAACTATCCCATCATTCCTTTTATAAAGAACATTTCCACTTAAGAAGAAAGATCCTGCCAATCTCCTGATGGTACGCTTATCATTCTCTGATGCTCCTAGTGGATATTCTTTCTTCTCAATGTACTGTTGAATATCATGATACCACGGTTTACCATCAGGCTCTCTCTCCAAATTTGAACAGTAACCTCGAACTTCTCGTTTCTTGATTTTAATCACCTGCACTTCCCCTTTTGGGTCTATATCAAACATTGCCGCCAAAGTTGCCAAAGCATCCGCTATTTGATTCTCCTCTCTTGGGATATGATCAAACTCAACCCAATCAAAAAACTTGACTAACTTTTTGATATGTTGGTAATATGGAATGAGCTTGTCATCTTTGGTTTCCCATTCATCATTCAATTGCCTAATCACCAACTGTGAGTCACCATAGACATGTAGCCTCCTAATCCTCATATCAATTGCAGCTTGAATTCCCATCGTACATGCTTCATACTCAGCCACGTTGTTAGTACATTCAAAATACAACTTAGCTGTAAACGGTATAACATTCCCTTCGGGTGATATCAACGCTGCACCAATTCCACATCCCCTGATATTAGAAGCACCATCGAACAACATAGTCCATTTTGCCAAATCCTTCTGATTCTCCTCTTCTATTAACACAGCCATGACATCAATATCTGGAAATTTCATATCCATAGGCTGAGCATCCTCAATCGCTCCATCTGCCAAATAATCTGCTATTGCACTCCCTTTGATTGCCTTCTGTGTGACATACAAAATATCATATTCTGATAATAACATCTGCCATTTAGCTATCCTTCCCGAAAGTGAAGGTTTCTCAAAAATGTACTTGATCGGATCCATCCTGGAAATCAGCCACGTCGTATGATAAAGCATATACTGCCGAAGTCGATGTGCTGCCCAAACCAATGAGCAACAAGTCTTCTCCAACATCGAATAATTTGCTTCACAACAAGTAAACTTCTTGCTTAAGTAATAAATGGCATGCTCTATCCTTCCCAGAGAATCATATTGCCCGAGCACACATCCCATTGAACTATCCGAGACAGTCAAATAGAGAATAAGCGGCCTGTCAGCCACCGGAGGCATCAACACTGGAGGACTTTTCAAGTATTGCTTGATCTTTTCGAATGCTATCTGACAATCTTTGTTCCACTCAGTAGAGTTACTCTTACGCAACAATTTAAAGATAGGTTCACAAGTAGCCGTCAACTGTGAAATGAATCTGGCAATGTAATTCAACCTTCCCAAGAAACCCCTAACTTCCTTTTCTGTCCGAGGGGGTGGCATCTCCAAAATCGCCTTCACTTTATCAGGATCTACCTCAATTCCTTTTCTGCTTACAATGAAACCCAACAACTTCCCCGAGGTTGCCCCAAATGTGCACTTAGCTGGATTCAACTTCAATTGATGCTTCCTTAATCGATCAAACAACTTCTGGAGATTCACAATATGATCTTCACCTTCTTTGGATTTTGCTATCATATCATCAACATATACTTCCACTTCTCTATGCATCATGTCATGAAACAAAGTGACCATGGCCCGTTGATAAGTAGCACCAGCATTCTTTAGACCAAACGGCATGACTTTATAGCAAAAGGTTCCCCAGAGGGTAATAAAAGTCGTTTTCTCACGATCCTCTGGTGCCATCTTGATCTGATTGTAACCCGAAAATCCATCCATGAAAGAGAAAGTAGAATGTCTAGCTGTATTATCCACCAAAATATCGATATGGGGAAGAGGAAAATTATCCTTCGGGCTTGCACGATTGAGATCTCTATAATCGACACACATCCGAACCTTACCATTCTTCTTAGGAACAGGTACAATATTTGCCACCCATTCAGGGTATCTAGCCACCGCTAAAAAACCAGCATCAAACTGTTTCTTCACTTCATCTCTTATTTTTAAAAGCATATCTGCCTTCAATCTCCTTAGCTTTTGTTTCACTGGGGTACATTCTGGAATCAATGGCAACTTGTGGACAACAATACTTGTATCAAGACCGGGCATGTCCTGATAAGACCATGCAAATACATCCTGGTAATTATGCAATAAATCTATCAATTTCTTTTTATTTTCTCCTTCGAAGGCCGCTCCTATCTTAACCTCCTTTTTCTCCATCTCAGTTCCCAAATTAACAACCTCAGTTATCTCTTGGTGCGGCTGTATTAGTTTCTCTTCTTGATTGACTTGTCTTAACATTTCCGGTAAAATCTCAATTTCTTCCTCTATTTCATAGTCAGATTCAACATTGCTAATGGGTGCATCAAAATCTGGTTCATTAAGTTCGTCATCTTCGTTATCATCATTTTCAATCCTGTGAAAGAAATGAATAATAATAAAAAAAAGAGGTTTTGAGAATGGAGAACAAAAACTCAAATGGGAATGAAGAAAAATGACAAAGGACTTCATTTCATGGAAAAGGAAATATGTACAAAGATAGACCATGCAATCGCCATACTATAAAATTTATTGAAAGCAAAGTAAAGCATGCTCATTACAAAAGACCCAAAACGAAGGCCGTGAGCTGGGCCCACGATGGTAGTGCACTCGGGATTACTCTTGCAGGTTCTTGAGAGATACTGGGAGCTCCAGACTGGTCCAGTTGCCTAATTTGAAATTTGAAGGACGTGAGATGACAAAGCAAGGTCTAGCAGCCGAACTCTCTTCCTCTTCCACCACAGCAACCTGGAACTCTTCAAACTGATCACATATATTTGTCAAAATTGCCCCAGTTGCCTCAGTCGAGTTTTCAAATGGCAGCTTTCCAAAAACTGCCCCAGTATCAGTCAAACTCATCTTGTTCTGCAACCCTCCATACACAAAACTGTCATAAAGCCAGGGAATCGGTTTCTTTTCAACTTCCAGTTCCTTTCCTTCCAAGCGAGCAAACCTCTTTGCCTGCTTTTCTGCTTGCATACGGTTCCTGTCAACCCTAGTTGGCTTATAACCCAAACCCCAACGTTCTGGATGTTTCACCATTTCTACTGGCTTTTTAATCCCCTGTCGATTCCTACCAAGTCCTTCTCCTGGGCGAAATCCCTTTTTCAACATAAATCTTGCTACATTCTTCGTAACCTTGGATACTTGTGGCATTAGGGGAGAAAGTCCTTCCTTCACATAGCTAGCACTAGCAATTTCAAAAGATTGGAATGAACTCTCAATCCCCTCCGTCGGAGCATCAATAGGAGAACTATTAGACAAGCTGGCAACCATCCATTCGGACTGACCCTTTACTATATAAACCCTTCCATCATAAACAAATTTGAGCATCTGATGCAATGATGATGGAACAGCTCCCGCAGTGTGAATCCAAGGTCGTCCCAACAGACAACTATAGGTTGGTGAGATATTCATTACGACAAATGGCACATTGAACGTTACACTTGCAACTTCTAAAGGTATTTCAATTTCTCCCATAATTTCTCTACGAGTTCCGTCGAATGCCCTCACTACCATTGGTACTTGTCTTAAATAGGATCTGTCAATTGGCAGCCTCTCAAAAGTCTCCTTTGGTAAAATATTGAGAGATGACCCATTGTCCACCAAAATACTTGCCAATTCCTTTCCACGACACATGGCTGAAATATGCAAAGCTTTGTTGTGCCCCATCCCTTCAATCGGAATATCATCTTCAGTAAAGGACAACAAATGGGAAGCCAACACATTTCCCACAATGCCATTGAAAGAGTCTGTAGGAATTTTGTCTGATACATACGCTTGGTTTAACATTCTTATCAGGACTTGTCGATGTGGTTCAGAACTCAATATCAACTCTAAGATCGAAATCTTTGCAGGGGTTTTCTTCAATTGATCCACTATCATGTACTCACTCTGCCGAATAATTTTTAGGAATTCTTGAACTTCAATATCAGTTACAACTTTCTTTTTCTCTTCTGGACGTACAAAAAGATCTTCTCCTGGAATAGAACCTGACCCTTCAACTTCAGGTATTGCTTTCCCTTTCCTTTTACGCTCAGCTTCAAGATCCACCACTAGATTTCCTTCTCTCTCATTTTTGGCGTAACATCTCCCACTTCGGGTAACTCCACTGACACCAGAAACATTATCTACCATTTCTCCCTGCTTTCCACTAGCTCCTACTTCATAATTCCATGGTACAGCCTTGTCATTTTTGTATAAAGGATCTATCCTTGGAGCCATAGTCACTGGCTTGTCCTCTGTAGAGTATTGTAGAACAAAAGGTTTCACACAATTCGGCCTTGGTCCTTGATAGTAACCCCCTAGGACATTGACATAGCCCTCTCGACTTTCTCTTTCTTCAAAAATAATTCTCCTCAAATCCATCAATTCTTGAACTTTTTTTCGAAAGCCACAACAATTCTCAATAGCATGTCCCCTTTGTCCTTTATGGAACTCACAAGCCTTCATGGCGTCAAAAAGTCCATATTGAATGGGCGTATCCACTGCTACCTCCTCAACCAATCCCTCTTTCCTCAACACCATAAACAACTGGCCCAACGGCATCACAATCTCTGAGACCCATCTTTTTGTAGCACATAATTCTTCAATGGCATTCACACCCTCCTTCTCATGATTAGGCAATGGGTTGTTGTTGACATTTGGTTTGTTGATTGCATTAAGATCCAGCCATTTCGCTTCAATCATCCCCTGGACTATCCTTTTGAATGGTAGACAATTTTCAGTTGAGTGTCCGGGTGTACCTCCATGATATAAGCATGTGGTATTAGGGTCGTACCAATGGGGATATGGAGGTTGGTGGACCCGTCCCGGAACAGGAGCCACTGCTCCTTGCGCTTGAAGTTTCGTGAAACATTCAGCATAAGTTATGGGCAAAGGATCAAAATGCTCAACGGGCCTTCTAGGTCTTTGGTTTTGGAAATTTAGACGAGGGCTTTGGTAAGTGTTTGGGTTTTGGAAGTTTTGGTAAGTGTTTGGGTTTTGTGGGTATTGATTGGGTGATGGTGCATTGAATCGGGGTGAATAAGGATTTTGGGTGTGGTTATGGTTATAGTAGGCTCCTGGACTTGACATCCTTGGAGCATTGCTTCTAGGGCGATAGTCTGAAGTAAGTGCACCAAAAACGGCGGAGTCAAAATTCACAGAATGCACTTCAGTCTTTTTGCCTTTACTTCCTTTGGCTGGGTCCAATTTATCAAGGGTGGGATAATGTAGAGTACCTCTCTTCATACATCGTTCAACTCGTTCTCCTGCCTGTATCATATCAGCTAAGTTATTATGGCCACCTCCCGCCAAATTGGACGTATAAGGCTCTTGGAGAGCGTCAATAAAAGCATTCAACAGGTCCTTCTCTGATAGTGGCGGAATTATCTGGGCTGCCAAATCCCTCCATCGATGAGCAAATTCCCTAAAGCTTTCCCCACTCTTCATTGCTGTGTTCTGCAGATCGTAAATGGTAGGGATCTTCTCTTCATTATGCTTATACTGCTTCATAAACAATTCAGCCAAATCCTCCCACGAAGCTACTAATGAAGGATTGAGGGTATTGAACCACCTTTGAGCTGCCCCAGTCAGACTATCTTGGAAATAATGCATCAATACTTTCTCATCACTTGCATATGGCTGCATACGCCGACAATACATCGTTAAATGATCCAAAGGAACTCCCGTGCCATCAAACAAGCTAAATTTTGGTAGTACAAAATCATGCGGAATATTCAAATTCTTCACCAGGCACAAATTGATTGGGTTCAACATTCCAGAAATATTAAAACCTTCCATGGCCCTCAATCGTTTTTCCAACTTCTTAATTGCGTCCATTGAACTACTTTCTTCCTTTTGAACTCCTTCAGTCATTACTCCGCTAGTGAAAACTCCCGCGGTATCAGCACCGATTGGGAAAGAATTATCATGCACATGAGTCTCGATTGGATGAATATACACCGGGTTCTGAATAGTTGCCTGTTGGGCAGCATATTGATGTTGATGCAAACCAGGCAAAGGTTGGGTGCGAACAGGAGTAAACCCGGGTGGGTAATTTGATATTTCCTGGTGCGGACGATTCTCTGGAACCTCCAATGCTTCAGGATTTTCAGCTATTCCTTTCCCCTTCATCAATAACGCCATACTTTTCACCAATACGGCCATCTGCTCTTTTAATTCTGCTATATCCTGACTCTGACTCTGTTCCCCTATTTCATGCTCCATATTCTCAGCAATTTTGGATTGCAGACGAGTTTGATAGGGGTGACGATGTTGCTTCTGGAAAGCTATGATTAATGATGCACTAAAACCCCCTAATTTAAAAAAATGTAATAAGGTTAGTTTTCTTGTTTTGTTATTTTTCTTATGCATGTTTGTGTGTGAATCCTATACAGTCATTGCAATTTGAAAAGACAATAAAGACAAAACATCATTTCATTGCCCTGAAAATAAAATGAATCCCTAGTTTGGAAACCCTCCATGCTGAAGCCCTCCAATTATTTCTAGGTCCTTGCGAAGATTGGCCAAGAATTGTAGAACTTTCCCAAATTCTGGCCCCTGAAGCACTTCAATTTGGCTCAACTTTGTAGCTTCTTCCTCATAAGCAATAGCCCATGCAGACAACTTCGTCACTTGGCACATTGTCATCTCAATCTGACGGGTAAGCGTAGATCGTGCCTCACGATTCTCTACAAGCCCATCAAGTAATGCCTCATTCTCATCTGCTAGCCTGACCATCTCAGTCTGGTTCTGGTTTAGCAACTCTTGGTGTAACACTCTTAGCCGCTTAATTTCTTCGTTCGTTCTTCGCATGGCTGCTTCCATTGTGACATTTGCTTGCTCACTTATTTGGTGTTGGGACTTCCAAGCTTTAAGTTCCTCTAATGCATGTGACATCTCCGCTTTTGCCCTTTGGATTTCAAATTTCATCTGTAGGTTATTTAATTCCAACTGCTTCCTCTTCTTACTCACCCTTTCTAGTTCTTTCATTCCCTCCATCTCTTGTATCTTTGCTTGAGAGAGCTCTTCTTGTGTTAACTCATACTTCCTTTTATAGCTTTCGGCTTCTTGAGTCATTCTCAGTAACGTTTCTTTCAAATTCTGATTCTTCATAGTTAAGTCTGTGAATTCTTCAATGTTAGGCCCTTTCCTTCTGTGACCCGTATGCTCATTTCCTTGAAACTTCATTTCCTTTTCCTCTACTATATTCTGAGGTACCCTTGTTCCTTCCTTATGGGTATTTCCTCCTTGGATATGATCTCCTGAAATAGTTTTGCCCCTCTTCTCATGCCACTTAAAATAAATTAGGGTACCATCGGATGTGTGCTTGCCTCGATTCGTAATCTTGAGATGTTTCCATGCTTGAAGTATCTTTCGTACCCTAGGTACAATCAACTCCAAATCTTCTCCATCATCATAAGAAAAATCAAGATCTAATAACCCATGTGTTGCTGGAATACAAGGATTGGACCCTATTTGCCTAAATACTAATGCTGGTGCTTGGCTGACAGCTCCCCACGGGCCTAAAAGAGGGACCCAAGGAAAATCTCCACACCTATATAGAAATGTGTCAAGCAAAAACCAGGGTGCTTTTCCTTCTACACTGCAAACATCCAGGGATTGCAAGAACTTTTCCCATTCTCCAATATTTGGGTGGCCAGGTTTCCACTTTGCCTCTATGAACTCCAATATCGGTCTCCTTTCTGGCCGCGTGTGATCCTTAAAACCAATCTTTGGAAAATCAAGCTCCCTACAGTATTTGATGTGACTTACTAACCATATTCCGAGCAAAGCTGAACATCCATTGAACCTTGCTTTTATATTACGACGACAAAAGTTGAGAGAACGAATCGTTTCACATATTATTGCAGGAACTGGGTTCACACCGCGATCTACCTGATTAAAAAGCTTGATCACTCTCCCTTCCACATATCCTTGAGTGCAAGGAAATAATATAGCTCCATATATTGCAAGTGCCAATGCTGACTGTCCCAATATTGTCTTCGGCTTTCCCTCTACATATTTCATCAACTCCTCAATTGGAAAACACCACTGGCTCCCTTTGAATGAACCCATCCTCTTGACATTCTCAATCTCACATCTCAACATCTTGGCAATAATTTTTTCAGCTGACATGTTTTCTTGGAAGTAATACATTTTCGTATTATGAGGCTCCAATTGTAGTAGCTGAGCATATTCCTCAATTGTGGGTGTGAAGTCTATCTTCCCAAATGTGAAGCACCTGTATGCCGGATCCCAATATGAAATAGCTGCTTGAAGCAATGTCATTGGTGTATCGACCCTTAGCAGACTCCCGATGAGACCATACTTTTTTGAGAACTCCGAACTCAAATGCGGACTTACCCTTGCCCATAAACTTATCAAATGTGGCAATGTGTGACTCTTAAATTTTGTCTTCATTACCCTTGGTAATAAGACATCCTCCTTCAAACTATCTCCATGATTGGATTGCATTCTACTCAACTCATCTCTTACGTCATAGATGTCCACTTTTTCATATATGGAAACTCTTGGCGCCATCCCGTTTCAATTGAAAGATGTTTTGACAATATTATCAAACCAGATTGCAATGACTGTGCCTATGTGAATTCCATGGGAAAAGAAACCAATAATGAAAATTACAATTAAAAATGTGTACAACAAAACATCAACGACAAATGAATAAATCACACAAAAATAAAAAAAATGTCATTATACGGGGTAACCTAAATTTCTGGAGGTTTCGGACATGGATCTAGGGTTTTATAAAGTGCTTGGGTAAGTTTATCTAACTATTCCGCGAGGCCCCAGATCATGTTGCTTTTAAAATCCCAACTATTGGGACAAAAGCTCCTCCCTTAACTTTTAAGGGAAGTCGATCCGGTGAGGATATCTTCCACTACCCATGCGGAGACGAAATCTCACGAGAATAGTGGTCAACCCTCTCTAATACTAAAGGTAGAGCCCAGCTGGTAGGCTACAGTGAGTGTAAATGTATGAGATGACAAATACTTTACCACAACAAAATAAATCAACATATCTGCCATATAAAGGAAACAAACAATTAATCATACAAAAAGAAGTAACCGTAGCCAATCAGTTTAATCATATGGGCTTGACCCTCTTAGGTTTAAAAAACCTGGTGTTCCCCAGCAGAGTCGCCAGTTGTCGCAACCGGGGTCACGACGCGGACCGGCGTTGGAGGATGAAAAATGTTTAGAGTCGCCACCAATTGATTTAAGGTGCAATTGGACACCGTAAAAACCTGCGAACCAGAGAAAAGGGTACGGGGATCGATTGAGTGTGGGGAAGGTGTTAGGCACCCCACAACTCCCGTTTGAAAAACGGTTACCCGGATTAATCTAATGGCTATCTTATGGAAACTTGCTCTTTGCAAGATATAATTGTTTTGAGAAAAAGGTTGGTATGAAAAATACTATCAACTTATGATAGCTTTGAAAAAGGGTTTGAAATAACACTTATCAACTTATGATAGTGTTTGAAAAAAGGTTTGGAATATTACTATCAACTTATGATAGTTTTTATTTGGAGATACACTACCCACTTTTGGTAGATTTAATTTTAAACATCAATTTATGGTATAAATGATAAAATGCCCTACCAACTTTTGGTAAGTTTGATTTTAAATACCAACTTATGGTATAAATGATTATATGTACTACCAACTTTTGGTAGGTTTAATTTTCAATACCAACTTATGGTATAAATGATCATTTGGAAAAGTTTCATTTATCGATTTAATCTTTTATTGCCAACTTATGGCAAATTCATAAGTGAAATCAAATAAGGTTCATAATCCAAATAAAGGAAATCAACTTATGATTTCCTTAATTGAAATGACCTATATTCAATTTTAAACTCATATACTTATAATAAATAAATAAAAAAAATCCAAATAATTAATGTTTAAGTTATACATGTTAATGTGAATGATGTACACAACATAAGGGCCAAATATACATATGAAAAATAAAACACAAAGAATAACTCAAACAAGATCCTAAAATTACTCAAACTCTCCTTGATCCCGACCCAAATAGAGTCCAACTCGATCCAAATGGAGTCAAGTCTAGTTTAAGTCCGAACCAAACCCAACCAGTGAAACATAAGAATGGAGTAAATGGATATCCAAACATAATAGCAAACCAAGCCCATATTTAAAGACTCACATACACATATAAACATATATGATAACATCATACACATATTCATCTCCAAACCATGATTACACACATATACAAATATAAACTCACAAACTTATGTACATATATACACATATACCAATGGGCGTCACACCATATATATATATACACACAAAACATATACAAACACATATGAACACATATAGATACAATCGAGTGGATCCATCATTACCCTAGATTAGTTCCTCATGCTAGATTTACACAACCAACAATTAATCTCACAAAATTCTAGAAAGAATATGTGAGAGAATTGTTGTAAAAAAGAAAATAAAAACTCAAGAACTCACTCTCTAATTCTTCTTCTCCTTTTGCCTCTTTCTCCTCTCCTTTAATGTTGTCTTGTGTCCTTCCCTCAATGTTATCTTGTGTTTTCTTTTTTTTTTCCTCCTCTTTCCCCTAGCTCTCTATTTATAGGAAATTAGGAGCTATCCATCCATTGAATGGCCAACCATGACAAAATAAGTGGAGTCACCACCATTGAATAACCAATTTGCACTAAGTAAGTGGATTCACCACCATTGAATGTAAATGGAGTCACCACCATTGAATTTAAGTGGAATCATCACCATTGAATTTAAGTGGAGTTGCACATCAATTTGCACTAAAATGATGGTGATGCATAGAATGATGTCAAGAGAGATATACATATATGTGCATATATGTATAGGTGGAAATAGTAATGGGTTTGACAAATCATGTGATGGGCTTTCAAATGATAATCAAGAAATTGGTCAAAATGGTAGTGGTCACAAGCAAATTAGTTCTTCATGAAATGGGCCAACAAATGTTGAATATAGGTTGGTATAAATTGGGCTAAGATATGAGTATTTGTGGGCTTAAGGATCCAAGAAAGAGAATATTTATGGGCTTATAGGTACAACAAATGTGTTTTTTTTGCATTTTTGTGTTTTTTTCATTTTTTGTATTTTTTGGTATTTTAGCCGGACGAAAATCGGGTACTACATACTTTAAGTTTAAAATATTAGATGAGAGAGTATTCATCACACATGTCATACTATGATATGCTATAATCAATCCTTAACAAGTGCCCTTAGGACACTGATGTAATAATTCTCGTAAGTACACAAAAGTCTACGAATAGCACAGTGTATACAAGTACGAGGTCGATCATACCGACATTAGTTTAATCTAATTATTGTACCTAACATAATGTATGATTGAGAAAAAAGTAGTAGAATGATTGATGTAAAGAAAATAAGCAAGCAATGAAATAAATTTTAGATTTTTGCTATTGAGAAGAGAAGAATACAAGGGTACTGATTTCACCTAATAATTGCATTACAAGCATTCAATCAACAAGCACATGATTTATCATTCCAATTCAATGGTTGATTCTTTCTTAAATATGTTGGTTCATTCCTTCATGGTGCCAACAAATATCATTAAACAATGAACTAATCATGGTTGTTCAAAGTCATTAATCCAAAGCTAATAACTCATTACGATCTAAAGGACTATAACAACCAACCAATCCCCTAAACCATGTTCTCGACATTCGACTATTGATTTCTCTAATTTTAGTTCTACTAAGACACGTGAATTATGTCAGTTCCTTAGTCCTAGCTAGATGAGCCTAATTGCATACCCAATTGGTGATCAAGCATTCAAATAAACAATAGATTATAAGCATGGAAATTAAACACAAGAATTATTGAACCAAAATCATGCACTCATAAAATTAAATAACTTGTAATATTCAGGCTAAGCTACATCAAACCCTAGCAATAAGGTTTAGTTACAACCCATCATCCAAGAACCAAAAAAAAATTCAAAAGGAGAACATATAGAGAAGATGAAGAAATTCCCATTGAAATTGATGGAATTGAAGTTGGGAAGTAAGTCTTGATTCTTTGAACCCTTGCAAAAGCTTAGAGAGAAGGAAGTTCGCTATCCAAAAAACCCAAAAAAATATAGTGTGTTCCTATATTTCATGGCCCCTTTTTATATACTAGGGTTTAGAAATTAGAAAAAAGAGATATAAATCTACAATTTTTTTCCATTGGGGAGTGCTGGAGCGGTCCAAAAATAGATTTCTGGTGTAATTGTGTAATTTTCCAGCACTGGACCACCCAGGAGCGCCTAAAAACAACCATTCTGGCATTTGAATGTCTTTTTGCGTTCGTCGGAGGACCTATGAACGCTGGAGCGGCCATCTAATGCATTTTTTAGCTCGATTAAGTTGTTTCTCCGCCTCTTTGCTCCATACCTTCGCTCCAATTCTCCTACAATAAAAACACAAGAAATTTGAATATTATCAACTCAATTCCATCAAAAAATACCAAGAACACAATGTAATTAAGAACAAAAGTGTGGTAAAATAAATGCACATTAGACATCCATTATCAATATTAGTGTTTCGAGAGGCGAAAATGTTGTACTGATTTAAAATAAGATAGCACTTGACATGGTCCAATTTATTGTTTGTGGGGGGTTAAGTAATCTTTTGATAACAGAAATATACTCAAGAATTCATTTTGGTCACCCAAAGATCAAACGTTCTAAGTTAGTCACTCAAAAAAAATTTTACTACACTTTGACCACTCGAGCAGATTATGGGTATTTAGGGAAGTCAATGCGTTGGTGTGTCACATTGACCATCATGACACCATTTAATTCTGCTTAGCTGGCATGACGACATCAGAAGGAAAAATTCTCGAAATTTAAACTAAATAATAAATAATCACATCAAAATTAAATAGAAAATAGAAAATTCCTCAACATCTCTATCTTCTCTGGGCTCCTCTTTGACCACATCAATGAAAGTGACGGTCAATCGAGTGCACCATAAATGAAAGTAACGGTCGTTTCTGAACAGGACACAACGTTCGTTGTTCTTGGAATTTTGTGAATTAATTCAATTTTGTGAAGGAAGCAAATAGTGTACCTGAAAGGCTTGGTGAAGAAGTTCGGCGGCATAGGCAGGGTTAGAGTGTTGCAAAACCATAGAGGGCCATTGGGGTGGTATATTCACTGGCAAGATCCAACCCAGGATTGTTTTGGTCAATTATGTAAGCCCTTATGTCAGTGGTCATGTTGTCTGGTAGGCAGGCTATCAATCTACATAAGCAATTGTAGTGAATAAAATTTGTTCACCACGTTGACCAAACACTCCTCAATGTTGTTAGGGCCTGTTTGGATGACTGCTCCTTCGTAATGCGACTGCCCTTATCCTGAAAACAAAGATTGTAAGTTGGCCCAAAGGTCTTTGTTCGATTGTAGGCATTCCAACGCTCAAGTTAGCTTTCAAGACAGTCACTAGCCAGAGTAATCACAATTAGAGCATAAAGAAAAAATACCTTAAGGCTTTCCCTCCTTCTATAGTCGAAGAGTTCTATTCCTTGTATAACTCTATCAGAATAATTTTAGGGATTTCTTCCAATCAATAAATTGCCTGAGCCACGTGTCCTTCTCGGAATATTCCTCACATTTGCCCCCCCAAAGGCCTGTTCAGTCTAGGCTAGTTACATTCCATGTTTGTGTGCTTGACTTCCTTCTTGAGTATTTAGTCATACCTTACTCCTTTGATTATATATATTCTTGTCTTTCATGTGTGATGCACTTCTTCACAACTTAGGCAAAACCTGACATAACCGAGCTTAGTCCCACTCAATCCGGATCTCTCGTAGTCTGGCCAAGTGGCGTCGTTGCAGTTCGGCCACGCACAACGCGCGTGTACTTCGATAGTTCGGTGAGGACCCGATCTGGTACAGTAGAGCTACAAGCAACTTAGCCTGGCCTAGCAACCTTTCGAAAATAGCCCGTGCACAGTCTGGCCTACCATTGCATAGGTTGTCTATCTGTTCGCTGCTCAATTTAGTCTCACCAGTGCGAGACTGCCCCCCACACCAGTTCAATTGTGCCAATACGGGTCATCATTGACTCAGGCCAGCTCCCATAAATCCGGCCTTCACCCAGCTTTTGCCCACCTTCGGTTCAGTCGTGTCATTCCCGTGAGTCTATCCACAGCCGTAGGTTCAGCCACACACGATGTCCAATATAGCAGTTGTCTTACACCTATTGGACTCATTTTGGGCATCTCACTATAAATTATGAGGTTGGACTCTTGGACTATTCATATTGATATTGATGATGACTCTTTGACCATCGAGGAGACCGGCTAAGATGGCCTGACTGAAGGTGGCCTGGAACCGAGCCCTGCTCATGATCCTCGAGTGGTTCAGTCTTTAGTTGTGCCCGATTAGGTTCATGATGACGGCGTCGACCCCGTAGCTTAGCCTTTCAGTTTATCTGTTCATGTATTTGGGGTATTAGTTTGGATTTTTGTGCCAACTTTATCAGCTTAATGAAGATTAGTGCATCTTCATTTTTATTTTGCTTGTCAAATTTTTTTTAATTATTTTTGGCCATTTGGCCTATCTGAGCGCGTGGCCTATTCGAGGACTTGACCTAGCTGATTGGCCTTTCTAAGGGCTAGGCCTAGCTGATTGGCCTTGCTAAGGATTTGGCAGTCATGAGGACTTGCCCTAGCTGATTGGCCTTCTTCAAGACTTGGCCTTTCTGATGACTTGGTCTAGCTGAGGACTTGGCCTAACTGATTGGTCTTCCTTAAGACTTGGCCTTTCTAAGGACTTAGCCTAGTTGAGGATATGGCCTGGCTGAGGACTTGACCTAGCTGATTGGTCTTCCTCAAGATTGGCCTTTCTGAGGACTTGGCCTAGCTGATTGGCCTTTCTGAGGAATTGACCTTCTTGAGGATTTGGACTAGCTAATTGGCATTCCTCAAGACTTGGCCTTTCTAAGGACTTGGCCTAGCTGAGAACATGGCCTACTTGATTGGCCTTTCTGAGGATTTGGCCTAGCTGAAAACTTGGCCTAGCTGATTGACCTTTCTGAGGACTTGACCTAGCTGATTTGCCTTCGTCAAGACTTGGCCTTTCTAAGGATTTGGCCTAGCTGATTGGTCTTTTAGAGGACTTCGCCTACCTTATTGACCTATCTTAGGATTGGGCCTAGTTGAGGACTTGGCATAGCTTATTGGCCTTCCTCAAAACTTAGCCTAGTTGAGGACTTAGCCTAGCTGATTGACCTTCCTCAAGACTTGGCCTTTCTGAGGACTTGGACTAGTTGATTGGCCTTTCTTAGGATTTGGCCTTCCTGATCCCGTGTACTTCTTGGACTGTTGGCTTTGGCCATTCTGTCCAAGCCTCGGTAAGGAACCCTTTGGATTTTTTTATCAAACCCAAGATACTTGGGAAGTCCCATGGACTTTTTTGGACTGTTGGCCTTAGCCGTTCTATCCAAACCTCGGTGAGGAACCCCTTGGGTTTTTAATCAAACCCAAGATACTTGGGAAGTCCCATGGACTTTTTTGAATTGTTGGCCTTGGCCGTTCCATCAAAACCTCGGTGAGGAACCCCTTGAATTTTTTTTATCAAACCCAAGATACTAGGGAAGTCCGATGGACTTTTTTGGACTGTTGACCTTAGCCGTTCTATCCAAATCTCGAAGAGGAACCCCTTAGGTTTTTAATGAAACCCAAGATACTTGCGAAGTCCCATGGACTTTTTTGGATTGTTGGCCTTAGCTATTCTGTCAAAACCTCGGTAAAGAACCTCTTGGATTTTTAATAAAACCTAAGATACTTGCGAAGTCACATAGATTTTTTTTGACTCTTGGCCTTGGCTGTTCTATCCAAACCTCAGTGAGGAACCCCTTGGGTTTTTAATCAAAGCCCAAGATACTTGGGAAGTTCTATGGACTTTTTAGACTATTGGCCTTGATCGTTCTGTCCAAACCTCGGTGAAGAACCCATTGGGTTTTTTAATCAAACCCAAGATACTTGGGAAGTCCCATGGACTTTTTTGGACTGTTGGCCTTGGGTGTTCTATCCAAATCTTGGTGAGGAACCCCGTGGATTTTTAATCAAACCCAAGATACTTGGGAAGGTTTGTTGGATTGTTGGCATTGGCCATTCTGTCCAAACCTCGGTGAGGAACCCCTTGGGGTTTTAATCAAACACAAGATACTTGGGAAGTCCCATGTACTTTTTTGGACTGTTGGCCTTGGCCGTTCTATGCAAGCCTCGGTGAGGAACCCTTTGGATTTTTAATCAAACGTTGTTTTTTTATTGCATCATTGTGAATCCAAGCTTGTCTTTATTCATAGCAGAGTGAAAATATGAGGATAAGTATACCAAAAGGACTCCCCATTTATTACAACATGAATTAAAATATTTAAGCATAAAATTTCATCAGGTTTGTTGAACGGATCATTTCTCTCTTTCATTCTGGCCTATCATACTTCACTTTGTGCACCTCTCCATTATGTGATAACCTGAGACTTTGGTGATACATTGAGGGCACAACTTCCACAACATGAAGCCAAGGCCTTCGTAGGATGGCATTGTTAACCGTTCTCCCCTACACCACCAGGAATTCTGTGTCCTATGTCTCTGGGCCCACTCAAACACTTGATTGGATCCTCCTCATGGGATAAACGTGACTCCCGTTGAACCCTAATAGGCATCTTGTCTTTGGGATGAGATCGGCCTGAGTTAGGCCTAATTTCTCAAACAATAGGTAGCATATGACATTCACAACCCTTCCCTGGTCAATGAGAACTCGCTTAACAACATACCCACATACCCTTATGGTGATCTTAAGGGCATCATTATGGGTGGTATCCACTCTGGCCAGATCCTTGTCTGAGAATGTGATGTCTATTCCAATCTTTCTCTTTTTTTTTGCTTCATGGTCCTCGGGCATATGCCCCCACCTTTCAATCGTAATCACAGGATTGTCACTTTTAGAGCAACATCGTCCTGCCCCCTACCTATAGTAGCTATCATGATGTTATCTCGAGTCTCACTGTTCTCAGTTCCATTATTCTTCAGATACTTTGGTAGCTTCCCTTGTCTTGCTAGCTCTTCTAGGTGTTACCACATATCATTACACTCCCCAGTCATGTGGCCCACATCTCTATGGAAGGCGCAATACCTCTTTTTGTCCCTTTGGTGTGGATCCCCTGACATTTTTGGAGGACAGACTAGGAACGGTTAATCCCTGACCTCATAGAAGATCTTGCGGATTGACATGTTGAACTCAATAGTATTGGTCAAACTCCTCCTTGACCTGCAGTGTTCAGCTCGGCCTGAGACCCTTCTACCATCTTGTCTAGATCGGTCATTCTTGGAGTCTCATACAAAGTTAGAGACTCCTTGAGCTTACATTCGTCTGGCAGTCCAATCTTAAAGGATGTGACAGTCGTCAGCTCATCACATCCTTCCACCTCCGCACAAACCTCAATGTACCTAGACAAGTAGTCGGAGACCTCTTCTCCACTATCCCGCTTCATGGAAAGTAAGGTACTGAGGGTTTTTGGCTCTCGACTATTGGCAATGAAGCGGTTGATGAATTGTCTAGCCATTTCACGCTATGATGTAATTGAGCTCGAAGGCAGCTGGTGGAACCACCGCAAGGCGATCGACCCCAAGGAAGATGGGAAGACCTTGCACAAAATTGACTCGTCTCTTCCCACAAAATCATTTTCCACATAAATTGATCCAGGTGGGAAATTGAATCAGTTTGCCCATTGAATTGTTCAAATGTTGGCATAACGAGACTCCTAGGAACCTCTCTTTTTATAATCTCCCGTGTGAAGGGAGAAGTATTCATTTCATCGAGAGCCTTCATTGCTCTTTGCTGGGTACCATAGATGAGGTCGACCTTTATAGCATCTGGCTCATCACTATACCTAGCTAGCTTCTCATCTCAGTGTTTGGTCTCCCGGGGATTGCTATCAATATATTGGGAATGCCGATCCTCACCATGATCTTCCTTTCTCCGCTAAACCCTTTATGGGGTTCGCCTTTCATACTCCCTCCTAGTGTACGAATGTCTACCTAGTGAGTGTCCCCGCTTAGAATGAGATCCACTTCTTATCTCGAGCGCCCGCTCGTCAGCTACACGGGACGGGCTCTCCAGGGGGCGCTTGCCCTTTCGCCTAACTTCGACGAGCCCTTATCTTAAGGACTTCAAATACTTAATTGTGTGCCAGATTTCCACCTCAAACTAGTCTTGAGTTGGAAGTGTTCCCTTTGCAACCTCATCGACTTGAGTCGTGTTGTCGCCATCATTCTGGTGGTTGTCATCTCCAACATCCATATGATTGTCTTGTTGCAATGATCTTCTTCCCCTAGCTTCTAACTTACATCGTACAGTCGTCATGTCACTTTCGGCTTGGTTGCTCGTGGAAAACGGATCGTCTCTAACTATGATCGTCAAAATATAGTGAATAAAATCTTATCACCATGTTGGCCGAACACTCCTCAATGCTGTTAGGGGTTGTTCGGCTGATTGCTCCTCAGTGATACGGCTGCCTTTATCCTAAAAACAAAGATTGTCAATGGATCTGACAGTCATTGTTCCATAATAGGCACTCCGACGCTCAAGTTTTCCAAGACAGTCACCAGCTAGAGTAATCACAATTAGAGCTTAAAGAAAAAATACCTTAAGGTTTTACCTCCTTTTATAGTGGAAGAGTTTCATTCCTTGTATAACTCTATGAGAGTAATTTTAGGGATCTTCTCCAATTAGTAAATTGCCTGAGCCATGTGTCCGTCTCGAAATATTCCTCACAACAACAAAATAATTATATTTAACAGTCAACACAGTAGCTCAGTAGGTTGATTAT
This sequence comes from Tripterygium wilfordii, assembly GCF_013401445.1. NCBI lineage: Eukaryota > Viridiplantae > Streptophyta > Magnoliopsida > Celastrales > Celastraceae > Tripterygium > Tripterygium wilfordii. Next base: position 5,947,754 of record NC_052244.1, on the reverse strand, counting down.
TGATAACAATTTTTGATCGCTTGAAATAAGCAAACAAAAATCCCAAATTAAAATACTCGCAAGCGCACAAGACCGTAATAGAATAGGTTATGCAAGAACGAGGTCAAACCATAAGGATTGGACAAACAATACGATTAACTACTATACTAAACTTAGCGAAAGAAACAATTCTTGAGAGATGACTGATTGTAGATAGCAAGTAATGAAATTAAAGTAACGAAGTAAAGAAAACAAGAACTTGTTGATTTTGGGTTATAAAAGCAAATTTATGAAAACACTAGGACAATGAATCCATCTTAATAATATCTCTAGTTGTTGATTACCTCACCTTTAATCCACTCAATCGATGTTATTGGAGAATCCACTAAGACATGCATTACCTATGGTATCTAGGCTAATTCGTTTATCTTAACATGCAATTTGGTTATGATATCTAACTCAAATATGAACATGCAAGATGTCTTTAAGTTCAATAATTCATTAACATGCCATGTAAACCCTAGGAGTATGGTATCTACCCTAGGAATTCCCAATTCCTTATCACAAGAGGTTGATCGCAAACCCCATATGGTATCTACGTGAGCTTGCATCAAATTACTTAATTGAGAACTTAGTTGGTGACCAATCATCCAAGCAATCAAACAAGTATATAGCATGGTGATTAGAAATCAAACATCAAAAGAACAATGAAAGATAAGGGCAATAAACAAACTAGAGAATCATATTAAGACTTCATAACTATTTGTAAAAAAAAGCATTTAGTTACACATAATTATGAATGAAAACCACAAGAAAGGTTGGAGAACACCCTAGAAAAGTCGACTGAGTATCCGAGTGTCTGAACCTGTGTGAGAATTTATGAAGTCCTTCTTAAATAACCTCTTTCAAACCCTAAAATTCCTCTAAAATAAATTCTAAAATTTCCAGGAAACCTCACATTAACCTTGGTTTCCAAAACAATAAACCCAACAAAAAGGGAAGAGGTTGACTTCTTCTTTGATTAGAAAACTGGACTGTTGGATGTCTCGAACGTTTTTCCCATGTTATGCCTTTCAAAAAAATCTCCAAAAATATTTAAGTTGAAGCTTGATGTCTTAGCTTTCCAGGGCTATCTCATAAGTCTCTAGAAATATTCTGTGGAATCTTCTAGACCCACTTCTTCATAGAGAGCGTAGTTATGCATAAATCACATTTAAGGTCGACTTGTGTTCAAATTCTGGGTTAATTGTATTCACCAAAAATTCTCAAAATATTCTCCAACATTCATCAAGGTCTTAACTTCATTCTCCAATTGACGGTTCTTCAAAATATTCAAAATCGACTGTTTTCCATTAAAAACCATCCAAGTGCTCAAGAAAATTGAAAATGAGAAAAACAAGGTATTTAGTCATTTTTGAAGCCAATCCTTCAACAAAACCAAGTTTAGAGAGTACTAAAATAAGAGAATATATGAGCTTATCAACTATCCTAGATACCCAAAATCTATCCGAGTGACGAAGGTGGAACAAAAAATATTTTTGAATGACTGACTTGGAAAGTTTGATCTTTAGATGGGCAAAATGAAATTTTAGATATATTTCAGTGACCAAAAGTTTACTTAATCCATTGTTTGTATAAGAACTAGATTCGAGCTGAGGATGTCATCGACATTCAACTAAATATTTACGTAGACTTGCAATTTAAATAAAGGATGACTGGAAGTCTGGAAGTAGTGTTTGACTTTTAATTTTTTATTTCACTTATATAAAGTTAGAAAATGCAAATGAATGATTGGTGAATGGTTTCATTGGAATGTATTTTTTCAAAAATATAAGGTAATAGAATATTTGAATTAATTTTTAATTTTTAATTTTTAATTTTTAATTTTTAATTTCTAATTAATTTTTATCTTGTGTCATGTGAGACAATCTAGGTTCTATAATTCTTCTAAATTTAAATTTATTTTATTTTAATTAATAATGATTCAAAAATTTATCAATTTATTCTTTCACAATCACGCATAATAATATTACATAAATAGGGGTCGTCCCGAATTCCACCCAATAAAAGGGTGGGATAGCTCCCACTCCACTTATGACCATAGATTTTACGAACTAGCCACTCATAATCTTGATGAAAAACATCTAATTTTATTGATTAAAACTAGAGTTTACACTAAAATTAAGAGATTACACCAAGAATTCTAGAGAGAAAAAGAGAAAACCTAAAACTAAAAAGAGGCAAGAATGTTAAAGTTTTAGACAAATCTTTCAATAAGGGTTTTAGTCTTCTTTCACTGACTAAACATACTAAACCGCCCTTATAAAATCGTCCCCTATTGGTTATAATTGAGATTTACCCAAAAAGTCCTTGAAAAATCTATTCTGGAAGTGTTGGTCGTGAAGAGGTCTCCAGACAGCCCAAAGAGGTGTCCAAGCAACTTATTTTCTGAACTGCTTCTGTCGATCTTTGGCCTTCACTGAGTTGAACAGATGTAAGGACACCTCCCTGCTAAGCTGCAATTTGTTCTTCTGTCCGGGCACTATATTAGGCTATTTGGACAGATGTTGTTCTAACTCCATCAACTTGCAGTAGATCCATTTCCCATAAAACCAATGAAAACACGTGTAAGTGTATAGTTAAGTTAAAACATGATAAAATACGTTAGCTAAGTATTAAAACACATTAAGAACATTGGATGTAGGGATCGAATCAATAAGCATCGATAATTTCGGTCGATCGAAGCATTGACATAAGTTCTTCTGAATCTCTCGGAAGTTGGAAATCAAGTGTTTGAGACCTTAGAGATTGCAATTGATGTTTTTTATTGATAGATTCTATAAATAATGGAAACAAGCATAAGACATACTAATATAAACCTTGAAAAAATGTTTCCAATATAAGGTTGATTAAGTTGCTTCTACGTGGCAGAAACTTTCTTAAAATAGAATTCATCTCAGTTCGCTTTAAACCGCATAGGAGAAGTGCACCCAAATGGGCGGGCAACCACCAAAATACTCCTATCTTCCCTCTTCCACCATTATCTCTTCATTTCCAACTAATTCAATCAGACATACAAAATTCTGTCTTCTTCTTCCTTTACGATCCGTTTAATCTCGTCTCGAATCTCGATCGATATTTACTTCAGTTCCAGACTGTTGCTTGTAGGCAAATGATGATCATGAGGAGGTAGTGTCAATGGCAGCAATGGCATAAGATCAGTAGCTGTATACATCAAAAACTATTGCTGAGTTGAGAATAAATAAAAATGGAGAATGAATCATATAGAGCTTCAAACGGCACAGAAAGCACAATAGTGTGTTATGCACCTACCATGATTACAACAAACGGAGTATGGCAGGGTGATAATCCTTTAGATTACTCTCTTCCTCTCTTCATTTTGCAATTGACTCTGGTTGTTGTTACAACTCGCATTCTTGTTTTCGTCCTCAAACCCTTTCGACAGCCTCGTGTCATCTCCGAGATCCTGGTAAGTTTTCTCCATTTCCGGTCAATCTGTGAGTGCATGCGCATGCTATATATATATATATATATATTGATTAGATATATATAATGCTATAAAATTGTGCACTGAGATGATAAAAATCTCATCTGTGCAATGTTGTAGGGTGGTGTGCTATTAGGTCCATCGGTGCTTGGGCGATTTGATTCTTTTGCAAGCACAGTGTTCCCCCTGAGAAGTGTAATGGTGCTTGAAACAATGGCCAATGTGGGTCTGCTTTATTTCCTCTTTCTGGTAGGAGTGGAGATGGACATTTCTGTAATCAGACGGACAGGTAAAAAGGCGATGGCAATTGCTCTTTCTGGCATGATCTTGCCTTTTATTATTGGTGCCGGCTTCTCTGTCCTAATGCACAAGGAATCCCAAGTCATGACACAAGGCACCTTCATTCTTTTCCTAGGTGTAGCTCTCTCCGTAACTGCATTCCCTGTGCTCGCACGGATCCTCGCAGAGCTCAAACTTGTCAACACAGAGCTAGGCAAAATTGCCCTGTCGTCAGCTCTTGTTAATGATATTTGTGCTTGGATTCTCTTGGCCATAGCCATCGCTATGGCTGAGAATGAAACCACTACCTTGGCTTCCCTCTGGGTGGTACTTTCTAGTGCAGGATTTGTTGCCTTCTGTGTTTTCGTTGTTAGACCGGCTGTGTCATGGATGATTCGGAGAACACCAGAGGGGGAAACCTTCAGTGATTTCTATATATGTCTCATTCTCACAGGGGTTATGATCTCAGGCTTTGTTACAGATGCTATTGGGACGCATTCTGTTTTCGGAGCTTTCGTGTTTGGTCTGGTAATTCCAAATGGACCTCTTGGAGTTACTCTCATAGAGAAACTAGAGGACTTTGTTTCAGGACTTCTGCTCCCTCTTTTCTTTGCCATGAGTGGGCTTAAAACTGATGTTGCCTCTATTAAGGGAACTTCCACATGGGGAACTCTATTTCTAGTCATATCTCTTGCTTGTGCTGGAAAGGTTATCGGCACTCTCATTGTTGCAGTCCTTTACCAGATGACAGTACGCGAAGGAATTACTCTTGGTTTGCTCATGAACACGAAGGGCCTTGTCGAGATGATTATCCTTAATGTGGGCAAAGATCAGAAGGTATTCAAATAGTCTCTCTTTCCTAATACATTGCACAAGATAAGATACTAATTAATCTAATGCCTTGCAGGTCCTAGACGATGAATCGTTTGCGATCATGGTGATTGTAGCCGTGACTATGACTGGCATTATCATGCCAATTGTAACTGCAATTTACAGGCCAGCAAAGAGATTCATACCCTACAAACGACGAACGATTCAGAGGTCTAAGCCAGATGCAGAGTTAAGAGCGTTGGTATGCATCCACACCCCACGAAATGTCCCAACAATTATCAATCTGCTCGAAGCCTCCCACGCGACTAGAAAATCTCCCATATGTGTGTATGTCCTTCACTTAGTTGAACTTACTGGCAGGGCATCTGCCATGCTTATAGTCCACAACATGCGAAAATCTGGACGTCCAGCTCTCAATCGAACACAGGCTCAGTCTGACCATATAATCAATGCTTTTGAGAATTACGAGCAGCACTCAGGCTGTGTTTCTGTTCAGCCACTCACAGCAATTTCTCCATACTCCACCATGCACGAAGATATCTGTAACTTAGCAGAGGACAAAAGAGTTGCCTTCATCATCATCCCTTTCCACAAACAACAAACAGTTGACGGTGGTATGGAAGCCACAAATCCAGCATTTCGATTGGTGAACCAGAATGTATTAGCAAATGCACCTTGCTCGGTTGGGATCCTTGTGGACAGAGGTCTAAGTGGGTCTACTCGCTTGGCTGCAAATCAGGTATCTCACCATCTAGCAGTACTGTTCTTTGGTGGACCAGATGACCGGGAGGCATTATCATATGCGTGGAGAATGTCTGAGCATCCAGGGATCAGCTTGACCGTGATGCGATTCCTTCCAGGAGAAGATGCAGCTGAGCCAGCACAACAACCAAGTGGCGACCCTACTGATCCCAGAATATTAACAGTGGAAACAGAAAATGAGAGAGAGAAGCTGTTCGATGAGGAGTTCATTAACGATTTTAGAATGAAAAATGCAAGCGACGAGTCAATTTGTTACGTTGAGAAAGTGGTAAACAATGGTGAGGAAACAGTGGCGTCAATAAGATCAATGGACAATGTCCATGACTTATTCATAGTAGGGAGAGGGCAAGGGATGATATCACCGCTCACAGCTGGCCTCACAGACTGGAGTGAGTGCCCAGAGCTTGGCGCAATTGGTGATCTGCTAGCATCGTCAGACTTTGCTGCAACAGTTTCAGTGCTAGTAGTGCAACAGTATGTTGGGGTAGGGCAACAAGAGATGATAGGAACACCTGACAGTCCAGGTCAGCTAGATGAGCAATATGGTACCATACAGCTGATGAACAGGCGTTCACCAGCACCAAGGGGTCAAGCTGTGTATAGCCCATAACACCAGAAACTAGCAGCAGGATTTGTTCTGCATTCAAATATAGAAACAAACTCAATGACTAAACAATCTGAATGCCTCTTCTTTCACTCTGTACAAATGTTAATCAACAAGCATTTCAATTGACCAACATAAACTAGGACTCTTTTGTCTCAGCAACCATGTAGATTTGATACTTTTCTTTTTCTTTTCATTTTTTAGTTTTACTGCTATATGGAGATGGTAAGTTATGTATGTATGACTTGATGAAGGAGCCTTACATATTTTCTAGTTTCTTCCGCATATATATCTTTCTTTTTTTCCAAGTAACCATGCACTCTATGTTTGTTTTGCCAAAGGTAGTTGGCTTCCTTGAACATGTGTATTCTAAATGAAAAAAGAACATATTTACGTATGAATAAACCATTAAATTGGTTTAATCATGAAAACAAACTCATGCAACTGTAGATACACTTATTTCGATATTTACCATTGAACTTAGTTCTTACAGAAGCCACAAAAGTAAAAGTAGAAGAAATATACCTATTGTTGGAATGTAAATAGTGTATATACTCCAATATATATATATATATATATATATATATATATATTGGAGTATATACACTATTTACATTCCAACAATAGGCCCATATCTATCATAATGTACTTTCAAGTTTTTTTCCGTAAGGATCTCTGACGGATTTTAAATACTACAATAAGACTCTCTTAATTTTTTTTTTACCAAAATGGTATTTGACACTGTTTGCAACAGTGTCATTAAATTTTTTTTACACTAATAACGTTGTTTCAAACAGCGTCATTGAAGGGATATCAAAAAAACACTAATGACGCTGTTTGAAACAACATCATTATGAATTGTAACATTTTTTTGTCTAAAGACGCTCTTTCAAATTGCGTCTTTAATTTATAAAATTATTAAAATAAAAGTCTAATTGAAACAGAAAAGAAAAACTCGATGTTCACCAGATCTGACTTTGTTGTGTAGCCTGATTTGAAAGGGTTTGTTGTCTTTTGAGAATTTGAGGCAAGAAGATGCAGAGGAAAGGGCAGGGCTTTACTTCCCATTGTTCCCAAGTGGATGCAAAAACCACTACTTTGAACCAACAACGAAGAAGTGGACCAGCAAGAACCCTGGATCTAGGTTTCCTTCTAGAGAAGGAAAGCAAGTTGTGATCGTTGCAGTTAAGGTAATTATCTCCTAAGATTATATATCTCAATTAGAGAAGGAAAGCAAGCGTATACAGCAACGAAAAAGGAGGTAACTTTCTCTGTTTGTTCTAATGGGTCTGATCACATTTTCCATTTTCTGAATTGTGTCTAATGAAATGAAGGTAGGGGAAGCATTGAAGGTATTGTTTTCTACTGGTATAGTGACGCGAAGTGAGATGTTAATCACCAAAACCGATTTTGCGATGATTCCTGTTGGCGAGTTCATCTTGGTGAAGTGAAGAACATGATTTTTCCTAAAAATTGTAATTATTATTTTAAAAAAAGAATGACGCTGTTATATATAGCGTCATTGCGTTTGATAAAATTTTAAGGTTAATGATGCTGTTGTTAATAGTGTCATAGTTGATGACGCTGTTCTGAACAGCGTCAAATACCATTTTGGTAAAAAAATCAAGAGTCCTACTGTGGTATTTAAAATCCATCAGAGGTCCTGTACGAAAAAAAACTCGTACTTTCAAAGAACCATTATCATAGTTTTCTAAACATACATTAGATGTCAACTGTTCAAAGGACAGAAATGATATATTATTGATATCTTTCAATTTGCAGACGTTCTGAATCAAATATTCCCGCATAGGATCTTAAATATTGAGAAGTGAAAACTTTCCTGGGCAAAAGGTAACATTGCATCTCTACAAGTCAGTGACAGCTTACATAGTCTCTGACAACAATAGGTTTTAAGGAGTTTAGATATTGTAACCCATTCCTGAGAACAAGGCTCTTGCAGTAGGTAGGGTTGAAGACAAACATGATGTACGCATATCTTAGATATCCTGCTGTATAGATTACTACTCAAAATTGATTAAAAGCCCTCATTTCAATGCACCAAAATCTATAGACAAACACGAATCTTTTACTTGTTGCTTACACAACCCAACCCTCCTATTCAAGCTGGGATGAATACAACTTGAGAATCCTTATCTTCCCGCCTGTAATAAAGAGAGAGTAAAGTATCGTCCCACAGAGATTTTGATAATTTAATTCAATATCAATCAAAACTACAATTATACTAAAGTGGAGAAGCGAATTGGTTTGGATTGGGCTTGTTGTAAACTAAAGCAATTATTAAAAAGTGATTAACAACTAAATTAAGTGAGTAAGCAAGAACAAGTTGAACTCAAGAATGAAAAGTACTAGGGTACCTAATTTCACCGTCCCTTATCTGATTCAACTCACTTGGCTCCTTCATCTCCTAAATATACCTCATTGTTGACAATCGGTTTCCCTATCCTATCTGATGCTCCATTCCTGGTTACACCAAAAGTGTCTCTATATATCCCTAACCCCTGTTATTCCTAACAATTGGGTTTAAGAGACAAATACCCATTAAGATTTGTGAATTAACCGTGTAGCGATTGCATAGGTCATACCCCTATATTCCTATGGTTCATACAACCTATGATGTCTATGGTAAGAGGCAAATCCTAGATATCTCCTTCCGGTCTCAATCTAAGCAACGAATCAATTGAATGTTGGCCAAACATCCAAAAGCATTAAGCACACCCATAAACAATCAACAATAGATAGAAATCAAGAGAAATCAAAGCCAAGTTTACTGAATCATCAAAATTAGGTTAGATTAGGTCCCTAGCAAGAGAATATAGCCACTCATTGTTGTGAACTGGTTTTATAGAAATCATTTTCTGTTGTTAGCAATTAATAATTCTGTTAAGTCTAACAAAATTGTATGACGTGGATTAAAATCAGTCTGTTAGCCTAAGGCGGTTAATAGCCTTTAAATAGCTTTAAGACTGTAAGTAGGGATGGAAACGGGGTGGGGCAGGGGCGGATCATAGCTGCCCCGCCCTCGCCCCACACGTCCACGGGTGTGCCCTGCACCCGCCCCGCTCGTTGGGGCAAAATTAACATCCGTTATAACCCACGGGTCTCCGCCCCACATGGAAATCTCTGCATATAAATTTTTTAAAATGTTTTTATCAAGAATAGAACTTGAGACCTCTCAACTATATGACTAATTCTCATACCAACTAAGCTACTTGATGTTTTTTGATTGTAGAAACACAATAATTCAATATATTAAATTAAAATAACCATTACTATTAGAAGGAGATCTAAAAATAAAAACTATCTTACGCATGTGGGGTGTATATATACATACATGTATAGCGGGGCAGAGTGCTGGGCGGGGTCGGGTGGGTTGGGAGGCATATCCGTCCCCGCCCCGCATACGGGTTGAGATTCTTTGCCCCGTCCTAGCCCCGCACATGTCTCAGACCGGGGAAAATCATCTCAAGGCGGGGCAGATCGGATCGGGTCGGACATAAATTGTCATCCCTAACTGTAAGCATGAGTTTTAGATGGAAAATGGTATCTGTACATAGACTTATTATACATAATTGTATATAGACTATGTGGCATGACAAGTCATCATGCCACATAGATTTTTTTAAAAAAAATTGGAATAGTCTGAATCTTATCTCTCTTATTTCCTCTTCTTATCTTCTTTGTCATTATTGCATTTGTTCCCCCAATATTCTCTTTCATCAACATTCTCTCTCCTCTCCCTCTCTCCTCCGTATCTCCTTATGTTTATCCTCTCCTCCTCTTTTTGTTTCTAACTACAAACTCTTGATTGAGGTCGTCACCCACCATGTCATTCTCATGAAGAGAAAGGAAGATCGAGATATCGAGAACAAGATCTAGAGCTACAGAGAGAGAGCAAATCGAGAAGAATATCTAGATCTTATTTTTCGTTTAACTGTAACGGTCAAACTTTGCTTGTTCTTTTAAGAGAGAGGAAGATCGAGTTATTGAAAAGATTATCTGGATCTATAGAGAGATAGAGAGAGCAAATCGAGTAGAAGATCTGGATCTTATTTCCATTGAATTATAAACGCCACACTTTTCAGTATAAAAGGAAACGCATTGAAAGTTCCAGTACATAAGCTGGAGTCTTGCTTGTCTTAGTGTTGGAGATGGGGTCCACATCTTGTTTGGGTTTTGAACAACGTAACAAAAGGCTTAAATAAAGTAATAAGAGGGTGAAATAATGTAATAAGAGGCTGAAACAACGTAATAAGAGGCTGAATAATGTGTATTATATTATTCTGTAGTTCCACTTTTAATTGCATTGTTCATATGACTAATTACATTGTTCATATTATTATAATATGCATAATTACATTGCTCCGCATCACATAATATCTGATATATTCATCTATTCTTTTTGCAGTGAAAATATGGAGGTAGTAGGTACAGTCGATTTGAAGAAGGGGTGGACGATGTGGGAATTACATAGAAACATGTAGAGTTTATTGAATCTACTATGCTGACGAATGGGATTTTGTTTGAATGTGTAGATGACATGTTCGAATATTACAAGTCATATGGACATAATTATAAAGATAGACGGCGTAATTATAAACACCCCCAACTTAATAGCATTTGAATTTAGTGTATTTGTGATCAATACTTATATATTTGATTGTTGAAAATTATTTTATTTTCAGAAGTCCCACTATTATGCAATATCTGGGTATCATAAAATAAAACTATTGCTTGTCACTTTTTAATTACCACTGTTTGTTTTGTCTATGAGTATGTTTCTTGACATTCTAATAAGATAGACGCACAATGCAAAATCTGATAGTTAATGTGTAATTATAAACACCCCCAACGTAATTAACAAACTTAAATTTCACAATAAGCTGAAATTAACAAACTAGAATTTCATAATTAACAAACTGAAATTTCATAATAGCATTCGATAAGAACATAACTATAAACACCCTATGCGTAATTATAAACATAGAAAGCGTAATTACTAACAAGACTTGTTGCGTAATAGCCCTCGTTACTAAAAAGCGTATTTCCCGAGTCTTTATGCGTAATAAATTAGTCAACAACGTAATTATCCATCACTAAAATATAATAAGACATTATACATCAATAACGTAATTATACATCACTTGAAAATTTCTTCTATATCTTCTCTTAAAATTAAGACTCCTAATTAGGGATATTATCCCTAATATATTTAGCCCATACAAATTGGCATGACTCTTATGCTCTTATGCTCTCTTTTTTTTTTTTTTTATTTCGACGAAGAGGGAACTGTCTTGGATTTGTCTATCACTTTCACTGCTCTAGTTTTTACCATCCTGAAAAGAAAAAATATGTAATAAAATTGTCAGAATGTGTAATGATAGTTCAAATGCTTGCAATCTCTATTTATTTACACACAATATCATTTTAATGATTTTCCCAAAAGTGTAATAAAGGGTAGCAAATATGTAATGATAATATTCAAATATAATGTCAAAAAATGCATGAAACACTATTAAATTGAAGATTTCACCAATTATTCTGCAATGAAACTCTCAAAAAATATTATTTGTACCTACTTTTGTTAGACCAAATCATTTATAAAGACTTACACGTTCTAGAACTTGCTGGGCTTTCTTATGAAGTACGATTCGAGGAAGAAAGCATCACAATCTCTCGCCATCTTCAATAATCTCACAGAGTTGTCGCCGATCTCCAATAATCCTCCTCCATAGGTGAAAACGAAATGAAAGGAAGAGCTTGAGGGAAGAGAGGGGGAGAGAGTAGAGAGAGAATGAGGGTTTAGGTGGATGAGGTAATGATTCCTCTTTTTTGTTTTGCTTTACCTTTTGTTTTTGAATTCGAATTTGGCTTTGTCAGAGGAAGAGATAGCTTAATTTTACACTTTTATCTAGGTATTTTTTTAAAAAAAGATTGCCATGTCTATGTACACTTATGTACATATATTCTATGTACAGCTAGCGGGACCGGTTTTAGATTGATATTGAATGAATTACAAAAATTTCTCATCTCTGTTTGCTGTAGTTTCTCTACGAAGGTACTCCATTGATAAGCATTAGGTTAAGGTTGAAGGTAACATCATATTAATTGGTATCGAAGATTGTTATTTCCCTTCCTGTGCATGCCGTGCAATACTCGAGCTGTCGCCGCGGATAGTCGTGTTGCAAATCTTGAAGCGAGTATGGAGAATCTCTTAGTTGCTTTTGTGAAGCAAATGACGGTGATCACAAATTCAATCGAATCACAATTGGCCAGTTTGGAATTGTTGCGTCATGAATTGCCAAGACTGAATGAGCCTGAACCAGTTGTGGTGGAAGAAAATGATCATTTTTAGTTAGGTCAGAATCAAAATGTTCGTAAGACTGAGAATTCATATCAGCGTGGATCACAAAGATCTAATTGGCAACGTGTTGATTATCCAAAATTCTATGATGGAGACGATCCTCTGATGTGGATTCACAAGGCTGAACAATACTTCTCCTTTTATGGAACTCAAGAACATCATAAGGTAGTTGTTGTTTCTTTCATTTAGATAATGAAGTCCCACAATGGTTTAGATGGATGGACTACCTACAAAATACACCTAGGTGGGAGGATTTTATAAGAGCCTTTTGTAAGGAATTTGGTTCCTCTGAATTTGAAGATTGTGCTGAATCTTTGTTCAAACTTAAACAACCTGAAAGTCTTAAAGAATCTGTGGTCGAATTTAGAAAAATTAGCAAACAGAACAACTGGTGTTAGTCCTTTATTTTTGAAAAGTTGTTTCCTAGGAGGACTTAAGCCTGAATTGAGGTATGATGTCAAGCTTATGAAACCAGAAACTGTTCAACAATAGCTATTGCTGTGCAATTAGATGCTAAGCTATATCATTTTAAGATTGGAACTCTTAAACTTGTATCTGTGGCAACAAAGTCTATTATGCCTATGCTTGGTATAGGACAACAATCTTTGAAACATACTGATATAACTACCAAGCAGTCACCTACTACTGAATTTCCTAGTAAAAGAATTATAACTGAGGAGGTTCAGGAGAAGAAGTTGAAAGGATTATGTTTCTACTGTGATGAAAAGTTTATAAGGGGACATAAATGTGCCAAGAAGTAGGTTTTGTTGTTAGAAGTTAACTTTGATGATGAATTGTAGAAGAGGAGGAACCTACAATTGATTCTACTATAGAATATCATAGATTGGAGTTAAGTGCATGTGCTTTTTATGACATATCTGTGGATCAAACCAGTAAGACAATGAAGGTCAATGGATTGACTAGGGATCATCCTGTCCTTATACTTATTGACTCTGGAAGCACACTCAATTTTGTGGATTCCATATTGATTAAGAAATTGGGATGGCAGTTTGCTAAGACTAAAGAGTTTGAAGTTTCTATAGCTGATGGGGGAAAAGTAAGAGGAATGGGATGTTGTGTGGCTTCACCTCTTGGTATTGGCAATTATAATTGTACAACCAATCTGTTTGTCCTACCTCCGGATGGTTATGATGTTATTCTAGGAGTGCAGTGGTTATCAACAATTAGTCCTGTATTGTGGGATTTCCAACTTTTTACAATGTAGTTCAATGTGGGACAAATCTATCATATTTAAAGTGAACCAAGGTTGTCAGTGCCTATTCAAGCAATTTCTTTGAATCAATTGGAGAAGGACTTCTGTGGTTCTAGTATGGGAATTCTTTTATATTCACAAGAGTTGTTGTCTACAGAATAGAGCTTTAATATGACTAAACAACAATCTGAAGAATTGCAGGCTCTCCTTCATGTATATAACTCTCTATTTTAGACTCCTACTGCGTTACCACCTTCAAGACCTCACGATCACAAGATTCCTTTAATTCCTGGAGCCAAACCAACCAGTATGAGGCCTTATCATTATGGTCCTCTATAAAAGAACGAGAATTGGAAAGGTAGTACAAGAGCTTCTTCAAGCAGGATTCATAAGAGATAGCTAAGAGATAGCCATAGTCCATTTTCTTCTCCTATTTTATTGGTTAAGAAGAAGGAGGGGACGTGGAGAATGTGTATGGATTATAAAGAACTCGATTAGATGATAGTAAAAGATACGTATCATATTCCCTTAATTGATGACTTGTTGGATGAACCACAAGGTTCACAGTATTTTACAAAATTGGATCTCAGGTCTGGCTACCACCAGATCAGAATGCATCCTGAAAATGTTCCAAAAACTGCTTTTAAAATTCATGAGGGGCATTATGAGTTTCTAGTTATGCCTTTTGGCTTAATTAATGCCCCAACCACTTTTCAAATCCTCATGAATGACATTGTCAAACCATATCTTAGAAAATTCATTATGGTATTCTTTGATGACATTCTGATTTATAGTTCTACTTGGCAACAACATATAGAGGATTTGAAACTAACATTTGATATCTTACAGAAGCATCAACTGTTAATCAAAAATAGAAATGTGTCTTTGGTAAGGATCGGGTGGAGTATTTGGGACATGTGGTCTCTAGGGAGGGAGTTTCAGTAGATCCCACCAAATTAAAGGCTATTTTGGATTGGCCTACTCCTACTAATGTGAAGAAATTGAGAAGTTTTTTGGGGCTCACTGGTTATTACATGAAATTTGTTCCTGGATATGGGAAAATTTGTCAACCTCTCCATCAGCAAACAAAGAAAGAAGGTTTTTTTCTGGTCTTCCAGCGCTGCCAAGGCTTTTGCAAAATTGAAGGAAGTTATGACTTCTCCTCAGGTATTGGCACTTCCAGATTTTTCTATACCATTTGAATTGGAATGTGATGCTTTAGGAGTGGGTATTGGAGCAGTATTGTATCAACAAGGTAGGCCAATTGCCTTTATGAGTCAATCTTTGGGGCCAAGGAACCAGACACTCTCAACATATGAGAAGGAGTTAATTGCCATAGTCAATGCAATTAAAAAATGGTAGAATTACCTTCAGGAAAGGCATTTTGTTATTAAAACAGACCATCAAATTTTGAGGTACTTTCTTCATCAAAAGGCTAACACACCATTTTAGCAAAAGTGGGTTGCCAAGTTATTAGGGTTTGATTATGAAGTGCAGTACAAAGCTGGTATTGAGAAAACAGTTGTTGATGCCTTATCTAGGGTGAACGGAGATGTGCCATTAGTTGAATTGACAGTGTAGGATAGGTCAAAAGAATAAGAGGAGTGTGCAGCTATAACCTACCCTTACTGTGGATGGTTGGATGAACTTAGAAGATATAATGAGAAAGATGACTGGATATAGGCAAGATGCAAGAAGTTAGGCAATTAAAGGAAGATGCTATTCATAATGGCTCAGATATTTCAACAAAGTATAAGTTAGACAATGGATTTCTCAACTATAAAGCTAGAATTGTGATAAGTCCTGATTCTGCTTGGAGACATAAGTTGTTTGAAGAACGTCATTCATCACCAACTGATGGTCATCCTGGAAGGTTAAGAACATATCAGAGAATTAAGAGGAACTTTTATTGGCAAGGGATGAAGGGAGATATTAATCTGAAAGTTTCTGAATGTCCAATCTGCCAACAAAATAAGTATGAGAATGTATTGCCTCATGGAAAACTACAGCCTCTACCCATACCAGAAAGCATTTGGAAGGATATTAGCATGGACTTTATTGTATCCTTGCCAGTCTATAAGGGTAAGTCAGTCATTATGGTGGTAGTAGATAGACTATCCAAGTATAGACATTTTATGGCCTTGTCCCATCCATATATTGCAGCTATGGTAGCTCAGGTTTTCATTGACATCATATTCAAACTACATGGAATGCCAAGTTCTATTGTTAGTGGTAGTGATCCTATATTCTTGAGTTTATTCTGGAAAGAATTCTTTAAGTTGTAGGGATCAAGATTGTGTATGAGTTCTGGGTATCACCCTCAGAGTGATGGTCAGACAGAAGTAGTTAATAGAGGATTGGAGACTTATTTGAGGTGTTTTGCAAGTTATCAGCCTAAACAGTGGTTGCAACGGTTGTCATGGCTTGAATGGAGTTATAATACTTCATGTCATTCAGCTATTAAAACCACCCCATTTGAGCTAGTGTATGGATATCCACCTCCACATATTGTTGTTTATGAGATGGGAACAACTAAACTTAATGTATTGGAGAAAGCTTTAATTGAAAGAGACAACATGCTAGTTGCCTTGAAGCATAATTTGGCTCTGGCTCAAGAAAGAACGGAGTCAGAAGCTAATAAGAACAAGTTTGAGAGAGAATTTCAAGTGGGAGATTTGGTTTATCTCAAGCTTTTACCTTATCAGATGTCCTCCTTGAGTGTTCATTCTTTCCATAAGCTCCATCCCAGGTATTATGGACCATTTGAGGTTATGGAAAGAATTGGTAATGTGGCCTACAAATTGCAATTACCAGTGGGATCTAAGATACATCCTGTATTTCATGTTAGTTGCTTGAAAAAACATTTGGGGCCAACAATTACATGTTCTAATACATTGCCTGTGGAGACTGAAGTTGGACTTGTGCATCAAAGGCCTGCAGCTATTTTACAAAGAAGGGTTTATAATAAGGGGAACGTGGCTAGTACTTAGTTGTTAGTCCAATGGTAGGGATGTTCTACTGATGAAGCTACATGGGAGGATTTTGAGGAATTTACTGCCAAATATCCAGCATTTGCTATATAATTCTTGTTACTTGTTTTGTAATACTTGGGGACAAGTAGTTTGTTAAGGGGAGGGAGATGTTGTGAATTGGTTTTATAGAAATCATTTTCTGTTATTAGCAGTTAATAATCCTGTTAAGTCTAACAGAATTTTATGATGTGGAGTAACGTCTGTTAATCAGTCTGTTAGTCTAAGGCGGTTAATAGCCTTTAAATAGCGTTAAGACTGTAAGCATGAGTTTTAGCTTGATATTGAATGAATTACAAAAATTTCTCATCCTTGTTCTCTGTAGTTTATCCACGAAGCTACTCCATTGATAAGCATTAGGTTAAGGTCGAAGGCAGCATCATATCACTCATGGAGTCAAAATACATCATAATAGAATGAAAGTAAACCATAAAAACTAGGATAAAAGAGGAGAGAAGAACCCCCTTCTTCTCCAAGCTTCGATGGCTTCTTACTTGAGAGCTCCAAAACCCTAGCCTCCAAGATCAATCCAAGTGGGAGAGAATCCCTCCAAAACCCTAAAAACTACCCTTTTATACCTCCTTAAACTCCTATGTGGTTTCTCTAACAAGTTGAGGTTGTTTTGGCTCAAACCCACTTAAATTCGGGACTTTTTCGTGAAATTTATTGTACTGTGAATAGTAACTCAGATGGATCGAAAATGGATTCTGTCTCCACAAATTCAAAGGTATGTTGGCAGGTCTAGAAATCGCTTCTAGAATCCAAATCTTTATTTTGCACTCTTTTCCTCCATTTCTTGCCTTGACACCTACAATGTGCAAATATAGCTTTCTTAGGCAATATCAACTCTTAATCAACTCAAAATGGGATGACCTTATGTGTAAAAAATGCACAAATGTGTGTATATATTTGGCACATCACCATCACATGAAGAGTGTAAAATTTGGCAGGATCACTGGACCCTACAACAAAGCAATTACAAGGTCGTGATTGGCTTAAAAATCTTGATGGGGATGGTAAACACAAGCCGTTGTAGGATATACCATACATCAAGGTTTCATCATTTTCAAACTCAGATCTCTCATTTTCCACCTCCTGCGCTATCTCTAGGGTAGAGGGGATTCTGCTCAACTCCACGTCAAAATTTTTCTCTATTTCAGTTTCATGTTTTCAATATTTTGCTGCAAACGTTTGAATGAATAATTTCCTAACTTGATCTGAAATTGGGAGCTTCACCTCGTTAAAGTTGTCATCTCACCATACCATTTAAGCCAATGGCAAATAATGCTTGAAAAGCAGTGGATAATTTTGTCATCATCTTGCTAAATCAGCTGAGGAGCAGTTAGACCATATCCTGCGGATATAGTCAATCCATATGGTGATAGACGCTTCTTAATGTTGTTAAAAGGAGCAATTATCTCAGTTATGGTGATTGGCCCAGAGGAAGATCTGGTATTTGGCAAAATACCAAGAGTATAACCTGTCTCAAAAGAAACATATTCTTTAGCACGTTTTTGAAATTCATAAAAGGAGTCTCTTAGTTCGTGGGGTATGGCTGGCTCTGCAACATACTTAGACAAGATAAATTCCTCATTCTCTACGGATTTGGCTTGAACATCTTCTGTCCATATATATATTCAATAGGAGCTTGTACCAATGATCAGTTTCCATCCCAACATTACGGAAGCAAGAAATATGGCTCAAGGTAGAGTTGCTATCTACTAAATGCCTAATCTTGGACTCTTTAACTTTCTTCAAACCATGAGCAAACCATTTCTTCCTGATTCTAACTGTCCTACAATCCCAAACTTCTTGTTTTTGTGAAGAGAATAACTGGACTTTTTCCTTCAATTTGTGAACAGCCCTTAAAGCAGGACTTCCCTCAAACTTCTTTTGATAAAAATTCAAAGAAAGCAAATCCTCTGAGGACCTTTACTTGGTAATATCTTTCTTTGATTATCAACATCCAATTGCAAGGAATTTTTCAAATAGTTTATAATCTCAGATCTGGAACTAAGAGTAATATCTTTGGAGATAGAAACTGCAAAGATTATCTCATCCATGAAGCGACAAAAAATGAAACTTTGGACCAGTATCCTCTGTCAATTATAGCTTCTACTTGCTTCCTTGATAAGCAACAGAAGTTCCTTTAAAGCAAAGTGTATTACTGAATCTTAAAGAGAGGTATTACAGAGAAGAAAATAGTTCACCATAAAACATTCATACCATTACTTCTCTTACACGATTACAGCAATACTAAGACTATTACACCTTTTAGAAGACCCTAGAACTTACATTACAACCACACAAAATAAAACACAATAAACTAAGCTTAGTCAACAATCTACAGTGAACTTGACCAAGAAAACATAAACAACTTTAAATACATAACAAGGAAGTAACCTTACTACCGTTCATGAAAAACCTCCAAGCATGGACAAAAAAAACCTCTAGACCAATTTATTATTGGAAACATGCAACTCGCGGAAACGTATAAGGACCTCATAGACATAAACGATAGCTAGGTGGGTTTCAAAATTTTTTTTATCAATTTTAATCACCATAGCATAAACCATATATCAATTAATTGCAAGTAAAGTATTTACCTTGAGATAATCTGAATTGATCTCTAATAATCAAGAACGAAGGATGGAGTCAGCGAGTTTGATAATAAGCTCAAACCTGCGGATCTTCCACCGTATGCACCAATTCTCAAACTTGGATTGAGAGGGTGGCCTCTTTACTTCAAGAACCTGAAGAACACAAACCAAAACTAGTAGAAACGATTAGAGAGTAGAGAAGCCAACTGGTGTCTTAAAAAACTTAGGGAACAAAACACATACTCTGTGTATTTATAGGTTCGGCCACACCTAGGGTTTTCTCCCTAGGTGGGCCGGCGCCTAAGCCTCTCCTTCTACTAATTCCGGTTCGTTTTGGTTTTTTTGTATATTCTAGTATTGGGCTTCTGGGCTACAGTGGAGACCAACTAGGAAAAATAAAACATGGGCTTCATATGAATTTAATTATTAGCCCAAACCCGTGGACATCATTATAATTCACAAATTATAATATATTCCACTAAAATATTATAATTGCACTCCCCGTTTTATCTCAAATTAAATTTGTGTCTTTCGTTATACTTGTTCATAAAATTCCTCACGTTAGGTTACAGATACCCGTCAATTAAATATGCCACTGACATATAATATTTAATTGACATCTTTAAATATTTCCTTGAGCTTACCGCTTAACTTATTTGAATGTGTAGGATTAATTAAAATCCACCTGCAGGGTTTTGGCACAATCTCAAATACTATAAGCATTCTCAAGAGGGTATCATCAATACATAATTGGACGTGAATTTTATTAACAGATTATTTTCCATCGTACATTTAATGCGGTGACCCAACTTGATCGACCATTTCAAAAAGACCTCACCCTTTAGTAAATCAAAGTCTCGTACATTAAATGCACATGTACTAATAATCTTTAATAAATTAAGAATATGAACAATTCTATAACATCTGTGTGAGCGTACAATTTTCCATGTAGTCAGACTGTGAAAATTGACTCACACGTAGTCCTGATCAATACACTCCGGGTGTACTGGTATAGTAAGTTCAAGTTTTACCGCACTCCATAACCAAGACTATACCACAGCCAAACCGGTGGTTTGTCCAATTTCGTCTTAGCTGTGATCGTTTACTTATATTCAATTGGAACTTATGAATTGATTTTCCGTGTGCAAGCTTAGAATCTATACACCAATTCATATACCATATAGAATAAAAGACACTTATGCCATATGTCTTTTCTCATATTAAATGCTAAATATATTTATTCAAATAAATAAATCGAGTTTGAATATTACATAAAATAATGGCCTTTAGTATACTACTCCTATCAATCTCCCACTTCTGCTCAAGGCCATGACGATACACATCTTATTGCTAAGCCCTCCAAGTGTCCCTCAAATGGTTTTGTTGGTAAGCACTTGGTGAATGGATCCGCCTGGTTATCTTTTGATGTTATCTTCGTCACTACGACGTCACCTCTCTGTACGATCTCTCGTATCAAGTGATACTTGTGTTCAATATGTTTTGCTTTTGAATGAGCCCTTGGTTCCTTTGAATTTGCAGCTGCTCCGCTATTATCACAGTAAAAGTGTAATAGGCGACAGAGTTGTAGGCACCACATTCAAGTCTATAAGAAAGTTCTGGAGCCATACTGATTCTTTAGCTGCCTCAGAGACTACTACATATTCGGCTTCCATAGTGGAGTCATCAATACAAGATTGCTTGACACTTCTCCAACTAATGGCTCCACCTTCCAATGTGAAAACATACCCAGAAGTTGATTTCAAGAATCTCTGTCTGACTGAAAATCTGAATCTGTATACCCAGTAGGTATAAGCTCATCAGACTTGTAAACCAACACATAATCTCTCATTCTCCTTAGGTACTTGAGTATGTGCTTTACAACAATCCAATGTTCCATACCTGGATTAGACTGATATATGATAACTAGAGCGACCATGTAACATATGTCTGGTTTAGTACACATCATGGCATACATGAGGCTTCCCACTATCAAGGCATATGGTACTTGACTCACTTTCTTTATCTCATCAGCATCCTTATGACACTGATCTCGAGATGAAGTGATTCCATATCTGTAAGGAAGAAATCCTTTCTTTGAATCTTTCATGCAGAATCTTACCAGAATGGTGTCAATGTAGACTCCCTGAGATAGGCCCAACATTCTTTGTTTTCGATCTCTTAGTAGTTTGATCCTAAGAATGTGGCCAACTTCTCCCAAGTCTTTCGAATTGACTACTCAACCAGACTTTAACAGAAGATAATATAGCTACATCGTTTCCGATGAGTAATATATCATCTACATAAAGTACTAAGAATACTACCATACTTCCATTGCTCCTCCGATAAACACGAGGTTCATCAGGATATTGCTCAAATCCATAGGATCTTATAGCCTAGTCAAATATTATATTCCAAGACCTGGATGCCTGCTTGAGTCCATAAATGGATCTCTTAAGCTTGCACAACAGGTGCTCTTGGTTTCTCGCTACAAATCCATATGGTTGCATCATATAGATGCTTTCGTCAAGATTTCCATTTAGGAAAGTTGTCTTGACATCCATTTGCTATATTTTGTAATCATAATATGCTGCAATGGATAAAAGTATCCGGATAGATTTAAGCATGGCTACCGATGAAAAGGTTTCCTCATAATCGATCCCTTCTTTCTGAGTGTACCCTTTCGCAACAAGCCTTGCTTTGAAGGTTTCAACCTTCCCATCCACCCCCTTCTTTCTCTTGTAGATCCACTTACAACCAACACTATTCGATGGTTCTACAAGTTCCCAGACCTGATTTGAGTACATGGACTCCATCTCAGATTTCATAGCTTTCTTCCAAGATATTGCATCTTTATCTTTGAGAGCTTCTTTGTAGTTACTAGGATCAGTATCTTGTTCAGTTGGGATCATTTCATACACTTCACCCAATAGAGCATAACGACTGGGTAATCTAGTTACCCTCCTATTACGACGAGGCTTTGTTTGTTCGTTTGGAGTATTTTGGTGCGATGATTCTATTTGATTTGTATCAGGATCTTCACGCTGATCTGGTTTATTCCCCAGCATGTCCTGATCATCCCTTTGAATAGAATTAGTTTGGTATTCCACAATCCTCCCACTATTATGTGGTACTAGATCGTTATCCTCAACTGGTGTTTCTTGAGTTGTTTGGTTTCCTTATGTTTCTCCTCTTAATTCTTCAAGAACAATCTTACTTTTGGGTTTGTGATTCATCATATAGTCTTCTTCTAAGTATCAGGCATTGGTGCTGACAATGACCTTCTGATCCTTAGGACTATAAAACAAACCACCTTTGGTACCTCGAGGGTATCCAACGAAAAACATACTTCTGTTCTTGATTCCAACTTCCCAGCGTTCCCTACCAACACATGTGTCGAACTACCCCATATCCATATATGGGCAAAGCTGGGCTTTCGCCCTGTCCATAATGTCCATAATTCGGTAGGAGTAGTTGGTACTGACTTAGAAGGAACTAAGTTCAGAATGTAGGCAGTTGTTTCTAAGGCATAGCCCCAGAAAAAATTAGGCAACTCAGAAAAACTCATCATCGACCTTACCATTTCCATAAAGTCCTATTCCTCCTTTCTAACACACCATTTTGTTGTGGTATGCATGGCGCAATCAGCTGGGATGAAATCCCCTCTGCATTTAAGTATTCCATAAACTCTCTCGGGAGGTCTTCACCACCACGATCAGATCGTAGTGATTTGATACTTTTTTCTAAACGCTTCTCTGTAACTGCCTTATAGCTTTTGAACATCTCAAAAGTTTTTGACTTACAGTGCATTAGAAAAAGGTATCCATACCTTGAGTAGTCGTCTATAAAAGTGAGGAAGTACTCATAACCTCCTCTCACTCAGATAGTCATTGGACCACACACATTAGAATGTACCAACTCCAAACATTCTTTGGTTCTATACCCCTTGGCTAAAAATGGCCTCTTAGTCATCTTACCTTCCAAACATGATTCACAGACTGGAAGTTCCTCAAATTCTAATGAACTCAAAGGTCCATCTCGTACCAGTTTAGTAATCTTGTTAGATTTATATGACCTTAGCGTAGATGCCAAAGATAAGTTTGATTTGGTTTCGAAGGTTCCTTTCTCTTAGATGACAAAATTGTTGAGTTATTCAATTCATTACATTTAGCAGAATTTGGACTTATAATGTCAAGATTATCTACCAAAGTATTAGAACAGATAAATCGTTTATTATACCTGATAACAATAGAGTTATCAAACTCAAAACAATATCCATTCAAAGCTAAAGATGGAATTGAAAGTAAATTTCATCTCATAGCTGGTACGTAAAGACAATAGTTCAAAATTAAAGTCCTATCACTACTAAAACTCAAATGAAAAATGCCTACTGCTTCTACTCTTAGTCTTGTCGCGTCTCCCAAAATCACGTAACTCTCATCCTTATTTGGTCACCTGATTTCCTGGAACCCCTACAACGAATTGCAAACATGATTAGTGGCTCCAATATCTACACACCAAGATCCAGTAGACACAACCGCTAATTGTGTTTCGACAACAAATAAAAGAAGTTAACCTTGAGTATTCTTGCTTAGCCATGTCTGACATTGCTTCTTCTAATGTCCCTTCTGACCATAGTGAAAACACTTGCCTTTCGGCTTTTTCACTCCACCTTGAATACCTTTGGAGTCGACTGATTTCTTCTTATTTTGAGTATTTTTCTTCTTCTTACCTTTCGATTTAGTAGCATATCCTTTCTCATTCAGATTGACCTTAGCTTGCTTAGGTTGAAGTTTCTCTACTCCTTTAAGCTCATTGAGAAGTTCTGGCAAGGTATAAATCCTTTTGTTCATGTTATAGTTCAGCCAAAAATTCTTATAGCTATCAGGAAGAGATTGAAGTATGATATCGATCTGGCTTTCACCATCAATATCAGCACCAAGTACTTCGAGCTCATTCAAAAGACTCATCATCTTAAGAGTGTGCTCACTTACATTGGCTCCTTCATTCATCTGGGTGTTTAGGAGTGTTTTCATTGCAGTCTTCCTTGTGGCTCTGCCTTGATCACCAAACATCTGCTTTAGGCTATAAATGATGTCATAGGCACTTGTCATATTCTGGTGTTGTGTTTGCAACACGTCTAACATTGATGCTAACATGTAGCATCTAGCCATTTCATCAGTCTTCTTCCACTTCTTTTGAGCAATGATTTGCTCATTAGTGACACCTTCCTCAAGCAATACAGGGCATAGTTCAGTCAACACAAATTTGTACTCTTTAGAGGTGAGCACAATATCCAAATTTCTTTTCCAGTTGACATAGTTTGTTCCATCCAACTTATGGTCTTTCAATATAACAGATAATGAGTTGAATGAAGGCATTTTGAAAAACTGAAAATGACATATTAAGAAATTAATTTATGACATAGATGATTCGAATTATCTAAAATTGTACCCATAATCAATCATATAATTCGTTAACAATCAAAACACTTTAGCATGAAATTTCCTATCTCGATGGGAGAGTAAATTTCACGCAATTTAGTTCACATTAAATTTCATTGTCTAGACAACACGCTATGTCAAATGTAAATTTAATTAGTTAACTTGCTTTGGTCCTACAAATAATGATATTGATTTCGATGGGAAATCTTTCCATAATTTATAGTTAAGTGTATAATCATCACTTGATCATAATCTCACCATCACCATAAAATTTATTCCAATGGGAAAATAATTTTATAATAAATGACTACCCATTATGACTATCAAGAAAACTAATAATCCGAGATATTTGTAATCGGAAATTTTCAATAGAGAGGAAGGTCTAAGCCAACACATATTTTCAATTACATCTCTACTAAATTTTCTTACCAATAATCCAAACTTAAAAAATATTTCCATAATTCTAAAACTCTTGGAATAGAGATATCTTAAAAAATGCATTGACCGGAATTTATGCATTTTGGTATCACCGCCCAAAACCGAGATTCGTTACGGATTTTCTCCGTGAAGTGAAACCATTATCATAGTATCATAGGTTTTTATTTTGACGGTTAACAAATCTAGCAACCAGGTCATTCACAGGAAAGAGGGACTTTCTGAAAAATGGCGCGCAATTATGTAACCTCAATCATCGACAGAACTTCCTAGACATTGCATTGTTAATCATAAATTTAGAACACTTAAATGCGTGGGTCGGAATTACACACTTTGGTTCCGAAAAGAATCTTAAGTTAAAAAACGGATTTTCTAAAAAATAATATCGTAGTCACATTTAATATCTCAACTTTCCGAATTTTATCATTACATATTTTTCTTTGAATCAATGATGGAGACCGTAGGGTGATGTGTAACCCTTCTCCCACTTAATATTTTATTTTCAGGTGATTAGCATTTTAATATCCATGTTTAGATAATATCCAAAAATAAATAGGAATCCTAATCTAATCATGGCATCCAATTACAACCATACATGCAATTAAAATAAGAGACATAGTTAGAATAGGAAACTAAATCAATCAAGAATCCTAGCTATCATGATCTTCAATCAAGCCCGAATCTCCACTTGATTAAGAATTCCCTCTTTGAGTTGGAAACTACTCGAAACATTGTTGCCTGGACTGCCCCACACACGCTGCTCGATCTGCCCCCTGTAGTCCACATCTATCTGACACCATTCGACTGGTGATCGCCGACTGTCAAATGCGCTGCTGCCAACAGTTGTTGCCTGTGCTGCCAGCAATTTGCTGCCGACGTTGTAGGCCTGTAGTCCTCCATCTCTTCGTTTCTTCATCTATTTTTACAAAAAAAATCCAAGCCTCCTTCAAACCAGAGTTCACAATCTAAAAATTCAATTTACAAAAATTCCTACTCCTTAATTCGGAGTGAATAATTCTAAAATCAAAATTAAAAAAAAAACTAATCATGATAGCCAGAATTTCAGCCTGCAAAAACAAGTTAGCAATAACAGAGAAAACATAGATTATGCTAACAAATTAAATTTGATAAATTTTTGATTTTGTTTAGCATCGATTACGTATCTATGACCGCTCCGATACCAATTGTTGGAAACACGAAACTCGCGGAAGTGTATGAGGACCTCATAGACATAAACAATAGCTAGATGGGTATCAAAAAATTTCTTATCAATTTTAATCACCAAAGCATAAACCATATATCAATTAATTGCAAGTAGATTATTTACCTAGAGATCTTTCTGAATTGATCTTTAATAATCAATAACGAAGGATGGAGTCAGCGAGTTTGATACTAAGCTCAAACTTGCGGATCTTCCACCGTATGCACCAATTCCCAAACGTGGATTGAGAGGGTGGTCTCTTTATTCCAAGAACATGAATAACACAAACCAAAACTAGTAGAAACGATTAGAGAGTAGAGAGGCCAACTGGAGTCTTAAAAAACTTAGGGAGCAAAACACACACTATGTGTGTATTTATAGGTTCGGCCACACCTAGGGTTTTCTCCCTAGGTGGGCCGGCGCCTATGCCTCTCATTCTCCTAATTCCGGTCCATTTTTGTTTTCTTGTATCTTCTAGTATTGGGCTTCTAGGCTACGATGGGGATGAATTAGGAAAAATAAAACATGGGCTTCCGATGAATTTAATTATCAGCCCAAATTCATGGATATAATTATAATTCATAAATTATAATATATTTCACTAAAATATTATAATTGCACTCCCCGTTTTATCTCAAATTAAATATGAGTCTTTCGTTATACTTGTTCATAAAATTACTCACGTTAAGTAACAGATACCCGTCAATTAAATATGTCACTAACATATAATATTTAATTGACATCTTTAAATATTTCCTTGAGCTTACCGCTTAACTTATTTGAATGTGTCGGATTAATTAAAATCCACCTGTAGGGTTTTAGCACAATCTCAAATACTATAAGCATTTTCAAGAGGATATCATCAATCCATAATTGGACGTGAATTTTATTAACAGATTATTTTCCATCGTACATTTAATGCGGTGACCCAACTCACCCGGAGTTTGTCGGTCTATAGAAAAAGACCTCACCCTTTAGTAAATCAAAGTCCCGTACATTGAATGTACATGTACTAATAATTTTTAATACATTAAGAATATGAACAATTCTATAACGTCTGTGTAAGTGTACAATTTTTCGTATAGTCAGACTGGGAAAATTGACTCAC
This sequence comes from Tripterygium wilfordii, assembly GCF_013401445.1. Lineage (NCBI taxonomy): Eukaryota > Viridiplantae > Streptophyta > Magnoliopsida > Celastrales > Celastraceae > Tripterygium > Tripterygium wilfordii. The sequence goes on along the minus strand of NC_052244.1, from coordinate 5,920,382 downwards.
ACATAGTCCTGATCAATACACTCCGAGTGTACTGGTATAGTAAGTTCAAGCTTTGCCACTCTCCGTAACCAAGATAGATATACTGAAATACTATACCACAGCCATGCCGACGGTTTATCCAATTCCGTCTTAGTTGTGATCGTTTACTTATATTTGATAGGAACTTATGAATTGATCTTCCGTGTGCAAGCTTAGACTCTACACGCCAATTCATATACCATACAGAATAAAAGACACTTATGTCAATTTGTCTTTTCTTATATTAAATGCTACATATATTTTATTCAAATAAATAAATCGAGTTTGAATATTACATAAAATAATGGCCTTTAGCATACTTTTCCTATCATTTATTGTACATAAATAAATAGATAGTGTGGAACAATATTTTCACCTTCTTGGGCCCCAATGGAAAATGGACCCATGAGCTTGAATCCTTCCACAAAGTCTTGATCACCTGCGAGAACAAGTCAGCAGGTCTAACGGTTACGGTGATGACCAAGGATGCTTTGATGCTCAAGTCAGTCTTCAATATCAAGTGAGAGTAATTTCATAAAATGGAGAGAGGATCCTTTACCTTGAGTGTCATTCTCCTATTTATAGAATGTCAATTCTCCTTAAATCAAGCGATTTATTACTCCCTTAATAACTAATTACGAGATTCTCTCTATGATCTCGGGATTTGGACTGATCCGTCCAATCCCTTCGTCCAGTCTGATCCCTTGGCTTGGACATGTGGTCCAATCCAATCCCCTAGCTTAGACGGACAAGCGGTCCAGTTCAATCCTCTGACTTGGACGGACATGCGGTCCAGTCCGATCCCCTGGCTTGGACGGATGTGCGGTCCAGTCTGGTCTTCTGGCTTGGACAGAGGTATGATCCTGGCTTGGACAGACGTGAGGTCCAATCCGATCTCCTAGCTTGGACATGCGATCATGATGCGTGTCTTTCCCCCATTAGTTATTGAGTTGACTTTGTATTGCTGGATTTTATTCCTCTATAATTGTCCCCAGACGCGGTTCGAACTGGTCCGAGCCAAGGCTTGTTTTGCACGATCTAAGAGAGACCTAATTATATTAGGTATTTTTATAATAAATCTCAATCAAAGTGGATCCATTTTGACACGATCTTTCACGCAGAAGAAGCAACAAAATGATCTTCATGACTCATTTCCTCCATAAAGAAGTAGCACAACCATAAGGACACTGCTATTATTCGCATATTCAAAAGAAAGTTGTAGTTACAAAGCCCACTAAACCAGTCACTCCAGCAAGCAGCTCTACCTCAACTGTCACAATAATTCTTAACAGAGCTAGCCACCATGCTAAAGGTCAACCAATCGTCTTCAAATCTCAATAGTAGTGGCAATAGCCACCCTATTGTGACCAAACCAGCTCCAGTTTCTATATTATTGTCTTAACCAGGAGGTGGCCGCAGCAGAGATTCTGAGCAATAAGTCATACATTTGCAAGGATATTCTCATATCAGAACTTTCTAAGCAGCTAGCTGTAGGATCATCCAAGTCAGCCAAATTCTATGCTTATGATGTATCCAAAACAAAGACGATCTTTGACAGCCTTTGGAAGACCAGATGATCAAGTTACCTCATAGGCATAGAATTCCTCCTCTTGAAGAAATCTAGAAGAAAACTTACTTTAAGTATCAGAATTCTTGGAGCCACTTCACCAATGATTGTGTAGCCTTTAAGGATGAAATTCAAGCAAGGATAGAGAGAGGAGACATTATTATTCCCGAACCAACAATGGGAGTGGATTCTGATCCATTTCCTCGAAAGACGGGAGCTCACATTGTTTCAATCAACATAGGCCACATGCCTAGATCAACCCCAAGATAGAATATGAACCTAGAAGATTTTCAAAACGCCAGACCTCCTAGCAGACACCAGAGTCTCCTGTCCAGACATCAAATCCTATGTAGTTCTAGTCCAATAAGAAGTTTTCACAGATGCGACAACCAATGAGACCCTTTGAAAGACAGACGTTTTGCCCAGAATGCGGACACAAGATATTCAATTAGAGACAACCTTTGTAGAAAGAAGGAAGATTCATCCCAACCCTAGGGAAGAGACTGAAGGCTCCTTTCTAGAAGTCAGAAGCTTCAAGCTTGGGTCTAGGCTCGGGGGGCAAGTTCAATGCGAGAAAGATAAATTCAAAAGGTTCAAATTGATTTCAGTAGGGTAAGGGACCAGAGGCTCCTTTCTGGAAGTCAGAAGCTTCAAGTTGGGGTTGGGTTTGGAGGGCACGTTCAATTCAAGGAAGGCAAATTCAAAAGGTTCTAACCGATTTCAATAGGGTAATAGTGGAAATGGGACCAAGGGAGCCAGAAGGTTTTGTGGTAGGCCAGTCCAACATCGTTCATCTCAACCCAGGTCTAAGATGGTCAAACCTTCAGCTTCTCTTGTTAGTGTATGGATAAAGGTCCAGCATTCAAAGGATAAACCCATACTCTGTAAGTATTAGAAAAGAAGGTAGCAGAAGAAACGTCAGAATGAGAGGAATGCTGCTAAGCGTCCTTAACAACCGTTTGAAGAACCTGCCCAGTTTCCATCTAGGCAATCTATTGAAGAAAGCGTTCAATTCATTACTGGTGACTTTCTATCCTTAGCCTTGGGAGGAATCGACTACCATTCACTTTTCAAACAAGCGACATAATATCCGGTAGAAGAAATGCATGTTCAATAGAGATATTCATACCAATAGGAAACTCATAAGAAAAACACTCTTGACTCAATGAAGATAACATTCCTGAGGCATTAGCTTATTGTACAGCAGGAACAGGGCTCGAAGGGTAAGAATGGATTCTCTTCTACAGACCCAAGGTATTTCAAAGATCTCTCCTACAATTTGACTTATATTCTGCTCAGTGATATTGAAAATGTTGAAGTCATCCCAATAGCAAGTCTATTTATCATGGAGCATCCAATAGTTGCTACTATCCTGAAGGAGCCAATCAACGAGCAGAGCTAGAATTCAATCAAAGATGAATCCCAAATATGTTCTCTAGGAAACTCTCAAGGAAACCAGCCAGTGGTGATCATTTAAGAAGAATCTTCTGTAAATTCAGAAGATGAGACATCATTCTGCATCATGTTTGAAAAGCCAACACTCAGTATGATTCATCACGTATGGCCTATCTATCTTTTAGGACATGTGGATGGAATGCTGGTCAACAAACTCTTGGTGGATAACGGATCAACAACAAATCTTATGCGTCGGTTTACCATGCACAAAATTGGTAGGCAAGAGTTTGAATTGGTTTCTACTAATGCTACTATCTGTAACAAGACCATGACCACTTCGTTCTTTGTGATTAATTCACGTTCTTCATGCAACCTCATGATGGGGAGAGACTGAATACACTCCTGCATGGTAGTTCTATATTCTTTACACCAATGTGTGGTGTTTTGGAACGAGAATGACATAGAAGTGATCAGACCAGACAAGAATCCATTTGTGGCGTCAGCAAATTGTCCAGAAGCAAGACTTTATGATGAAGACATTGACAACCTCAGGGTTACAAGCCTAGACAAGCAAGGCCGACCCAAATCACTTACCTTCAGCAAGGATTCATCCTTGGAATAGGTAAATTCTAACTACACTCGGGTTTTCGGCCCCCTAATGACCATAATTTATAGGCCGATTACCCCCGTTATCCAAGAAATCAATGATGGTGAGACCACCGATAGAAGTTGAATAGACTTAGGCCTTGAAGGTCACCATGCAGAAGATGACTTCTTACTTAGCAGAAAAATATTTGGAGAATTGGTCTTTGAGGAAGACCAACCAGAAGATCATGCTATCTAGATAGAGGAACTCGAAGCTGCTTCAGCAAAGCTAGATGAACTGAATGCTGACATTCAAGATCCCCTCGACAAATTCAACTTTGAAACTAAAGAGTCTCCAAGACCGTTACCGTTGTTCATTAGTCAACTTCTGTTTCCAGACATCAGAGAAGAGATTATTCAATTACTTATAGAATTTCAAGACTTTTTTGCATGGGAGTACAAAGAGATGTCAGGCCTTTCTAGAGAATTGGTGGAGATCGATTACCTATCAAGAAAGCCTACAGACCGTACAAACAGCCTCCTAGAAGAATGTCAAATGAGGTGACATTGGTGATAAAAAATGAGTTGGAAAGGCTTCTTAAGGTTGGGCTCATTAGAACTACAAGGTATGTGGAATAGTTATCTAACATCATTCATGTAGTGAAGAAGAATGAGAAGATCAAAGTCTGCATCAACTTCTAGAATCTGAATCTTGCTACACCAAAGGACGAGTACCCTATGCCTATGGCAGATATGTTGGTGGACTGAGCAGCAAAACACCAAGTTCTATCCTTCATGGATGAACATTTAGGTTACAATAAGATTTTCATTACGGTCGAAGATACACCCGAGACAGCGTTTAGATGCCCAGGTGCCTTAAGGGCATTTGAATGGATGGTGATGTCATTCGGCCTGAAGAATGCAAGAGCTACATATCAAAGAGCCAGGAATTCTATTTTTCATGATATGATTGGCCAATTCATGGAAATCTACATTGATGATGTGGTGGTCAAGTCTCATTCTCATAGGGAGTATCTTGGAGATCTCAAGCGAGTACTGGCCAGTATGCGAAAATATGGGTTGAAGATGAATCCTATGAAGTGCACCTTTGTAGTTTTAGTAGGGAACTTCTTACGGTTTTTGGTTTACCAAAGAGGCATCAAGGTTGACAAGAACAATTCCAGAGCTGTTCTCGAAGCACAACCTCCTAGCAATAAGAAGGAACTCCAAAGATTGCTGGGACAAACAACTTTCTCGGAAGATTTATCTCCATTCTTGTTGGGAAAGTCCAGGTATTCTCTCAACTCCTAAAATTGAAACAGGAAGAAGGATTCACCTGGGCGGAGAGACATCAACAAGCGTTCCAGAAGATCAAGGAGTATCTTGCAAGATATCCTATTCTTACTCCTCCACTACCCAAAAAGGCGTTGAAGCTTTATATCTCATCAGCAAAAGGTCTTATTGGTTATCTCCTAGCTCAAGACAACGAGAACGACAAAGAGTATGCAGTTTATTATCTCAACACACTTCTATCTCCTATAGAACAAAGATACTCTCCTATTGAGAAGCATTGCTTGAGTTTGTTCTTTGCTGCTACCAAGCTCAAATACTACATACTGCTAATTATAGTTGTGCTACTATGCAAGACTGACCTCATCAAATACTTGTTGTCCAGACCAATTATTAGGGGAAGAGTTGGAAAATGATCTATCACCCTGATGGAGTTTTCTTTCCAATATATACCTCAAAAGGCGATCAAGGGACAAACGCTTACAGACTTTCTTACTAGTCGTCCTTGTCTAGTTATTGAAGAAATAGAGTCTCCGGAGTTAAGGACATGTCTGATATCCTATAATCACCGGACGCTTCTATTTGACGGATCCAAGACAGGCTTTGTGTCAAGATGTGGTATTGTTATCGTTTCTCTTGAAGGTCAGAAAACTCATTTCTCCTATTAGTATGATTTTGATTGTACTAACAACCAGGCAGAGTATGAAGCAGTCATCATTGGACTATAGATGATCAGAAAGCTAGGCGCTTGAAACATTGAATTCTTTGGAGATTCCCAATTGGTGATCAACTACTTGGGAGACACATACTATATGGGATCTTGCACTTTACTATATGGGAGCCAAGCAGCTTTTAGAAGATTTTGATGATTCAATTGTATCTCATGTTCCAAGGAGATTCAATGTCGAAGCAAACAAGTTTGTACAGGTGGCCATGGGAGTTAAGATCCCCCAAGAAGCTTATAACAGGACCATCACAGTACACAGGAAACTTTTGGCTTCTGTCAAAAGGAAGGAACTTGCTATTCTGGATGCATTTCATGTGGAGATCGCAAAGTCAAATTGGAGACATCCTTTGATTCAGATCCTAAAGTATCCAAACTAGACAGAAGACCAAAAGGTGAACAGTCAACTAAATGCTGATGGATGGAGAACATTACAAGAAAAGTCCAGAAGATGGTTTGCTCCTGAGATGTCTTAGTCATGAAGAATCTATGAAGATTATGGCGGAAGTATACGAAGGAGTTTACGAAGCTCATTAGGTAGGCAGAAAAATAAGGGGACTCATAAGAAGGTATGTATATGATTGGTCATTCTATCCTGGCAGATTGTATCCAATACTCCAAGGGATGCCAACCTTGCTAGATACATGGACCAAATTATATCTAGCTATTGCCATGCAAGCAGTTGTGAAGCCATGGCTATTCAGGGGATGGGCTATGGATCTCACTGGGAAGATCTTCCCACTTTTTGACGTAGGGCATCATTTCATTATAATAGCCACACACTACTTCAAAAAGTGGGTGGATGCCTTTCCACTCAAATCTATAACTCTGTAGGACGTGATAAAGGTCATCAATGAGAGCATTATTCACAGATTCGATCTACCCCAACACATTGTGGAAGACCAAGGCATAGTTTTCTTTGGAGATTAGGTAAAAGCATTTGCCTTAAAGTATGGTTTTGAAATTTCACATTCTACATCATATTATGCCGAAGACAATGGTCAAGCAAAGTCTACTAACAAAGTTTTGAAGAAAATAATCGAGAGAATGATAGAGAATAGGCCAAGGGCTTGGCATGAAGCTCTTTGGGCCTATAGGACATCAAAACAAATAGCAACAGGAGCTACACCTTTTATGTTGACTTATGGGTAGGAGGTTTTTTTTCCTATGGAGATGGTAATAAAATCAACAAGGGTAGCCTTGTAGAATCAATTATCTCCTGCAAACTATTATTAGGCAATGATGATAGAGCTGGAAGGCTTTGATAAATTCAGACTTGCTGCCTATGATCGTCTTCAAATTTAGAAGCATAAGGCCATGAAGGCTTACAATAGGAGAGTACGAGAGAAGACATTTGTTATTGTTGACCTGGTTTGGAAAATTATTCTCCCTATTGGTCAAAGAGACTCAACATATGACAAATGGTCACCATCCTAGGAGGGACCCTATCGGGTGACAAAGGTGAAAAAAAGAGGTGTCTACTTGTTACAAGATCTGGACGGGACCCAACACAAGCATCCTATAAATGGAAAATATCTCAAAAGGGATTATCCTACTCTATGGGAAGCTATAGATAAGTCTGTTTTGTGCTAGCCTTCTACCCTACAGAAAAAGCCAAAAATACCTTTATCTAGAATAAAATTCCATCCATTCTACCCTATCCACAATAAAATCATGTCAATCAAAAAGCCATGCCAGTATCCAAATTATTCTACCATTACCATTCAGAAAAAGTCAAAAAATATCTAGAAAATACATCACGAGAAGCCCAAAATAGAGAACACAAAATCCAATAAGTTATTAGAAGCATTCAAGTGACCCTCACTGGAAACCTGGGGAACATAGAAACAGGGAAAAGACGATAGCATAATTCAATAATTCATTATGATTGGAGGGTTATCAAGCAGAACCTCCAGAGGTGTCCTTAACAACTTCATCACCAGCCAGCAGCACGTCAACCGACACTATAGCAGTAGAAGGAGAGGCTTCATCAGAAAGGATATCCAACTCAGCACATATATCCTTCAACTGGTCCTATTTGGCAACGGAAGTTGTAGTGTTCACCTTAATGAAGGACTTTTCATTGGCGATAGTTGTTGCACGATCATCCAGCTTGGATACCTGAGCATAGACAGCCTCATAATCCTTGAGGGTGATAGCATTCATCTGAGAGATATTGGCCAAAGTCCTTTCATGCAGCCTTACTTCGACATGGAGGGTGATAATTCTTTGTTTCAACTCATTAATGGTCATCTTTACATCTTCCTCCGCAGTAAGAGAAGACTTTAGCTCATTGCCCAGGCTCTGAAGCTTAGCATCAAGCTTCTTAAGCTTATCTTTTTCAGCATTTAATTCTGAAATACGAGTCCAGTTACTGCTGAAGTCAGAGTGAGGATGAGGAGATCTGTGGAGAAAGTGAAGAGCCTTCCACGACGGAGTCTCTTCTATTGAAACCTTTAGGTTGTTGAACAGTGAATGGTGCAGGCAGATCTCAGGCTCAGTGTAACGCCCCGACCCGAGATGCGTTACTTTTGGTATCCTCTTAATCAATCTTCTAATTAATTCAATCATTAGATCACCCAAAAATTTCGACAGCACCTCCCCATAAAATGGAGGATGCCAACCTGAAGTAAAACGCAGCAATTTCACAAATATATTCACAACATAGGCAGGGCCTCCGGCCATCTAACAATTCATATCACAATTTAAATTCTCAATTCTAAGTAGGGCCTCAGGCCGCCTAACAATCATAGCATAAATCAATTCTCACATCTAAGCAGGGTCTCAGGCCACCTAACAGTCACACATAATTTCTCCACACAACAACATATATAATCAACATCCAGCACAAATAGCAATCTAGTAAACATAAGAAATCGTCAGGACACGAAGTCCACAAACATGGTTCGGGAGTCCCGATCACACGGAATACCTTCCCTACCGTCCATCCCATCATCGAATAGGGATATCACACAATGTCTCAATAAGAAACATACATACGATAAAATAGTAATAACATATATCAAAGTTTAGAACTATCTAGTCCTATCACTCTCCAGGGGTCCATCCATGTCACACACCTTCCTCCTGATCCGCAACCCTGGTACTGGAACTAGACTCACCTGCGAGGAGGGAATAGGAGAAAGAAAAGGGTGAGCGAAAGGCCCAGTAGGGAATAATAAAGAGTAAGAGAAGAACATAAAGCTGAAATCTTAAAGGAAGGCACAAATGCAACAATATGATAGCTAACACCATGTACACCAACACAAGTAAATAATCACACCATACGAGATCCTAACTTGGCCCACCGGCATCCCTATACATATCGGGACCCTAAACAACCCAACGGCATCATCGCATGATGTTTCGAGCACATGTGGAATCCTGATCCGGCCCACCGACATTCCCGTACTCTCGGGAACCCTGAACGGCCCAACGGCATTTCACATTTCACATCTACCATGCAACTACAATACATGTCCAACATGGTTATGCAATCGGGTATTTATACATCCTATATATATACATATATATATATATATATATACTACTACATGATGCATATTCAAGAGTAATTCATGCTCAATGGAAGATTGAACAAGTAGGGTATGCAATATAATTCAAATCATACAATAAGGATATCACAAAGTGGGGTTGTTCTCCCTTAGGTGCAATTAAGGCGAGAACCAATTTATAATGAACATTGGGAAAGAGCAACATTCGTAATAGGTTAACATAATCAAGAGAATAACGAAGGTGGAATTTCCCTACCTCGCACTCCAAAAATTAGCTATGTAAATCAATACTCAACCTTGACTTTTCCCGGCCTTAACCAACCTATTATTCGGTAAACCCATCCTCCAATCAATATACAAACAACTTCAATTGCACATATCTAACACAAATTAATCCAATAAATCAAGAACTCATTACCTTCTCTTACTCAAAACTTCCCAAATTCTTGAACTTCACCTACTCAAGCTTGCTACTCCAATCCACAATAGAATCTAGCAATACAATCATAAACAAGTCTAAATTAACCTATTAGATCACTAATTTCATCTAATTTAAAGAATTTCCCCCAAATCTACAAAACCCATTGATGCAACAGGCTTGAAAAAACAATGAAGTCGCCACCAATTGATTTTTAGGATGCAATTGCACATCCATTTTGGTCGACGAGAAAAGTGGGTAAGGAGGTCTATTGAGCATGGGGCAGGTGTTAGGCACCCCACAACTCCCGAAAACGGTTACCTTCAAAAATATTTTCCTATTTGGCTCTACTTTGTTTTGAGGAATGATTGTATGTCCCAAATGTTTTAATGAGTTTTCCATATGCCCGGAAAATCATGTATTATCAAATGGGTGGAAATGTTCCATTAATGTTAGACCAAGATTTGATTTTAAAAATCTTATTTTTATGGGTTTTGATAAAAAAGAAGGAAAAAGGGTGCACGGGATCACTATGGCCATTCCCGGCTTGGCCAAAAATATTTTAAATAACTCCACCTGAAGTGGTCTTTGATAAAAAAAAGGGTGCACGGGATCACTATGGCCATTCCCGGCTTGGCCAAAAATGTTTGATAAAAACTCCACTTGAAGTGGTCTTTGATAAAAAAAAAAAGGGTGCACGGGATCACTACGGCTATTCCCGGCTTGGCCGAAAACATTTAATAAAAAATTCCACTTGAAGTGGTTCTGGATAAAAAAAGATGCACGGGATCACTACGGCCATTCCCGGCTTGGCCGAAAATGTTAAATAAAAGACTCCACTTGAAGTGGTTGTTGAAATAAAAAGGTGCACGGGATCACTACGGCCATTCCCGGCTTGGCCGAAAACATTTAATAAAAAATTCCACTTGAAGTGGTTGTTGAAATAAAAAGGTGCACGGGATCACTACGGCCATTTCCGGCTTGGCCGAAAATGTTTTACTTGGTCTTGGATGAAAAAGTCCATATCGGAGTGGGTTTTGATGTTTTTGATGATTTGGAAAAAAGGCTATTTAGATAGGAACATTGGAATGGGTTTTGATGGTTTTGGAGAAGAGATTTTTGGGAACTTGGTTGATGCACCAAAAAGGACCACAATCAATGAAAAAGATTCAATTCAAGCCTTACTCACAATTATGTTCTTCATGAGAAAAGAAAGAATCCATTTAAGGCCCATCGGACGGGCCAAATATCTTTAAACCCCCCTTTGGGTCCTTAAATAAATTTTCCTAATCCTTAAAAACATATTCGCTTTCCGGGTCCACGAAATCCAAATGTTTTGGATGAATGTCAATGGAACCCCAATATCTTGAAGGCTCCTTGGTATTCAAAGAAAACATAATGGTTCCGTAAATTAATCTTGGTGTGTTTATTAAAGTGAGACGGCTTGGATTAATTCTAATGACTAACGCGTTGAATTTATTTTCATGGCATTCAAACAATCCTAGCATACATCTAAGCATCATGGCATAGTGTGAGAAATCAAAATCCTAAGCATGCATCCTAGTGCAATCATTATTCACAAAAATCATTTCCTAATGTCTATATGCTTCTAGCACCCTAAAATATCATGTATGCACTTTTCACTATTTTTACTACACTATTACAAAGCTTACACTTTACAATTATGTACAAAACTAAATGATAAAAAATAAATACAAATACAATACAAATATAACCCATGAAGGCCAATGCTCAAATCCGATCCAATTCCTCCATGTATGTCTTTTAGCCCAAGTCCTCTAAGTTGCCCTTCGGCCCAAGTGGGATCAAGCCCGGTTCAAGCCCCAACATCAAACACAAAAATAATGGGGTCAAATGGGTACTCAAATGCCATAGAAATTCAAATTAAATTAATCATACATACCTATATGCATTATAAACATATAGACACACATATACAAACATACAAACGGGTGTATATACATATTCCAACACATATACAACATATATATATATATACACACACCATATTATACACACGCCACATATACGTATACACGCACACCATATATATATACACACAACTCTTATGTCATCAATAACCATGGTTTCCGATTCAGATTCAGACCAGCAAGCTATACACGTTCTTCACAAATTACAAATATAATCATAGAGGCATTGAATACCATTTTGACTCATACTTCATCATTGTCAATCAAAAAACATTCTACAACTAGAAGCCACACTCAAAGAATTACATACAACTAAAACCTTCGAAACAAACCCTTCAGACACCTATAGAACCAAACAGCCAGCAATAAGTATATCAATCCAAACCACATTTCTTTTGAAACAAGCGTACGACCACCAGCTAAAATCAAAACCGGACATCATATCATACATGAGCACCATGAGCTGACAATATTCACACCAGAAAAATCAAAGCCAAGTATCAACATCAAGGTTTAACACAGTGAACGATCAAGAGTATCAAAACCAGATTCATATTCAAATACAACAAAATTAATATCGAAACCAAAACAAGGGTATCCAAATCAGAAAAGTCATCAAATATCAACGATTAAGCATGACAATAATAAGTGAACCCAAACATCAAAATTGGGCATTACGGAGCCAGCATACCAAGATATCCAAACCTACATACCTTGAAGAACTGAACCCCTTTTTTTCTACTTCTTCTCTGATTTGCAGCAGCTCTCCCTTCTCCTTCTTTCGCTACTGTCAACAATTTCTTTCAGTCCCTTTCTCTTGGCTTTCTCTCTTGCACTCCGGTTTCCCTTTCTCTCTTGGTTTTTTGCTCTCCTTTTCTCTCTTGCAGCTGCTATCACCCTTTTCTCTCTTTTTGTTTTTTTTTTCTTTCCTCGTGCGGCTGCTTCCCTTCTTTGCTCTCTCACAATTTGTTTTTGTTTTGTTTCACTTCAATTGTGCGGCTACCCTCTCTCTCCCACAAGCTCTCTTTCTTTTATACCATATCCACATAAAACCCTATTTTCTCCTTTTACCAAAATGTCCCCCCAAACCCTATTTATTTTCTCCTTAGAAATCCTAAGAAACTAATATTTTGGTATTTTCCAATGTTTTTTTGCAAAAACCTAAAAGGTGTCACCTTTCCTTTTTAAAGGTTTTATTTATTATTTATTTAATTCTCCTATTTTTTAGATATTTTCTAGGGTTTTGTTGTATTGGGTTTGGGTTTGAATTTTTATGGGCTTATGACCCAAGAAATGGGCTTTAGGATTTTTTGCATGTTTGTGGGTTCAAGAAATAGGCTTTGAATTTTTTGTAAGCATATGGGCCTATGACACAGGCTCTTGAATTTTGAATTTTTGTACTTTTTTGTATTTTGGTTTTTATTAATTATTTTTCGACCGGACAAAAATCGGTTACTACAGCTGCCCCCCTTTGTATGTTTTTAATGAAATAAAAGACAGACAAAGGTGTAGTTAACCGAGTTTCGTACGAGACTACTGAAATGCATGGGATCACTACAGCCATTCCCAGCTTGGCTGATGAAAAGAAAGTGCATGGGATCACTACAGCCATTCCCAGCTTGGCTGATGAAAAGAAAGTGCATGGGATCACTACAGCCATTCCCAGCTTGGCTGATGAGAAAAGAAAATGCATGGGATTACTACAGCCATTCCCAGCTTGGCTGATGAAAAGAAAGTGCATGGGATCACTACAGCCATTCCCAGCTTGGCTGATGAAAAGAAAGTGCATGGGATCACTACGGCCATTCCCAGCTTGGCCAAAAATGTTTGTTTGAATTTATGCAAGAAAATATCCATGAGTGTATGAATGCATGAAGAAAATTGTATTTTCTTTTATTTTTCTCATTTTGAAAATTTGATTTTGGTTAATTGTCGTAAGCACCATCACCCCTATCATCCTGCAATCATCCATCATGAGAAGACTGCATCTTTTGCCTCCATCCCATCTTGAATCTACCATGTTACACTTATTCTTGTATCTTTCATTCTTGTTTTGTCTTGTCTGGTCTTTCCATCGATTTACTGTTCATATCTGATTTCCACCCTTTCATCCTGCAATCATCCATCATGAGAAGACTGCATCTTTTGATTCCATCCTATCTTCAATCTGCCATGTTAAGCTTATTCTTGTATCTTTCATTCTCTTTTTGTCCGATCTTTCCATCGATTTACTGTTTACATCTGATTTCCATCAAATCCGACATGCCTTTAACGCCGAACACAATCTCTCTAGCTCCAAAATTTCTCTGACCCCACTATGTCTTTTAGCGCCATTTAATTGCTTTTAGCTCCTTTACAGTTAAGAACACCACAATCTCTCAGGCTCCACCATGCCTTTTAGCACCATTTAATTTCTTTTAGCTCCTTTACAGTCAAGAACACCAAAATCTCACAGGTTCCTGCTAAGAACAATGTCCTAATGCACTTGTCATGATTCTTTTATTACCTTATTTAACTTCCAAATAAATTCAATAGTATGGCAATGCTTGTACTACACGAGATTTCTAAAGGAAAGATATATAAGCAATAAAAATCATGAAGAACACAAGCAATGAATAAGGAATTCAGAAATGAACTGAATGACCTCAGAGAGTTTTATTTAGAATAAATAGATAACAGGAGAGACTGATCGAGTATATATATGATTCAAGAGGGTTAAAAATAAAGGAAATAGCAGAAATCTGTACAGGATATAAAATGAGATAACTGTGATTCCGCACAAAACTGCCCCAGTTTTGTGTGCCCCCATTTTGCAATTATTGAATCTGACTACTTCCATATGAAGCTTCTCCTTCACAGACTCATCATGCATACCCCTGAACATAACCAATTCACCCGTGTACAACCTTGCTATTTGTCATTCACTGTATTGTCCCATCTCAAATCCTCTTAATGGCCTCTGTCAATTCCCCGTAATTGCTTTCTCCACGCCTTTTCTGATCTCAATGTTACTTGAAGCTCCCAGGAAGGGTTTTCACTTTAGTAGAGACTTTTCTATTTTCCCTAATTTTTGCTTGAAGCGCCCACGAGGGGTTTTCACTTCAACAGGATTTTTATTGCTCTAATTTTTGCCTAGACCGCCCTTTTGGGTTTTCAATCTATCGAGCTTTTAACTCTAATTTTTGCCTAGATCGCCCTTTCGGGTTTTCAATCTAGCGAGTTTTTTTTTTTTTTTTTTAATATTTTTTTTAACTCTAATTTTTGCCTAGACCGCCCTTTCGGGTTTTCAATCTAGCGAGTCTTTTTTTTTTTTTTGCTATGGGTAATACTTTTTGATGGCGTCTGCATTCACCGGATTAGGCAATTCTTCTCCATCCATTCTTGTCAAAATTAATGCCCCTCCTTCAAAGGCTTTCTTCACCACATATGGTCCCTCATAATTCGGTGTCCACTTCCCTCGGTGATCCTTTTGAGGCGGCAAGATCATCTTCAACACTAAATCTCCTTCCCTGAAACTGCGAGGTCGAACTTTCTTATTATGTGCTTTCATCAATCTTCTTTGATACAATTGCCCTTTACAAATTGCTCTTAGTCTTCGTTCTTCAATCAAATTCAACTGCTCATAACGCATTCGAGTCCATTCTGATTCTTCCAATCCTGCCTCCAGAACTACTCGAATGGATGGAATCTCCACTTCGATAGGCAAAACCGCTTCCATACCATACACCAAGGAGAAAGGCGTCTCCCCGGTAGATGTCCGTATTGATGTCCGATAACCATATAGAGCAAGAGGAATCTTCTCATGCCAATCTTTGTAATTCTCTGTCATCTTCCCAATGATCTTCTTGATATTCTTATTCGCCGCTTCGACAGCCCTATTCATCTTCGGACGGTAAGGAGTCGAATTATGGTGATAAATTTTGAACTGGTCACAAAAATCCTTCATCATTTTGCTATTGAAATTCGTGCCATTGTCAGTAATAATTCTTTCCGGGACTCCATATCGACAAACAATTTCTTTTCTCAAAAATCGAACAACCACACTACTCGTCACATTATAATACGAAGCAGCCTCCACTCACTTGGTAAAATAATCAATAGCAACCAAAATGAAACGATGCCCATTAGAAGCCTTCGGCTCAATTGGACCGATGACATCTAATCCCCACATCGAAAAAGGCCATGGTGATGTCAACACATGTAATGGATTAACGGGACCATGTGTCCTGTCTGCATAAATCTGGCATTTGTGGCATCTGTTTGCATAATTTATACAATCCCTCTCCACGGTTAACCAATAATACCCTGCACGTATAATCTTCCTTGCCATTGCATATCCACTGGAGTGAGTCCCACATATTCCTTCATGAATTTCCTCCATAATTTGTTTAGCCTCCGCCATATCAACACAGCGCAAGAAAACTATCCCATCATTCCTTTTATAAAGAACATTTCCACTCAAGAAGAAAGATCCTGCCAGTCTTCGGATGGTACGCTTATCATTCTCTGATGCCCCTGATGGATATGCTTTCTTTTCAATGTACTGCTGAATATCATGATACCACGGTTTACCATCAGGCTCTCCCTCCAAATTTGAACAGTAACCTCGAACTTCTCGTCTCTCGATTTTAATCACTTGCACTTCCCCTTTTGGGTCTACATCAAACATTGCCGCCAAAGTTGCCAAAGCATCCGCTATTTGATTCTCCTCTCTTGGGATATGATCAAACTCAACCCAATCAAAGAACTTGACTAACTTTTTGATATGCTGGTAATATGGAATGAGCTTGTCATCTTTGGTTTCCCACTCATCATTCAATTGCCTAATCACCAACTGTGAATGACCATAAACCTGTAGCCTCTTAATCCCCATATCAATAGCAGCTTGAATTCCCATTGTACATGCTTCATACTCAGCCACATTGTTAGTACATTCGAAATACAACTTAGCTGTAAACGGTATAACATTCTCTTCAGGTGATATCAAAGCTGCACCGACTCCGCATCCTACGATATTAGAAGCACCATCGAACAACATAGTCCATTTTGCCAAATCCTTCTGATTCCCCTCTTCTATCGACACAGTCATGACATCAATATCTGGAAATTTCATATCCATTGGCTGAATATCATCAATTGCTCCATCCACCAAATAATGTGCTATTGCACTCCCTTTGATTGCCTTCTGTGTGACATACAAAATATCATATTCTGATAACAACATCTGCCATTTAGCTATCCTCCCTGAAAGAGAAGGTTTCTCAAAAATGTACTTGATAGGATCCATCCTAGAAATCAACCATGTAGTATGATAAAGCATGTACTGTCTAAGTCGATGTGCAGCCCAAACCAAAGAGCAACAAGTCTTCTCCAACATCGAATAATTTGCTTCACAACTAGTAAACTTCTTGCTTAAGTAATAAATAGCATGCTCTATCCTTCCCGATGAATCATGTTGTCCAGGCATACATCCCATCGAACTATCTGAGACAGTCAAATAGAGAATAAGCGGCCTGCCAGCCACAGGAGGCATCAACACTGGAGGACTTTTCAAGTACTGCTTGATCTTTTCGAATGCAATCTGACAATCTTCGTTCCACTCAGTAGAGTTACTCTTACGCAACAATTTAAAGATAGGTTCACAAGTAGCTGTCAACTGTGAAATGAATCTGGCAATGTAATTCAATCTTCCCAAGAAACCGCTAACTTCCTTTTCTGTCCGAGGGGGTGGCATCTCCAAGATCGCCTTCACTTTATCAGGATCTACCTCAATTCCTCTCCTGCTTACAACGAAACCTAACAACTTCCCCGAGGTTGCCCCAAATGTGCACTTAGCTGGATTCAACTTCAATTGATGCTTCCTTAATCGATCAAACAACTTCTGGAGATTCCCAATATGATCTTCACCTTCTTTGGATTTTGCTATCATATCATCGACATATACTTCAACTTCTCTATGCATCATGTCATGAAACAAAGTGACCATGGCTCTTTGATAAGTAGCACCGGCATTCATCAGACCAAACGGCATGACTTTATAGCAAAAGGTTCCCCATAGGGTAATAAAAGTTGTTTTCTCACGATCCTCTGGTGCCATCTTGATCTGATTGTAACCCGAAAATCCATCCATGAAAGAGAAAGTTGAATGTCTAGCCGTATTATCCACCAAAACATCGATATGGGGAAGAGGAAAATTATCCTTCGGGCTTGCACGATTGAGATCTCTATAATCGACACACATCCGAACCTTACCATCCTTCTTGGGAACAGGTACAATATTTGCCACCTATTCAGGGTATCTAGCCACTGCTAAAAAACCAGCGTCAAACTGCTTCTTCACTTCATCTCTTATTTTCAAAAGCATATCTGCCTTTAATCTCCTCAACTTTTGTTTCACTGGAGTACATTCTGGAATTAATGGCAACTTGTGAACAACTATACTTGTATCAAGACCGGGCATATCCTGATAAGACCATGCAAAGACATCCTAGTAATTATGCAATAAATCTATCAATTTCTTCTTGTTTTCTCCTTCGAAGCCAGCTCCTACCTTAACCTCCTTTTTCTCCGTTTCAGTTCCCAAATTAACAACTTCTGTTACCTCTTGATGTGGCTGTATTATTTTCTCCTCTTGATTGACTTGTCTTAACATTTCAGGTAAAATCTCAATTTCTTCCTCCATTTCATAGTCAGATTCAACATTGCTAATGGGTGCATCAAAGTCTGGTTCATTAAGTTCGTCATCTTCGTTATCATCATTTTCAATCCTGTTGAAGAAGTTAATAAAAATGGCTTTGAGAATGGGGAAGAAAAACTCAAATAGGAATGAAGAAACATGAATATGGATAACTATCAAAAGACTCTCATTTCATGGAAAAAGGAAATATGTACAAAGATAGAACATGCAATCGCCATACTATAAAATTTATTGAAAGCAAAGTAAAGCATGCTCATTACAAAAAGACCCAAGCGAAGGCCGTGAGCTGGGCCCACGATGGTAGTGCACTCGGGATTACCCTTGCAGATTCTTGAGAGATATTGGGAGCTCCAGACTGGTCCAGTTGCCAAGTTTGAAATTTGAAGGACGCGAGATGACAAAGCAAGGTCTAGCAGTTGAACTCTCTTCCTCTTCCACCATAGCAACTTGAAACTCTCCAAACTGATCACATATATTAGCGAGCATTGCCCCAGTTACATCAATCGAGTTTTCAAATAGCAATTTTTCAAAAACTACCCCAGTATCAGCCAAACTTATCTTGTTCTGCATCCCTTCATACACAAAACTGTCATAAAGCGAGTCTGATAGGGGTGACAATGATGCTTCTTGGGCGCTATGCTTATTTATGATTTTCTGTGCAGTATAAAAACGACATTAGTTGTCATTTATTTTAAAAATGTGCATGCATGTGATTATTATTTGTGAAAATCCTAAGTATTCTTTGCAATGGGACAAGACAATTAAAAGTAGAATCTCCTGTTATTCATTTCATTCATTCAAAGCATACATGAGAACCATCAGATTCAGTCCAATTGAATAACCGAAATTTCAACCACAAAAGCACCTCCTACTTGTACTGCATTTAACCTCTTCTGAAGCTCCTGTAAGTCACTTTTCAAATTCTTCAAAAATGCCCATATCTTTGTCAGCTCTGGCATTTCCAAAACAGGGTTGGAACTCAAATTTTGCAGACGTCGTTCATAAACCTCAGCCCAATCTGACAGGGTCATCAAACGACTCATCATCAACCTTACTTTGAATTTGGTACTTGCCTGCTCTTGTTGGACCTCCTCCAGCATTGAATGAAAATAATCATTCTGTTCCTTTAAAGTTGTGATCCCCTCCACCTGTTGCTGGTTCACTTCAAACATTTCATTCATCTGTTCTATCAATCCATCTTTCTCAGCTTCTATTCTTCTTTGCTCTTCTCTATCTGCATGCATCTGCAATTGTAGTTGATAAGCGTCTTCTTTCCAAGATGCGAGCTCTTCATTTAGCTTCCGAATCTGCTCCTGCACTTCTTGGAGTTCCACTTGTGTCCTGCTATGCTTTGCTAAATCATTCTCTTTTCTTTTCTTCATTTTCTTCTGCAGCTTCAAGAATTTCTTTTTCAACATATCAAACTGTCCTTTTTCCGCTTCTCGGGCTTCCCTCTCCCCCTGGACCTTCCTCTTCAGCTTTTTGCATTTGTTCTTATATCTACTATACTTCTCTTTCCATGAATTTTGCCTTGTTTCTACCTTTTCTTCTATTAGGGTGTCCACCACTTCATTAATCTCATTGGATGGTATTTCCAGACTTGAATTTTCATTTTCACAAGATATAGTCTCCTTCCTCTTCGTACTGGTAAAGCTGCCATACTGGGTAATAGTCTTCTTCCTTCCTCGGAGCCATTGTACATATCGATTTTTCCCTTCCGAATCTACAGTAAGCCTTCCGTGCTCCATTATATGGGTCCTTTTCCAGGCTTCTACCACTTGGTGAGATAGACATTTCCCCTTCTCATCCCCATGTGCGAATTCAAACTCCCACAAGCCATGTGTAACTGGCGTGCATAAATTGCCAGCCTCTTGACGTAAAAACATTGTTGGTGCTTGATCGGTACCTCCCCAGGGTCCCACCAATGGCACCCAGTTGTAATTACCACATCTGTAAAGCAAACCTTTGGGCTTGTACCATGTTGCTCGATCAAATGTCTCCTTCGGCTCTAACTCTTCCAGGAATTGTCTCCACACATCAACAGCTGGTACATTAGATTGCATCCTCGCCATCTTGAAATTCTGAATAGGATCTCTAAGCATCCGGGTGTGATCTTCAAATATAATGATCGGAGCTCCAATTCCTTTTGGGTACTTCAAGTGACTCACCAACCAGAGTCCTAATAATTGCGAACACCCCCGGAAACTGCCTTCTCCTTGAATGCAACAATGATTAAGGGATCGGATTGTCTCACATAAGATTGCAGGTATTGGATTGGTGCCATACTTGACAAGGTGAACCAATTTGATCACATTCTTTTCTACATATCCTCCTGCACAAGGAAATAACACTGCTCCATACACCGCAAGAGCAAAAGCCATCTGCCCTTCTGGAGTTGCAAACCTCCCCTGAGCGAAACCCATAAGTCTGTCAATTGGAAACACCCAAATATTACCTTTATCCTTTCCAGGAGTCCTGGTATGCTCTATCTGTAAAAATCGATGAACAATCTTCCTTCCATCAGTTACCTCCCCCGGATTATAAACCTTGTTCACATGTGGATCATATCCCAACAACTGACCATATTCTTCTAATAATGGAGACAAATCTGTTGTATTGAAAGTAAAGCAGCGGTATGCAGGGTCCCAGTAATGCATAGCAGCCTGAAGAAGAGTTACAGCTGTTTTGACAGTTAATAAATGCCCAATATGTCCATAAATTTCCCAAAATTCTTGCGTGCTTCATTACTTTGTGCTTCCCAAAACTGCGCTAGCCTTGGTGGTGCCTGTTCTTGAAACTGCGTCTTCCGAACAATTCCCAATGGTAAATCATCTTTTAAACTATCTCCGAGTTCTGCCTGTAATTTCTCCAACGCATCTCTAGTTTCCCACGGGCTGTCTCGTCTTATGTCACTGGTTCCTATCACTGCTTCCGCAAACATCCTCTTGTCCAATTGCAAAGAATTGCCTAGTGAATGTATGGGGGTACGAAAAGAATGAGTATAAGATGTGTATGAACATGTATGGGTAATTAACAATTATGCAAGTATATATGGACATGTATGGGTAATTAACAAGTGTACAAGTGTATATGAATATGTATGGATGATTAACAAATGTACAAGTATGTATGGATATGTAGAGATAATTGACAAGCGTACAAGTATATATGAACATGTATGCATGATTTAACAGATGTGCAAGTATATATGGACATGTATGGATGATTAACAAGTGTGTAAGATCATAACCTAGGCTAACATATTCATGGCAAGTGTATAAAAGATGTACATGTGTGGTTTGATGAAATGAAGAATAAAAATACAAGAAATAAATAGAGTCAAGGATAGGAGAGTTCCCCCATTGTTCCTAAAGAAGTTAGGTTCCTACAAACTTCTGAAGGTCTCGAACCAGATCTAAGGGTTATCTAATGTGCATATGGGTGGCATGTCTAACTATAACGCGGCTACGCGAGAGGCCACTGGATCAGGTTAGTTCACACCCCATATCTGGAAGTGGAACCCATCCCCCAATATCTTGAAGGGACGTCAATCCAGGAGGATGTTTTTCCTTGCTTACGTGAGGACAAAATCCATCAAAAGCAAAGATCAACCCTCACTAATCACTAGTAGGACCCGTATCCTTAACAAACACTCAAGCACTCAAATTTTATGAAACCAAAAACCTGTTATTTTATCTACAATCATGAACAAACACATTAGATTCCTCAAAATGTTGAAAGACTATTATACAACAAAATAAACAAATCAACCAAATAGGAAAACACCAAGACAACAAGGCCCGACCCCTTTGGTGTAACAACCATGATCCCCAGTGAAGTCGCCAGCTGAAGCAACCGGCTTGAAAAAACAATGAAGTCGCCACTAATTGATTTTTAGGATGCAATTGGACATCCATTTTGGTCTACGAGAAAAGTGGGTAAGGAGGTCTATTGAGCATGGGGAAGGTGTTAGGCACCCCACAACTCCCGAAAACGGTTACCTTCAAAAATGTTTTCCTATTTGGCTCTACTTTGTTTTGAGGAATGATTGTATGTCCCAAATGTTTTAATGAGTTTTCCATATGCCCGGAAAATCATGTATTATCAAATGGGTGGAAATGTTCCATTAATGTTAGACCAAGATTTGATTTTAAAAATCTTATTTTTATGGGTTTTGATAAAAAAAGAAGGAAAAAGGGTGCACGGGATCACTATGGCCATTCCCGGCTTGGCCAAAAATATTTTAAATAACTCCACTTGAAGTGGTCTTTGATAAAAAAAAGGGTGCACGGGATCACTATGGCCATTCCCGGCTTGGCCAAAAATGTTTGATAAAAACTCCACTTGAAGTGGTCTTTGATAAAAAAAAAAGGGTGCACGGGATCACTACGGCCATTCCCGGCTTGGCCGAAAACATTTAATAAAAAATTCCACTTGAAGTGGTTTTGGATAAAAAAGATGCACGGGATCACTACGGCCATTCCCGGCTTGGCCGAAAAAGTTAAATAAAAGACTCCACTTGAAGTGGTTGTTGAAATAAAAAGGTGCACGGGATCACTACGGCCATTTCCGGCTTGGCCGAAAATGTTTTACTTGGTCTTGGATGAAAAAGTCCATATCGGAGTGGGTTTTGATGTTTTTGATGATTTGGAAAAAAGGCTATTTAGATAGGAACATTGGAATGGGTTTTGATGGTTTTGGAGAAGAGATTTTTGGGAACTTGGTTGATGCACCAAAAAGGACCACAATCAATGAAAAAGATTCAATTCAAGCCTTACTCACAATTATGTTCTTCATGAGAAAAGAAAGAATCCATTTAAGGCCCATCGGACGGGCCAAATATCTTTAAACCCCCCTTTGGGTCCTTAAATAAATTTTCCTAATCCTTAAAAACATATTCGCTTTCCGGGTCCACGAAATCCAAATGTTTTGGATGAATGCCAATGGAACCCCAATATCTTGAAGGCTCCTTGGTATTCAAAGAAAACATAATGGTTCCGTAAATTAATCTTGGTGTGTTTATTAAAGTGAGACGGCTTGGATTAATTCTAATGACTAACGCGTTGAATTTATTTTCATGGCATTCAAACAATCCTAGCATACATCTAAGCATCATGGCATAGTGTGAGAAATCAAAATCCTAAGCATGCATCCTAGTGCAATCATTATTCACAAAAATCATTTCCTAATGTCTATATGCTTCTAGCACCCTAAAATATCATGTATGCACTTTTCACTATTTTTACTACACTATTACAAAGCTTACACTTTACAATTATGTACAAAACTAAATGATAAAATATAAATACAAATACAATACAAATATAACCCATGAAGGCCAATGCTCAAATCCGATCCAATTCCTCCATGTATGTCTTTTAGCCCAAGTCCTCTAAGTTGCCCTTCGGCCCAAGTGGGATCAAGCCCGGTTCAAGCCCCAACATCAAACACAAAAATAATGGGGTCAAATGGGTACTCAAATGCCATAGAAATTCAAATTAAATTAATCATACATACCCATATGCATTATAAACATATAGACACACATATACAAACATACAAACGGGTGTATATACATATTCCAACACATATACAACATATATATATATATACACACACCATATTATACACACGCCACATATACGTATACACGCACACCATATATATATACACACAACTCTTATGTCATCAATAACCATGGTTTCCGATTCAGATTCAGACCAGCAAGCTATACACGTTCTTCACAAATTACAAATATAATCATAGAGGCATTGAATACCATTTTGACTCACACTTCATCATTGTCAATCAAAAAACATTCTACAACTAGAAGCCACACTCAAAGAATTACATACAACTAAAACCTTCGAAACAAACCCTTCAGACACCTATAGAACCAAACAGCCAGCAATAAGTATATCAATCCAAACCACATTTCTTTTGAAACAAGCGTACGACCACCAGCTAAAATCAAAACCGGACATCATATCATACATGAGCACCATGAGCTGACAATATTCACACCAGAAAAATCAAAGCCAAGTATCAACATCAAGGTTTAACACAGTGAACGATCAAGAGTATCAAAACCAGATTCATATTCAAATACAACAAAATTAATATCGAAACCAAAACAAGGGTATCCAAATCAGAAAAGTCATCAAATATCAACGATTAAGCATGACAATAATCAGTGAACCCAAACATCAAAATTGGGCATTACGGTGCCAGCATACCAAGATATCCAAACCTACATACCTTGAAGAACTGAACCCCTTTTTTTCTACTTCTTCTCTGATTTGCAGCAGCTCTCCCTTCTCCTTCTTTCGCTACTGTCAACAATTTCTTTCAGTCCCTTTCTCTTGGCTTTCTCTCTTGCACTCCGGTTTCCCTTTCTCTCTTGGTTTTTTGCTTTCCTTTTCTCTCCTGCGGCTGCTATCACCCTTTTCTCTCTTTTTGTTTTTTTTTTCTTTCCTTGTGCGGCTGTTTCCCTTCTTTGCTCTCTCACAATTTGTTTTTGTTTTGTTTCACTTCAATTGTGCGGCTGCCCTCTCTCTCCCACAAGCTCTCTTTCTTTTATACCATATCCACATAAAACCCTATTTTCTCCTTTTACCAAAATGTCCCCCCAAACCCTATTTATTTTCTCCTTAGAAATCCTAAGAAACTAATATTTTGGTATTTTTCAATGTTTTTTTGCAAAAACCTAAAAGGTGTCACCTTTCCTTTTTAAAGGTTTTATTTATTATTTATTTAATTCTCCTATTTTTTAGATATTTTCTAGGGTTTTGTTGTATTGGGTTTGGGTTTGAATTTTTATGGGCTTATGACCCAAGAAATGGGCTTTAGGATTTTTTGCACGTTTGTGGGTCCAAGAAATAGGCTTTGAATTTTTTGTAAGCATATGGGCCTATGACACAGGCTCTTGAATTTTGAATTTTTGTACTTTTTTGTATTTTGGTTTTTATTAATTATTTTTCAACCGGACAAAAATCGGTTACTACACCCATGAAACCCTAGAATCCCAAATCACCCAATCTTTAAATACTAGCTTTTAGATTTAAGAAACTTACCAAGGTTGTAGAAACAAGTAGAGGGAAGGGATTCAAGCTTCCTTTAGGCCTCAAATGATGTAGGAACCCATGGATTTGAGAGAAAATTAGGTTTAGGGTTTGTTTAGGTCAGGTATTTTGAAAGAAATCACGAAAATGGGTGTTTTAAACAAATCTCGGGGTGCAGATTTAGGGAGGTGTCCGGACACCTATGCTTAAAATTCACTCTGTTTCAGTTTCTTTTATAACTGTCCGAAAGGCTTCTAAAAACTGTTAGGACGGTTACCTCTGTAGTAAAAATTTTCAGTTTTAAAACCACTCGTACACCCCCCAAATCACTCGGTATTAATTTCTAATGATTATATATATATATATATATATATATAGATATATATATATATACACATACTCAACACATGTTGGTCCTACCTAATTTCTAAAAGAAAGGAAGTTCGGGGTATTACACGTAGTGGCACTAAGAATCTCTAAGAGTTTCTTTGCTGCTGTCATTTTTTCTTTAGAAAGCGGTTTACGACCAATAGAACTAGAATCCCCAATGATTGGAGTTCGAGGAACTGAGATTGGAGTTTGGCTAGCAAGCATAGCCAGGAAGCCTTGGACATCAACAGCTCGTGGAGGAGTGACAGATGGAGTACTTTTCTTTTTCTTTGGAGGAGCAGGTGCTTGAGAATGAGGGCAATCATAATCAATCTGCAAAAGACACAAGAGGATTACTCTCAAGGTTAGTAATTTACAGAATAATTCATTCAAAATAGAAGAGCTACATTCTCTGGAGAATTATGAATAGTATCCACCTTTGGTGGACCAGTGGAGGGAAGAGTTTTTTTGGAGGATCTCAACCATTGTCCAACCCCAAACCTTTTGGCCACATACCTCACAGCCACAATCTTTCCAAACTTCTAAAGGGTTGATGGAGTTTTGATAGACACGACATAGTCCATTTCTTGGCTATCATTGTCTTTGGAGGAGGCTTGAATAGAACCTGCAGAATGCAATAGACAGGATGCAGCAACAACAAAATTCAGGAGCTTACCAGAGTCACCAGAACCATTCAACCCTGGGTCAGGAGCAACAATGGCTAGGAGTTGTTCCAGATCATGGAAGCATTTTTGGTTCACGAATTCAGTCCACTAGTGCATAAACTCTAGAGTAGCTTAATGACATTCAGTGAAAGCAGAAATTCTTACTGAATACAGGATTGAAGCAGACACATAGTAGATGCTAATGAGAGCTTCAGCTGACCACATGCCCCTACCAGTAAAGGATTTGTTCTATGAAATATATGATGGCAGAAGAATCATTTGGATGAGTCCAAACTACTGGGCCAGTTGAGTAGCATTGTAGTACTCTACCCCACATTTGTTGTTGTGAGGGGATTCGTTGAAATGGTAGGAAAGATCTCTTGAAGATAGGAAGTTGATCCACAATGGCACAACAACATCAACATTTTTAGCAATCTCCATGTCACTTGGATTAGTACTGAACCAATATGAAGCCTTCCTCCGGTCAAAGGGAAACCAAGCAAACTTGGCAGACTAGGAGAAATCCTGATAGAAGTAAGAGGAGCAGTCCTTGAAGCTATGATCTGGAGACTTTACTCCTTTGAATTTCAAACCAAAACAATCTAGGTCTGAGGAGGCAGGATTTTGTTCAGGGCACAAGGGCTTGAAGTAGGTCCACAACCAGAGCTGCATTATCCAAAGAGGGCCAAGACAACTCTCAAAGCCATATTCAATAAACGATCTCATAACCCGATATACTAACGCCAAGACCATAGGAGCAAAGGAGTACACTATCCCATGAGCCTAGCAAACGGGTATGCTCTTCTATTGAAACTGTGTATTTGTCTTTTGTAAAAGTTTTAGCCAAAAGGCGTAGAAGATATCTTTTACCTTTGGGTAAGAGAATGAGGCTTTTTTAGGAGGCTCGATGGCTTTATTAGCTTCTAGACCCTTAAACTTGATTCCTATAATGAAGGCAAGATATTAGAGGGTGGGGCTCATAAATCCAGCCTTGAAATGGAAAGAATTGGTCCCCATATCCCAAAAATGGGCAGCGGTACACAAGAGGGCTTTATCAACGTGGACATTTTGTTCATTGATCAAGAGGAAATTGTGGATCCCAAGTCTCTTTCACAAGTGCTCCAGATGAGGGTAAAGGTGACCCAACCAAGTTCCATATTGTGGGTCCTTCGTGGGCCATAGATGGATTGGAGAAGTATAAAAATAGATAGTCCATGCATGGGTATGCTTGAAGGGAAGCTTAAAACCACAAAGAGCACAAAGAGGATTAAAAAGAGTTCAAAGATTTTGGAAAAGAGCCAACAAAAGAAGGGGCAAGATCGAACCTCTCAGAGCTAAAGGCAGGAGTTGGAACCAGTAAGAAAGGATGGGCATTTATAGGGACTTCTTCATGTGTAATAACCTTTTGAACCTGAACACTTGGCTCAGAAGAAGGAGATGAAGTTCCAGTGGCAACCATGGTGAAAGACAGTAGAAGAAATTTTATGAAAGAGAGGAGTTCGTGCAGAGAGAGGAGACAAAGAAGTGAGAAGACGGTAAATGGGTTCTTTTCGTCTATCAGTCTTTTTGTGGAGGTAAAATCTTTCGGTGAAAAGTGTGCCAGCTCAGCTGATTGGTTGAGATTAAGGCCAAGATCACTTTAGTGGCGCAATAAATGGGAGGATCAAAAATCTAAAATTCAAATCCTTCTCTTGTTCCAAGAGGAAGGTTTGGAGGGGGGCCTTGTTTGTACTAGAACTAAACCCTAAAAGTCAGCTGACATGTGGCAAGGTGGGACCCATAATACACAAAAGACAGCCAATCTCCTAGTGACACGTGACAGAGGCAAGGAGATTTTTATACTAATCGGTGTTCATTCTACAAGTTTTTCATTGGTTATTGGCTTAAAATCCAGGGATTAGTTCACAAAAATCAGGACTATCTAAGATTAGCTATCCTATAAGCTAAAAATCAGGGAGTCTTGGTCCTAACAGATAGATTCCTTTCAAACGTAGTCTGTTGGATTATTACTGAGATTTCAGTAGGATGACATCAAAGAAGACCTGGAGAAATGGAATTCTATTAGCTGAACAACCCAATTTTCGATCAAACATGTTTCCAGTTGAAACACGTCTCTACACAGCTCAAGCCACGTTCGCCCTGCACCACTCATAAGTATCCATTCTCTCATGATTTTCTGTGAGAAGAAGCAACAAAATGATCGCCATGAGCCATGTTCCCATATTTTGGTCCATGAAGCCTGAAGGCTCCCGAAGTAGAGACTGCCACAACATCCAAGAGTCCATAAAGAAGTAGCACGACCAGAAGGACACTATAATTATTCCCACATTCACGAGAAAGTTACAGTTGCAAAGCCTACAAACCCAGTCACTCCAGCAAGCAAGAAAAGAGTAGTTTTGTCATGATTCCCATGATGTTCCATAACCAACCCTTGAAGAAGAACAAAAGAAGTTCTCATCTCTTAGCATTTTAAAAGAAGAAGAGAAAGAAACAGCAAACTACCCAGCGTCAAACACAGACCCAACGTCTTCAATCCTTTATTTGCTTTCTTAGACATGGCTCTAGCCACTTATCTTTTCATTTAGCAATGATCTGCGCCAACTAGTACGTAGATTTACTTTTCCAAAATGTCCGCGGTTATGTTTTAGTTTAAGCTTGTAAAGCATGCCTACATCCTAGGATGTATCCTTTTTCAATGAAGAACCTGATGCATTCCCGCAATGCGTTATTTTTCATTTCACTTCAATAGGAGCTCTTTTCATTTCAGTGATTAGTCTTCTATTTTTCTTCAGATTGACACTCCATGCATTTTAAGTCCTTTTCCTGCCAAGACAAACCTCGAGCCAGCAACTTGTGTTCTCTACACGCGCATAGTCCGTTCGGTGCAGAAGTTAGATTCGGTGCAAAATCCTACAAACCATGATTTCAAACCCTTTGGCCTTACAGCAATCCCTGACACAACTGCAAATCCAACAAAACTCTTGTTCCCAATAGCCAAAATTGTGAGATCTCTTGCCAAGAGTAGAAGATAATCAACATATTTTTGACGTGCCTAGTGGAATGCGAGCATCAGAAGCAATCAACATTGTGACGTCTCCTGTCCAGTGCAAAAGACGATAAACACCTTTCAAGAGAATTGTCTTCTGCACTGATAAACACGTTTCAAGAGAATTGTCTCTCATAATAAATGCAGATTAACCACTCTCTTTGACATATAGAGAAATATATAATAGCCTTGAGACGGCAACAACACATATAAGTCCTGATTGTTCTTATATGTTGGCCAATCCACTCATATTGAATACAAAAATCACATGTCGCCCAGCAGTTTGGTCGACCAAGGAAGCCCATCAGGTTTATTCCATTGATCTCTTTTACCCCAGAATTCATTGTCCAAAATTTATTATTTTAATATAGATTCTATTGTTTTTTATAGCACAGTCTAGAATTTATTGTTTTAGTTCTAACATGTAATTTTTTTTCAATCTAACATGTATTTTGAGAGTTAAAACGTTTTAAAATTTTGTTTAAGAGACTTGGGCTCTCATAGGCTACCAATAAATGGGTTACGTAGCACAAATGTATAGAAATAAGTAAGGCTTCCTTATTTTGTCTTACCTAATTCCTATTGAACTAGAAAACAAAACCTAATTGAGACTTTTTTGTTTGATATAAATACTACATATATAGACGGCAGCTCTTGTGCGTGAAAAAAAAGGAGAGACAATTCTCTGCAAGAAAAATTTACACAATAGACAAGGGAAAAAAAAAAAAAAGAGGCCGTGTGTTATTAATCCCAAAAGGTCGCGGCTTGTGTGAGTATTGGTTCACTACTAATTGGTGATTTTTGCTTTGCTCATTCGCAAGGAAATTAAGGGGAATACCAAGGAAACGACGTAGGCGTTTCAAGTTGGTGGAGATCAAGACGATGGTTTGTGAGTTCAAGAAAAGAAGAAAGCGTAGGAACTCGGTATTGAAGAGGTTGGTAGTTTTCTAAACCTTCTTGATGCCATGTTTTTGTGATTAGATCTAGAATTAATTTTGTATGGATATAAATCTAGAAGCATGCTGGGATTATTTACTAAGAGTAAAACTATATCTAATATGTTCGTACGTCATGTTCAAAATATTATTTGTAACAAAATAAATTTTTAGAAGCATGCTAGACAAACATACTTGTGCCGTGAGATACATATGGGATGTAGGGCATCGTTCGTTAAATTTTGATTTATACCTATACTAAGACGATCCAAGATAGCTTCCGTTGTGTGTCTAAAATTAGTTTTAGCAACCAACAAATGGTATCGGAGCCAAACTTAGTATGTATTAAGTCAAGACTAACACAAAGATTCATTAGAAAAATAATTGCACGCTAGATTGGTGCCTAGGGTGTGCGATTGATTTTGTGAATGTTTGGGTACCACTAACACTTGTTTTGCAACCTTGAGATACTATTGTACTAAGTTGGTATTAATTTTTATTTAAATTTATTATTTTGGGCTGTAACCCATAGGCTCGCGTTTAGAGTCTATGGGATATTTTTTCTAAAGCTGTTTTTCAAATTTGTAGTTTCCTTGCTTTGTAAATTTATTAGAATCACTTGTAAGCCTTCCCCAAGGCATAGGACTTTTTGTACGAGTACTTAGTGATGTTATGAATGGAAAAGCATGAAGAAATCGTGAAGAAACGTAGCTAGAAAAATGCAGCAGCCAAGGCAAGCCGCGTGTGCGACAGATTTTCCAGATTTGTGCTTGGAGTGTTCCTAGGGGGTATTTCGATTTGTAACTCAATTTTTTGGGTAACTGAAATATTTTCTGGACTAGGGACAGCGTCTGGAAGTTGTGAACGCAGGTTTGTGATGGAGTTCAACACAAAGAAAAATCCTCGAAAGTTAAGCAGGCTCACGGCCCATGGCTAGGGTTTCTCCCTAATCTTCAAGTCACGATTGGACATGAATATCTTCATGTTGGATATCATGAAGACCAGCTTAGATACAATATCATATGTGTTTTTAATATGCTTGTTTATTTTGCTTTATTTAATTATGTTTTTTGCTTATGTGAATGGATGCATGATTAAATTGGCATGTCATATAGACAAGCCTTGGCACCGGGCTTATTAGGAATCATTTTTTTTTGACATGTAATAAGCTATATGTAATTACGTGATTAGACAAACTTACATGGCATAATTTAATAGATTAAAGATTTAGGTTAATCACCTAATTAACTATTGGAAATAATTATGAGTTTAATCACGTGGAATTGCATAATTGGTTAACGATTAAAAGTTAATCCGAGCCACTTTGTAAAAATAATCAATTGCAACTCGAATGAAGCGGTGTCCATTGGAAGTTTTAGGCTCAATAGGGCCAATAACATCTTTAACATATAAAGGGAACAAACAATTAACCATACAAAAAGAAGTAACTATAGCCAATCAATTAATCATATGGGCTTGACCCTCTTAGGTTTAAAAAACTTGGTCCCCAGCAGAGTCGCTAGTTGTCGCAATTGGGGTCACAACGCGGACCGGCGATGGAGGATGAAAAAGGCTCAGTGTCGTCACCAATTGATTTAAGGTGTAATTGGACACCGTAAAGACTTGCGAACCAGATAAAAGAGGTACGGTGATCGATTGAGTGTGGGGAAGGTGTTAGGCACCTGATGAGAATCCCACATCGGAAGATGGTGGGTTTGGACTCTAGCTTATAAGGGAGAACAAACCTCCTATTGTCAACCTGGGTTTTCAATAGAGAGTTAGGCCCAAACTTGTGATGCTAGACTTGGGCCCCCATTCCGTGTGACGGGTATTCATCATTGGTGCTTTTCATTGAGAGCGCACGCGCCTGCGTGCAGGCCCCTAGGCTGGCACTATCGTAGGTGGGCCTGCCCCAGAGCCCATTCCTTTGTGGAGTTAGGTTAGCAGACAGTGGGTCGTGTCCATTGTGGGAGGGTTGGAAAAGAGAAAAAAGGCAGTTAAAAAAACGAGAAAGAAAAAGGCCGTTAAAAGTAACTGGGAAAGCCCTAGATCCACTGGACCTGGCAAGGCTATGTGACCCTGACTCACAAGGCTTGGGGCGGCAAGTGGGCCGTATGCCGAAATGGTACAGTCAAGGCCATGCACAAGGACGTGCATTCTCCCAAGGGGGGAGGATTGATGAAAATCTCACATCAGAAGATGGTGGGTTTGGAGTCTAGCTTATAAGGGATGACAAACCTCCTATTGTCAACTTGGGTTTTCAATAGAGAGTTAGGCCCAAACTTGTGATACTAGACTTGGGCCCCCATCCCATGTGGCGGGTACCAAATGTTATGACCCTTGGGCCCCTCCACCACCAACCAAGGCCCAATCGATACCCATCTAAAGTAAGGGGCCCTCTCCTACCCACACATGGGCTGCCCTCCTGCCTATGGGCCGGTTGTAACCAAGGTCCAGTGGGCTCTGCCCTTCTGAAAACCTTGGCTACTAGGGAAGGAAGGCCATCCCACTTATATACTGACACTGCCACACCTCCCTTAGCGATGTGGTATATGTCAATACCCTCCCCTTCAAGACCAAGCCCACATTGGTCGAACGCCATGGCCGGCCCCTCCTCAGGGCCCTTGCCCCCGTGGATCGAGCACCATGGCCGGCCACTCCGCAGGTGCGGTCCCAAGTTGAGGGCACAATATGCGCTGTTAATGAAAGCATCAATAATGAAAACCTTGATCTTAATAGAATTAAGAACAAGGTTGGGTTGAGAGAAATCTCTCGATTTTGAGAACAAGTCTCGATTTTTGTTTAATTTCTTTTATTCCTCAAATAAGTACTACTCTATCGGCTTATATAGCCAAGCAAACAATTCAAAACCTACTCAAACTAGAAGACCAAAACTATATAGAAAACTGCTTTATACCTAAACTAGACTAATTAAAAGCAAATACTAACAAGAATATAAATACTAAACAAATACTAATTGGAAGTAAATACTAATAATATAGGAAACTAAACTAACTACGACTTGTCTTTTATTGGTTCTCATCATTCCCTCCCTCTTCAAGACTATCCTTGTCCACAAGGATGAAATTGCATCTTGAACAACTTTCTAACCACTGCATCAATCTCCCTTTGTTGGAGAAAACTCGACCTCGAATTTTAAATCGTAGTAGCAGTAAAAACCCTAACAAGAATAGCATCATTGATATGAAGAAGCATGTCTCTGACCAATACTTCCTTGAATCCTCAATTTCAATTACCAACGAGAGCGGAGGATTTTTAACCTTGCTAAACCAGTTGGGAATGACAAAATCGACATATTCAACAAGCATCATAATATTGTCGAAATTTGATAATTGAATAATGTATGATTTTTCCTCCAATATTTCTTCATTGATCTCTTCTTATAGTATCAAATCTCCTTCATCCAGATAATCATCGAATATTGGGGCCGATAATTCGTCTATTCCCACATCAATAGAATTCACATTCAAGTCTTCCTCTTTTTCTTCATCGAAAATAGACGTTGATAATTTATTCAGATCATCTTCGCTCTTGACGAGTAAGTCGTCAATCTTATCTAGCCGTTGTTGGATTAGGGCAAAATGTTGTAGAATCTCCACGCGAAACTCTTGAAGGTTGGCTTTGATACGATTCTTGTTAGAACCCATTATGAGTTCTCTCAATGAAAACACCACTGATGAATACCCGCCACACGGGATGGGGGCCCAAGTCTAGCATCACAAGTTTGAGCCTAACTCTCTATTGAAAACCCAAGTTGACAATAGGAGGTTTGTCCTCCCTTATAAGCTAGACTCCAAACCCACCATCTTCCGATGTGGGATTCTCATCGGCAACCCACAACTCTTGTTTGAAAATGGTTACCCAACTTAATTCAATGGATATCTTATGGAAACTTGCTCTTTGCAAGATATAAATGTTTTGAGAAAAAGTTTGTATGAAAAATACTATTAACTTATGATAGTTTTGGAAAAAGGTCTGGAATAACACCATCAACTTATGATAGTTTTGTGAAAAAAAAGTTCAAAATATTACTATCAACTTATGGTAGTTTTGGAGAAAGTTTGGAATAACACTATCAACTTATGATAATTTTAAGAAAATGCCCTACCAACTTTTGATAGGTTTAATAAAAATGCACTACCAACTTTTGGTAGGTTTAATAAAAGAATACCAACTTATGGTATAACTTGGGCTAAATTTTAGATACCAACTTATGGTATCAATAGACTATTGAAAAAATATCACCTATCAATTTAACCTATCATTGTCAACTTACGACTAATTTATAAACAAAATTAGATAAGGTCCATATTCAAATAAAGAAAACCAACTTATGATTTTCTTAATTGAAATGACCTATATCTAATGTTAAATTTACACACTTAGAATCCATGCTCATACACATGATCCAAGTAATAAATGTCCAAATTATACAAGCCAACATGGATGAATTAAATTACACAATATGAGGGCCAAGTATACACGAATTGCAATAAACCGAGCAAAATCTTGAAATCGCACAAGCTTTCATTAATTCAGCTCCAAATAGAGTCTAGAAACCTGTCCAAAAGTAGCCCACAAATTATCCAGAAAACAACCCACAAACTGCCAAAAAAATGCACAAAAAAAAAACTGCTTAATACAGTCTAGAAATTAATCAGAAAACTGCCCAAAATTAACCAAAAAACTGCCTGAATACTGCACAAAAAATTGCACAACACAGCCCAAAAATTAACCAGAAAACTGCCTAAAAAAATTGCACAAAAATTGCAAAAAAAAGCTGCACAAAACTACCCAAAATAACATCAAAATCTGATATCAAAACCAAATATTAACATGGTAAGCATACAAAGATCCCAGACAAGAAATTAAATCTAGATGTTCTTTCCAGCAAGGCAAAATGGATATAAAGAATGTTTACCTTTGAAGAATAAAACTCAAAAGATGATAATGAGCTAAACCTTCCTTTACTCTTTTCGTCTTCTTCTTATTTGTCTTCTTTCTCTTTTTTTCTCTCTTTTCCTTTCTCTCCTCCTACGGCTGCCTCCTCTCCCTTTATTTTTATTTTTTTCTCCATCAAAAGCCAAAACCCCCTTTCTCTTCTTTCTCTCACGCCTTTTTTTTTCCTTTCTTTCTCCTTGTGTTGTCGGCCCCCTTTTGTGTGTGGCTTCTCCTCTATGAGACTCCCTCTTCTTCCTTTTATATTATGAGACTAAAACCCTTTTTTTTTTCTCTTTTTACCAAAATGCCTCCCTTGAACCTTATTTCTTATCTCTTTAGAGACCCTAAGAAAATAATCATTTTTGTATTTTCCATTCTTTTTGTAAAACCCTAAAAAGTTGCCACCTTTTTCTTTTTAAGGTTTTATTTTCAAAATCTTTTAATTTCTCAATTTTTTAGATAATTTCTAGGGTTTAGTTGCATTGGGCTTCGGTTTGATTTTTTATGGGATTATGGTTCAAAAAAGGGCTTTTACATATTTGCAGGCCTGTGAGCCCAAGAAACGAGTTTTTTTGACATTTATTATTTTTATGTTCTTTTTCATTTTATTTTTCACTATTTTTTACTATTATTATTATTTTTTAATTCCGTCGGACGAAAACCGGCTACTACAGGTAAGATACATGATGTGTCATGCTACTCTTCCTGAATCTTTTTGGGGATATGCCCTAAAAACTGTCATGCACATCTTGAATTTAGTACCGTCTAAGTCAGTATCGAAGACACCTCATAAGATTCGGACCGGACGCAAGTCTGATCCTAGAAATCTAAAAGTTTGGGGAAGCTGGCTTTTGTACTGGCTAAAAAGACAACTAAATTTGGACCAAGATCTGTGTTGTGCTATTGAGTTGGATTTCCTAAAAGGACTCGTGGTGGCTATTTCTACAATCCTGAGAATTAGAAACTATTCGTTAGCACGAATGCTAGATTCTTAGAAGAAGATTGTATAAACAACGGTGAACTAAGGAAGATAATCCTTGAAGAACAAAATCTTGATGGTTCAACCTCCGGTCCAACAGAAAACATTAAGAATGAACAAATAGCCGAACCAATTTTGGATGCAACACCAGAGCTTTGTCGTAGCGGGAGGGTCTCACGACCTCCTGAAAGGTTCATGTATTTTGGAGAGTCATTTTTGGCAGTCTCTAACGAACTTGAACCAGATCCCACTAGTTACGAAGAAGCAGTTTTTGATGTTGATGCGGATCATTGGCTCAAAACGATGGAATATGAATTAGAGTCTATGTATTCTAATGAAGTGTGAGATCTTGTAGACATACCTAATGGAATAAAACCTATAGGGTTCAAATGGGTCTACAAGAGGAAAAGAGTAGTAGATGGAAAGGTTGAAACCTTTAAAGCAAGGTTGGTGGCGAAGGGCTATAAGAAAGAGGGTATAGACTATGAGGAAACTTTCTCACTTGTAGTCATGCTTAAGTCCATCAGAATACTTCTCGCCATATTAGCTCATTTTGATTATAAGATATGGCAGATGGATGTCAAGACGGCTTTCCTCAATGGCCATCTAGACGAAAGCATCTATATGATACAACTTGCCGTATAGTTTGTAAGCTTAAGAAGTTCATTTATGGACGTAAGCAAGCATCTAGATCTTGGAACATCCAATTCGATTAGACGATTAAATCCTATGGATTTGATCAGAACCCTGATGAACCATGTGTATACAAGAGATTGAACGGCGGGAAAATTGTGTTCTTAATTCTCTACGTTGATGACATATTGCTCATCGGAAATGATACTGCAACTTTATCAGCGGTCAAGATATGGTTATCCAATAAGTTTAACATGAAAGACCTAGGAGAAACAAGCTATGTTCTAGGCATCAAGCTTATGTGAGATCATAGAACTAGAACATTAGCTTTCTCCCAAGCCACATATATAGAGAAAATTATAGTCAAGTACGCATTGCATGACTCCAAGAAAGGTCTTTTACCTTTTACACATGGAGTACCTCTTTCGAAGGATGACTGTCCTAAGACGGAAGAAGAGAAGCGTGAAAGGAGTAAGGCGCCATATGCTTCCGTAGTTGGCAGTCTCATGTACGTTATGCTTTGTACTAGACCAGACATCTGCTATGCAGTGGGCTTGGTCAATAGATATCAATCTAACCCTGGATTGCATCATTGGACGACAGTCAAACATATATTTAAGTATCTTCGGAGAACGAAAGATTATATGCTTGTTTACCATAGTGGTGAGATCGTTCCAGTGGGTTATACTAATTTGGATTTCCAAGCAAACAAGGACTCTAGAAGATACACGACCGGTTACGTGTTTACACTTGGTGGTGCAGCCATAATTTTGAGGAGTGTGAAGTAGACATGCATTACAGACTCCACCATGGAAGCTGCAAAGGAGGCAGTTTGGTTGAGAAAATTCCTTATGGAGTTATAGTTTGTTCCTGGTGTTGAGAGACCTATAGCCCTATATTGTGACAATATGGGTGCTATAGCTCAAGCAAGGAACCTCGTTACCACAGTAAAGGAAAACGCATAGAATGTAAGTTCCATTTGATAAGGGAGTTCGTGCAGCGAAAGGAAGTTGAGATACTAAAGATTGCGTCATTACACAACTTGGCAGATCCATTCACCAAGGCCCTTACTGGAAAGAGTTTCACGGCTCATGTAGAGGGAATGGGTGTTAGGATGCTTGAGGGAATAAGTTTTTTAGTCCAAGTGGGAGTTTGTTGGGATTATGTCCTAAAAACATACCAAGTATGATGATAGTTCTGAGATTTATGGATAAATATTTAATATTGCATTTTTTGTTTCAGATGTTTTTCATTTATATGTGAATGTTCTATAAACGTCTAGGGATGTTAGTTACATTAATCTTGGATACTCTTACACACTTTATGTGTGGGTATAGAAAGACACAAGATTCAATATTACATCCGAAAACAATTTAGTCACCACCAAATTAACAAAGTTAGGCACTTTGTTCATATAGGTTGTAGTGCATGGGCATTTCCAAATAGGGAAGTAGTTTGTCTTGACTACTCGAGAGGACTCTCGGATTGATGCACTAGTGTATGTAAGTAAACATACATTGACGGACTTACATAGGAAAGAACAACCAGAAAAGTACTATCAATGAGTTGTTCATCCTATAGCTGTGAGAGTACGATATCTCTTACGCTTGAGTAGGTCAATACTTTCATACTTACAGCGTGTGCGTTTTGATTCATCAATGAGTGAGACACTCTATTGTCAATATAATCGATGGATTGGATTATGCCACTAGGGTGTGGGAGCATACCTACAACATAGTCATTCAAGTACTTTCGGGATACGGAAGTGTAAGCACCCACCTGAGATGTTCAAATTAATCTATCTAGAAACTCTATAGAGTGATCCTTATGGATCAAGCATTAGTATTTAGATTGATCAACGGGTCAATCTAATACGCTTAGTGGATATATACAAGGGAACCGAGAACTCAGGGGAAATATAGACTTTGGAGTGTTTGATAGTACACAAACTCTCACTCTAACTTATCGGGTGTTGCATGGAGGATATATTCATACATATCTCATAGGTCAAGGACAAGTTTCTAATAAGGAAAAGCTTCGATGCAAGAATCGTACATCTCTAGGAATTCATCCATAGTTCAGGTAGTGTCAGACGAACATTGGATTGAAATATTATTCCT
Source organism: Tripterygium wilfordii (assembly GCF_013401445.1). Classification (NCBI taxonomy): domain Eukaryota; kingdom Viridiplantae; phylum Streptophyta; class Magnoliopsida; order Celastrales; family Celastraceae; genus Tripterygium; species Tripterygium wilfordii. Next base: position 5,881,451 of record NC_052244.1, on the reverse strand, counting down.
AATCATAGGGTTTGGCGGTAAAGAATAATATTTCGAGAGCCTAGATTTGTATGTCCTGCGGAGTCCCTTTGGTAGCCTCATTTTACTCTCTCTTCCTATTAAAGGAATATCAGCAAATTTCACCATATCACAACGGTCATTGGGTTATTTACAATAATAGAATTTGTATAACAAATTGATATAATTTTATTGGGTTTTGGATTTTCAAAGATAATACTAAGATAAAATTATTTTCATTAAGATATACAAAATTCTTGTAAGTGTATTTATGATAAAATAATAAGTCTCAGAATTTCAATTTAAATTGTAAATAAAATTTTACATAACGGAAATTAAAGTCAAGATTGGACCAAGTACCAAAATAATATTTGAGCCTTCATTCTTGAAGGATTTGGCCTAAGAGAAACCTAGAGGTCCAATCAAGTTTTGTTAGGATCTAAGGGTTCCATTTTGGGCCAAAGCATGCTTTGCATTGCAAAACATGGCCGGCCCAAATATTAGAATAAAGTGGTGCCGTTATAGGAATAGATAAGGCTTCCTTATTTTGTCTTACCTAATTCCTATTGAACTAGAAAACAAAACCTAATGGAGACTTTTTTGTTTGATATAAATACTACATATATAGACGGCAGCTCGTGTGAGATAAAAAAGGAGAGACAATTCTCTGCAAGAAAAAGTTACACAATAGACAAGAAAAAGGAAGAGGCCGTGTGTTATTAATCCCAAAAGGTCGCCGCTTGTGTGAGTATTGGTTCACTACTAATTGGTGATTTTTGCTGTGCTCGTTTGCAAGGAGATTAAGGGGAATACCAAGAAAACGACATAGGCGTTCCAAGTTGATAGAGATCAAGATGGTGATTCGTGCATTCAAGAAAAGAAGAAAGCGTAGGACCTCGGTATTGAAGAGGTTGGTAGTTTTCCAAACCTTCTTGGTGCCATGTTTTTGTGATTAGATCTAGAATTAATTTTATATGGATATAAACCTAGAAGCATGCTAGGATTATTTACTAAGATTGAAACTAGATCTAATATGTTTGTACGCCATGTTAAAAATATTATTTGTAACAAAATAATTTTTTAGAAGCATGCTAGGCAAACATACTTGGGCCATGACATACATATGGGATGTAGGACATCATTCATAAAATTTTATTTATACCTATGCTAAGACGATCCAAGATAGCTTCCACTGTGTGTCTAAAATTAGTTTTAGCAACCAACAGTTGCTGCCCAAAAACCCAGAAAAAGAATGTGTAAACATAAATTTCGTGGTCCCCCTTTATATACTAAAGTTTGGAAATTAGGAAACGTAAAACTAGTCAAATTCGGCACTCTGCAGCGTCAAGGGCGGATGGATCCCTCCTGACGAATCTATCCGTCATGTATATATCTTATGGCAACAGCAGCTATGTAATTGGCAGTGGGATCCTCCCACAAAGGATAGATCCATCCTTGAAAACATTTGAGCGCAATTTTGCCTCTCTTTTGCTCCATATGAATGCGCCAACTCCCTTACAATAATAACTCAAAGAATTCATATAATATCAACTCAATTCCATCAATTATTACCGAGAACTATATAAAAATACGCACAAAAGTGTGATTAAATATATGCACATCAGATACCTGAACAGCTACCTTACTCCACTCTTTAGAGACTTTTTGTGTAATGCTACTAATCTTTCATACCCAGACATTACAAGTCCATTCCAAATTACTGCTTGTATATTGCCATTAATATTAATTACATGGTCCATCAGGTCTATATCCTTGTTCCAACAAGAGGAGTTCAAGTCCTCTTGAGACATTTGAAGTCTTTCCAGTTGAACTAGTGATCTCGCACTCACTGGAGTCCTAATTAAAAATGGCATTTTGTATCCTATAACAAATATAGGATAAAATAAGTTACAATTTTACTCATAAGGTAGCTAATAGAGAGTGCACTATCCATACTATGATTAAAAATTATTTTTAATGTTTTACAATGTTATACGTGCTCCTCAATAATTTCTAACAAATTTTCATAATTTTTGACCAATCAAAAGTATTTATTTTAATTTACTAAATTTTTTCTTGTTAGAAAATAATAATAATTTATTTTAACGTCAAAAAATTTATTTAAAAATTATTGCAAAATCAAAATTTTCATTTTGAGTATATCCGTATGTTTTGGGTAAAAATAACCATAGGAAGGGGCTGCACGTGCCCCCATTCTGCCCCTCTGAGAATGGGCTTTGTTTTTTCTTCAACCTTAAGAAACACTATTTTAATCAAGTTTTTTCATTTTTGAACCATCAACTTTGGAAGCCTATTTTTCTCTCATTTAAAGTCCGATTTTAGCATACAATATACCGTTTTGAAAGCTTATGTTGCATATTTTATGAATATGTAAAGAAACCAACAGAACACGGTATAATATAAAAACTAAAAAGGTTCAAACTTTCGGTTTTATAACAATCTCTGCAACTTGACCATAATTTAATTATAAAGGAGCAAGTTTAGAGGGTGTTTGTATCAAAATCAAATCCTACAAGTCAGCTAACACGTGACAAGGCGGGACCCACAACGCATAAAAAGTGGTCAATCTCCTGGTGACTCTTGGCGGAGGCAAGGAGGAATTTTATACTGACCAGTGTTCATTTTGTAGGTATCTAATTGGTTATCGGCCTGAAATATAGGGATTAGTTCCTAGAAATCAGGGATGTCCGAGATTTGTTGTCAAAAAGGCTACAAACATAGACCCATCGTCTTCAATCCTTTATTGCTTTCTTAGGTATCGCTCCGGCCACTTATCTTTTTTATTTAGCAAGGCTCCGCGCCAACTAGTACTTAGATTTATCTTTCTAGACTCTACGGTTATATTTTAGTTTAAGCTTATAAAGTATGCCTGCATCCAAGGATGTATCCCTTTTCAATGAAGATCCTGATGCATTTCAGCAATGCGTTGTTTTTCATTTATTCCAATAGAAGCTCCTCATTTGGCGATAGTCTTCTGTTTTCTTACTTTTCTTCTAGATTGACACTCCAAGCATTTTAAGTCCTTTTCCCGGAAGGCAAACCTTGAGCCAACAGCTTGTGCTCTCTAACTGCGCATAGTTTGTTTGGTGTAGAGGTCAAATTCAGTGCAGAATCCTACAACAATCATATCAAATCCTTTGGGCTAATAGTAAGCCCTGACACATCTATAAGTACAACATCCATATCCACAAAAATCATGTTCTGAACAGCCAGAATTGTGAGATCTTCTGTCCAAAGTAAAGATAACCAACAGAGGGGCATATCTCTCTCATTTCATGTATGATTTTTTAACGTATAATATATCTTTTTGAAAATCTCTCATTACATAACTTCCTAATATGCAATGAAATAATGAAATATAGTATTATCAAAATTATATCTATCCTCAAAGTTTCAAGTTTAACATGTTTTAAAAAATTTCATATTTCATCCAAAATTTGTATACATTATTTTCTTTCATTCTAACACATTGTAGGCAATCCATAACATATATATGAATTGAAGTACATGCACAACCATCCTTCAAAACCAATGTAAGATGTTCTAAGTATGAACAAAATTCAAATTTGATAACTTTTCAAGATCAAATGCGCGCTAATCAAAGATACATCACATACATGGAGTGTACATTGGTGCCCACAGATTAAGTGCAATCTTTCTTGATAGAGAGAGCCTTTTGGAGAGTTCCTTTTGTCTATTTTCGTTCTTGGTGTTAGTATGCACACAAAGTGCATGCTTATCATGGAGTTATCACTCACATTGGGGAGTTATAACTCCCTTTGTACATTCCCCACAACTTCCAGACATGGACAGTTGTAACTTCATTGGAGGGGTTTTGACCCATCTTTGGTGCCCTCTAATATAGAATAATAGACCTACACATATCTTTTTGATTCCTTTTAAAAACAAATTGTCGTCTTTTTCCATCTTTATGTTAGCTCTTACAAGCACTGCTCTTATCGTGTTATTTTTGATGGATTATCCCCTTACAGTTCTCCAACCAAAGGTGTATTTTATTCCCCATTTTATCTTGAATTTGTTCTTGCTTCCTTGCTATCATAGTATTTTGCCTCGTTTTTTATGCTAATATGTAATTGCTTTTTTTGCTTCCTTGCTATCACAGTATTATGTCTTGTTTTTTATGCTAATATGTATTTCTTTTAGTTACTTGATAATGATTTACTGTTATTTTTATAGTCGAAAACATGAGTAGGAAGGAAAGGAACCGACATGTGACTCCGATGTAGATAAAATGAAGTGGGATCATCATTCTACAAAATTGTTTATGGACATGCTCACAAGGTGAAAGAAAAAAATATGGGGGTGATGAAGTTGGATAAACTTGCTTAGGAGTTCCAAGGAATTGAGTGGTGGCATATAGGAATTGAGTGGTGGCATATAGGATTGAGGGAGGAACCGATGCACAGATGCACCGGTCTAGAGACCTGTTCAATTTTGGATTATAGGATTAATAGATACCTGATCCAACGGTGAATCATTATAATTCCTTCTTTTCTTTTTTTTGAACCTTCTGACCACTCAAATGGATCTCTTCTTAGAGAGATGTAGGCATCTAATCCCTTGACAGCATAAACTTTATCCTTCAAAGAATTGTGGAGAGAGCAAAGCCTGGTTCAATAGAAAAGAGGAGAGATGGTGGATTAGAAAGTCCTGGATCAGTTGATCAGTTTTGTTTCTCTCTTCCGATCTCGATTTCAAGCTTAAGAAGGAGAAATCAAAGATCACTCTCTGAGCCTATGATTTCAATCCAAGTTAAAAAAATTGAAAATTTCATCAAGTAAAATTGAGGAAAATCTGGTTTAAGATAAGGTAGAGAAACAAATCTAACGCAAAAAATTTGATCTCCACTCTAGTGCTTTCATCAATCCAAGATAATAAGAGTGACGATGATAGATCTGAAAAATTGAGGAAAATCTGGTTTGGTAGAGTTTATGTTGGAGCTTAAAGCATCTCCAACGGGTTCCTCAAAATGGAGGAAAAGTCATTTTGAGTGACCATTTTATAAAAAGCTCACTCCAACCGATCCCTTATACAATGGGTTTTTTGGAAAAGTAACACTTTCCAAAAACCATTTCTTAAAACCAACCATCTTTTCTAAAAACTGGAAAACGAACACTTTTTATCATTTTTCTGACTCAAATACTCTTATCACATACCACAGTACACATATATGTCGCTCACATACCACAATACACAGATTTATCGAGAAAACCCATAACCCAACTTCTCGAAACTCCATTCCTCACATATTCCACCGCCGGCTTTGCCGTACCAAGTTTGAAGGTGTTTTTTCGGCATTTTGGTAGAGTTGCCTTTCAATATTTCTTGGGCATTGTCGGCATTCTCCTCTTTTTCAGCAATTATAATCTCTGTCAGCATTCTCCTCTTTTTTAACAATTATAATCCGAAGTGAGTGCTTATTAAATTCGCATTGTATATAGGCTTGTTTTGAACACTCTTACCTTACATTGAATCCTAGACATAGCATATTCAGTCGAGTAAACTATGTCATATGATCGAGTATTTTAAATATACTGTTCAAGTATTTTATTCAGTATGTTATAGTTTTTAAAATAAAATATTCAAGTATCTTACAATATATGTTCGAGTATTTGAAATTTCTGTTCGAGTATTTGCAATATCTATTCGAGTAATCGTTCATATTTGTTCAAGTAATTGATTATATCTATTCGAGTAATTGATTATATATGTTCGAGTATTTGATGCTATCTGTTCGAGTAGTTGATTATATATGTTCGAGTATTTGATGCTATCTATTAGAGTATTTAAAATTTTTGTTCAAGTAATTGATTATATATGTTCGAGTATTTTAAAATTCTTGTTCGAGTATTTTAAAATTCTCAATGAATTTTACCCTTTTATTTTACAGGAATGGGTGTTGTTGACATTGTTATTATATGCGGCGGAGACTGGAAAATTTCAGGAGGAATTTACAAATTCATTGGTGGTACTGGGTAAGGTTTAGTAGTCAATGAGTCAATTTCCTTTGATGATTTTTTGGAGAAGATATACAAGATTATGTGATTTCTTGGAGAAGATATACAAGATTACGGGAATTGACCGAACTTCGAATGAGATGGTCATGAAATTTGTCTATAACACACATTTCCATATGGAACCGTTGGTTGTTATCAATGACAATGACTTGCGATTCTTCATAAGGCAGAACGATGATGCACGGCAACCTGATGAACGACAACCTGATACTTCACGGAAACCGGGTACTCCACTTTGTGTAATAGTAAGACCAAAAGAGCATCAACACAAATAGTTTCATTCCCAAGATGCGAGTTATGTTCCCATAACTCAACCTTTTGTTGGATATGCCAGATTTTGGACTGATGATTTTCCTAGTTTAAGCCAATTCGAAGAAGATTTTGATGACATAATAGATGGCCAATTACTCGAACAATAAAACCAACTACTCGAAATACTCGAACAAATAAACAAAACAACTCGACTTATTAAATAATTGAACTTCACTAACCTTTATCAATTCAAAAACGTCAGACACAATGTCATCTGAAATAGGAGTTGCATTCCCTGAGTAATTTAATATTATTGACTGTCTTTCACCGCATTTGGTTACATACCTCTGGCCTATAATGGGGACCACTTCATAAGCCCACATCTGCAAATAATCAAAGCAAATACTCACATATTATTACAATAAATAATAAAGGGAACAATCCATTTCATGCAAAACAAACATAATGATATTTTTTTTAGCTGGAGTACTATTGGAAATCCAATGAGGTTGTAGGCCTCCTTTGCCTTACCCTTATTCATATATTTTTCAGCTCGTCCAACCATGGCAGATGCAAGAGATTTAGCAGTACATTTGTAGCAAACACTGCCCCATGGGTATTTGTTGAATGCATCCAAATCATCCACTAATTGGAGCCACTCAATATTTATGGTATTTCTTCTCTCCCTAGGCATCAATATTGACTCAACAAAATATACCAATCCTAACTTCAAAAGCATCCTCAGCATTATCACATTTATCAAATGAATCCTCTAGCTCAGCTCAGCTTACATTGGTTGCCTTTCCCTTTCCCTTGCCCTTTCCTTCTTTCTCTTCAAAATACAGTGACTTCAGCCTATTAATAGACGTATCAACCAGACTTGATACATCGGGCACAAATTCTGTACATAATAGTCTGGTGATAATCACAAAATCTTTAATACCAAATGTGCACTTCTTTCCACCAATATTGAAGTGCAATCTTTCTCCAAAATCACCTTGTGGAGAAACAATTTGATGTAGTAGAAGCTGGTGTATCAGTTGTGAAGAACAACTAATATCATGTATATCCAGCATCATCCCAAAGCATGATTGCCTAAAAACCTCCAGTTGCTCCTCATTCAACTTCAATTTAATTGAAGTGGTAACAATTGATATGTTTGAAAATGTGGTGACCCTTACGGAGAAATGTTGGTCCTCACTTATCAGATAGTTTACATGCGACAATTGAATAAAACATAAATTACTCGAACAGACAAAGGCAATTACTCGAACAAGTATACACAAATACTCGAACAAATAAAAGTAATTACTCGAACAGATATATGTAAATACTCGAACAACAAAGACAATTACTCGAACAGATAAAAGTAACTACTCGAACAGACGCACCCAAGTACTCGAACAAATAAAGGTAACTACTCAAACAGATATATGTAAATACTCGAACACCTTAAACCTATACTCGAACAACAACACAAAATACTCGAACAAATAAACAACCTACTTGAACTTTTGTATAAAGATGGAACTTGAACAACAAATAACCTCCTCAAACCCTAAATAACCTACTCGAATCAACAAATAACCTTCTGGAATGAAACCCTAAACTGCTCGAATGAATACTCGAAACCCTAAGCACTACTAGATTGAAAAACTCATACCCTAACCACTGCTAACTCGAACCACAAATATAACATTAAATAATACATACCCATGAATAACCAGGTACAGAGTGACGGTCGAATGAGGCAAAAATCGTAGATTAACAGCGTCGAATACAATGAAAGAATGAAGGTGAAAGAAGAACAAGGTGAAAGGTGATGTCGCAGGAAGGGAAAAGGGGTTTGGAATGAATCGATGTCATTTCAATGGCATAAGGGTATTTGGGACAATTCCTTTCAAAAACATGTTAGATTTCATGTTTTTAAAAAAATGGGTTAGTTTTCAAAAATGGATTTTGAAAAGTGCTACTTTTTCTCAAAAACCCTTATACAATCCCTCAAAGGGTTTTTCGGAAAAGTAACCCCCAACAAAAATAAATTTGGAAATCTAACCCACTTTTTTAAAAACAAGATATCTAACACTTTTTACAAAGTAATTGATACAAATACCCTGAAGACATTGAAACGACATCGTTTTGGTTCAAAGGCTGGCCTTCACTTCCCATGACATCCTTCACCTTCTTCTTTCTTCTTTCACTTTCTTTTTCGACGATTTCTGATAGTTTTCATTCTCTCATATACTGTTATATACGATTTCTGCCTCATTCAACCTGGTAGATCATGGGTTGTATTATTTAATGTTGTATTTGTGGTTCATTCGAGTAAGCAGTGCTCATGGTTTGTGTTTTTCATTTTAGCAGTGCTGGGTGCTTAGGGTTTGAGTTTTCCCAGCTATAGGGTTTCCATTTTTCATTAGCGTTTATGGGTTTAGGGCTCGAATATGTTGTTAATGGATTCGGGTATTATGGGTTGGTGTTCGAGTTTTATAGGTTGATGTTCGAGTTTTATGGGTCGATGTTCGAGTTTTCTGGGTTGACTGTTCGGGTAAATAGATTATCCTGTTTGAGTATTTGAGTTTGACTATTCTGTTCGAGTCAATACGTATGCTTGTTCGAGTATTAGATTTCTTTTGTTCGAGTAATAAGTATGCTTGTTCGAGTATTTGAGTTTGACTGTTCGAGTAGATAAGTATGCTTGTTCAAGTATATGAGTTTGACTGTTCTGTTCGAGTAGATAAGTGGGCTTGTTTGAGTATTTGAGTTTGACTGTCTGTTCAAGTCAATACGTATGTTTGTTCGAGTATTAGATTTCGTCTATTCGAGTAAATATGGTTGTCTGTTCGAGTATTTGAGTTTGACTGTTCAAGTAAATATGGTTGCCTGTTCGAGTATTTGAGTTTTGACTGTTCGAGTAAATATGTTTGCCTGTTCGAGTATTTGAGTTTGTTTGTTCGAGTAAATATGTTTGCATGTTCGAGTATTATTAATTTTGTGTTTTAATTAATTATCTCATGCAGACTATCTGATAAGTGAGGAGCAACATTTCCCCGCCCAGGTAACCACATTTTCAAACATATAAGTTGTTACCACTTCAATTAAATTGAAGTTGAATAAGAAGCAACTTGAGGTTTTTAGGCAATCATGCTTTGGGATGATGCTGGATGTACATGACATAAGTTGTTCTTCACAATTGATACACCAGCTTCTACTACGTCAAATTGTTTCTCCCCAGGGTGATTTTGGAGAAAGATTGCATTTCAATATTGGTGGAAAGAAATGCACATTCGGTATTGAAGATTTTTGCGATTATCACCGGACTATTATGTACAGAATCTGTGCCCGATGTGTCAAGTCTGTTTGATACTTCTGTTAATAGGCTAAAATCCCTGTATTTTGAAGAAAAATATGAAAAGGGCAAGGGTAAGAGGAAGGCAACCAATGTAAGCAGAGCTGAGCTGGAGGAGACATTCGATAAATGTGATAATGCTCATGATGCTTGGAAGTTAGCATTGGTGTATTTTGTTGAGGCTGTATTGATGCCTAGGGAGAGAAGAAATGTCATTAGTCTTTAGTGGCTCCAACTTGTGGATGATTTGGATGCCTTCAACCAATATCCATGGGGCAGCGTTTGCTACCAGCGTACTGCTAGCTCTCTTGCATCTGCCATGGTTGGAAGGGCTGAAAAATACTTGAGTAAGGGTAAGGCAAAGGAGACATACAGCCTTTATGAAATGCCAATAGTACTCCAGGTAAAAAAAAAATAGATCATTCTATTTGTGTTCCCTTTATTATTTATTGTAATAATAGTTTAGCATTTTATTTGATTATTTACAGATTTGGGGCGTATGAAATTGTACCCATTATAGCCCAGAGGTATGCCACCAAATGTGGTGAAACACAGCCCAGAATACTCAAGCACTCAGGGAATCAAACCCCTAATTCAGATGACATTGTGTCAGATGTATTTGAACTGATAAAGATTAGTGAAGTTAAAACGTTTAATATTTTTTGTTGTTCGAGTAAATTGTTGTTGATTTATGTTCATGTCTATACGAGTATTTGTAGTTTTATGTTCGAGTGTTTATATTATGATGTTCGAGTATTTGTAGTTAACTAGTTCGAGTAGTTTTAGTTTTATGTTCGAGCATTTGTATTTAGGGTTCGAGTATTTGTAATAAATCTGTTTGAGTATTTGTAGTAACATGTTCGAGTATTTGTATTTTAGTGTTTGGGTATTTGTACTAATATAGTTCGAGTATTTGGAATTTTATGTTCGAGTATTCTTGATTTTATGTTCGAGTATTTGTATTTTGGTGTTTCAATTTCACTCATCAGTTTGTTTTTAATGCCAACAGATTGAGGTTCATGATGCTCTAATGCCAACAGAGGCTGAGCTGGAGCAGGATTATGTTAGGGCGGTTATGAAGAGAAATAAGAAAAGAGAAATTAAAAGAAGCAGAGATAAGTCTGAAGAAGATGAAGAAGAGAAACAGAGAAAAGAGAGAAGAACCAAGAGAAGGCGGGATGACAATGTTAATGTTGAAGAAAAAAGGAGAAAAGAGAAAAGAACAAAGAGAAGGAATGATCACATCGAACATGCACATAAGGCTGGAGGAAAATTGATATTGAAGGCCAAATTTGATGCCATAGAGTAGAAGTTGGCAGAGCATGCTGCTCAACTTTTGGACCTGAAAAAGGAAATTGCTGAAAGCACTGCGGGTTTTTTGGAGACGATCAATACAATTTACGAAGGTGTGGCAGAGTTAAATGCAAATTGGGAGAAAAAGGAGGATAAGGATGGAAATCAGGATGAGGATGAAAATGATGATCAGCCTGATGAGGATGATAAGGAGATTGAGGATAAGCATGATGAGGATGAAAAGGATGATGAGGATAAAAAAGAGGATCAGGAGGGAAAGCATGATGCGGATGAAAAGGAGGATCAGGCAGGAAACGAGGATCAGGAGGGAAAGGAGTATCAGGAGGGAAAGGATGATAAGGACGATAATGAGGGAAAGACAGTTTCCCCTGTTATACATGATGATGATGTTGAGGATGCGGAGGTAGTTGCTCGATTGATGGATCTCACAGAACAAGTGTTTGAACAGCCAATGACAGACAAAAGTTCAATTGGAGTTGAAGAGATTCCAAAAGCCAACTATACATTTACACGGAGAACAAAAAGAGGTTCCACAGCGAGACGTGTAAATATCTATACTCCAATGCGAAAAGAGTGTCAATCACAAGAGACAAGCACCAACCAAAATCTTTCTGGTCCTTGGCCGATCAATTTAAAGAGGTCGTATTCAATTATTTGGAGACAAGGATTGGAAGCATGGGTAAGAAACAGGGCTGAGGATACATCTTATTTGGTGGTAGGTGGAACGAAGATGTACAAAAGTTGGTTTCTCAACGCCATGACAAAGGATTACTGGTTGACTGACCAGGTAACATATATATAACCATATTAAATAAAATTTTTATTCCTATTAGTTACTTATAGTTATATTTTATTTTATAGCATATGGACGTGGCAATGTACCTCCTCATGAAGAGGATCAAGCAATACCCTACCATATTCAATAAGAAGGCTGTTGGACACTATATTCACTGTAAGTATTTATATGTCTGTTCAAGTATGTTAGTTAGATGTTCGAGTAGTTGAATTTGATGGTCAAGTATTTATAGTTATATGTTTGAGTATTTTAGTCAGATGTTCGAGTAATTTAATTAGATGTTCGAGTATTTTAGTCAGATTTCGAGTAATTTAATTTGATGGTCGAGTATTTATAGTTAGATGTTCGAGTATTTTGGTCAGATTTCGAGTAATTTAATTTGATGGTCGAGTATTTATAGTTAGATGTTCAAGTATTTTGCTCAGATTTCGAATAATTTAATTTTATGGTCGACTATTTATAGTTAGATGTTCGAGTATTTTAGTCAGATGTTTGAGTAATTTAAATTGATAGTCGAGTATTTATAGTTAGATGTTCGAGTATTTTAGTTCATATGTTCGACTAATTTAGTAATAAGTGCGAGTATTTACATTATAGTGTGTTCGAGTATTTTTAGTTCACATGTTCGAGTAATTTAGTAGTAAGTGCGAGTATTTACATTATGGTGTGCTCGAGTATGTTAGTTTACATGTTTGAGTATGTTAATTATTTAATGATCGAGTATTTAAGTAACATGTTCGAGTATTTTAGAAAAAATAATATAGTACATTTTACAGGTATCAGTTGAATCTCACTTTAATGATTTCATTAAAAATCCTCATAATGTTGGCGAATGGGACAAACGTGAAATCTTTGAGCACTATATTTCTGGAAAAAACCCTCAAGGGTCCATACCATTGAATGGTGTAGATTACATTTACTTTCCCATGAATTGGAGAAATATCCATTGGGTTGCAATTGAGGTAGAAGTTGCCAACAAATGGATCAATGTATATGATCCCAAAATTTCAATCACCAGTAAGGAGGATTGCAATAATCATATGAAACCCTTGAGGACTATGTTGCCCTACATCCTTTGGTTGGGTGGGATTGATGCAGAAGTCGCCCCATGGCTTGTTCATAGATTGCAAGATGTTCCTCAGCAAGAGATCGGGTAAATGTTTCCAGTGCTAGATAAATTTTTTATGAGAGTTAATTTTTCTATATTTTTAACATATATGCTATCTTATTTTTTACAGAGGAGATTGTGGGATGTTCACAATAAAATTTATAGAGGTATTAAGTGCGGGAATGCCAATAAAACTTATTAATCAGAAACACATGATGTTTTACAGGAGGAAATTCGCAATCGAGTCATACGGACAACATTTTTAACATATTTTTGTAAATACTTATTTTTGTTCTAGTAAATTGTATATAACTCCATGTAATACAAATATTTGTTCGAGTAATATAAGGTATATTTGTTCGAGTAATTAGCTTATTTGATCGAGCAATACAACATTCACATGTTCGAGTAACCGATTATATGATCAAGTAATTGGTGTGTTGGTTCGAGTAAGTGAATATATGTTGTTCGAGTATTTGTTGAGCCTATTCGAGTAATTCGTGTCACATGTTCGAGTAATTGGTGTGTATGTTCGAGCAATTGGTGGTTTAATAACCTGTGACTGTTCGAGTAATACATTTAATTGTTCGATTAATACAACACATCGAAGGTTCAATTAATGTCCTAAACACTGAATTTAGAAAAACTCATAACATTAATGATTTAATATACAAACCATGTTATACATCTAGGATGTTGGGTTCAATGCGATTGACTCTTTGCATGTTTGACCATTATGACCTCGCTGTCGACACCGGGAACATATCCTGACTGCTATAGTTTCACTAGATGATGGGATCCTTCGTTGCCTTGGCCTCTCCCTTGACGTCTAGTCGCAGGCGGGAGCAATACGTTGTCCTCGCTAACTTTGCGCTGATCCTCAATAGTTACTGGGTATGTAGGTTCAACGTAAGCTAACATTATGGCCTTGTTCGTATAGTACAGAGAACACATCGAATTAAAAGATATGTTCCGAACTCGACATGCAGCCAATGCATGTACACATGGAAGTTGGTCAAGATCAAACACCTGGCATGAACAGGTCTTGTTTTGCAGATCGACCTGTCCATCTTGATCACCATCTCGTACATAGTACTTATTATGGCTTATTGGTTGAACATTTAGTCGCTGCAACCTATTGCTTCTCTTTCTAACTTCTTATCACATTCGCAACATAGGTAAGACGTGACAGATGCTGCGGTATTACAACGATCACTGAACCATTCCTGAAGTTTGGCACGCAATTGTTCAACTAGTATTGTAATCGGCAAACTTCGAACATCTCGTAGTATAGCATTCAAGCACTCCGTAATATTCGTTGTGATGATACTATATCTCTTACCAGAAGACAGTGCTCTAGACCACCTGTGGAAACCAGCTTCAACTAAATAAGCATAAGGTCTACCTCCGTCGACATTACGCAACTGATTCATTAAATGCTCGAACTCAGATATTCGATATACCTTAGTAGCTTTAAGATATATAAGAATGATAGATTCGTTGAACCCTTGCGCCTTCATGTTCCATTGGATATGGACGATACATGCACCATGAAATGAACCAGGCGATACAAGTGAAACTGCCCTATCAATGCTAGGATTTCTGTCTGAAATTATACATAACCGTGAGAAATCTTCAATTGCAATGACATCCCGTAATTTTTCAAAAAACCATTGCCAAGATGCATTATTCTCATAATTGACAATGCCAAAAGCAACCGGATAAATTTGCTCATTTCCGTCCAAAGCAGTTGCTACAAAAAGTGTACCCAAATACTTACCCTTAAGATGGGTGCTATCAATGACGATAACAGGGTGCATAGAACTCTGAAACCCATGTAAGCTTGCACCAATAGCCATGAAAAAATACTTGAATTTATTTTCATCATCAGACTCAATATGAGTAACTGTACCAGGGTTATTAATCTCCAATACAGCATAATAATGAGGTAAGTAAGCAAATGATTCTTCTGGTGAACCATGAAAAGAATCAAGAGCACATTCTCTAGCCCTCCATGCCTTATCATAGGTAATATTAACTCCATATTCTCTTCTCATATCTTGCATTATGTCCTTTGGTCGGTAAACACACCCAACACCTTCATATATGGCCTTGATGCAATCACCAATCACCCTTCCTAATGCTTGCTTGTGCCCATGATTCACAAATTCCAACGAACATGTGTGAGTATCAATGAATTTTTTCACAAGAAAAAGTTCAGTTTCTTTTTGCTTTATCCCTCTCGTATGCCACTGGCATCCACTTGCAATACACTCGACCACAAGCAATGACATTGTCGACCTAGCCACCCGAAATTGAAAGTTCTTCTTAATAGCATAGAGGGATATATGCTTATGTAACTCTTTCTTGTTTGTAAAAATACCCCCACGTCAAACGTATCGGATGATTCGTTGTTGAGGTCAATAGTATTTCTTCCACTATATTGCCCAACCTGAATGTTCTCACCCGTCTACGCATTGGGATGATTAACTGCAGCAACATCATCAACAACATAATTATGAGTATTAGAAGTGTGTGGGTGTACTTCATCACCTGCATCGACACCATATAATGGAATGTCATCATCGTAATCATCATTAATATTATCTTCTCTACCCTGGCCATCTACTACATCATCAAAATCTTCTTCGAATTGGGTTAAACTAGGAAAATCATCAATACGAAATCTGCCACGTCCAACACAAGGTTGAGTTTCAGGAACATAACTCGCATCTTGTGAAGGAAACTGTTGATGCTCTTTTGGTCTGACTGTTATACATAGTGGGGTACCCGGTTTTCGTGCAGTGTCAGGTCGTCGTGCATCATCGTTCTGCCTTATGAAGAATTGCAATTCATCATCATTGCTAACAACCAACGGTTACATATAGAAGTTCGATCAATTCCTGTAATCTTGTATATCTTCTCCTAAAAATCCTCATAGGAAATTGACTCATTCACTACAAAACCTTTCCCAGTACCACCAATGAATTTGTAAATTCCTCCCGAAAATTCTCATATCCCGCCGTATATAACAACAATGTCAACCACGCCCATTCCCTGTAAAAGAAAATTGTAAGAACTTTACAATACTCGAACATATATAATCAAACACTCAAACATGTAGCATAAAATACTCAAACATATATAATAAAACACTCGAACATATGGCATCAAATACTCTAACATATATAATCAAACATTCGAACATATGGCATCAAATACTCGAACATATATTATAAATTACTTGAACATATGGTATCAAATACACGTACACAGGACATCAGGTACTTGAACAAAAATAATCAAACACTCGAACATATATAATAAAAAACTCGAACAGATGTCATCAAATACCCGACCAGATTTAATCAACAACTCGAAAAGATATATTTAAATACTCTTATCTGGATACAAGTGATTACCCCTATCTTTAATAGTGATTAGTTGAACCTTTTCCGATTTTCTATGTTTATTGAATTGGATATTTATCTTTTCAAAACGCTTGGGAGACTTTTAATGTTTAATATTAATTATGACGTTTCGATTCCTGAGAATAATTAAATACAATGGAGTTAATACTTAGGATTATTCCATATATATATATAGCACAATCTATGAGAAGATAAGGATCAACCCAAAAGAATTATCTCATTTTTCTATAATATGACAAGCTCTTGAGGTTATGTGAAGATCTTGAAGAAGGAACTCGACGAGCTATATGAAGACCTTGAAGATCACAAAGCTAAAGTTGCAGAGCTTACTAAAGCTCTGCAATCCACTGGGAGTTCATTAGCCCAACTCCATGAGCTAGCTGAGAAGCGAGCCATGGAGCAGGACACACATACACTCTAGGACTCCCTACTTGATCTATCTGTTTTGATCAAGAAGGTTTTAGATAAAATAAGTGAAATTTTGAATATATGGAGTTAGATTGTAAAATAATTTTTATTAATAAAATTTGTTTGCTCGGTACATAATTTGATTCAGTTAATATATGTTATAGTATTTACAATTACACGAATACTCGAACATATATCAAAAGATACTTGAACATATCTCAAAAGATACTCGAACATATCTCAATAAATACTCGAACATATATCAAGAAAAACTCGAACATATATCACCAAATACTTGAACATATATCACCAAATACTCGAACATATATCATAAAATACTCAAACAGATATCATCAAATACTCGAACGTATATCATAAAATACTCGAACGTATATCATCAAATACTCGAACATATATCATCAAATACTTGAACAGATATCATCCAACACATGTGGTCAAATACTCAAGCACATGTGTGCAAATACTCGAACAAATATCATAAAATACTTGATCACATGTGTTCAAATACTCGAAGACATATCATTTAAGTTAAAATTCAATTCCGATAATTTTAAGAGACACGACACGGTTACTCCTCGAAAAGGAGTAACCGTCTAGCTTCCCCACGTTCTTTGAAAATAACTACCCACTTCTTTGAATGTGGTTCCTTCATCTTTAAATAGGAGATAGGAAGAAATAGTAAGGCCATCCTTTATCCTCTTCAAAGATCAAAGATCACCTATCTCTAACTAAAATGAGTTCTTCTGATTCAACTCCTGTAAAGAGAGCAATAAATGAGGAGGAAAACCCCATTCCTCCGAAGAGAGCAAAGACTGAAGACCCGTCTTCTTCAAAGAAGACAGGGATCCAAGAGCACGGCTCCACTTCCAGGAACAACGAGGAGTTATATCGTTGAAATATTCACTGTATCGTCAAAATATTCACTGTATTTGAGGAGTTATATGGAGAAAACCCTCAGAACTCCATTGAAGGGTTGAAAGAACTACTGAAGGAAGCCGAAAGGAACCTTCAGATCGAATATGAACGTAACCAGTCCTACATGGACGTGCTCCGTTCAGCCAAGGATGCATTGATCAGCATTAGTGACAATGCCTGGGGTAACTCTCGCGGCCAAAATGTTTATCGACTACAAGAGTCCCTTTTGGACCTTGCAACCCATGTTGAAACTACAATGAATGCCATAAACGATGTAATCCGTACATGGGCACGTTAGAGTTTATATCATTTCATGTCCATTTTATCAAATATTTCATTTACCATTCGATGAATTAAAAATGACTAGAACAGATATCGATAAGACTCAAGCAGATATTGAAAAATGACTAGAACAGATATCGAAAAATACTCGAGCAGATATCAAAAAAAATACTCGAACAGATATTGAAAAATACTCCAACAGATAACGAAAAATACTCGAATAGATATCCAAAACTACTCGAACAGATTTAAGAAATACTTGATCGGATATCCAAAACTCCTCGAATAGATGTTGAAAAATACTAAAACAAATATCCAGAACTAATCGAACAGATTAAAGAAATACTTGAATAGTTATCCAAAACTACTCGAGCAGATGTTGAACAATACTCGAACAAATATCCAAAACTACTCGAACAGATTAAAGAAATACTCGAACAGTTATCCACAACTACTCGAATATATATCAGTAAATACCAGAATAATAACATTAACTGAATCAACTGAATATGTTGTGTCTAATATTCAACGCAAGATAAGAGTGTCCTAAACCAAACCCATCTACAATGCGAATTTAATAGGCACTCACTTCGGGTTATAATGCCGATATAGAAGAAGAATGACGACAGATATGGGAATGCCCACAAAGTCTTTGAAGTGCCCAAGGAAAGTCAGCTCGACCAGAAACCTCGTGAAAAAACACCTGCAAACTTGGTGCGGCAAAGAACAACCTACAAATGTGACGAATGGAGTTTCGTAAGTTGGGTTTTGGGTTTTTTTCGATGGGTTTTAGAGATCCAAGTGTACTGTGGTATGTGAGGGGTATTTCTGTGTATTGTGGTATGTGATAAGGGTATTTGAGTCAGAAAAATGCAAAAAAGGGTTAGATTTCAAGTTTTGACAAAAGTGGGATAGTTTTCAAAAATTGGTTTTCAAATATGCTACTTTTCCAAAAAACCCTCCCTCAAAACCATTATTTTATTGTTTTCTCTTTCCTTCCTCCCCTCATCTTCTCTTTCCTCTCTACACACTTCGCTCGAACCCTCTGGCAACGGACATGTTGATTGTGCTTTGCCTTGTCTGGTGGCTTTGGTATCTGGGTAAAGATGGTATTATGGGAGGGCTGAAAAATGGTTGTTGTTGGACAAAGTCCCACATCGGTTAAATGATGCAAGGATAACTTGCATATAAGTTGGGTTCTCTCCTCCCTTCAATAAGGCCTTTTGGGGGGAGAACATGGGAGGCCCAAATTATTTCATTCCATGTCAACAAGTTGGGCCCTTTGGCCCTCCCCCTAAAAGGCCTAGTAAGGGGAGGAAGGCTTGTCCCATATATACAACACTTTGCTTGGGTTATTATCCGATGTGGGATATTCTGACACTCCACCCACGTTTGGACTGGGTATCTTTGCCCAAGGCCCAACACGTGGAGGAGAGTCGTTATAGAGCCCACACCTGCTTCGATACCATAAAATAATTTGGGCCTCCCATGTTCTCCCCCCAAAAGGCCTTATTGAAGGGAGGAGAGAGCCCAACTTATATGCAAGTTATCCTTGCATCATTTAACCGATGTGAGACTTTGTCCAACACCCCCCGCACTCGTGGGCTTGGTATCTCTGCCCAAGGCCCAACGAGTGGACTTCTTATCGAGGACAAGTACACACCGGCCTGCTCCGCTACCATGAAAACAAGTTGGGCCCTTTGGCCCTCCCCCTAAAAGGCCTATTAAGGGGAGGAAGGCTTGTCCAATATATACAGCACTTTGCTTGGGTTATTACCCGATGTGGGATATTCTGACAATTGTGACAGGTGGACTTGGTGGTTGTGCAACGGCAACGGACGGTTGAGCGATGAAAACGGCAGAGTGATCCAGTCATAATTTAGCCTTTACTTGCAATCCAAATACATATAAAGAAGAGAATAGTGTATTGGAGTTGATCTTGTAGTGGAGAGAGGAACTGTGGCTAGACGCAATTGATTGAAGACCATGAAATGTGTCTGGTAGTGTAGTTAAGAACGAATTTGTGGCTATAAACAATTTATGTTGATTGTTTTCTTATTTATTCTATTTTTAGGTTGATCTAATCTAATAAAAATAATTAAAAGCAAAAGACTTTAATAGGGTAATATTTACAATATAAACATCTTATTTATAATAATGATAATTGAGTGGTAGTTGAACTAGAATGTGGTAGACGAAATATTTATTTTTTATAATATTTTTTTAAAAAAATAATATTAAAAAATCTTCATTTAAGATATATATTTATTAATATTATTTTATAATTAATATTAAATTACTATATTATTAATATTAAAGTAATATCATTTGTTTTTGTAATTGTAATAATAACTTAAAGTGGAAGATAGTTGAAGGTAGTTATGTTGAAAAATAATAAAATATTTGATGTAATATTAGAATTGGAGATGTGGTTGGAGTGATGTTAAAATAAGGATTCCCTAAAATATATTTTTTATTAAAATGAGGAAGAGGGTGTCCCCCAAAATGATGTTTTGGATTGGAGTTGCTCTTATAAGCTAGTTTATAAGTTTCAAAATAAGCTTTGCCAAACATTCAACATAAATTAACTTATAAGCTCTAGTGAGCTAAAAAAAAAAAAAAAAAACCCTATTAAAGCTTATGTTTGTTTTTTTTCATTTTTTCTTGTTTCTTCTTTTTTATTTAGATAATATTATATATAATGCTATAAACTTTTTTATTTTATCTTTTAAATTAAACTTACATAGAATTTTTTAGAGCTTATAAGCTAGTTTATGCTATAAGTTTCGACAAACACCTAACAACTTATTTCACAGCTTATAAGTTAGCTTATTTTTCACAACTTATAAATTAGTTTATTTTGACAACAAATAAGTTTTGCCAAACGGGGTCAAGGTAGAAAAGAAGAAATGAGGAGAGAAGAGTGGTAGATAGAGTGTAAATCAATATCGTTCTTATCTCTCAAACTTTTGTCCTTTAACATCAACCGTCCAATTTACCTATCTTAATACAATGACTGAAAATTTGAACAGGTTATTAACCGATGCATTATTGCATTGACACTCCCCTGAATTCGTAACTATTTGGTTCAATTTTTCCGATAGCATTTATGATAAACAAAAACAATCAATCATCTTAAATTGTTTCACATTTCAAGAAACATGTTCAACTTCAAAAACTAAAATAGTCAAATTGTTACAATTTAAGAGGAATAAAACAAACTATTTTTTTTTTTCTGTTGTCCAACAATTAATTACGAAACCTTGCATGTTTGTATTTTCAAACACAATTAAAGCCCGAAACCTACAAGTACAAATGTAAGAAGTGACTGATAACTTAAAGACGATGGTCACGAGTTCACACGTAAGAAAAAGAGTTACAGTAGCTCACTTAAAGCACCATTCATCTGCATTGAACTCTATTAACATAATTATAATCCATCAATCCTGCCATAGCAAAAAACTTCTCACAATAGCAAGATGCAAATTCAGTCCTCCAGATCAGCTATGAACACACACAAAGTTCTAATAGTAACAGAGCAGCTATGAACACACACACAAAGTTCTAGTAGTACTCTAGTACCTAAACTTCAAGCATTTCCCTTTTTTCCTCTCAGCTCAAACTTAGTCCATGATAAAACTCGTCTTCGAAGCCATTCAAAAAATCATCTTGCTCATAATATGACAGACGTGAAGCCCTTCTACTTGCGAGTTTTCGCTTCTTGATCTGGATCAGTTTGTCGTAAATACACCATGCGAAGCTGAGAAAATGATCTCGCTCCATTCCCTCATTATAGGTACCCCAATAAGTAGGGTGATAGGTGACATAGTACCAAGCTGAGGCTTTTGCATACACATCATCAGTGTCAGAATCTACGCCACTTCCATTCTCATTGAACCAGGACCGAGCCTCTTTTCTCAATGACCTAACAGCCATACCAATTGCTTCTGCATCCCTTCTCTTGGTGAAAGATTTTGACATTTGCATTATATTGCCTCCAAGTATTTCAGCTTCAGTCCTTATCCCATAATAGTCCATATGATTTCCCAACACGTAATCATAATTGCTTTTGTGGTAAAAAGCATCATCAATGTAATCTTCAAAGCCATCAACTTCCATGTCAGGGTCATAAGACTTCCTAGCCACTTCATGAGTGAAGGATCTGATGGAACTTGTATGCGGTGCAATGTCTTTCACTTCTCGGAAAAGCTTCCCAATTACATTGGGTGATTCGTAGGTGGGTTTGTCAGGCTTTTCCATGAAATCTGGGTATTCTTTGACATGTAGATGAGAAGGAATTTCTGTTGGTACACCAGTTTTTGGGAAGTCAACTGCAATTGAAAACTTCTGAGCAAGCTCTAGACAAGGTTCACTCATTGCTTTCAAGGGCTCTTTATCAGCAAAGACTGTGTGGGCATTTGCAATAATTCCCAAGCTGTCATTGACTATGTAGTTGGTGAAATACTCCTCTACTTCCTGTGTCAGAAAATGAAGAAACACATTCTAATTTATGACAGAGATAGAGGTAAAGAGGGAATCAGTGAACTGATAGAAATTTTGACATGGGAGGAAAAATGAATCTGAAACTTAGACTAGACATAAATTTTCCAGTCGTTTGAAACATAAAATGGTAATACCTCAATCGTAACATCATGATCCAACAGCATGGAAGGTTCGGAGTTATAATCCATGGGTGGAATTTGATGAGGTGGAATTAATTCACGATCCCAACAGACAAAGTAGATATCTCCATCTAAATCACTTCCTGAACATTCGTTCGGGTGAGGTCTGAAATATAACACAATTTGTTATGTCAACAAACCACGATGGCCTGTCAAAATTTCTCAAAAGTTTGCTAAGTAATCGCCCGCACTTTTGCAAGGATCCAAACAACATTCTAGGCTATAAGTGTAAAAGGAAGAAAAATTCTCAAGAATTACCTTGATCCTTTCTGTGGAAAAACAACACAATCAACCATATGGTACAAAGCTGGTACATCCACAGCCCTTAGAACACGTACATCACCTGGATGCAAGCATGGATTTTTAGCAACAAACACATTACCCTGAACAATAAAGCGCTGCTCCTGTCTGTTACCACCAGACATGTGGGAACTGCTGTGTAACTGCCCATGGTTAGCACCAGAAAATTGTACAAACACCTGGCCATATTCCAAGGTTCTGGTTTCATCTAGACAACCCATCATAGATCTTCCATTTTGAACAAATATTCTTGTTTTAATCCGCAAATCCAACAACTTTGATGCTCGGAATGTTTGAAGCATCATGGAAAGGAATGGCTCACTATCAGGCTTATAATCACATAGAAGCATTTCCTTAAGAATGTTTGTGGTCTCTCCTGGATGCATCAACTCCAGTGCCTCCATTGCCCTTAATGGATCTGTTAGGATGGCATCCAATTGAGCTACAGCATCTCTTTGTTTTCTCTCAAAAACAGCATCAGGAACACCAAGTGTAGAGAGAAGGGTGATCAATTGACGATTCAGAAAACAAGGTTGATACTTGCTATATGCCAGAACATCCAGTTTTGTGTTAGTTGATTCATATTTCAACATGCTCTTTCTCAGCGAAAGTTTCTTCGATGATGTAGGATCAACAGCTACAACACCCTTGTATCCACCATATCGAATCTGAAGAGCGGATGGAACAAAAGCTTTATGTCCGCATTTTATGGCCACTCTCCTAGCAAATTCAGCAGACATTTTCCCAATTCCATCAGAAAAGATATATGTGATACCACACCTTTGAACCTCTACATCAGGAATTTTTTCAATTTCATGCTGACCAACACTAAGAGTTTCAGTAGATGAGCTGAATGATTGGCCCAATCTGGCTGCATATTTAGCCACATTTCTTATTTGATGAAAATCGCCCATCCAAGATCTTATATCTGCAGCATTTAGCCCATCTCTAGACGCAAACATCCATGCAGAATTTTCCCGCAATTGACTCGATGAAAAGGCAAGAAATTCGAACTTTTTATCACCAATAACCAGACCATTCTGAAGAGTAGAAAGTATCCTTCTGTAAATCCCAGTTCTCCTATCCTCATCTCCAGAAGAAGTACGTGGGGACAAATCTGTCGAATAAATTTTTTCGAGCTCTTCATCAACAAAAGAAACACGAAGAAAATTTTCAATATCCTCAGGGTAATTGCGTAGCACTCGATTTGAGACATTGACTTCTGGCCCACAGAAATACACTTTACAAGGAGTTATTTGAACCCTTCGTACATTTACCAAACCAGTATCCAAGGATATAACAGGTGATATGGGAGGACGCCTAGATGTGAGGTATTTCTTATACTCCTCAGAGAGCCAGTTGGAGGGTTCATAGTTACATTCTTTCATGTTAAACAGTTTTTCAAGAGCATGCTCTATGAAGAGAATGCTTATTCTGACTGGATCAACCAGCCGATAGAAACTCGTATCAAGTCTTGACCCAGGAAGGCACCCATGTTGAACTAACCTATTAACCATAAATACGATGTTGTATGGCAAGTCAATGCCAATAGGAGGACTTACAATGGGTACAAGATCCAGACTGGAAGAAAAACCATTGTCGTCAAACAGAGTAAAATTTCCTTCAGTTCTTTTGTAATATGGAAAGTTCTCCTCAAAATTTGGAAGGTGGATACCATGAGGAAGCTCCAAACATAATGCAGATGACTGCCCAATAGAACATGATGGAGTGAAATCAGTAGCCCTGATCCATTGGTCATCAGGGGCGTCCTTGAAAAAGTTGAAAAGAGGATCTTCAAGTATGTTGCCTGAAGAGCGCACATCTTTTTCATAAATCCGAGGAGCCCCATATAGCTAAGCAACAAGTGAAAAAGAATTAATAACTGTCATTTGAATAGTGCAACAAGTAAAGAATGAGCATTTAGAGAGAAGTAATATAATTTGTCGATGCCATTCCAAACATCAACAATCAACAAAGAACTCAACAATTCATGGAAAAGAAGCCCATCATTTCTGTACCAGCATCACTTTAATTAAATTTTGATAATGGCCTTTTGCATTTTATAGCCAGATAATACCCAAAGAAAGGGAAAATGTAAAATGAGAATCAGGTATAGGATGTAAGAACACTATTCCAGCCCCATAACTAGCCCAACAATCTTTGCAGGTGCTATCCTTGCCCAAGAGATAACACTTTGAATCAAAGAGAAAAAAGAGGGGATGGGGATACCCAATGGCTTTATAAGGCATATTTATCTTTATTATTAAAATATAAATGTACGGAAAACAAAAAACCACATAGTGCATTCACATTGATTTTCCCTAATGAATTCATGTAGGCAACTCCAAAATAGTTTGGGACAATGCAATGATGATTAATAAATGAAATGACAACATATTTTTGTCAGATCTCAGATATCTTTGCTCTTTGACACTGCCTATTAGATAGTATTTCAGAAACTGTGGTAAAATATGTACTAGACAATTACAAAAGAAAAATGGGTGTGTCAAAATCTATTACAAACAGAAAAGGCAAAACTAATCTAATCGTGAAAGAATCATTACCCCACAGCGGCATGGGAAGAAACATCTATATGCAAAAGGCCCAAAAAAGGGGTAACCAATACAAAAGCGGGAAAAAAAATCACTTCAAGTACTGAATGCAAATGCTATCAACTTCAAGTACTGAATGCAAATGCTATCAACACCAATTTTCTTGCTAAGAAGAAATTGAATGATAAGAAATGACTATACTGGACACAAAACAAATTTAAAATTAAAACAAAAACAACCTGAATTACAAGATACTTTGCATTTTGACGTTGAGGACAATGTAGCTCAATCTGCCAAATGTTCTCATACCAAAGATCAAATCTGTACTCCGTCTGACGATAAGAGAGAAAAAACTGTAATCTTCGCATACCAGTCCCAAACTTCACAGAAACATTCATCCGCTCCCACAGAACTGCAAACCTTTCTTTTGAAATCTGACAGCCAAATATCAGCTTTATGTTTTCCACACTGTGGAAAAAGGTCCTTGGCTTTGGTATGATATCACGCTCCATGAATTGAGCCTTCAGATATGATGTCCCATAATACCACTGGCAATCGTCAGCAAGGGAAATAATACGCTCAGCATCATCGATGGTGGTGAATTGGACAATAGCATAAACTCTGGAACTTCCCTTTTTACTGTGCCGAACTTTAATAGCATAGACCGTTCCTTCGCCGGTATATAATTCCAGAAATCCTTTAATTAAGTCTGCAGAAACAGTAGAAGGGAATCCGTACACCTGAACTGTTTTACCCATCTTATCCGATTAATTCTGCAATTTCAATACACCATGAGAAAGGCATTGCAAGCACTTAATCTCCATTTTGTGTTACGTAAATAGCTCATATGATAGAGAATAAAAGTTAAAAATTTCAAAACCTTACAAGAAGAATAAAATATAAACGTCATGAGAATACAAAAATGTAAGGAAAATCTAGAGTATCATTGAACTTTCAAATTTTAGTTAAATAACGGCTATTAAGCATATAAACCAACATTGAGACTATATAAATATCATTGACCAACAAAGAGTCTGTAGAATACAAGAATCAGTCAACTCTTTTGGTGTTTGAAATGCTTGTACTACTTGGTAGTTGTTAAGCAATTTCAAGATCAGCATTTATAGAATGGATTTTAGTATGCATATGAAAGGAAGAATAATGAATGAATGAAGGAATAAGCTGTCTGTCCGTCTTTTCTACATTTTTCCCTCAGATAAAATCAAAATCCTTAAACATTGGGATTAGGTATTTGGAGAAATGTTGTCCCATAAAACACAACGATAGCACACTCCTTTCATAATCAACCCATCCAAATGTTTAGTTCATCAGTCTTAGTTTCTGTGTAGCTTCAAATTTAAATATCAACTTCATTATAAAGGATAGAAGTTTTAAACAAAGCTCTAAAGATTCTTGAGTACAATCCATTTGCAGATTGAAAGATCAGCGGATTAAACCCATGTGAACTTGTCCAAGATAGAAAGCTACATATAACCAGGTTAAGTTTCATACAACACACCATTTTTCAGCAGCAATGTTTTTCTGAGTCAAAAACCTTTTACTGCGATTCTATGCATCATACCCTTTTCATGAGGCAATATGAAGTCCATTGAATTCAAATGAACATAGCAAGTCCATTGCATTCAAATGGACATAGCAAGTTTCAAACTACAATCAATTGAGCTTGGAAGTGTTTCAAAATCTAATCCACAATAACAAGTTCGAGCTTAATCAAACAAAGCCCAACAATTTTCAACCTAATCGAGGTACCACTAGACACTGTCACGAGTAGGCAAAGTTTGAATAGACGCTTGATTGTTATAGCCTGTATCCAATAACCTCACAGATATGGTGTTCAAATCTTTGAGATGAAAAAAGAATTGTTTGCAACTGCTTATTCCATCTTATTTTCTTTTATTACTTCTGTTGAGTATCTTAAAAGAGAGGAGTAAAATGTCGATAAGAGTTCTAGATGGGTGATCATTTAGAATGGAAACATACATTTTGGCATAATCACTTCAAGAGGGAAATATAAAACAAATGATTGTCCAATGTTTCTAAGAGTACTACAAAATTAATTGATCACAGTCGACTAGCCTTCAAAAAAGTTAACAGGTACACCCAAAATTAAGTGAAAGCCAGAAGTTCTTAGTAATAGACTCTCAAAATTGATGTACGGAGAAGCTATTACAAAAGACTCAAAATAAGACCAACCATGCCCACTGCAAACAATCCAAAATTATGAAATAAGTGTATATTTGCTCCAAGACCTTTCAGAACAGTCATCAAAATATAGCATGAAATGCCAGGATATAAGATTCAACATTGAATCAGAGTCTTTCATCTCACAGTTGCAGTCAGATCAAGCATAAAAAGACTATTGAGTAGAAAATGCAGTAAACTTCTCACAAAAGGCAAAAATGAATCTTTGCAATGAGAGTGCGAGATTGTGTTTTCGCCCAAATAAGTAACAAAATTTGACATCAAAGCAACTCCAATTCCTCATAATTGACAAATACCATTCCAGAGTCCAGACAACAAAGCGATGCAAGCCATCCATGTAAACTTTACATAAAAAAACAGACTTCAAAGGATCAATGCACATGTTGTCAAAGAGGACAACAGAGAGCGATCATCAAGAACCACAAGAAGTTCAGACCAGAAAAGAATTTGTCACTCACCAGTCCCCGGAGAAAGCAGAGAGATGACAGTGTCCAAAAAGCGTTAAAACCCAACAACGACTGGTATCATGAAGTTTAATTAAGTCTCCTGACCTCAATTTCTTGGTCATCGTCGTCTTTATAACTGTGTGGGCGCTTTGACTACTTCACTCGCAAGTCAGAAATAGATGGGTTACCTTACCCTGCTTTTATCTAATCTCCAAGGAGGAGTAAAGCGTCCTCAATTATACGTCATCTTCGCAAGTACATTTTGTGCTGACGTGGGTTTGATTATGTAAACAATGCGTGGAGTCCACTTAGGGATGGTAATAAAGACAAAAAAAAAGACAAAGCGCATACGTAAAGAAAGACCATCGCTAAAGCCTAACTAATACAAGCCCATAGTCATCCTAACTCAGTTAAATTATAACCGTCAGAGATAACGGATAATAAAGACAAGACAAAGACAAAGCCCATATGTAACAAAAGGTCATCATTGAAGCCCCACTGATACAAGCCCATAGTCATCCTAACTCAGTTAAATTATAATCGTTAAAGACAGTGGATAGTTGTGTCCTTCACTGTACTGTATATGTCTTTCTCTCTGTCAGGAACAAGAGCTTCCTCTGTATATTAATAGATCTGTAAGATAAGAGTTGAATTAATGAAAATACAACCTTCAATCTCTTTACGGTATCGAAGCCATCAAGCTCATACGAGTCAAGTTTTTTTTTTTCTGCCATGACTTCCTCTACACTTGCCACCACCATTCCCATCCCTGTATCAGGACTCACTTCGTCCAATTCCATCCACGCCATTTCCCCTATTCCGGTCATTTCCCCTATTCCGCTCAAACTCACTTCCACCAATTTCGCTTTATGGCGACTTCAATTTCTCTCACTCCTTCGAGCATATAGTCTCATTGGATATGTTGATGGTACCATAAAGTGCCCACTTGAACCATCTGCTACCTCCACCGATGATGCTAAATAATACTCTCTATGGAAAAGTCAGGATCTGTTTATTGTACTTGCCATTATAGCCTCCATAGATGGTGCTGTTTTACCACTCATTGAAAATGTTCAAACCAGTGCACAGGCCTGGTCCAAAGTACACACCTTATTTGCAAATACGTCCAGATTGTGAGTCATTCAACTAAAATCCCTGCTGTCGTGATGCCAAAAAGGAAAGAAATCCAAGTCTCAATACCTGCAGGATGTGAAAGCCCTAGCAAATGAATTAGCTCTTGTTTCTCAACCTGTCGCCTCTGATGATCTCACCTTATACATCTTGGATGGGCTGACAAAAGACTATGCTGGCATAGTAGGTTCCATCCGAACCCGTGAGACACCTTTTACCTTTGAAGAGCTTAAAGATGTTCTCCAAGCTCAAGAAAGCTTTCTTAATCGTCTTACAAATCCCCCATCTTAACAACCTGGCACTGCCAATAATCACCAAAGGCAATCAAACAACCATTCCAACCAATCTCATGGCCATGGCACCAGACCCCACTGGAAAAATAATCAAAGAAACAACTCCTGGAATAGAGGTCGTACCTCTCAATATCATGGTGGTCGTGGTCGCGGACCTCCTCGTGTCATTTGTCAACTTTGTGAAAAACCTAGTCATCCAGCCAACAAGTGTCTTAAGCTCAAGAAGTTTGCTTCAAACTCAAACCCTGCAGCAAACTATGCCTCCTCCAGTGCTAAACCCAACCACACCAATGTCAACGCTCAACAGTGGCTTCTGGATTTGGTGCTAGCCACAATATGACCTCTGATCTCTCACAACTGTCCAACCATCCTGAATACACTGGGATAGATGAGGTCATTTTGGGAGACGACACAAATTTACAAATTTCTAACACTGGTACCAAACACTTTCACATAACCTCACGCCCTCTCATTCTTGATAATGTACTTTGTGTTCCATTATTGCATAAAAACTTATTGTCTATTCATGAACTAACAAAACAAAATAGGTTTTTGTTGAATTCTTTCCTCTTCATTGTGTGATTAAGGATCAGACTACAGGTAGTACAATAGCTCTGGGCCGATGCACTGATGGAATCTACCATCTGGACAACTCTACCATTCACTGCCTTGCTTCATCTCTCAATTCTACTAGCACTAATCTGACTTTGGATGATTGGCATCTTCGATTGAGACATCCCCCTCAATCCACATTAAATTCTCTTGTAAAATTAGTCAAACTGCCTTGTAATTCTAAGTCATCTTCACCATGCACCTCATGTGCTATGAATAAAAGTCATCGTCAACCTTTTGGCACTTCATCTATGTCTAGTTCGCATCCTCTACAACTCATTTACAGTGATGTTTGAGGTCCATCCCCTGTACCATCTATAGATGGTTTCTCATACTACATAGTATTTGTTGATCATTACACTCGATATACCTGGCTTTACCCTATACGATTCAAATATGATGTTGCCTCCATCTTCATTCAATTTAGAACTCAACATGTTGCAATTGCTTAAACAAAACACCGCCATCTATCTGAAATGGCACGCACACTGCTTCATACAGCTAAATTACCATTCTCCTACTGGTCCTTTGCTTTTCAGATTGTAACTTATCTTATTAACCGATTACCTCTATCTACCACCTCACCAAACACACCATTTCAACTTTTGTTTCAAAAAGAACCAAACTACCTCAAATTGAGAGTCTTTGGTTGTGCTTGCTTCCCATGGCTTAGACCCTACACAACTCACAAACTATAACCTCGCACCCAATAATGCATCTTCATTGGCTACTCCACTCACCAAAGTGCTTATAGATGTTAGACACCCTCTCACAGAAAATCTATCACTCACGACATGTGACTTTTCATGAAACTGTATTCCCCTTTCAAGAATCACAACCTCCTGAAAGTCAGCTTAATGGCACACCTTATGGCACACCACCTTCCTCTCTCGTGGTTCACCTTGCACCCCTTCCTCTCCCTGTACTTGAACCTCCTACAGTGTCTTCTTCAACTAATCCCACCTAGCCAATTTCTAATTCCATCCCCACCACTTCAATTCCGCCCTCAACCACAGACATGCCCACTTCTAGCTCCCCTATTGAACCATCCCTACCTCTTCCAACCATATCTACATTACCAACTGATAACCAAACAAACAATGCTCACACCACGACTACAAGGTCAATGAATAAGATGTTTAAACCAAAAATTCTACATCTAACTACCACTCACCCTATCACTCCTTCCCCACTTCCAAGATCTTCAAGACCCCTCTTGGAAACAGGCAATGGATGATGAATTTTGCGCCCTCACTAGTCACTCCACCTGGACTCTTGTTCCTCCTGCATCTCACATCAAACCTATCAGATCAAAATGGATTTTTCGCGTGAAGCAAAATCCTGATGGAGCAGTCTCAAGATACAAAGCTCGTCTTATGGCTCAGGGATTTGTGCAGCGGCCAAGCCTAGATTACCATAATACCTTCAGCCCCATCATTAAACCTGTAACAATTAACACTGTTCTAACAATTATTGTCTCGCAGGGCTGGCTTTTCCATCATTTAGATGTCAACAATGCTTTTTTCAACGGCGTCCTTCAAGAAACGATGTATATGAAGCAACCAAAAGGGTTTGAAGATCCACAACATCCCACTCATCTCTATCACCTTCACAAGTCCATCTACGGGCTTAAACAGGCACCTCGTGCTTGGTATCAAGCACTTAGTAATCATTTAATTCAACTGGGGTTTCTCAATTCACAAGCAGATTCTTCTCTCTTTATATTTACTGAAAACTCTCATATCATATATGTGTTAGTTTATGTTGATGACTTGATAGTCACCAGCTTTAACAACTTTTCTCTCAAGGAACTTGGTGACTTGTCATATTTCCTTGGCGTAGAAGTATCTTACAATGCTAAAGGTTTAATTCTCTCTCAACAAAAGTACATTCGAGATATACTAGATTGTACCGACATGGCCGAGGCAAAATCTGTCCACACCCCTCTTCCAACTCACTTCAAAGTCAACTCCACAGACAGGACTCCTCTGGCTGATCCAAAAGTTTATCATCATGTTGTTGGTAGTCTTCAATACCTAGCTATCACATGACTTGACATCAACTTTGCTGTCAACAAAAATTCACTGGACCATTCTCAAACATGTTCTTCGCTATCTCAAAGGCAAGGTTCATCTGGGTACTCCAATTATAAAAGACACCTTGCTAAAGCTTCACGCCTACTCTGATTCAGACTGGGCAGGAAACCCCGATGATATGTCTTCTACATCTACATATATCGTGTTTCTCGGTAAGACTCCTATCTCTTGGAAATCTCAAAAACAAAGAGCCATTGCTCGCAGCTCTACAGAAGCGGAATATCGCGTTTTGGTGTCCACTGCGTCTAAAGTCATTTGGCTTAAACATCTTCTTCGTGAATTACGGTGGCCAATTCCTGTAATTCCAATCCTCTAATGTGATAACCAAGGAGCCACAAATCTGAGTCTTAATCCAGTGCTCCAGTCTCAAATGAAACACATAGCTCTTGATATTCATTTTGTTCGCGCTCTGGTCAATCAAGGAATTCTCACAGTGCAAAAAATTTCTACTGATAAACAGCTCGCAGACCTTCTCACCAAGTCTCTCCTCCGCACCCATTTGTGCTGGCTTCGATCCAAGATAGGTGTATCAGAGATTTCACCCATCTTGTGGGAGGGTAAAGACAAGACAATGACAAAGCCCATATGTAAAGAAACGCCATCACTGAAGCCCAACTGATACAAGCCATAGTCATCCTAACTCAGTTAAATTATAACTGTTAAAGACAATGGATAGTTGTCTCCTTCACTATACTGAAACTTTCATTCTCTCTATCAGGAACCAAAGCTTCCTCTATATATTAATAGATCTGTAAGCTAAGAATTGAATCAATGAAAATACAACCTTCAAATCTCTTTAGGCAACGGGTCAGATACCCTTCCAATTAGTGAATACGAAAACCGTTTCCATTTAACGCACCTAATACCAAAATCGTTCCAAAATCGTTTGAAAAACCATTTAAATTTTCAAAATCGGAACCATTCCATAATCGTTTACCATCGAGTACTCGATTACCATTTAACTTTTAACTTTTTTTTTATTTTTCTATAAATGTATAATTTAATTTGTTAAAAAATAATATGACTTATCATATTGTTATAGTTTGAATATATAATCTATAACTCTATTATAGTATTTTATTTAATATGCTTGTTCATGTTAGAATTTAGCATCCTAATAATATACTTTTATATATATGATTTATAATGTTATTACTATAATTCACATTTTTTTATTAAACGGTCCGGGTACCCTAAACCCGGCATCAAAAACCAAACTCGACCCTAAACCGTAACGGGTTTGAAAATCAAAACCAAAACCGTTTTTAAACCCTATAGGATCAGTTTTCGTGTTTTAAATGGATCGGGTATCCTATGGATAGTACTCGGATCGGTTTTTTTTGTCATCCCTAAGTCCACTAGCACAGTAGCATGCTTTAACATTCCTTTTTATTGTCATGTTTCGGCCTAAGATTTGCCTTCTTGTGTATGACCTGTCATCCCAACCAACCAGGCCATTTCGAAAGACTTCGTACTACCGCAAGCCCCATTGTAATGGAAAATGATAACTATACATAACTTCATTGTACACAATTGTGCATAGCATATGTGGCATGACAAATCATCATGTCACATTGGATTTATTTTAAATGACATGGTTGGGCCACAACAAGTTTCCCGCTTCTCTTTCTTCGGCTGTTTAATATCCATTTTTATTTAGTTTTCTTTCTCTCTCTATCAAAGCCTCTTTTTGACGCAATTTGTAGGGTTTACATCATAGATCCATCGTAGATCTCGCCTCCTCATTGACCGCGATCAAGTTTCTATCTCTGCTAAGAGTTTCGTCGACCAGATAGAGCTTTTCTTTCTATGGCATCAGCTTCGGCTTTGACATAAGTTACAGGAGTAGCACAAGGCCTACGATTCCTCTCCCAACAACCTCCAGGTATGGGCATTATTCTGGTTACTTTTGGGTTTATAAATGATGTGTTTCAGTTTATTATATGTCTACGTAGTGTACTTATTATTACAATTTGTGTAGAATTACGTTGGTGGTGGATAGAATAATTTGTTTCCAGTTATTCTATATCCTACAATGTATGTTTACATTGTTCAAATTAATAACGTAATTATGAAGTTTACCCTTTTTAATTTTTTGAGCATATTACAAAACACGCCAAATACGTGTAAAAACATTGTCATTAATTATTATTACGTATCTAGTAAAGTTTATTACATATACGCTACTTTTATAAGGATTTTCTTGTACATAATTACAGAGACTTTTCAACTATCAAATACATAGTTTATATATGTTAAAGCATTGTTCATATGTCTAATTACGTTTCAAAGGTGTATGACGACGTCCTTGTATTATTTTGCAAGGAAAATAATGGATGATGTAAATCTGGTGCATTTGAATAACGGGGTTGATGGTAACGAAACTAAAGATAAATACGAAGAGGGTGTTGCATCTAAAGTGCCAACATATGGGATATTGTTTGAAAGTGTGAACGACAAGTTTGAGTATTACAAGGCCTATGGTCAAGTTAAGGGGTTCTCTGTCAAGAGGAGATCACTAACAAGGGACGCAAATAGGATCTACAGATATTTGGTATTTACATGCGGGTGCTCAGATAAATATATTAGTCAAGCAAAAAATCTTGTCAATCACCGGTCTAATTCAAAGAACAATTGCAAGGCAAGGATAACTGCTCGTCTAACTACAGATGGGAAATGAGAAATTACTCTATTTCATGACAAGCACAACCACAGTTTGAGCCCTAGTCATTGTCATTTTTTCGGTTGTAATAGGGAAATTAATCCACATGTCAAGAGGCAACTAGAGATCAATGACATTGCACGGATTAGACCTAACAAGAGTCATAATGTTTTTGTTATAGGTGTTGGTGGACATGATAATTTAAATTTTTTGGAAAGGGATACGCGTAATCATATTGCCAATTTGAGGCATATGCGTCTTAGGGAGGGCGATGTAGACGTGGTGTAGAGGTATTTCTTAAAAATACAGGCCAACAATCAGGGATTTTTTCACTCATTGATTGGGATCAGGATGGTCGACTGAGAAACGTCTTTTGGGCAGATCCTCGTAGTAGGGCAGCATACCATGAGTTTGGAGATGTAGTCACTCTTGATACTACTTATCTCATAAACAAATATGACATGCCCTTTGCTCGCTTTGTTGGCGTTAATCACCATGGTCATTCTCTACTTTTAGGATGTGGACTTATTTCCAGTGAAGATACGGATACATTTGTTTGGTTGTTCCGAACTTGGCTTGCTTGTATGGGTGCTCCTCAAGGTATTATCACCGACCAAGATAGGGCCATGAAGAACGCAATACAAGTGGTATTTCCTACTACCAGGCATAGACTCTATCTATGGCATATAATGAAGAAGTTGCCTGATAAATTCGGATCTCACGCTGAGTATAAGAATATATCTCGTTTATTACACGAAGCTATTTATGATTCGCAGAGCATTGAACATTTTGAATGTCATTATTACATAGACATACATTCTTTGAATTTATAAAGTTCCATTTACTGTTCTTTTCAATCTGTGTAATGTATTTACGGTTTCTTAATACATAACTAACTATGGGTACAATGTTTTAATGCATTTAGACAATTTTCGTGCATTATACATAAAATCTACCTGAGTTCCATATATTGTTTCAGTATACCCCATTAAGAAAATGTATTTATGAATTTTTTATATGTAATTAATTATGTACACAATGTTGCAGTGCATGTTTATAATGTCCTTCACATTACAGATGACCCTTACCTGATCAAAATCATTAACATTTTTTGCCTCAAGTGTTTGGAGGACATTGATTGAAAGATATCATCTTGAAGGAAATGCTTGGCTGTCTTCATTGTATTTGGATAGGGCGATATGGGTACCAATTTTTGTTGAAAAATAGTTTTAGGCTGGGATGTACAGTCTATCCTATATAGTCAAATGTTTACAAGATCAAACAAGTGATGCCACAGTCTACCCTGTATAGTCAAATGTTTACAAGATCAAACAAGTGATGCCACAGTCTACCCTGTATAGTCAAATGTTACTATGACTTACAAGTCTGCTGCTTGTTGAGGTGCAGCCCACATTGTTCTAACATCATCACCCTCAATTTGACTTGGTATGCCGAAGAGCGTATGGTAGTAATTCTTCTGCATGTGAACATAGTTGCTTAGTAAGTTAGAATTTGATACTATAAAAATAAACAAATCAGAAGAGTTTGAATAACCAATATAGCTGTAATTTTTCAGGTATGGATCTTCAGTATTCTTATTCCTTGGAAGAATAGAATTGAAATGTAGCCATCCTTCTGCCTTGTCACACACAAGTGTGGTCCAGTAATTGGTAACCTTGTGATACCCAATAGAATGGAGTAGGAAGATTATAAATCTACAGGCAGGAGCATACTTGAGGATTTTGTCTGACATATGTTTTTGTATCAGATCTTCCCTATTATTGCCAAGAAAGGTCATGCAGGAACTCGTTACCATGAAGGCTTTACCATCCCTATCTCCAGTAGTTTTGTGAGTCCTCATCATGTATTCATAATATGCATCAATTAGCTGGTAACATGTAATAAGACATTATCATAGTGCATTACTGACCATAGCCAATATATATTAACAACCACATATTGTAATTAATCCTCTTACATTGTTCGAAACCATTCCATTGTTCACCAGGTTTACCATTTCACGCCAAAGGATGAAATTAGAACCAGACCACACCATTATGCTGTGATTAAAAAAATACAATAATCATAGTGTAATTACTATATCATTCTATGCTTTTATAGTATAATAAAGTGTAATAATGTAATGGTTAGTTAGAATTCACTCACCTGTCTTTTTCAATATCCTCAATTTACCTCAGTTTCTTCTTATCCACTGGGTCAATGAACCTGTAAGTTCTTGTATTCTTTTGCAAGCATTTTGGTTTGCTAACATCTTCGGATGCTTTGTACTCCTCAACATTGCGCACTACCGGGACCTTAAGCTTACCACCCTTTTTTGCTTTTTTAGTTCAATCATTTCTCTCGTAATATGCGTATTCAAAATCTGAGTTGTAATATCCTAACCCGATTATACACTATTTATGGTATTTTGACACGTTGATCGAGGTGGAGTGGACCTCGGTAATCGTGAATCGGGATTTAGGGAGAATAAAAAATTAAATCAAGAAAAACTATGAAAATATTTTTAATAAATGGGGGATTTAAAAAGAAAATTATTGGCGCAAGAATTACTCGAATCGGATGTAAATTGGATTTATTATAAATTTTTGAAGTTAATTTGAACATTTTAGCTAGGGGTGTTTTTGAAAGATGGGTGTTTTTGAAAGTAAAATATTGTATAAAAGAAGAATTAAAGAAAATAAAAAAAAAATAAAAAAATTGCAAAAATACCCTCTTCTCTCACGATTTTCTCTCTCTCTCCGCTTTCTCTCTCTAAAACGGGTTCAACTGTGATTTCATGATTCCGACGACAGTGACGGTCAAGGCTGGTATCAAAAGAAGCGTACGGACGAGACGAGTGTAACCCAACTTGAATCACGTCGATCGGAGCTCCGGTTTGGGAGAAATCTGAGATTGAAGTTCCGGCCACCGTGAACTTTCTTTGGTCGATCCGGCCGATTCCGGCGACGGTTTGGCTTGATTCAGGTACCTATGAGTTCATTTCATCGAGCTCTTCAATTTGATATAAGATTTGGCAGGTTTGGGTGGCCGGAACGCCGGCGGTGACGTTGAATGGGTTCCGGCCGAGTTGACCGAGTCAGGCCGAGTTGACTCGGTTGACTGATGTGTTGACCGGTTCAACCCAGTTTGACCCGATTTAACCCGGTTTGACCCATTTAACCCGGTTTGACCCATTTGACCCGGTTTTGACCCATTTCACCCGGTTTGACCCGGTTTTGACCCATTTCACCCGGTTTGACCCGGTTTTGACCCATTTGATCCAGTTTGCCCGTTGACTGTTGACTTTGACCGTTGACCATAGTTGACCGAACGTATTTTAACTGTATTTTCGTATGATGTGTTTTTCGATGTAGACGGTGATCCCGGTTGAGATTTGAAGCAGGTTGACTTTCAGAGTTAGGGGTTTATTAGGGACGCGTGCGGGGTATTCGGTTTCTGATTTTCAGGTAGGGGTTTTCTATGTATCTTGCGTGTGATTCTAGGGTTCCGGTTTCACGGACTCTTATTATATTATGAATCTGTCAGTTTCCGAGGGTGGAAATACGACCTGTTTGTATAATTTATATGTATTCTATGTTGATTATCATTGTTGGTACGTCTTTGGGAGTGGGGTGATTGGAGGAGGTTGAGGTACACTGTGGGGCCCATATAGGAGCCCAATATATTGGATTATGATGGATTATACAGTAAACTGGGTACGTACCTGTAGACCGTCTGAGGTGAGGTGCATCACAGGGGACGCTCTCTGGTGTAGGCTATGCTATCGGGATATCCCATCCTCATCCAGTTTTTGTGTGGACCTGGACTGGGAGACACCCTACGGGGATTAGGGTGGGTCCAGGGGTGGATTATGGATTATGGATTATCGGAGACTAGTGTTTGTGGTTACGGTGATGTATAGCCTTATCGGCTACCATATTACTTGGGTGAATTGCCAATGATTGTATATTTATTGTGCTGCATATTATGCGTCATATCCCTGGATTTCTTATTTTTTTGATATCGGTGTTCCCTTTCTATGCCCTACTGAGCTTCTTGGCTCACCCCTCTTCTTGTTTCCCTTTCAGGTGAGTTGGATTTAGGTGATGCTGGTCAGCGGCGGGACGCATGAGCTGGTGTGTAGCCTCGAGCTGTTTCTTTAGCAAGTTTTGAGGATTTGGGGTTTTGTAGTTGTATATATGTTACTTATTTGCTCAGTCTGATCTCGGGTAGATAAGTCTTCTTATTTCCGCTGTTGTATAGATACTCCGATGTTTTCGATAGGTGTATATATGTGGTATTCTGGAGAGACTATGCCCATGTTATATTTCAGGAGTTGTTACTATTTTATATATTTTATATGTTGATTTAGGTATATTGGATTAAGGGTTGGTTCGGGGGATGGGGTCCCTTGCCGGTCACGTTCTTATGGGTTTAGGTACACTTCGGTATACCTTAGGACAGAGGGGCGTGACATGAGTCCTCTATTTGTACCCTCTCCTTTCCTTTGATAGCCTTAACCACTGATGTAGGCGAAACGTCTCTCCTTACAACCAATGCTTTAGTATAATCATCTCCATTTTCATATTTAGCAACATTAACAGCTAACAAATTAATCACGTCTTCTTTCTCACCCACACCTGCTCCATTGTTTTCGTATGCTTGGTTGTCTGAATCAATCACAAAATGTATCTCTGAGTTTAGCATATTTCTGAAATATTTTTCCCTCAATAAAGATTTCCTTAATTCTTCCAACTCACCATGCATTTGCTCTATTTATTTTTCTTGCTCAGCATTATCATGTTTCAACTTTTGACTCTCTTGCTTTGCTTCATCCCTCTATTTTTCCAATATATCAATTCTCAATAAAGCTTTATTTAACTTTGTGCTTGCGCTGACTGATCCT
Source organism: Tripterygium wilfordii (assembly GCF_013401445.1). NCBI lineage: Eukaryota > Viridiplantae > Streptophyta > Magnoliopsida > Celastrales > Celastraceae > Tripterygium > Tripterygium wilfordii. The sequence goes on along the minus strand of NC_052244.1, from coordinate 5,841,616 downwards.
TCTGCGAGATGGGAATTCACATTCTGGTTAGAAGAAGATGGATTACTTGATGTAGTAGGTACTTCATTAGCTGGATCCTCTTTTTCCCTAGCACAATACAACCTTTGCTCTCGTCATATGTAGAAACCACATCGCGTATCACGTGTTCTTGTTTTCTTGTCTTCACTTCAACATGGCCATCCTTGATAAATCTTTTATACATAAACCAAAAGGGTGTCTTCTGAAGATTGTTCTTATGCCTCCTCTTAAAATCAATACCACTTATTAGGGTATGAATCCCCAACAAGTTTGATCTATATTGATTTGAAGTTTTCTTACCATTGTGCTTCTTTGACGATGTTTCCTTCTTCGATGATTTGTCACTTTCTTTCTTCTTCAGCGATCTAACTTTTGTTATCCTGTAATGAATAAATGTGTATATAAACATTCAGAACGTGTAATTACAATGCAATAGTGTGGAACTTATCTTAACATTAAAATATGCTTCAAACTCGATGCTAATACAGGCTGGTTTTTTTGGCTATTTATACAAAAATCATACTAGCTTCTAAGCATCAATTTCAGTTTATTTGCTCACGATTTCAACGTAATTTATTTGCCCAATCGAGTAATAAAGGGCGTATTATCACGAAAACATTCTCAAATTTTGCAGAAATCATACCAAAAAAATTCATAAAATGCTAATGATCTAAACAGAAAGAAGGGTATAAAGAACTTACTTGTAGGCGGTCTAGTTATGGCTTCTTTACATCGTGTGAATCAAAGATCAATCGTCCGAAAAAGGCCACGAACGTCGACGGGAGCAAGTCTTGCACCACGGTTTTTGAAAACCACCCTTTTGCGTCTCAACAACTGTCTCGTTTGTAATGTCGAATGAGGTAATTAGGGTTTCCGCCTTTTTCCTATTTTAATGCCGCCCACTTTTCAATTGTTTTTCTTTTGATTTTAAAATTGCTTTGTCATGTGTACATGTGATAGCCACATGTATTATGTAAGGCTATGTATAGTTTTATTATGTATAGCTAGCACTGTCGCATTGTAATACTTTTTAATGTCACTATAATTTTTTATAAATGTGTTTTAATTTTGTTTACGAGTCCAATTTTTTTCCAAATAAAAATCAAATTTGACTTGAAAAAACATAATATTTTGGGTTTATAATCAACAGTTCAGAATTTCCACGTATTTTTCACGTTCAATTTGATTTTTTTAACAAAAAAAATACTATTGAATTTGTAAATTTAATCAAAACACATTCATGATTTTTTTTAATGAAAATAAATGAGAAATTTTTTGTAAGTGATAATATCATACTAAACAAGATAGTAAAATAGTCCTGGTTACTCCTCCTCCCCACCTCTTCCTCTTCCTCTTCCTCCCATGCGTTTGATAAGCCCTTTCTCAATCTAGATCTATTTAATTTTTTTATGTTTTTTTTTTGTGTAATATGGATTTTGAAGGGCTTCTCTTCTCCGGCTATAGATCTCTTCCATTCGTCGCGAATCTTCGATCATCGACATTTCTGGTGTGCTCCAACAACATATATTCGATTTTCTAGTGATGAGAATTTCATATTTAAGGGAGATCGGCCTCTCTTGTTGAGGGGAAAGTCAAGATCTTTGTTGTAGATCCAAGTTGTAATCCATGTGTTGGTTTTTCTGTTCGTTCTTTTTTATTAGGCATAGATCGGTGAAGTACGGAGTCATTCGATAGTCGTCCGACGATATCCGGTGTAATATGGTGTCGTCTAAGAGTGTATGGCGATAGGCGTCTTTGTGTTTGTGTTTTTCAGTATTTTTTCTTGTTTTGTTTTAATTTTCTTGGTTGTACTCCATCTTTATGGTGGCACGAATGACTACGGGCCTCAATTACCTAATCTATTGGGTAATTTAATGCAATCAGGTCTATGACCTAGTCCTAGTTAAAATGTCAATAATAAATTAAGAAATAATTGTGCTAAAATTAACCACTAATCTTGACTATTACACCGTTTGATTTTCCTTAATCTTTAATTGGTGTTGCGCCTATAAGCCTGTTATTATCTAATGACTAATGTAGGCTAGAAGTTTATAATAGAAATCTTAAACTTGATTAGTATCTCTTGGCGCTCTTATGTTAAGAGGCAGGAGATCAATTGCTCTGGCTCGTGATAGTAGGAGTTGGAGTTAATAGGGATTGAGCATGCTATGACTTGTTGTCAATTCAAAAAATTTGATATGCAATTTGCGCATCAATCTGACATGTCGCCCAACAAGTTGCGTGCAGTTTAAGAATACAAAACTACTGGTTAGAAGGTGTCTTTCTGAGAATGACTTAAATTAAGAGCTCGTAATCTTCTAAATTGTTTTAAGCTTATCTAGCTGAAATCTCGCCCTTTTAATAACAAATTACATTTAAATAGAAGAAAATGACTTTACAATGAATTTCTGAATTTCAACTATTTCGGACGATATTCCTTTAAACATCCTAATTTTCAGCAACAGAATCTTAGATTTCAGCTTAAATTAAACCACAATCCCTTCAAGATCAACAAACAGTTAGCTACCACGTGTTATCAAATCATTAGATGTCACTTTTGCTACAAACATTATCAAGACCCCAAAAACAAGGAATATAAGACAGTTTCTCATTGGAAATTCCACACCAACTTCCATCCGGAAGCTATTGCATTGAGAAACAGAAGAATCGTCGAGTCCACCAATAAGACATAGATACTTTGTCATTTAGTTGATGTTACTTATGGACCCCACCATATCTTAATCATGAAATGCAGGAAACTTGTTTCAGAAGGAGTTCCCGAGTGAGAGAGAGTCACTCTCCTATGCTCAACATCTTACTTTAAGCATCGTTATGATTGGTTTTGGACGTTTTATATTTCATGAATGGTTCACGCATTTTAATTATAATGTTATACATAGGTATAGTCAATTACCATTTTAATACTTTAAAAGTAGCATGTTCAAGACGATTTTTTTTATTTAAAAGAATGATTTTTTATTTAAAAAGCATTACTAAATCATCTAGGATCATTTTCTGTCAAGAATTGTATTCATTAACACTAATTGTGGAGGGATAAATTCAACCGAATACAATGCATGGTAAATATTTCTTGTAAAACCCTTGATTTTTGAGGGTCTCTTTGAAACTATTCTTAAAATTTGGGGATAACTCAGAAATTTGTGTGATTGTGTAAGTGTGATGAAATAGAAATAAAGGGGTTGAATTGGAAAAGATAAAAGGTGGAGGGTAAATTTTGAAATAATGAAACCTCAAAAAAATATATAAAAAAATAAAAACCATGATTTCTTCTCCTGCTAACCACTCCTAATTTTCGTTGCACACGGTATACATGACTTTCATTGTAGTCGAATTGGACAAACCATAAAATTTGCCAAAACCATCGATGAAATTAGCTAGATCTGTCATGATAAAGCGATCGCACTTTCTCTACAAGAGAAGAAGGAAATCGATAGATATAACTACCGCTTGACTGACACCCAAAAGTGTGTGAACTTATCTCAAAGGCAAAATAGTCGACTATTGTCACCTAAATGTGGCCCAAGGTGATGATGATTTGCGGGTGTACCAAGGATTATAGTTTCCTACACTAATGTGAATGAATTGCACCGAATGTAAATATGACTTCTATCTAGACGATTGAACGAACTATCTTGGGACCTCAATAGTTCTAGGTTCCCCAACTCCACTGAAGTGCGTTTCGTTGAGATTGAAATGAAGAAACATAAACAGACACCAAGAACAATTTACACAACAATGGTTGGTATTGAAACTTGATAGGAAATAAGTACAAGAGAATTTGGAATGAACATAATGTTTGCTTGAAATTGACAAGGATTTGGAAATGTAATTGAAATGCTAAGATGCTAGGAAGCTTGAAAGTTGAAATTGCCTTTGGGCTTGAGTAGTTTGTTTGTTTGATTGGTTCCTCCCTCGCATCTGTCTGCCTACCATCTTATATACTCTCTGTCTTGCACGAAAATCTCCTCCATAAACTGCAGTTATCATTGATTTACTCCATGTTCTGTAAGTTGGAAGTTACTACCATCTTCTCACAATAATTTTCCTCATTTCTCTCATGTGCTGCCACCTGGACCATCTTGTTATAACTGCCTCCACTTCTTCCTCTTTTCATGGGCTATTCTCAGCACAACTGCTCCTGGCAGTTACTCACCACCTGGGCTTCACTTCTACAACAATATGGGCTTATGGGCTGTGATTGATGATGGGCCGTATGGGCTGCACCTTGGGCCTTGTATATGGACTAGGTTTATTAGGCCCAAGATATTTTTTTATGCCAACAATTGCCCCCCCAGCTTGAATTTCAACTGTTCAAAGTTGGATTTCAAGCTGATTTTTCGGCCCTTTTCAACAATCCTTCAAATATCAATTACTATCAAATAAAATCCATTTAAAATTCAAACTCTTCCCTTACCTCATTTAATTTGATCAGCTGCTGCTTCTAGGGCTTCTCCCACTCTCGCACCCTTCTTTACTTCCTCATCTGTTTGAGAAATCCCTAGCTTTCTTATTTCTTTGAATAATGGCTTCTTTTCTTCCAAATACTGCTCCTATTGACTCCCACCTTTCTCCCGAAAGACTGACAAGCTTTTCATCATCTTTTCGTGAAGAACTTTTTGCTAATCATGTAAAAGAGTTACCTCTATTGGAACGACATCGTTCCTGGCCCAAACCGCCTTTAGGATGGAGAGACTGGGTCAGTCGACTTTGAGCTACCTTCGGTGTGCAATGGATGAAACAGGGACTTGATTGGCTTATAGACATGTCCCTTGAGTCAATCCCTCTTGACCCATTTTTGATTTCAGCGGCCTGCTGTTTCTGGTCTCGTTCAACAAACTCTTTTTTCTTTCCCGGTGGCCATATGACCATCACGTTGAGGGATATGTATGCCCTAACTAGATTGCCCATCACAGGTCCGGATGCTCCCTGCCTTTTTTCTTCAGTCAGGATTACTAAAGTAGGAGTAATGGAGGAAAAGAAGACTTTTTCCTACCAAGGTTTGAGCTCAACAAGGCATCTTGGGGAACCTACCTTCAAAGAGCATACTCTGTTCCTGTGGTGTTTGCTATGCAGGTATGTCTTTGGTACCTTTGCGAATCAACCTGCCAAAGATTATCTCACCCTTGCACGTGCCCTAGCAGAAGGTCAGAATGTAGCTTTGGGTAGTATTTGGCTAGGCCGTATCTATCACTGTCTTTCTTTGCTGACCTTTGAAAACCCTTTTACCATCGTTTTTCTGGCAGCCTTTGGATTCTTCAACCTTGGTTGTTCACTTACTTCCCCGCTTTACGTTCTCCTCATTTTTAACTACCTACCAAATTCACTTCCTATGGGCAGTTTGTCTTAGCTTGCACTAGTGATAGATCTTTTGTAGAAATCTTCAATTTCTTCTTATCCTTGCCTTCAGATAGACCTGATTCTGAATATTTTCTGTTTATTGATACTCTGCCTGGTGGTCCTTTGATACCCTTGTTGTCTTCAAAAATTACCATCTCTATGGTAATGGACCATCTCCTTCGTGATTTCTGGGCCAGTCTTGTTACACCCAGGTATCTCCATAAAGGTGTCAATATTGATAATCCTATGAACCCTCCTTGTGGCTTTGAGGCCTACAATCCTCAGCTCTATGCTAGGCAGTTTGGTTATACCCAAAATGTGCCTCTTAACCGTCTTTTCCATTACAACCCTCCTGGAGAGGAGAGGAGAGGACCATTGTTCAGTCCAGAGAAAGGATTGAAAACCAGGTGGCTGCCAATAATAACGCTTTGAGGAGGTTTGTATTCCAACTGCTACCACCATTTAGTCCTGGTAGTACTTCCGACTATCAATCTTGGAAGGAAAGATACTATATAAATCTGCTTCCACTTGAACCACTTCTTCCTCTCAATACTGAATCTGAGGCAGATATTGCAGATGTTACTCCTGGTTTGTTTCTTGCTCTCCTATTCACTTGCTTATCTGTCTATGAAATTCTGATCTGGCAGTATGTTATGCAGCTATTCCTGCCATTCCGATCTCTTCTAAAAAGTTGAACATTAAGAATGAGCCACTTTCTCCCAAGAAGAAACCAAAAACTCATAAGAAAGTAACGGCTGTGAGAAGATCTCAACGATCTTCCACTAGAGTTAAGAAGACCATACAATCCAGTTCAAAACCTGTTACTATCTCAGAGGATGGTGACAGTGAAGCTTCTGGAGACGAAAGTGAAAAGATTTCCACCAACTATGTACGAGTTCCTTCAACAGATGAGCCAATTGTTGCCCCAAAATCTCCAACCAACCGCCTGGCTCAGTCACTCCTCTCTCTTCTCAGGTTGATATCTTTCTTTATTTTGCTACCATAAATAATTCATTGATGCTTATGACAATACTATATGTATACAGGCAGCAACATCATTTAAAGTGCTCACCTCTATCATCCTAGCCAGCATAGTAAATCCATTAGCAGGTCTGGATTTCTCCTTCTTGACTCTACCTCCTCTTGCTAGCAAAGTGCCAACTGAAGAAGAACTACAGCATGCAACCAATAGATTGGTCCAGCTTTTTGAGACAAACCTTCCAGATGTTCAAGAAGCAGATGGTAAGGAAGCTTTAAAGCATGTGAAGACTTTACTGGCAGATCCTCAGATAGCTCCAGAGAGTAAAAGCAGGCTCATACGTTTGGAGCATGATTTGCATCATCTACCCACTGCTTTTCATCAGGACTACTCTCTGGAACAGACCTTATCTGACAAGTTAGAGGATTTATCTAAAGACCGAGCTGCTTATGAAATTTTACTTGCCGATTCTGAAAGTCTGGCTGCTGAAGACCTTGGTATTCAAAAAGACATTATTGCTGCTCAAGATGAAATTGAAACTTTGGAGCTCAAAATCCAAAGTTTGAAAGATAAGATTTTGCAGCAGCATGATGCAAGAGGCCAGGTGCATGAAAAATTCCAAGAGGCTCAGCAAAACCTCAATACTCTGGGTTCTTCCATCAAGTCACGACTACCTGATGCTCAAGCTTGGTCTTCAGATTTGCAGCTAACTCAAGCACGTTTTCAAGCTCATCAGAATACCTGGTCGGCCTTGAAGCATATGCTAACTTAATTGTTGAATTTTGGCCATTGTTTGGCCTTCGTTGGTTTATTTTATTGCCATCTGTATTGGCTTCTAGTACTTGACTTTGGCCATTATTTGGCCTTAATTTCGGATATCTTTTATAATTGTTAATCATTTATTTGCAATTTCTTTTGTGTGGCCTGTGGCCATCTACTATTTTTATTCATAATATGCGGCCGCTAAGGTCAGCTTATGGTTGCGGCTAAATAGCCTGCTTTTACATTCTTTATGCCATTACAGATATAGATTCCCAAATGCTTGGGAAATATGGCTTTAAGTATTTGCCATTGATAAATCTTTTATGTGGCTGACCATCTAGGTCTGCTAACCAGTATGCATTGCCTTTGAAGATTTTGTGCACCTTGAAGGGTCCTTCCCAATTTGGAGACCATTTGCCCAATTCTCTATCCTTGATTCCTGGTGGTAAGATCACCTTCCACACCATTTGGTCTTCATGGAATACTTTCATCTTCACTTTCTTGTTGTAGGCCTTTGCTATCTTCTTCTTTTGTACTATCATTCTGTTCAGAGCCTCCATCCTGCTTTCATCAAACTGTTCCAGCTCCATGTTCATGGCTTCTGAATATTCTCCAGCAGATAGACCATGTTGTTTCATGATCCTCAAAGATGGAACTACCAGCTCCATAGGTAGTACTGCATCATGCCCATAAGTGAGGGCAAAAGGGCTGGTTGCAGTATTTGTTCTCTTGGATATGCGGTAAGCCCATAATGTTTCTTGTAGTATCTTGTGCCATGCTCTAGGATTATCCTCAATAGTTTTCTGTAAGATAGAAATGATTACCTTATTTGAAGCCTCTGCCTGCCCATTGGCCTGAGCATAGTATGGAGTGGATGTGAATAATTTGACTCCATAGTCTTCCAGAAATACTTTGACTTCCCCTCCAGTGAACATTGTCCCTTGGTCAGTTGTGATGGTTTCTGGAATGCCAAATCTGAAAATAAGGTGTTCTTTGATGAAATCTACCACCTCTGCTTGCTCGACCTTCTTCAGGGGTATTGCCTCTACCCATTTTGTAAAATAATCAGTAGCCACCACGATAAAATGATGGCCTTTAGATGAGGCAGGAAAGATCTTTCCAATGATATCAAGCAACCACCCTCTGAATGGCCACGGTTTAATAATAGGCTGCATGTCTGCTGCTGGTGCTTTTTGAATGTTGCCAAATCTCTGGTATTGTTGACAGCCTTTTGCATACTTAATGCAATCTTTTAGGATGGTCGGCCAATAATAGCCGTGTCTTCTTATCAACCATCTCATCTTTGGACCAGCTTGATGTGCACCACAGACACCTTCGTGTACCTGTTGCATTATTTTCATACTTTCAATAAAACTAGGGCAGCGAAGTAACAAACCATCAACTCCTTTTCTGAAGAGTTCACCCTCGATCATTACATAGCTCTGTGCCATCACTTTGACCTTTCTGGATGTTGGATTATTGGGATATGACAGATGGTTAATGATATCTCTCCTCCAATCTTCCATCTGATTGTCAAGAGCTAGGCATTCAAGTGCCATGCCTCTTTCCCTGATAGATGGATGAAAGCACCTTTCCACCGTGATGATTTGTTGTATGAAACTTTCTGGAAGTATTAAACCAGAAGCTAGTTGGGCCAATCCATTGGCCTCATGATTTTGATCTAGTGGAATGTACTTCAACTCCACTTCCTGGAAGTCATCAAGCAATTGCAAGGCTGTACTGTAGTATGGCGCCAATGTGAAACTAGCACATTTGTATTCTCCAGCCAGTTGTTTTAGCACCAATTGAGAATCTCCAACCACCAGAATATTTTTGGCTTTTAATTCAAGCAAAATCTCAAAGCCAATGATGAGTGCTTCATATTCTGCCTGGTTGTTAGTACAATCAAAATCCAAATTAAAAGCTAAGGTGGTTTTTATACCTCTTGGGGATTGAATGACTACCCCAGCTCCAGCAGCGATCTCTGTACTAGACCCATCGAATTTTAGCACCCATTCACCTTCATCTTCAAAGGTTGGTGTAGTGTGCGCATCTATCATGCCTTGTAAGATCTCAGGAATTTCCAGACATGGGTGGTCAGCAAGGAAATCAGCAAGTGCTTGCCCTTTGACTGCCTGTTGTGGTCTCCATCTGAGGTTGAATTCTGTCAAAGCCAATGACCATCGACCTATCCTTCCTGTTACCAATGGCTTGGTCAACATGTGCTTGATCAAATCCATCTTTGAGATCACGTACACCTTAGTTTGAAGCAAGTAGTGCCTCAACTTAGTACATGCAAAATATAATGTAAGGCAGAGCTTCTCCACCACAAAATATCATCCTTCAGTATCTGTCAGCAATCTGCTCAGGTAGTAGACTGCTCTTTCTCTTCCAACATCGTCATCCTGGGCTAGTAGGCACCCAATGGAATCATCAGTTGATGATATATACAACTTCAATAGTTTATGCCTGGTAGGTGGCATGAGAACTGGAGGTTTGCTTAGGTAGGCCTTGATGGTTTGAAAGGCCTCTTCATGTTTTGACTCCCATCTGAATGCCTCCTCCTTCTTTAACTTCAATAATTCTGAGAACACCTTGGTCTTACCTGCAAGATTAGAAATAAATCTTCTAAGGTAATTTACCTGACCAAGGAAGCTTTGGAGTTGTTGTTTGTTCATCGGTGGTTGAGCTTGGCATATAGCTTTGGCTTTGTTTTGGTCAACCTCCATGCCTCTTTGATGGACCAAAAATCCCAGGAAGTTTCCAGCTTTAACTCCAAATGCACATTTCAAAGGATTGAGCTTTAATTGGTACTGTCTCATCCTTTCAAATGCAAGTCTGAGATCGGCCATATGATCATTGGCCTTAACTGACTTGACAATGATATCATCAATATAAACTTCCAGTTTCCTGCCTATCATGTCATGAAAGATAGCATTCATTGCTCGTTGGTAGGTGGCTCCGACATTTTTTAGTCCAAAGGGCATCATTACCCATTCATATGTACCCAATGCTCCTGGACATCTAAATGTCGTTTTTGAAACATCTTCTTCTGCAATAAATATCTGATTGTATCCAGAGTAACCATCCATCATAGATAGCAGCTCATGTTGAGATACACTATCTATCAACATATCAGCAATTGGCATAACATACACATCTTTAGGCGTAGCAGTGTTTAAATCACGAAAATCAACACAAATACGAATTTTGCCATTTTTCTTGACTACTGGTACAATATTAGATAACCATTCAGCATACCTGGTTTGCCGTATGAAGCCGGCCTTAACCAACTTCTATATTTCTTCTTTAACACGCAACTCCACCTCTGAAGACATTCTTCTAGATGGTTGCTGGTATGGTTTGTATCCTGACTTGATAGGCAGTCTGTGTTCTACCACCTTTCTATTCAATCCTGGCATTTCCTGGTAATCCCAAGCAAAACAATCACGAAACTCGTGAAGTAAAGCTATTAGTTTTACCTTGATAGATGGATCCAAAGTAGAACTTATGTAAGTAACTCTGGACTCTTCTTGCCCCCCCAAGTTCACTTCCTCCAAAGGATCTTGGGTTTCGGCCTTCAAATCATCTAATTTGGCCGGTGCTGTTTGCAAATCATTCCAATTCAACTCTTCTTTATTATTAGTGGCTAAACAGCCATTATCTTCTACTATCATTTCTTTTTCACTAATTTCTTCTGTTACAACTCTATCAATGGCAGCTTGTACCATAATTTTATTTATTGCGGCCGCCACTATCTTCTCTTCATCCTTCGATCACATCACGAAATTTCTTCAATGATTGGTTCTGATCTCCTCGGCCTATAAGGAACAATAGCCGTTGGTTGCAATAATTGTCTTGCAATTTTCTGCATCTCCTCTTTCTTAGTTTCGAACTGGATTGGTCCACATTGAGCATGATAATAGCGAGGTTCCACCTGATCTGATGTAGTCTTGAATGGCTGGTTGCCTGCCCAAATGATTTCTACATCATTTCCTCTCCAGCACACCAAGAGCTGATGTAGTGAAGATGGAATGCACCAATTAGAATGAATCCAATCTCTTCCCAATAAAGCTTGATATTTGGCCTGACTGTCAATGACAAAGAAGGCAGTCATGGAGGATTTTTGCCAGACAGTCAGCTCCACTGGCAGTATACCAACTGCCTTAGTAACTTCACCTGTAAAACCTGCCATAGTCACGTCAGTTGGAATTAAATCATCTTCTTTCTTACCCAGCAGCCTGAGCACTGATCGTGGAATGGTATTGACCGTAGAACCGTTGTCCACCAAGACTCTGTCAATTGGCCTGCCATTTATCTGTGCTCTGACGTACAATGGCTTGATGTGTTGGGACATTTGGATTGAAGGTTTCTCCAAGATAGCCCTTTTGGGGGTCTCTTCATCCACTATCTGCACCGTCACTGAGCTGAAAGGTTGATCACCTTTTCCTAGCCGGTCAAACTTTGGCATTTGATTTTCCTTTATATGCTTCTTAGTCTGCCAAGCAGCTGGCAAAACTAAAGTAGTAGTAGAACATTCATATGGTACCTGAATTGTTCCCACCATGAATTCTTTTGCTAGTGGTTGATCTTTTTTCACTTGGTGGCTATCCTCTTGCTTCTTTTCTTTGCGAACCCACGTCCAGTTTCTATGTTGAACCACTGGAGACTTGTAATGGCTCCTCATATATGCAGCATACTGCCTCTGCTTTCTCCTCAACTGAGTTCTGGTTAGAGGTACTGAAAACTTCTTATGTTTCACCAACTGTCATCTGTTGGTAATGGTGCTAGCTGGTGGTTACACATAGCGAGGTTTCTGGATCTTTTTCTCCTTGTGAACTCGAGAACTTTGAGAATTATGAGCTTTTGGTTCCCATACCTGAGATTTCTCCTTCAATTTCCTTTTAAGCTCCAGGTAGTCACGAAGATCTACATCAATTGCATGCATTGTGGTTGCCACCGGAGGGAATGGATCTTCATCTACTAGCATGGACTCCTTATCAGGGAATCGCAGGACACCCTTGTTGATTTTCTCCTGAATCATGTTCTTCAGAGTCTAGTAGTTGTTGGTGGTATGAAACCATAGGTCATGGTATTTGCAATACTCTTTCCCTTTCATATCCTCCTGAGATGGTATTTTGTGTCCAGCTGGAAATGTAACAAACTTTTCCTGCCATAGAAAATCAAAAATCTCCTCTGTTTTGGTCACATCAAAAGTGTAATTGATGTTACCACCCATAGGCTGCTTCTTTACTGGCTCAATTGCCTTCGGTTTGGATAGTGCGGGACAAACCCACACTTTCACCTCCACAACAGCCATCTCCATCTCCTGGTAGTAAGTTCCCATAGAAGATTTCTTTCTCCTACTTTCTTCTTTCAACAATTCTTCATACTCTGCTACCTTTGCTGCCATTTCATAAAAATCATAAAATTCCATACCTTGGAACTTTTTGTGCAATTTTATATCTAATCCTCGTTGCGCCATCTTGACAAATTATGATTCAGGCAGATAGATGCGGCATCTATTCCTCAGCTTTTTAAAACGAGCAATATAAGCATTGGTGGTTTCTCCTTCCTTCTGCACCGATCTGGATAGCTCAGCCACAGATACCTCTGGTTCAGCTCTAAAGAACTGAGTGTGAAATGACCGTTCCATCTCCCACCATGTATTGATGGAATTCGTTGGTAATGTGGAATACCAAGTAAAAGCAGCTCCTGTCAAAGAGTTTGGAAATAACCTGAGACGAAGGTTGTCGAAGTTGTCATAGTTTGCCAATTCGCCACACTGCATAGTGAAGCGACCAATATGTTCCAGGTGGATAGTCCTTCTTCTCCAGAAAATAAAGTGAAGTCGGGTACTCTGAATCCTCTTGGGTAAGGATTTTCCCTATCCACAGCGGCTGGATAAGGTCTGTGATACTCTGGCCGATCAACTGGTCTATGGCCATAGCCATATAAATCTTGAACTATCTGTCTGAGAATCTCCAGATCAACAGGTGGTGTTGGTGGAATTACAGGTTGAATCCTGCGAGCAGTACCCACTCCTGCAGCCACGTTGCCTCCTGATCCAGCAGGTTCATCATTTGCATAGGCAGCTGGATTACTCATAGGATTAGTATTCCCATATGTAACAGGTCTAAAATTCTGACCATTACCAGATGGAGAGCGCATTGGGGAAGGTGTGTATTTGCTGTAACCACCATCAGCCTGGTAGTTTGCTCCTTTCTGTGATGGGAATTGCCCCCCATAGTCAGATCTTCAAACTTTTGCTCCAGCTTTCGCTCCATCTACTTCATGGTATCTTCAATTGTTTGATTTGAACGTGCCTCCAGATTCTTGATAGTTTTGACCAGATGTTCAAACAAGATAGCGGCTTCATCGGATAAGTCAGCTGGTCGTTCAATCAGCTCCTGTTTTTCTTCAGTACCGCCATCATTGGCAGCTTCTTCTACTTCTATCAACGGGTTTTCTTCCTACAGATTCTCCCCAACCACTGGTTCCTTTCCTGACAAACGAGTGCGCGGAGCCATGATAACTTGCAGATGCTTCTTCTTCAGTCCCACCAAGTGTGCCAAAAAAGGTTGTTGTCACCTAAATGTGGCCCAAGGTGATGATGATTTGCGGGTGTGCCAAGGATTATAGTTTCCTACATTAATGTGAATGAATTGCATCGAATGTAAATATGACTTCTATCTAGACGATTGAACGAACTATCTTGGGACCTCAATAGTTCTAGGTTCCCCAACTCCACTGAAGTGCGCTTCGTTGAGATTGAAATGAAGAAACATAAACAGACACCAAAAACAATTTACACAACAATGGTTCGTATTGAAACTTGATAGGAAATAAGTACAAGAGAATTTGGAATGAACATAATGTTTGCTTGAAATTGACAAGGATTTGGAAATGTAATTGAAATGCTAAGAAGCTAGGAAGCTTGAAAGTTGAAATTGCCTTTGGGCTTGAGTAGTTTGTTTGTTTGATTGGTTCCTCCCTCGCATCTGTCTGTCTACCATCTTATATACTCTTTGTCTTGCACGAAAATCTCCTCCATAAACTGCAGTTATCATTGATTTACTCCATGTTCTGTAAGTTGGAAGTTATTACCATCTTCTCACAACAATTTTCCTCATTTCTCTCATGTGCTGCCACCTGGACCATCTTGTTATAACTGCCTCCACTTCTTCCTCTTTTCATGGGCCATTCTCAGCACAACTGCTCCTGGCAGTTACTCACCACCTGGGCTTCACTTCTACAACAATATGGGCTTATGGGCGGTGATTGATGATGGGCCGTATGGGCTGCACCTTGGGCCTTGTATATGGACTAGGTTTATTAGGCCCAAGATATTTTTTGATGCCAACATCGACAAATAATATTGCAAACACACACAATCATGCACAATGAAATTGTGTGATATGAAACAATCATACACGTGCAATGAAAATTAGGCATGAAGATTTTAATACAAATATGAAAGCTATCGAGCTCATTGATCTACAATGAAAACTTAAGGGTAATCACCTAATCTTATGAATTAATATTCCTAACAAAGCTCGACTTTACTAGCACCCTAGTTCCACACTCAAAGACCAAATCACCATAACTCTATCATACTCATTCCAAAAATTCCACAAAGACCATAGCCAACACATATAATTGATGATTATGCAATTAACTCAAGCAATTAGGAAAATCATGAATCGGGTGTTGAGGCTTTTCGTACAAACATGTCAAATTATATTTCTAAACTATCGATAAATGCTTAGAAGACAACACACCACATTTTATGCATTAATGTTCCCCTTGGGGCTTAACATAGTCGTCGAACTAGATTCACACTCCAAGACTAGAAATAACAATCATAGCATACTCATTTACATATACCCAAAGCATAACTATCACAAAATCACAAAAAAGTAATCGAAATTACGATTCTATGTACATACCTTGAACAATCGCACATCGCATCACCCTTTGGGATTATAAACTAGATAAGAGAACTAGAAACTCATGAAATTGATGATAAACATCTAATTTATTGTCATCTAAATCAGTGTTTACACAAAATTAAAGAGATTAACTAAGAAAAACAAAGAAACCTAGAGAGAGAAACTAAATCTACACCACTCTACTCCTAATCATGAATGAGAGAATGAATGACGGGAACCCTTAGATTCAGGCTTTAACTCCTTTCCTATATCTAAAAATATTTATCTACCCTTACAAGAGTGATTCTCATTGGTTATCATTATTAAATATGCCAAAAACCCCAACTTAAAATCTTTTCTTGGATTACAGGTCTTAAAATCTTTTCTTGGATTACAGGTCATGAGCATCTGTCCGGACATCTCGAGTATCTGTCTGTACAAATTTGCTTCTGTCTTGAATTCGCTTTATGCACTGCTCAGTCGTCCGGACACATGAAATTACCCATCTGGACAACCCAAATTACCCTTCCCGACGAAGGTTCTTCTGTGTTGGAATTCTGGGTGCAGCTTCAAGGTTCAAGACAGTCTTCAGTATTCAGTGGTAAGTATTTTCAATTGTCAAGAATCATCCTATACCTTGATTTGCCTCTTCATATTTATAGTTTTCAAAAGAATGTGGGATCTTCCTTTAGTTCTGGAATGAAACTGCCCATTAATAATAACCACCTAAAATTGTGCCATGATTTTAGGCGGATTGGCCATAGTGGCCGATCCCCGTCGTTGATCGTGGGATCGGGTTATTAATCCCATCTTTGACCTATCTTCCATGTCACACGTGTTCGGATCCCATTGGTTCCAAAGCCAACTTTGTAGCATGAGGTTTTATTCCTCTACACCGATCAATGTTTTACCGCAACCAATGTGAATGCTCTGATGATGCAGGTCGTTTATAATTATTAAAAATTTAATTATTTCTTTCATATCATATCTCATAAATTATAGCAGATAGACATAGCTTAGCAATGGTAGAATCCAAAAAATTTCTCCAGATTTCCGTAGCCTTTCAATGAGATAGTTTAGGCCATTGAAGAGTAGGTCATGTATGAGAAGAGTGCGAATGGAGATGGGAACCAAAAGGCCTGAGAAAAAGTGCATTGGAAGAACAAATGCTTGTGGGACTCATCAATTATACTACATAAGACACATCTATTGTCTATTTAGTGAGACGGACTGCTGATCTTATGATATTTTATATATTTTTATATCTTATTTTGTAGTTGCTTTTATCTCTTTTTGTTGAACTAAACATGGATTCTACATAATTTTTCATTGCTTTAATTTTCAGAATATTTATAAAAAAAGTAATGGAAAAGGTTTTGTTTGAATTTAAAGGAGTATTGAATTATGCTTAGGCTCAAAACCTTGTGTTGGGCTTGATGATGAAATTCAATAGTTGATGCCATAAGGAGATTGCTTGCTTGAGCCCAATCCAAACTCAAGAAACAATGGATCTACATGTGAAGAGCAAGCATAGACGGGCTTGAAGACAAAAAAGAAATAAGAAATAAGAAATAAGAAATTGAAGAAATGAAGAAGTGTAATCGAAGCAAGCATAAAAGCGGACTGATATAATAATTCTCGCAAGTGCACAAGAGTCTACGTATAGCATAATATATGCAAGTACAAGGTTGATCCCACATAGACTAATTTAATCTAATTATGATACCTAGCTTAACGAATGATTTGGATGAGAAAAGAGAATGACAAAATATTTGATGAAACTAACTTCCACTAACAATAATTAAAATTCAGATTTTCAATGACCAAGATGAGAAGAATACTAGGGTAATGACCTCACCTAACAATCCTATCACAAGCATTCAATCAACAAGTACACAATTATGGTTCCAATTTAAGGGTTGATTCTTTCTCAATCGTGTTGGTTTGTTCGGTCGGGGGGCCAACAAGTATCATTAAGCAACGAATTAATCTTGTTCGGTCGTAGTCGTTAATCCAAAGCTAATGACCCATTAAGATCTAACGAACTATATAACCAATTAATCCTCTAAACCGTGGTCTAGGCCTTCGACAATTAATCTTTCTAATCTCAATTCCAGTAAGACACTTGAATTATGGTCGTTCCTTTAATCTTAGCTAAATTAGTCTATATGCACATTCAATTGATGATCAAACAATCAAATAAACAATAGATTTTTAAGCACGGAGATTAAAAACAAGAATTAATGAACCAAAATTGTATACTTGTAAAATTGAATCAACTTGTAATTGTCATGCTAGGCTACGTCACACCCTAGCAAAGAAATTCAGTTCATAATTAAGGAATACAAAACAAGAGTAGAGATTAAATCCATGAAAGAAAGAACCAAATAGTAAAGATTGCAAGAACGGAGAAGCTTCTTCGTCTTCACAACTCTTGTGGCCGTTCTCTCTCAAAAATTCCATTCGTCATCTTCAACTTCGTCCTCTCAATTGTGTCGTGTCCTCCCTTTTTGCTTGTGAGGAGGTATTTATATTGTATGGAAACTCCCCTCAACCTCCTAGGTTTCCTTCAATGATAAGAAAACATGTAAATCTCAAAGGAAAGTCCTAAAACAAGCCAAACATCTAATTCTCGGGTTAGGATGCTCGCGCGAGCGTCTATTGAGTGTCAGTCGAGCACCTGTCAGGCGTCTGTTGAGCTGGCCAATTTTGGCCTGCCTATGCTTGAGCGTGTATTGAACAGCCGTTGGGCATAACTCTAGGTAGGTTGGATGACATTTACACTCGAGTGTGGATCGAATGGCTATCGAGCGTTAGGAGCTGAAAAGTAGAATTTATGCAAAATCCGATTTTATTTCAATAAATAAAATATCAATTCAAACCACAAACACAAACAGAAAGGTGTATATTAATGTGCACATCATGAACCAATAACGAAACAAAATAAGAAGAAAAGAGGGGAGACTTTGGCACATCAAAAGAAAGAGTGTAGAAAGTTAGAGCTGGAAAGAAATAGCAAGAGAGAAAATACAAAAATAGAGCACATGGAATAAAAAGAATAGAAGAACAAAGAAGATATGCTGCTGGAGGAGATCAATTTGATATACCCCTTTCGACCTTCACCTTGCAATCGCCAATCGGTAAATGAAGATAACAAAGATAAAAAGATTACAAGAGAAGATAGAAAGAAAATAAGGAATTCATTCCAAAATCAAGACTGGCGCTGAAATGAGTTTCCACTCCTATATCAATGACTCATGTCCACGTGATAGCCATGTGGGGCAAACTGTTATTCTTAACAGAATTAACACTTCTACTTACAACTAATTGACAACTGATTAATTCCTAATACAGAATTACAAAATTAACCCTATGACTGTATCAATTACTCCACTCTTGACTAATACCTTGTCCACAAGGATTACAATTAACAAGAACAAGCTTAAACCAAACTCAAACTTAAAATCTGGAAATAATTCAAAGTCTTCCCAAGTGGCTTCTTCAACATTATGTCCTTGCCAGTGAACAAGAAGTTAAGTTCCAGCTTTGTTTCCCTTATGTTAAATCTTCCTCTGCAACACAACTACTGATTCCTGTTGTTCCAACCCATTGTCAGCCACATATGGTAGAATAGAAGCTAGAACACAGAAGGTCCCAAGTACTTCTTAAGGCAGCTAACATGGAACACATGATGAATTTTAGATGTCTCAGGTAGTTTCAAACGATAAGCCATTGCTCCCACATTGACCAATACCTCATAATGCCCATAAAACCTTGAATGTAATTTAGTGAAGGAGTGGGAGGCTAGAGATGGCAGATGGTAAGGCAAACTAAATCTCCAACTTGGAATTCCCTTTCTGATCTATGTTTATTAGCCTGAGTTTGCATCCTTTCAGTGTCAATGTCAAGTTATGCTTCAATAATGACAAAATCTTATCCCTTTCAAGTGGAACCTGTTCCATTAAATTCAATTTGACACTGCCTAACTCATAACGAGGCACATATGAGGGAGCATAACCATAAAGTAACTCAAATGGAGTTGTTTTTATTGCAGAATGATAGAAGGTATTGTAACTCCACTTGGCCCATGACAACCATTGCACCCACTTTCTAGGTTGTAAGCCTTTTAAACATCTTAGATAAGTCTTTACACATCTATTCACAACCTCTGTTTGTCCATCACTTTGTGGGTGATATCCAGAGCTCAAGCAAAATTTTGATCCTTGAAGCTTGAAAAATTCCTTTCAGAGCTCATGCCATGCAGTTTAAACACTTGCTCAATGAATACTTTAGCCACTGTTACCAGGGGCGGACACAAGATTTAACCTCAGGAGGGGCAAAATCATGCGGAGGTCCGCTGCCCCCAAATTTTTTTGGGGTTATTTGAGTTAAATTTGGGTTTTTTTAGGGTAACCCAAATTTCTCTTCCTAATTAATTCCACATATAATTCAATAATACCAAAAGAAACATTTTTTTCTCACATCCAATCTGTCCCTCACTCTATATATATAGATAGATAGGATGAATTCACTAGTGATTCTATGATGGACATAACCATGAAATCATGAAACATATACAATACATACATACAAAACTCCTTCCTATTCCTTGTACTCAAAACCCCTCTCTCTATCTATCCTACATGTGGTGTCAAAACAGAGTACATGTACACTCTATACCCCTCAAAAGCTTGAATCTGGTGGAATGGGTGATAAGAGAATAATAGGCCAAAAACAATAAATAGAAAAGGTAGAGACAGGGCAAAAGGGCCAAACAGAGAGATATACAAACGCTACTACTAGTACTAATATCAAAAAAAAATAATTCATTCACCCACCCTTGCCCCCAAGTGCATCCGCCCCTGACTGTTACTGAAGTGTATGGATGGGCTAAAGCTATGAAATGGCCATATTTACTCACCCTATCCACTATTACCATTATCACAGTCTTGCCCATGCAATTAGGCAAAGACACAATGAAGTCCATGCTTATGTCTTGTCACATTTGTTGTGGAATAGGTGAAGGTTGAATCAGTCTAGGTGGTGCAACAGTCTCGTATTTGTTTTGCTGGCATGTTGGACATTCTGTCACAATTTCTTAACATCTTTATTCGTACCATTCCAATAAAAACTCCTTTTAATCATTTGATAAGTCCTCAAAACCGCAAGATGATCGAATGTGGGTGAGGAATGAAACTCTTCACAAAAATTTTACCTCCAGTTAGAAATAGGACTGATGACAATTCTATTTTTTGTATTTCAAGAATCCATTATCAAAAGAGAATTTTGATTGTGCACTCTCTGTGCTAGTAGTAGCAATAGCAGACTTTACCTCTTGCACTTTATCTGTAATCCAAGAATCATTCTCCACATGTCTTTTTAACTCATCAATCCACCCAAAATGAGGATAAGAAATACTACAATTCTTCATATTCTGATCTAAGTACTAAACTGATTGTTGAACATGTTCTTCTACTAGTATGAGAATGCTTGGTATCCTAGATAGGGCATCAACTACAGTGTTGTCCACCCCATGCTTGTATTGGATTTCCTAATCAAAGCCCAATAGCTTGGCCACCCATTTTTTTTATAAATAGTGTGTTGTTAGCTTTTTGGTTAAGAAAATATTTTAGAGTATGATGATCAGGTTTAATAATGAAGTGCCTTATTTGGAGATAGTTCTGCCATCTCTGTACTGCATATACAATTGTTATTAGCTATTTCTCGTAAGTAGAGAGGGATTGATTTCTAGGTCCCAATGCTTGACTTGAAAAAGCAATAAGCCTACCTTTTTGCTGAAGAACGGCCCCCAATTCCCTTGTCAGAAGCATCACATTCTAACTCAAAAGTTGTAGAAAAATCTGGTAGACCTGAGGAGATGCCATTATATTCTTCAGTCTGTTAAAGGCTTCAGTGGCTTCTTCAATCCATCTAAATGCATCTTTCATAGTTAATTGATACAAAGGTTGACATATTTTTCCATATCCAGGAGTGAATTTCATGCAGTATCCTATCAATACCAAGAAACCCCTTAATGCCTTCACAGTATGAGGAATAGGCCATTCCATAATAACTTGCAATTTAGAAGGGTCAGTAGCAACACCTTCTCTTGACAATACATGTCCCAAGTACTCTACATAGGTCTGTCCAAAAGCACATTTCTGTTGCTTCACCAGTAACTGATTGTTTTGAAGAATATCAAAAGCTTGCTGCAAATCCTTCCAATTTTGATTCCAACTACCACTGTAGATCAAAATGCCATTAAAGAATACCAAAATACATTTCATTAGATATGGTTAAAGATTTCATTCATTAACTCCTGAAAAGTGGCTCATCATGCATTGGTTAAACCAAAGGGTATCACCATAAACTTATAGTGCCCTTCATGGGTACTAAATGCAGTCTTCTCAATATCATTATCCTGCATCCTAATTTGGTGATAACCAACCCTGGGATCTGATTTTGAGAAGTATTGTGAGCCATGTAATTCATCTAATCGATCATCTATTTGAGGAATGGGATATTTGTTCTTCACTATAAGCTTATTCAATTCTCTGTAAACCATACACATCTTCTATATTCCTTCTTTCTTTTTAGCCAACAAGATTGGAGGTGAGACTGGGCTATGGCTTGGTCTTATGAAACCAGTTTGTAAGAGTTCTTCAACTGCCTTCTCTATTTCTGTCTTCTGCAAAGGTCCATAGTGATAAGGTATGATGTTTGGAGGTTTAGTTCCCTAGATTAGAGGAATTCTATGATTTTGTGTTCTTGCTGGAGGTAATGTAGTAGGGGTTTGAAAAATAACACTGTATGAACTTAACACAATATTCAACTCCAATAATTGTGCTGGTGTCAAGTTTTCCCCTAGTGATGCATACATCACTTCTGTAGAATAGAGCAACACTCCCAAACTAGTTCTACTGATATCCTTTTCCAGCTGATGAATTGAGATATCCTTTACTAATGGTAAGCTTGGACTACTACTCTCTAGTTTATATTTCTATTTTCTCATAGTAAATTATGTATTGTTTATACCAAAATCAAACTCCGACGTCAGCTGACACGTAGCACAGTGGGCACGAAAATACACAAAAAGGGTCAATCTCTTGGTGACACATGGCGATGGTAAGGAGATTTTTGTACAAACCGTTGTTCATTTTGCAGGATTCTAATTGGTTGCCGACCTGAAATTCAGGGATTAGTTCCCAAAAATCAGGATTGTTGTCCAAGATCCACTATCTAGAAGGCTACAATTCAGGGAATTTTGGTCTTAAAGGATAATTCCTTTTCAAATGTGGTTTGTTGAGTAACTACCGAGATTTCAGTAGGATAATATCAAAGAGCGTCCAGGAGATTCGAAAGTTTGTTAGCTGAACATCCTAGTTTTCTCTCAAACTTGTTTCCAGCTGAAGCATGACTCCACGAGGCTCAAACCACGTTCATCCTACACAACACAAAAGGTCATATTTTTACACGATCTTTTGTGCAAAAGCAGTAACGAAATGATCGCCGTGAGCCATGTTCCCATATTCTCAACCATAAAGCCTGAAGTCTCACGAAGCGGAGACTACCATGACTTTCAAGAGAGTCCATTTCCTCCTTAAAGAAGAAGCACAACCAGAGATATATTGTCATCATTCCCATGTTTAGGAGAAGGTTGCGATTATGAAGTCCACTAACCCAAGCACTCCATCCAATAGCAAGGAAGTAGTTTTACCACGATCCGCAAGATGTCCCATGATAGATACTTGAAAGAGAATAGAAGAAGTGTCCATCACTTGTCACCATAAAAGAAGAAGAAAAAGAAATAGCAAGACACCCCGCGTCAAACACAGACCCAGCATCTTCAATCCTTATTTGGTTTCTTAGGCAAGACTGCAACCACTTATCTTTTTATTTAGTATGGCCCCGTGTCAACTAGTTCTTAGATTTATCTTTTCAGCCTTCGTGGCTATGTCTTTATTTTAGCTTGTAAAGCAACCTACATCCCAGGATGTATCCCTTTTCAATGAAGATTTCGATGCATTTCAACAATGTGTTGTTTTTCATATCATTCCAATAGAAACTCTTTTCATTCCGATGATAGTCTTCTATTTCCTGTTTTTTTCCAGATTGACACTTCAGGCATTTTAAGTCCTTTTCTCGGAAAGCAAACGTCGAGCCAGTAGCCTTATGTTCTCTAACTGTGCATAGTCTGTTTGGTGCAGATGTCAGATTTGGTATAGAATCCTACAACAATCCTATCAAATCCTCTGGGCTGACAGCAAGCCCTAACGCACCTGCAGATCCAATATCCACATCCACAAAACTCCTGTTCCCAATATCCAAAATTATGAGATCTCTTACCCAGAGCAGAAAGACAACCAACATGTTTTTGACACACTTGGTGGGACGTGAGTATCAGAAGCAGCCAGAATTGAAGATCTTTCGTCCAGTGTAGAAGAATCCAACAGGTATACAATTGGAAATCCCATAAAATTGTACTCACTATAGACAATTATTGAATCCTTAGCACCAAGTCACAACCTCCCAATGGCATAACTAGGAGGTCAATTTGGAAACTATAGTTGCTCAAAGAAGAAATAACAGTTGATTGACAACATCTCATACTCTTAACTTTTGCTCCATCGGCAATAATAACTTTAAATTCTCTAGTTCTTTGTAGGATGATATCCCAACTGCTTAAACAATATAGAATTGATAAAATTGTGAGTGCTCCCAGA
Organism: Tripterygium wilfordii; assembly: GCF_013401445.1. Classification (NCBI taxonomy): domain Eukaryota; kingdom Viridiplantae; phylum Streptophyta; class Magnoliopsida; order Celastrales; family Celastraceae; genus Tripterygium; species Tripterygium wilfordii. The sequence continues at coordinate 5,817,845 of NC_052244.1, read as the reverse complement.
ATCTAACAACACTAAGACTGAGTGGTTCCTAGGCATTTTCTTGATGTTCTTAGAGGTAGCAATACCATTGTAAGCACATGAACTCAATTCCATTTGAATTAATTCACATTCTGCAGATACAGGCACCGTGACCTTAGATTCTTCTTCACTATCATACCTTTCTTCATCAGAATTAATTTATAATAACAAGAGTTGCTTTTTGGTACACTTGTGTCCTCTATGCACTTCTCATCACAGGAAAAACATAACCCTTTTGATTTTTTTCTCTTGAATCTCTTCTGGAGATATCTTCTTATATGGTAACTTAGCTTGTGTTTCACTAGGAACAATATGGTTTCTAGAACTAGATTCCCATTGTTTAGTCTCCAGTGGTTGTATTGTCAATGAATTAACGGGCTTTGCTAACATGGTTATGATAGTTCCTAATCTAAAGTGAGTCAATTTCGCATCTACTTGAAAAGCAATAGTTATGGCATCATGTATTATTTCAGGCTTAAGCAATTTCACAAGGAATGGAACAGTGGGCTCCGATACTAATTGTGATATACCCCTTTCGACCTTCACCTTGCAAATAGTAAATGAAGATAACAAAGATAGAAAGATCATAGGAGAAGACAGAGAGAAAAGAAGGAATTCGTTCCAGAATAAAGATTGCCGCTCAAATGAGTTTTTCCTCCTATATCAATGACTCATGTCCACGTGATAGCCATGTGAACAAGTCCTATAGGATAATTTTGTTATTCTTAATAGAATTAACACTTCTACTTACAACTAATTGACAACTGATAAATTCCTAATACAAAATTATAGAATTAATCCTATGACTTTATCACAATTGAAGGCAAGTAAAGGAGGCAATGGAAGGAAACCGAGCGATTAAAAGAATACGAATTCAATTAGAAAAAGGAGAGCTACACGGAAGGAAGCTTTTGAAGTCTAGGTTCTCGGGCACAATAGAGAGAGTTGGAGAGCCGCATTCACTCTAGCTTTTGTTCTTGTTCTTCTCTCTAGCTTTTATTCTTGTTCTTGTTTCATGGATTTCTCATATTTAGTTTTCATATGTTCTTCCTCCATGGTTTGTAACTAAATCTCTTTGCTAGGGTGTGATGTAGCCTAGCATGAGAATTACAAATTGATTCAATTTTACAAGTTTACAATTTTGGTTCGTTAATTCTTGTTTTTAATCTCTACGCTTAAAAGTTTATTGTATGTTTGATTGATTGATCATCATTCAAATTTACATATAGACTAATCTAGCTAAGACTGAGAAGGGACCAAAATTTACATGTCTTGAAAAGATTAATTGTCGAAGGCCTAGACCACGGTTTAGAGGATTAATTGGTTGTGATAGTTCTTTTAATAATAAATTATATTGATTAGATGAAATTTAATAACGAAATTTATTATAAAATAAATAAAATTTGCAAAAATTTTAAAAATCATAAAATATAATATTATAAAGTTTAAGATAATAGGTGTCACATAAAATAAGTCATTTATGTGTTAAACTTATTGACACGCATAATATAAAAAAGTAAAGCCATTTATTTGTTAATTTATCAAACACTACACAATTTATTCAACAGTTTATAAACCACTAACAACTTTTAGTTCACCAAATATCTCACAACTTATTATACAGTTTTTATTAAACTTTTTCCCACATCTTTTAAGCCAGCGTTAAAAATCAATGCAAATGCTCTACGAAACAGAGCCTTAATATTCAAAATAAGCCTATCCATGGCTATACTATCCTGAGTACATAACCTTGAAAATTAGCAATGAAGAAGATAGAAGAGTGTTGTGGAATATGATGCTTAAACAAGAGTAAGTGATGAATGCTATCAGCGCTACTGCGATCTCAGGACCATATCTTTGCACAGTCCTTAGAAATTTCGATGGTATCAAATGATGTTAGAAGCACTTGTACAGAATGAGGATAATATGGTCCTACCATTATCTAGTGAATATCCCAAGGGCATTGGTTGGCTTAGTGCATGCGAGAAAGACAATGATCACGAATTCGCATGTAAGAAAAAGAGTTACAGTAGCTCACTTAAAGCACCATTCATCTGCATTGAACTCTATTAACATAGTTATAATCCATCAATCCTGCCATGGCAAGAAACCTCTCACAATAGCAAGATGCAAATTCAGTCCTCCAGATCAGCTATCAACACACAAAGTTCTAATAGTAACAGAGCAGCTATGAACACACACACACAAAGTTCTAGTAGTACTCTAGCACCTAAACTTCAAGCATTTCCCTTTTGTCCTCTCAGCTCAAACTTAGTCCATGATTAAACTCGTCGTCTAAGCCATTCGAAAAGTCATCTTGCTCATAATATGACAGACGTGAAGCCCTTCTACTTGCGAGTTTTCGCTTCTTGATCTGGATCAGTTTGTCGTAAATACACCATGCGAAGCTGAGAAAATGATCTCGCTCCATTCCCTCATTATAGGTACCCCAATAACTAGGGTGATAGGTGACATAGTACCAAGCTGAGGCTTTTGCATATACATCATCATCAGCATCAGAATCTACGCCACTTCCACTCTCATTGAACCAGGACCGAGCCTCTTTTCTCAACGACCTAACAGCCATACCAATTGCTTCTGCATCCCTTCTCTTGGTGAAAGATTTTGACATTTGCATTATATTGCCTCCAAGTATTTCAGCTTCAGTCCTTATCCCATAATAGTCCATATGATTTCCCAACACGTAGTCATAATTGCTTTTGTGGTAAAAAGCATCATCAATGTAATCTTCAAAGCCATCAACTTCCATGTCAGGGTCATAAGACTTCCTAGCCACTTCAAGAGTGAAGGATCTGATGGAACTTGTATTCGGTGCAATGTCTTTCACTTCTCGGAAAAGCTTCCCAATTACATTGGGTGATTCGTAGGTGGGTTTGTCAGGCTTTTCCATGAAATCTGGGTATTCTTTGACATGTAGATGAGAAGGAATTTCTGCCGGTACACCAGTTTTTGGGAAGTCAACTGCAATTGAAAACTTCTGTGCAAGCTCTAGACAAGGTTCACTCATTGCTTTCAAGTGCTCTTTATCAGCAAAGACTGTGTGGGCATTTGCAATAATTCCCAAGCTGTCATTGACTATGTAGTTGGTGAAATACTCCTCTACTTCCTGTTTCAGAAAATGAATTTCATTTGTAAAAACACATTCTAATTGATGACAAAGAATCCATGAACTAATAGAAATTTCGGCATGGGAGGAAAAAATGAATCTGAAACTTCGACTATACATAAATTTTCCAGTCGTTTGAAACATAAAATAGTAATACCTCAATCGTAACATCATGATCCAACTGCTTGCAAGGTTCGGGGGTATAATCCATGGGTGGAATTTGCTGAGGTGGAATTAATTCACGATCCCAACAGACAAAGTAGACATCTCCATCTAAATCACTTCCCGAACATTCATTTGGGTGAGGTCTGAAATATAATACAATTTCTCATGTCAACAAACCACTCAAAATTTCTCAAAGTTTGCTAAGTAATCCCCACACTTATGCAAGGATCCAAACAACATTCAAGATTATAAGTGCAGGAGGAAGAAAAATTTTCAAGAATTACCTCGATCCTTTCTGTGGAAAAACAACACAATCAACCATATGGTGCAAAGGTGGTACATCCACAGCCCTTAGAACACGTACATCACCTGGATGCAAACATGGATTTTTAGCAACAAACACATTACGCTGAACAATACAACGCTGCTCCTGTCTGTTACCACCAGACATGTGGGAACCGCTGTGTAACTGCCCACGGTTAGCACCAGAAAATTGTACAAACACCTGGCCATATTCCAAGGTTCTGGTTTCATCCAGACAACCCATCATAGATCTTCCATTTTGAACAAATATCCTTGTTTTAATCCGCAAATCCAACAACTTTGATGCTCGGAATGTTTGAAGCATCATGGAAAGGAATGGCTCACTATCAGGCTTATAACCACATCGAAGCATTTCCTTAAGAATGTTTGTGGTCTCTCCTGGATGCATCAACTCCAGCGCCTCCATTGCACTTAATGGATCTGTTAGGATAGCATCCAGTTGAGCTACAGCTTCTCTTTGTTTTCTCTCAAACACAGCATCCGGAACACCAAGAGTAGAGAGAAGGGTGATCAATTGACGATTCAGAAAACAAGGTTGATACTTGCTATATGCCAGAACATCCAGTTTCGTGTTTGTCGATTCATATTTCAACATGCTCTTTCTCAGCGAAAGTTTCTTCGATGATGTTGGATCAACAGCTACAACACCCTTGTATCCACCATATCGAATCTGAAGAGCGGACGGAACAAAAGCTTTATGGCCGCATTTTTTGGCCACTTTCCTAGCAAATTCAGCAGACATTTTCCCAATTCCATCAGAAAAGACATATGTATGACCACCCCTTTTAACCTCTACGTCAGGAATTTTTTCAATTTCATGCCCGCCAACACTAAGGGTTTCAGTTGATGAGCTGAATGATTGGCCCAATCTTGCAGCATATTTAGCCACATTTTTTATTTGACGAAAATCACCCATCCAAGTTCTTATATCTGCAGCAGTTAACCCATATCTAGAAGCAAACATCCATGCAGAATTTTCCCGCAATTGACTTGATGAAAAGGCAAGAAATTCAAACTTTTTATCACCAATAACCAGACCATTCTGAAGAGTGGAAAGTATCCTTCTGTAAATCCCAGTTCTCCTATCCTCATTTCCAGAAGATGTACGTGGGGACAAATCTGTCGAATAAATTTTTTCCAGTTCTTCATCAACAAAAGAAATACGAAGAAAATTATCAATATCTTTAGGGTAATTGCGTAGCACTCGATTTGAGACATTGACTTCTGGCCCACAGAAATACACTTTACAAGGAGTTATTTGAACCCTTCGTACATATACCAAACCAGTATCCAACGATATAGCAGGTGATATGGGAGGACGCGTGGATCTGAGGTATTTCTTATACTCCTCAGAGAGCCAGTTGGAGGGTTCGTAGTTACATTCTTTCAAGTTAAACAGTTTCTCAAGAGCATGCTCTATGAAGAGAATGTTTATTCTGCGTGGATCAACCAGCCGGTAGAAACTCGTATCAAGTCTTGACCCAGGAAGGCACCCATGTTGAACTAACCTATTAACCATAAATACGATCGTGTATGGCAAGTCAATGCCACCAGGAGGACTTACAATGGGTACAAGATCCAGACTAGAAGAAAAACCAATGTCAGCAAACAGAGTAAAATTTCCTTCAGTTCTTCTGTAATATGGAAAGTTCTCCTGAAAATTTGGAAGCTTGATACCATGAGGAAGCTCCAAACATAATGCAGATGACTGCCCAATAGAGCATGACGGAGTGAAATCAGTTGCCCTGATCCATTGGTCATCAGGGGCATCCTTGAAAAAGTTGAAAAGAGGATCTTCAAGTATGTTGCCTGAAGAGCGTATATCTTTTTCATAAATCCGAGGAGCCCCATATAGCTAAGAACCAATAAAAAAAAGATATATGTCATTTGTATTTAAGAGTGCTTTGAATAGCTCAACAAGTAAAGAATGAGCATTTAGAGAAAAGAAATATGATTTGTCAACGGCATTGCAAACATCAACATTCATGGAAAAGAAGCCAATAATTTATGTATTTGACTTCGCGAGCATCACTTTCATTAAATTTTGATAATGCCCTTTTACATTTTATAGTTAGATAATACCCAAAGAAAAAAAAATGGAAAATGAATATAAGGTATAGAATGTAAGAACCCTATTCCAGCCCCATAACTAGCCTAACAATCCTTGCAGGTGGTATCCTTGCCCAAGAGAAAACACTTTGAATCAAAGAGAAAAAAAAGAGGGGATGCGGAACCCAATGGCTACATAAGACATATTTGTATTTATATTTATATTTATAATTAATATATAAAATGTATGGAGAACAAAAAACCACATAGTGGATTCTCATTGATTTTTTCTAATGAATTCATGTAGGCAACTACAAAATAGTAACAGATTTTTGTTAGATCTTAGACATCTTTGTTCTGCGACACTGCCTATTAGATAGTAGTTCAGAAACTGTGGTAAAGTATGTGCTAGATAATTGCAAAAGAAAAATAGATGTGTCAAAATCTATTACAAACAGAGATGGCAATACTAATCTAATAGTGAAAGAATCATTACCCCATAGCGGCATGGGAAGAAATGTCTATATGCAAAAGGCCCAAAAAAGGGGTAACCAATACAAAAGCAAAAAAGAAAATTAATCACTTCAAGTACTGAATGCAAATGCTATCAACACCAATTTTCTTGCAAAGAATAAATTGAATGATAAGAAACGACTATGCTGGACACCAAACAAATTTAAATTAAACAAAAGCAACCTGAATTAGAAGATGCTTTGCATTTTGACCTCGAGGACAACGTAGCTCAATCTGCCAAATGTTCTCATACCAAAGATCAAATTTGTACTGCTTCTGACGAAAAGACAGGAAAAACTGTAATCTTCTCATACCAGTCCCAAACTTCACAGAAACATTCATCCGCTCCCACAGAACTGCAAACCTTTCTTTTGAAATCTGACAGCCAAATATCAGCCTTATGTTTTCCATACTGTGCAAAAACGTCCTTGGCTTTGGTATGATATCAAGATCCATGAATCGAGCCTTCAGATATGAATTCCCATACCACAGGCGACTGGCAGCAAGCGAAATAATATGCTCAGCATCTTTGGTGGTGGTGAATTGGACAATAGCATAAACTCTGGAACCTCCCTTTTTACTGTGCCGAATTTTAATAGCAATGACAGTTCCTTCGCCTGTACGTAATTCCAGAAATCCTTTAACTGAGTCCGCAGAAACCGTAGAAGGGAATCCGTACACCTGAACTGTTTTACCCATCTGATCCAAATAATTTTGCAATCTCGATACACCATGAAAAAGACATTTCAAACACTTAATCTCCATTTTTTTTATTACGTAACTAGCGCATGTAACAGAGAGCAAAAGTTAAAAATTTCAAAGCCTTGCAAGAAGAATAAGAAACATATATGTCATGAGAATACAACAATGTAAGGAAAATCTAGAGTATCATTAAACTTTCAAATTTTAGGATGGCGCATCTAAAAAATTATTTAATTTTTGAGGCTAATAAGCATATAAACCAACATTAAGACTATACAAATATCATTTTGATCAGCAAAGAATCCAATTCTTTTGGTGTTTGAAATGCTAGTACTAATTAGTAGTTGTTAATCAATTTCAAGATCAGCTTTCAGCCCTAGCATTTATAAAATGAATTTTATAATGCATATGAAAGCAAGAATAATGAATGAAAGAATAAGTTGTTTGTCCATCTTTTCTACATTTTTCCATCAGATAAAATCAAAATCTTTCAATCATTGGGATTAGGTCTTTGGAGAAATGTTCTGTCCCATAAAACACAATGATAGCACACTCCATTCTCAATCAACCCATCCATATGTCTAGTTCATCAGTCTTAGTGTAGCTTCAAATTTAAATATCAACTTCACTATAAAGGATAGAAGTTTAGAACAACTCTAAAGATTATTGCGTAAAATTCATTTGCAGATTCAAAGACCAGCTGATTAAACTCCATGTGCACTCGTCTAAGCTAGAAAGCTACATATAACACACCATTTTTCAGCATCAATGTTTTTCTGAGTCAAAAAAACTTCCACTGCAATTCTATACATCATACCTTTTTCATGAGGCAATATGAATCTCATTGAATTCAAATGAACATAGCAAGTCCATTGAATTCAAATGAACATAGCAAGTCCATAGCATTCAAATAGACATAGCAAGTTTCACACTACAATCAATTACCCACCGCTCATTTGCCTACCAGTTTCCACATGTTGACATCTAATTTTAAACTACCTTAGACACCGATGTATCTTTGTCACACACAAAACAATACATCAGTAAGAAGCTGGATGCCCACAATGAAACTACCAGTCCTAATTTCTAACATTAATCACACAAACGAATCACAGTCTGATGCTACACTGACCAAACAAGGTACCACTGGACACTGTCATGAGCAGGCAAAGTTTGAATAGATGCTTGATTGTTATAGCCTATATCCAATAACCTCACATATATAGTGTTCAAACTTCAAAATCCTTAAGAGAGAAAAAAAAAATGTTTGCGACTCCTTATTCTATATTATTTTCTTCTATTACTTATGTCGAGAATCGTAAAAGAGAGGAGTAAAAAATCGATAAGAGTTCTACATGAGTGATCATTTAGAATGGAAACAGAAATTTTGGCATAATCACTTCAAGAGGGAAATATAAAACAAATGATTGTCCAATGTTTCTAAGAGTACTACAAAATTAATTGATCACAATCGTCTAGCCATCAGAAAAGTTAACAGGTACACCCAAAATTAAGTTAAGGCCAGAAGTTCTTAGTAGTATGTGGTTGATTAATGTACGGAGAAGCTAATTACAAAAGACTCTCAAAATAAGACCGATCAAGCCCACTGCAATTAATCCAAAATTGTGAAATAAGTGTATATTTGCTCCTACACCTTTCAGAACAATCGTCAAATATAGCATAAAATGCCAGAATATAAGATTCAACAGTGAATCAGAGTCTTCCATCACAGTTGCAGTTAGATGAAGCATAAAAAGACTATCGAGTAGAAAATGCAGTAAACTTATCACAAAAGATAAGAATGAGAGTGCGAGATTGTGTTTTCGCCCAAATAAGCAACAAAAATTGACATCAAAGCAACTCCAATTCCTCAAAATTGGCACATACAATCCCAGAGTCCAGACAACAAAGCGATGCAAGCCATCCATGTAAACTTTACATAAAAACACACACGTCAAAGAGAAAATACAAAAACTTCACCCTCCCTCCATAACAAAAAGATACTGTCTTTTTTATGAAAGAAGAAAACAGTTAAATGAGAAAAAGATCCATGCACATATTGTCAAAGAGAACAACAGAGAGTGATCACTGATCATCAAGAACCACAAGAAGTTCAGACCACAAAAGAGTGAGTCACTCACCAGTCCCCGAAGAAAGCAGAGATGACAGTGTCCAAGAATTGTTAAAACCCAACAATGACTGGTACCATCAAGTTTAATTAAGTTTCCGGACCCTCAATTTCTTGGTCGTCGTCGTCTTCATCACTGTGTGGGCGCTTTGACTACTTCACTCCCAAGTCAGAAAAAGATAATCTAATCTCCCAGGACGAGTAAAGCGTCCTCAATTCTCAATTATAGATGGTGGTGATTCCCTCCATCGCGGCACATCATCTCTACAAATATTATGTGCTGACGTGGAGTGGTTAAAACTTTCCTTTATATTTCTCTTTTTGGTGGATGAAAAGTTGACGCTAAATATAATCTAATAAATATATTAAATTTTGTTGTTAAATTTAATCTAATAAATATAATTTTTTAACAAAATTAATTTTAATCATAAATTATTAAATATTTTTATAAATTAATAAAAATTTAATATTAAATTGAATATTTTATTATATTTTTTATATTAATAAACTATTATAATATGATACAAGTGGTAATAATTATTTGGTTAAAAATATAAAGTGGGGCCACATTTTTTTTAAGTTATTAAAACATGTTTACAGTATCAATGTTAATATTATTTTTATTTAAAATCTGACAATTAATAAAAATATTAATATAAGTAAAAGTGGATAAATTTTTGAAGCAAAATATAAATTTATTATTGTTAAAAAATGTGTCATAGTAATCGGGCCCAAGTGAAATCAAGCTTGCCAGTGTAGCCGTTTGGGAGTGCTGTGAACTGCTGTATTGTGTTGTGAAATATAAAACTGTGGTGTTGTTAGGTATAAAATTATGGTACTGTGAGGTGAGTTCAAACGCAGAAACTGTTTGGCGCATCACTTTTAAACTGTGGTGAGGTTCTGTGAGATGCGTTTGGCGTATCTAAATTACGGTTATATTAAATGACCAATAATATTAATATAAAATCACTTAATATTTGCATTGTATATTAATCGAAAATAAAGTACTTGACCTAAAGTATTTTAGGTTATGGTATAAAGCGTTTGGGAGTGTTTATATTTTGGTGCTGTGAGGTGAGTTCTGCTGACAAAATGCAGTTTGCGTGTCACAAAAAAAAAATTGTGATGCACCACTTCAAAGCCGAGAAAAGCGAAGTAAATACACTGCCAAACAAGCACAATGTGAAATCGAGCTTCAAAGTCAATATGGGGCCCATGTGATTTAAGAAAAACAGAAAATTGAAAAACTTCATTTCCGTTGCATAAAAAGCACCTATACAGAGCTTATTGTCTGGTAGCAGAATCGCTGTCATATAGATAGTGGTTCCGCTGTGCCATTGATAAGGCGATGGCCGCCAGTGGCCCGCTTAGCAGAGACGCCGTGGCCAACGCCTTGCTTGGGCATAGAAGGTATATATTATCTCATATAATGGGACATTAATTAAAAAGGTTTACAATTATGCAATTATGTTATCCCAAATTTGTTGGGAACAACATGTGGACAAGGAATGGCTTGCCCCCATCTTTGCTTACTTGATGGGTCCCACTTCCACCATATTCACAATTACACCAAAACAAATATTGGATCCCACTTCAACTATAATAAAAATCAAGCCAGTAAATTTACATCATTGTATCAACATATATAACATTTCAATCTTATCCTAACCACATCAACAAAATACATCTCCAAATATAGTTTATTGCCCCAATAAAATTCAACAATTGTGGTTACTCTTAATAACAGAGCATGAGTGGCATATTCCTAACCAATCAGGCTAGTTTCGAAGGGTAAGGACAAAATGGGGCTTTTATTTTTTTTGTAAGTGATATAAAATAAAATATTCGTGCTTAAAATGTCATTAAGTAAGAAATAATTATGCTAAAATTAATCACTAATCTTGACTATCACACCGTTTGATTTTTCCTTTTAATCACTTTAATTGGTGTCGCACCTATAATGTTGTTATTATCTAATGACTAATGTAGGGCTAGAAGTTTATAATAGAAGTCTTAAACTTGATTGTTATCATATCGAGTGTCGACGCCCCAAAAAGAAGGAATATGATGAGCTTTTAAGTCCACCAATAAGACATAGACTTTCTCTTTCTCATGGAAAATGCCATACCATTACCAACTTCCACCCAAAAGATATTGCATTGAGAAAAAACAAGTCTCTTTTAAGTCCACCAATAAGACATGGATACTTTTGTTGTTTAGCTGATGTTTCTTGTGGGATCCCACCACATCTTAATCATGAAATACAGGAAACTTGTTTCAGAAGGAGTTCCCGAAAGAGTCACTTTCCTATGCTCTACATATTACTTTAAACATCGATGTGATTGGTTTTGGACGTTTTATATTTCTTTTTTTTTTTGAAAAGAAGACAGTATATTAATGAGAATCAACAAACAAAGAGTCTATCATTACGGCTTCCTTGAGTCACAAAGGCTCAGAAGGTGACCTCCAAACACAAGAGGTAGTACAAGAAAGTGCAAAATGTGCAATACAATGAGTTACTTTGTTAGTAGAATGAGGGCAATGCATAAATGTGAGGTTTGCAACAGCTTCACCTGCTACTTGAATATCATGTACTAAGTTGCCAACTTCATTCCGACCTAGCTCGCTCAAAAGGATCCTATCCACAGCCCCATGTGAGTCGCATTGGATTGTCACAGCTCCATCATGTTGGCAACCAGCCACCAGTCGTAATCCTTCTCGGACTGCCATTAATTTTGCGCATTCAACATACTAGAGTAGACCCACATTAGCCACGGAAGCTACAATTAACTTTCCTTCATGATTCCTTACAATACACCCTATTGCATACAAACCCGTGGCATTAGAAAACCCAGCATCAACATTAACCACAATCTCACGAGGAGGTAGGGGGGTCCAACGCAATAAAGATCTAGGAGGCTTGTCTCTCAAATTTAAATCCAGGTGGCATTTGCAAAAGTCCACTAGGAATCCAGGTATCCAATCAAAAAGGCTATTAAGCCTTCGACCGTTTCAGTTATGCACCAACACGTTCCTATAATTCCAGACTTCCCACACCTCCATCAAGAAAACTTGCATATTCTCCTCAGTCAAAGAGTCCTTCATACCAAATAGGCAATCAATGAGACTACCAAAGAGTTTGGGTTTCATTTCTCTCCAACAACCACTAGCCTACCAAGTTAGTTTTGTAGAAAATCCCACTATGGCACAACCCAGAGCCAGCCTCCCCACCATCTCGGCCCATTGGGCCGTGGCAGTTCCCAGCCCACCTTCCTGGAAAATGCTGGACAATGAGTTGAAGACTTGGGCAAGTTTATAAACTAGACACCAAGCCCTTCAACAATCGATGTGAGATTTTTATCCCTTTAACACCTTTTAACACTCCCCCGCATTAGTGGACTGGGTACCAAAGCCCACGACCCAACAAGTGGAACAGTTACGGCACAACCCATAGCCAGCCTCCCCACCATCTCGGTCCATTGGGCCGTGGCAGTTCCCAGCCCACCTTCCTGGAAAAGGCTGGACAATTGATTGAAGACTTGGGCAAGCTTATAAGCTAGACACCAAGCCCCTCAACAATCGATGTGGGATTTTATCCCTTTTAACACTCCCCCGCACTCGTGGACTGGGTACCAAAACCCACGACCCAACGAGTGGAAATTTTTTTTATCGGGGACGAGCCCACCTGCTCCGATACCATGTAGAAAATCCCACAATGGCACAACCCAAAGCCAGCCTCCCCACCATCTCAGCCCATTGGGCCGTGGCAGTTCCCAGCCCACCTTCCTGGAAAAGGCTGGACAATAGGTTGAAGACTTGGAAAAGTCCACTCGTTGGGCCTTGGGCTTTGATACCCAGTCCACGAGTGCGGGGGAGTGTTAAAAAGGTGTTAAAGGGATAAAAATCCCACATCGATTGTTGAGGGGCTTGGTATCTAGTTTATAAGCTTGCCCAAGTCTTCAACCTATTGTCCAGCCTTTTCCAAGAAGGTGGGCTGGGAACTGCCACGGCCCAATGGGCCGAGATGGTGGGGAGGCTGGCTCTGGGTTGTGCCATAGTGGGATTTTCTACATGGTATCGAAGCCCAGGCCCATGCTAACGATGCGGGTGCATGTGCTCCACGGGGTGGGGGCCACACGTGGGACACGTGTTCTCTTGTTGGAGGGAGGGAATTGATGCAGTGAGGCTGCATGTTCCCTTATCCCACATCGGGTAGATGGGAGCTGGAGAAGTGCTTTATATGGGTGGGCAATCCTCAACCTTGCAAACCGGCTTGCAAGGTTGAGGATTGCCCACCCATATAAAGCACTTCTCCAGCTCCCATCTACCCGATGTGGGATAAGGGAACATGCAGCCTCACTGCATCAATTCCCTCCCTCCAACAAGAGAACACGTGTCCCACGTGTGGCCCCCACCCCGTGGAGCACCACCCCGCGGACCCACATGCACCCGCATCGTTAGCATGGGCCTGGGCTTCGATACCATGTAGAAAATCCCACTATGGCACAACCCAGAGCCAGCCTCCCCACCATCTCGGCCCATTGGGCCGTGGCAGTTCCCAGCCCACCTTCTTGGAAAAGGCTGGACAATAGGTTGAAGACTTGGGCAAGCTTATAAACTAGACACCAAGCCCCTCAACAATCGATGTGGGATTTTTATCCCTTTTAACACCTTTTTAACACTCCCCCGCACTCGTGGACTGGGTATCAAAGCCCAAGGCCCAACGAGTGGATTTTTTCATCGGGGACGAGCACACCTGCTCCGATACCATGTAGAAAATCCCACTATGGCACAACCCAGAGCCAGCCTCCCCACCATCTCGGCCCATTGGGCCGTGGCAGTTCCCAGCCCACCTTCCTGGAAAATGCTGGACAATGAGTTGAAGACTTGGGCAAGTTTATAAACTAGACACCAAGCCCTTCAACAATCGATGTGAGATTTTTATCCCTTTAACACCTTTTAACAAGTTTCACTTTAGCACATTTGAATAGCCCATGAATAGTATCATCCAGCCCAAACCCACAGAGCAAACAACTCCATATGCAAGGGACATGTTGATTCGCCAGATTCCCTATCGTGGGAATAATATTCAGGCAAGCTCGCCAAATAAAAACCTTCACCTTTGGCGGTATCTGTTGAGACCATAACCAATTCCACTATTTTTTCATGTAATCATTGGACGAGGAAGGTCTAACACTTTGGAGTTCCATAGCTAAATGATAGGCACTCTTGACAGTGTACTTTCCTTTTCTGTCAAAATGCCAACACAGCCTGTCTTCAGCTCTTCGGTTCGGTCTAGGAATGCTTAGGATCATATCAGCTTTGAAGTGCAAGAAGTTAGCGTGGACAATCTCCTCATCCCATGACCCATCATCTCGGAGGAGCACACCCACTCTGCTATCAGGAGCTAAAATTGCAGGAGATATTACCTTGAAAGAGTTGGGGCAAGGTAGCCACCGGTCTCTGTATACCTGGATATTCTCATCCGACCCCACAGCCCATCTGGTGGACGTTTTATGTTTCATGAATGAATGGTTCATGCATTTTAATTATAACATGTTAAAAGAAACATGTTCTCTTTTATTTTAAAAGAATGATTTTTTTAAAAGCATTACTAAATCATCTAGGATCATTTTCTGTCAAGAATTCTTTTTATTAACACTCATTGTGCAAAGGGTTAAATTCAACAAAATACAATGCGGGGTAAATATTTCTTGACGTGGGATTGAAGCGCAAAACCTAACTTATTGTGTCCTTTTGATAGGGCAGTTGTGTTAATTTTAAACTAAGCTTAAAGCTAGCAAATAAACTGTGAGGTATTTGGTGAAACTCGTACTGTTGTTATTGATTAAGTTGTGTCAAATCTATTTTTGTTTATATTACATATTATTATTATTGAATAAATATAATTTATTATAAATATCAATTATTACAATTATAAATGGATAAATATAAATTATAAGAATTATTAATTTAATTTAATTTAACATTTATTAAGAATGAATTATTAATTTACATAAGTATAATTATTAATTTATAATTGTCATTAATTTACTTTAATAGTTTAATAACAATTTTAGGTGGTCCCACCATTTTTTTAAAAAACTTAACTTTACAAAGGTGGAACCCACGTAAAAAAAATTTTCAAAAAAAGAATGGGCTAACGCTCTTGAAAAAGCTCTGTATTGGAGCCTTTTCATTTGGGACGTTACCACTTCGTTTTGCAGATGGTAAAACCCAGTTTTATCTTGCATTTGGTGAAGTGGGCTGCGAAAGTAAGCCCACTTTGCAGCCTGCTTCACCAAACAGGGTTATTCTTCTCAATTACAAAAAGGTCGTGCAAGAGTGATAGATCCTACTCAAACATAAGTAAGAACTAGAAGGTGGTGAGACGAATCTCGTTTTGATTAATTTGATTGATATGTCAAACCCTAATACATCTTGGCTTATATAGCGTAAGGATTTACACATAAACCAAATACTAAGGAAACTAGGAATCATTCCTTAAGAGGGCCTTAATAATAGGCTACATTATTGGAAATAAATATTGCAATTATACTAACTACTGATTTATAAAGTTGGACTTCAATCAAGTTGCTGCCACATCCTGGATTTCCAAAACTGCCACTTCCTTTCGACCACCATGAACCTCCACCTGCATGGCCTGTATGGTCTCGGTTTGCTCGGGCTGCTCCTACCTTTTCTTCAGCTTCAATCTTTGAGCTCTATTATAAGCATTCTTCAATAGCCTTCCCTAGTCCCCATCATTCCTTCCCCGATCAAGACCACTCTTGTCCTCAAGAGAAAACGCTGGAAACTGTAGCTTGAACATCTCAATATCCTCCCAGGTGGCTTCCTCAACAAGCAACGATTCCCATTGAACCAAAACCTCCCAACGCCAACGATTACCCCTCTTAATCTGTCGATTCTCCATTGCCTTCAATAGAGACAAAATAACTTGGCTATCTTGGTTCATTGTGGGCAAGTTTGGGCTGCTTATCACCTCTCCCCCAATACGATGTTTCAATTGCAAAACATGGAATACCGAATGTATTTGAGCATCATCGGGACAATAGTACCGACCGCTCAGCTTATACAAAGCCTTTTGTGAAAGCGATTACTGATGGTGCGGCTGTATTTTCAAATAAACCCAATCTCTCAGGTTGTACTACTCATCTTGCTGATGCTGGTCTGTATACGATTTCATTCGATTATTAGCCTTCTCTAAGTTGCTCTTCAACTCCTTTATCAATTCATCACATTCTTGTAGTTCCCTATCAACCTCATCATTAGGTAAAGTTCCTTTGGTATAACTTACCAGTGTTGGCAGCATCCGGCCATACAAATACTAGCACGAAGATCATTTAATAGAAACATGATATGTCGTGTTGTACCAATTCTCTGCCCATGCTAGAAATTCCTCCCACCTCTGCGGGTTCACAAACTGAAAAAGTGGATGGCGCATTGCAAAAGCCAATTGGCATAACCAAATACTCGTAATGGTCGTGGTGAGTTCTGAAGGCCGTTTTATGTACATCCCGATCATGTACTCGAATCTGATGGTAATCGGCTCGTAAATCTAATCTAGTGAATAATTGCGCTCCGCCCAACTCGTCGAACATATCATCAATGGTCGGGATTGGAAAACGATCCTTGATCATTGTTGAGTGCCCAATAATCATTACATAACCTCCAAGTCCCATCTTTTTTCTTTACGAGTAGCACCGGGGAGGAGAAAGGGCTATAACTGGGCCGTATGTGTAACATTCCAAAAATTTCATAACCAATGGCAAAGTGTCACGTGTGAATGTGTGGTGTCAAATGCATAACATTTTGACTAAATATCCATATTAAATACAAATAAAGTTCAATTTTTATTGGTAGAAAGTATATGTATGTTTATAATTTAAATTGGTAAAAATCAAGTGGGTTTTGTAGAAGCAGACTGTTGTTTTCACAGCAAGTGTCTGAACACCTAAATGTGGTGTCCGGATAGGTGGTGTCCAGACAACAGATGTAGGTGTCCGCACATCTGTTCTCAGATTTCAATTTCTACAGACTTGTGGTGAAATTTGTTCAATTGAAGTATGGTTGTCCTAACACTTATCGGAGATATGGTCATTTGAGTGGATTTTAGAGTATGACGATTGGTGTGCTTTCTTATAAAATAAAAAGGGTTCATTTAAACTGTTTTTGGAGTGTTTAAGAGCTGGGTTAAGAGGGTTGGTAGTGCTTTTAATGTTAAGGAGAGTTATAAGGAATTCAAAGGGTTTGAAGAATTTAATTAAGCATTGATCTATAAATGGAGAAGTGTTCTTCATTTGTTCTTGTACAAACTCACTAAAAGTGAGCATTCCATAGATTTGAGGAGCTGTAGGTGCAGAGATTGAGTATTAGAAAAAGGTAAGATTCTTAGATGATTCCATCTATTGGAAATTGGGACTTGGATATGGGCCGCCCATGAGGGCTTGACCCAACCCAACACATAGGCCTATAGGTGGGTTATTGAGCAGTTGTCTCCAAGACAACTGCTCGTAACCTCCTTGCTTCAGTTACAAAATAGTAACTGACGTCATTTTCTCTTAAAAAAGAGAGAAGACGATACAGAGATATCTCTCTGTTGATTCCATACTTTTGATTTGGAGAACTCAAGTTTACAAGCAAACACAAAAAATGTATTCGTACTGTGGAATTGTTCTTGGTTCTAGTAATCAAGTAGGAAACCAATCCTTGTATATTCGTACCGATCAGGAAATCAGTAAATTTTCGATTTCTTCTTCGATTTTACTACACCATCTTTGTATGGTAATATGGTATTTGGATTCGATAGATTTCTTATTCGATTTGATATGGAGTATTGTTATGTATTAGGATTTTTTTAGCAAAGTGTTGGCTTTGGTTTATTCGTTACTGGGTAAAAGAATGAATCGGATCAAGTTGTGTACAAGGAATTTGTTTTTCGGTAAGTTTCTCTATAAATTGAAGATAAGTAAGCAAGTGTGTGATTTTTGTGTAGGTTGTTGATGATCACAAACAAAGTTTGTAAAGTTTTCATTTGATTTATGAGTAGATGTAATATGAAATGTTAGATTGTTATTTAGATTGTGTAGGTTGTTAGATTATTATGAAAAGTTAGATGATAAAACACGAGAGAAAGAGATAGAGATTGAGAGAAGAAATTGATCTTGCTTGGCCCTTTGTGCTTTTGTCCAACCCCTAGTGAGAGAAGCAACAGAGAATGCAAAAAGGAAAATAGTAGCAATTTTCACTTATAAGATCTACCACTCAAACTCCAAATACCCCCACTTCCCACACAAACATTTGTTAGACAACAATTTTGGGTTATTAAAGGAATAATTGTTTCATGGATTTATGTTCTTTTTTTATTGTGACAAAGTTGTTCCATTAGAGAGCTCTAGTCTTGTATCAAGGACATGGCTTGGAAGAGAAAAATGCATACGGTTAGACAGGTTTCATAGGGGAAGAAAACACATTGCATTTGGGAAGGGGGCTTTAGTTAAGCCTACATCCATTTTAGAATAGGAGCTATCATGTAGTCCAACTCATGGAGGGTTCCATCACTTGGGGTTTATTAACTATTTCATGTCTATGGAAGGGAACTTTTTTCCCCTTTCTATTACAATGCTACACGGGATGCATAGTGAATTATGTGATATGTTCATTAGCTGAAATTACTAATAGGCCTATGGTGGTGACCTACTAAACCTCTAATTCATTAATCGAATATCAATGGTTTAAGGTTATTTGTGATTTATGTATTTTATTTAATTAAATAGGACAAGAGGACGAAGGTCCCGATTTGGTGTTCAATAAACGTAAAGTGAAAGCACCCACTTAAGGATTTAGTTGACGCTAAAAGGTGAGGCGCCCTTGTGCTATAATATATTAAATATTTTATGAGTTTTTATAAAATATCTTTAAAAAAATGTGGAAACTTCTCATGAAACTTTATTCGCGAAATCGATTTGGTATAAGAATTGATTATGAAGAACGAATAAATCATTTGTAAGATATATATAAATTTTGGATTATTTTTGATGGTTGAATGTGTGATATTATAAGAGATTCTTTACTCACAAAAGTGGTATTGGTTGCTGAATTTTTAGTGAAACATGTTTTGGAATATGGTGTTGAGTTGAAACATGGAAAGTATTTGCCTTCGTTTTAAAAGGGTAAATTCATTTTGGATTGTTGATGCTTTTTAAAACTGTTCGTGTACCTATTGATTCTATGTTGAGAATTCAGTGAAGTGATTCATGAAATTTATGAAATTAGCATGTGCACATAGCTACCCTCAACCTTGGCCCGGTTGTGGATTGATTGCGCCAAATGGATGGTTTTATACCGACTCAGGCGATTGATTGAATTCGAGGCTAGTTTCAGCTACACCTAGTATGGATTTAGTCTATGACTAACCCATACTCTGAAACGTAATTTGAGGCTAGTTACGACTAAAGCCTAGTAAGGGATTAGTCTATGACTAACCTTTACTCTGTAAATATGAATTCTCTACAGTCGTGAACTATAGGTTTTAAGATATTTGAATATTTATTTTTCTTGAATTAAAGTATATTTTGGAAATGTCATGAAAGCACCGAAGAGAGATCTTGCTCAAACGTTAGTAAGAACATGAATGTGGTGAGACAAATCTCATTTTGATTAATTTAATTGATACCTCAAACCCTAATACATCCTCGTTTATATAGCCTAAGGATTTACGCATAAACCAAATACTAAGGAAACTAGGAATCATTCCTTAAGAGGGTCTTAATAATAGGCTACATTATTGGAACCTGGAAGTAAATATTACAACTATACTAACTACTAATTAATAAAGTTGGATTTCAATCAAGTTGTTGTCACATCCTGGATTTCCAAAACTGTCACTTCCTTCCAGCCACCACGCTCCTCCACCTGCATGGTCTCGGCACTCCAAGTGCACCATGGCTAGCCAATGTTAGCAATACCAACAAGAGTTGTTGTTTAGGCAGGTGGAGTTCTGTCCGGACACAAATAGTTGTGGTGTTATTCCAAGGAGTATGTTGATTGATCATTGTAGGGAGTCGATCGATCGACTACATAAGGAGTTCAAACAGAGACATTGTTGTCTGAATAGGCTCATATGTTTTTGGACAGTCGATGTGCATCTAGAGGCAGATCACTTCCTGTCTAGATAGGGTTAGTAGCTGTTTGAACAAGAGACACTGTCAGTCAACATAAGTTGTGTATCGGGACTTTTGTTTATAACTTTGTTTGAGAGCTTCTTTCCAGATTTTCTTTGAGAGTGTGAAATAGAGAGGAGAGAGCTTTGTGAGGTCAATTCTTGAGTTAACAAAAGTAGGATTTCTTGTGAGATTCTTGAGAAGTGTGATCAAAGCTTTGTTGAGCAAACTTGGAGGTTGTCCAAGATGCGTGATGTGTCAAATATATACATACATTTGTGCATCCTTTGCACATAAGTTCATTGCATTTTGAGTTGATTAAGAGTTAATATTGCCTAAGAAAGCTATATTTGCATATTGTAGGTGTCAAGGCAAGAAAGGGAGGAAAAGAGTGCAAAATGAAGACTTGGAGCCCAGGACTAATTTTCGATCGATCGGCCATATTCCCGATCGATCGGACCTGCCAAAACACCTAAAAATATCATCGAGACAGATTGTATTTCCGATCGATCGGACTATTCCCGATCGATCGGAGTACTATTGACAGCACTGCGCAGTTTCGCGGAAAAGACCCGAATTCACGTGTTTCTAAGCCAAAACGACCCCAACTTGTTTTGGAAACGACATAAGAGTTTGGAGAAGTATAAAAGGGCATAAGATAGGGTTTTGGAGGAGAGCTTGGAGGCTGGGGAGCTGGATTTCGTGCTACCTCCATTGGAGAGCTTGGAGGCCACCTTGGAGCTTGGAGAAGAAGAGGATCTACAAGGGGGTTTCCTCTCTCCTTTTCTATCCTAGTTTCTATGGTTGATTTCCTTTGTTTAATGATGTATTTTGCTTCCATGAGTGGCTAGATTTCCTACTAGGGTCTTAATGTAACCAAACCTTGAAGATTCAATAAACTTGATTTCCTTATTTCTTGATTTCTCTTTCTCTCTTGATTGTCTATGGGTGTGATTAATGCTTTTGAGTGTTTGGCCATCATTCAATTGATTTGCTGCCTAGATTGAGACCGGAAGGAGATATCTAGGGTTTGCCTCAAGCCATAGATGACATAGGATGCATGAACCATAGGAATATAGGTTTGTGACTTATGCAATCGCTAAATGATTTCCATAGTTCGTAATGGGTTTTTGATATATTAATCCGATTGTTAGGAATAACAGGGATTTATATTGAAAATACGTTTGATGTATCTAGGAATAGAACATTGAATAGGTTGGGAAATCGATTGTCATTATTGAGAGATGAATTAGGGATTAAGGAATCAAGGGAATTGAATTGGATAGGTGAGGTGAAGTTAAGTACCCTAGTGCTTTCCATCCTTGATTTCATATTTGTGTTTGATTTGTTTTTGTTCTTTTTAATTAGTTTAGTAAAAATCAAAAACCAATCGCTAATCATTTTCTCCAATTTACATAATTGTAGCTTGTTTGACATTGATTTCTTTTGCCAACACATCCCTAGTGGAAACGATAATTTACTCATCTTTATATTACTTGTGCGATTTGTGCGCTTGCAATTAAATCCATATCAATGCGCGGATTCTTCATCTCATGAAACACTCTCACAACCCCGTGGATGTAGGCTTGTTTTAGTCGAATCATGTAAATCGTTGGGTGCTCCTCTTCTTTACTTGCCTTTGTCTTGTGGTTATTGTTTGTGGATTGCACAATCTTTGTCCCAATTGTTGAGCCAAAGTTTGCGATCTAGGGCTATTTTGCTCAAGATTCATTTTGGCGAATTGCAAGGGTTAGTTGTTGCACACAAGGTATTCGATAAAATTCCTCAAAGACAATTTCTAGTGAGTTGGGTTAATTCAAAGTTGGGATGACTTCTACAAGTAGTAAGGTGCATGTGGGATAGTATGAATTATAGAAGTTCAATGGGAAGAATGATTTTACCTATTGGATGATGCAAATAAAGAATGTGTTGATTTCATTAAAATTGCACAAGGCATTGCTTGGGAAGGAAAAAATGCCTACAATGATGAAGGATGAGGAGTGAGATGAGTTGGATTTGCAAGCTTGAACAACAATATGATTGTGCTTGGATAGAGATGTTTCATACTCGGATGAGGAGGAGGCAACGGCGATAGGGGTTGGCTAAAGTTGGAGTTCTTGTACATGACCAAGAATCTCACAAATTAGCTCTATTTGAAATCAATGTTGTATACAACTAAGATCTATAATGGTACTTATATTTGGGATCATCCAGCAAGGTTTGAAAAAGTCAAACCTGCGGGATGTTGATGTGAAAGTGGACGACAAGGATAAAGTCGTGCTTCTACTATTTTTTTTTGCCACGCTCATATGAAAATTTTATTCAAAACATTATGCTTGAGAGGGATATTCTTATCGTGAATAAAGTCAAGGAGACATTGTTGAGTATTAATTTCATCAATTATTTAGTGGTGGAGGGTAAGATCATGCTCAAGAATTGGTTGCAAGAGGGCGGTCGAAAGAGAGAGGTGATTCTTCAAAAGAAAATCCAAAGTCTAGACTTGAAGAGGTTAAATGTTACAAATTTAAAGAGTTTGGAAATTTCAAAAGGGATTGTCCAAACAAGAAAGTGGCATTCAAAAAGAACAAAAACAATAAATATAAGGAGCAACAAGAGGGAAGTTATGCTTATGCGACAAAGGAAGATGAAGGAGATTGCTTCTCGATTTTCAACAATGGTGATGAAATCTCAAACAATGGATTCTTGATTTGGGTTGCATTTACCTTATGTGTGCCTAAATAGGAAGTAGTTTACTTCCTATAGAAGCATTGATGATGGAACCATATTGATGGGAAACAACCATGCTTGTAAAATAGTTGGGATTGGAAGCATAAAAATCAAGATGTATGATGGAGTGGTGGGGACATTGATGGATGTGAGGCATGTTGTAGATTTGTGGAAGAACCTTATTTCTCTTGGTGCTCTTGATTTAGGGTGGTTGCAAATTTACTAGGTTGGATGCAGTTATAAAAACATTCCACATTCATGGCTCTTTGGTTGTAATGAAGGGTATCATGCATGTTAACACACGATTTGGTATCTAGTGATATACCCTAATCCAATTCAAGCATATTTCAAATCAGAACTCTAGCAAGTTGACTAAGACCCTAGTGATGCAAATATACCAGAATTACAAAGTTCAAGCACCAAGAATAATGTAAGACACAAAATAATCATTATACAAGTTCATAATTCAACAATATAGAGAATTAGGCAATAAATGCGTGTAGCAACCAGATTTAATCAAGTGAGCAGATGATCAACCTTCTAATAATAAATGAATAATATAATGTTCCCATGTGAACTTTGTTACACAATGTCAATAAAAACAAAAAGATATTAGTATTATATGATGTAAAAATAGTGGCATGATATTTACAATAAAATCAATTAGTAGAATTGAAAATGTCACATTGTCAGAATTGTGCGAAATTTGACCTGATAACTTGTTTCGACGTGATGATCAAGACTAGTGGCTATGCCACTAACCCTATCCTAATTTTGTCAATTCCATATTTTAGGGTCTTCGATGGGCCTTTTAATTAGGGGTGGTAAAAATTCGGTTCCTGGTCGATTCCAGGTTGGATAAGAGCACGTGCTTATGAAATATTTATATGTCTGGATCCTAACCCGAATTAGTTTTGGAACATACTTAATTGATCAAACCTGGAATGGTTTAAATCCGAACAACTAAATCAAATAATAATCTAATGCGAGTTGGGGTCCGGACATGATTTCTGTGTTTGGACCCTAAACCGGACAAAGATTTTTGTTTTTGGACCCAAATTTCGGACATATAAATTTTCTCGAAACTTTGTTTAATCTGGATCAAAAAAATTTGGTCATCCGGACTGGACAGAGTTTTGCCTCACCTACTTTTAATGTTAATGTTACTGTTTGAAATAGCAACATCATAATGTTACTATTTTGAAAAAGTAATATTAGATCATTATATACCTATCTTATAATATTAATATTTTGACATGTGTTTTTTAAGGTCATTACTCCAGTAAGAAATAGGGCAAATGTCATGGACAACCCCCTGTGGTTAGGGTCATTTCATGCACTCCCTCGTTTTGAATTTGTAAGAATTGAACCCCCTGTGCTTTATTTTGATCTCGTCGTTAGTCCTTCCATCCATTGATTGTCATTGACTAACGCAACACGTAAAAGACATAAAACGACACCATTTTAACATAATAAAATTTTTAAAAAAATCTTCATCCACTCAAAAGCATTAAAGATTCATCACATGTAATTGATATAAGTTTCGGATACACATGCATCACACAGAACGAAAGCTCAGCGAAGATCATCTGACTCCACTACTCCAACATTAATTCAAGTTTCCATATGAAGATCAAGAACATCATGCGGCTTCAAAAAATAAGAAATAATATGGAACTGGACTCTAATCAAAAGGAGGTGAACCACCAGATACTAATATAAACTTCATCGGATTCATGTACATCAAAAGCACAATCAAATAAACAAACAAAATTCCACTTCATCATATTCATATACATCAAATAAACAAACAAAAATTCTAATGATCACAAACATAAATTGATTTCCAAGCAATCCTCATAGCAGGGACCTGATCAAAGCTCGGTTGCTTGGCAGAGATAACCTAGAAGATTCAATTCTCGCATTGAAATCAGAACTAGCTTGGCTGATAGGTATGATAATACCTATTGTTTTTGGTAGAAATATCCCCCTCTTAAGCTTTCTTTTGATAAATAATGAGTGTATTTATGTGTTGATTTGTATTTTGATAGGTTGATTGCGGTTTGGATGAAAAGCGACGGAAAAAGGGCCGAATTGAAGAAAATGTCCACCGACCTTCGTGTGTTCAAATAGTCATAACTTTCTGTCACGTTATTGGAATTGAGCGCAACGAAAGGCATTGGAAACTCGACATCTCAAGCTTTCCGTAGAATCTAAAATCATGCAAATCGGAGGTCATATGGAGAAGTTATGGTCATTTGAATCATGTGCCTAGGGGTAACGCGCCTAGGCGTGGCGCGCCTAGGCGCACAAATGGTGCACGCCCAGGATCACTCCTGCACGCCCAGTCCAGAGAGTTGGACTTGAATTTGAAGTTGTGCACGCCTAGGATTGCGCCTAGGCGTGTGCCTAGGCGTGGTGCGCCTAGGCGTGTGCCTAGGCGTGGTGCGCCTAGGCGTGAAAACAACGCGCCTAGGCGCAAAAAGCAATTTTCTGGGGTGTTTTAAGTCGCGATTTGTCCGAGCTGCAGAGACTTTTAGACCTAGAATAGAATTTCTGGGGAGCGAAAGCAGAGGGGGAGGCGACTCTTGGAGCTAGGAGGAGAGATTCTTCAGCTCAACTTGGATCTACTCAACTAATTGGGGTTTATTCATGATTTTCTCATCTCCCCTTTTGTGTTTTTCTCTCATTATGTGTAACTAAATCACTTGTGTCAAGGCTAGGTTGAAGCCTTGGGTTTGATGATTTTGTTTATGACTTGATTTACATATATATGAGTTGATTTGGGTATAAATCTTGTGTTTCTATGTTTGATTGCAATTTCTTCATGCTTGTGGTGTTTGGCCAACACTTTAGGTTTTTGGATGAAATTGTTTGGAGAATTTGCTTAGACAATAATATGTCAAGTAAATTATGCTTCTTGAAACACTTGATTATGAATGTGTCTCCCTTTAATTAGGTGACAATTTGTATGAATCCTAATCTCCATAGAACTTCATGAATTCCTATGCATGTTTAGACCAATAGGATGGCTAGAATGTATTTAGGAATATCCGAGCTAGACCAATAAGATGGCTAGTAATCGATTTAAGGGAGATTTGGCTTAAGTGCGCTAAAACCGACTTAGGTACGGATTCGTTATGCCCGAATTAGCAAATATGTGTGTGAATTTGTGTCATTGCAAGTCATTTTCCAAGGGGGATTCCAAAGCCTTGGTGTTCATCTCATTTGCAATAGTTGCATCCCTATTTTAAGAAAATACCAAAAACACTTTGCTATTTGCTTGTCTTAGTTTAATTACCAACCCAAACAATCTTGAGTTGATCTTTACTTTGTTCGCATTGTACATACATACATACAAGTATACATTTGGATTAGACATAACTCCATCCCTGTGGATTCGACCCTTGCTTATCATTGTGCTGTAGTCGCCGACTAGTACACTTGCTAGTAAGGTTAATTTAGACCCAACATTGGCCACGAGAAGAGGACGGCAACAGAGAAGCAGGAGAAGAAGTAGAATCTGAGAGCTTGGAAACGGTAGACTAGAGAGAGATGCATTTTGGTCTTTGGAGATGGAGAGTTTTGAGATTTGAGTTAGGGAAAGAGTATTCTCATCCCCTATTTTAGTTTTCTCACCCCCAATCATCCATCAATCATTGAATTTCAATATTTTATTATTAATTTACACATGATTTGATATATTTTTTTTTTCATTTTGCATGTGATTTGACATTTAATTCACATTCCAAAAATTAATTTTTTCACCCCTATAATTAGTTTTTCCACCCCCAATAATTAATTAAAGTAAATTTATTACTTCACATCAATGTAGATTGACAAGTACATTTAATGTATGCTACAAGTTATTCTCTATATGGAGTGACTCATTCGTTTGCAGAATCATATCTATATTTAAAACCACTAAATCATAATAGGAGGTATCGGATAATTATCTGTCAATGCCAACTGAACGAAGTGATTATTATTCACAAATCCTATTATGATACTAATTTTTACCTTTACGTTCTATACCTCCACCTCGACATGAACTTATTATTATCACAATTGGATTTGTGAACGGTAATCACTTTGTTCAATTAGTATTGACAGATGTTTACCCCAATGCCTTCTATTATGATTCAGTAGTTTAGATATATGATTCTACGAACAAATGGGTTACTCCATACATTAAATGTACCAGCCAATCTACATTCATGTGATGTAATAAGTTTACTTTAATTAATTGCTGGGGTGGGAAAACCAATTATGGTGGTGGGAAAACTAATTTTTCGAATGTGAATCAAATATTAAATCACATGCAAAATGAAAGAATCAAACATCAAATCATATATAAATTAATAATAAAATATTAAAATTTAATGATTGGAGGATGATTGTGGGTGGGAAAACTGAAATAGCGGTGAGATACCCTTTCCTTTTGAGTAAATAGTGTTTTATTTGGGTTTTTTTTATCAATTTTATTAACTTAAAACACTTTGTTTTATGTTTTCCGTTAGTCAATGACGGTCAATTGGATGGGAGGACCAACCATAACACAAAAATAAAGCACAGGGGGTCCAATTTTTGTAAATTCAAAATGAGGGGTGCATGTAGAACTGTCCCTAACTACAGGGGGTGTCCATGACATTTGGCCTAAGAAATATGGCAAAGGCATTGGTTATCATGTTAATGCATTGAAATAGTGACATGAACAAGTATGATGATTTGGGTAGAACTTGCGCAGATTGTTTTCAGAGCCAACACTTGACTTCGAGAGCTTCATGTATGAAAATCTTGTACCTGACATTTACACCTGAATGAAAGCAAGGGAAAAAAGAAAGAACATATCTAAAGTTTTTTAAGCTTTAATAGATTTAGAGAGATAATATAATAAATCACTTCCAAGAACTTGGACAGATTGTTTCCATATCCAACACTCATAAAACTTCAAGAGCTTCTAAACAAAAATCGAACATTCCAAGATATACACTTGAACAAAAGAACAGATCTAGAGATAGAGAGAAGAGAAGAACGAAGGAAAGAAAGAACGAAACATAAGAAATAGAAGAGAAGAAATAGATGTGGATAAAGAGAAGAAATAGACGAAGAAGAAGAAAGAGATTCATGGGAGATAGAATGATAGGGATAAAAAAGATAATTGAGCATTCTATGGGTACTTTATGTCCATGAATTTTTTTTTAGACTTAGATGTCCAAAAGTTCTAAAATGGAACCGGCTTGGAATTTGTCCAAAATCAACTATGTGAGATATTCTAGGAAAAGCCTATTGGGCCTAAATGGGACAAATTGTACTCAATAAGGCTTATTGGGCCTCCTCCAGCCCAGTGGAACAAAAGACTTTGAAGCCTCTTGAAGTCTTGAACAACCATTTGGCCCATTGAATTTCTCCAATTTGCTTTTTTGGGCCCAACTACAATAATTTTAAAAAAAGAAACTCACATCACCTTATCATGATAAAACCTGCATCACTACTTCAAATAATCAGTTTTTCTCTTCTGGGTATGTAGAATCAATTACAATGCTCTTATCCTCCTCACCATCTCCATCACTTTTTCTCTCAAAGTCAAATGACACCACCAGTTACAATTTTTCTTCTCCAACGACTATCACCATCATCTCCAAACTGTCAAAACCTATAAACCTCAGTAGCATCTCCCAGAGAGCCTCCATGAGCACCAATGTTTGTCGTGCCAGACGACGAGTGCGATACGAGGATGCTGAAGGAGAAGGAGAAGGAGAAGGAGAAGAGTATGGGCATAACAAGGAGATTGCGTTGTTGGAAATGTATAGTCAATCAGCAACAAAAGAAGCACTTCTTGTGCAAGCATTAGTGGATAAGCAAGAAGTGGAAGTACTTATCTTCAGGGTTAGTTTTGTCATTTCATATAAATTTAATTTGTTAATATTTAGTTATTTTCCTTTGTCACAAATTAACTGTTTATATATATATATATATATATATATATATATATATGGTTTAGGGGTTTTCTTCATGCTTGACATATGGTACATCTCCAGACCCATCAAGAAGTGTAATTCCAGAAAGAGCAGTGATCAAGTGCATAGACAGAATCAAAGGACCTTTTGATCCTTCTAATGTTGAGTATCTTGAAAAAGACCTTTCTTGGGATGTCTTCAAGAACCGTGTAGTTTGAAGTCAGGCTTTTTTGAGAAGTTGTTTGCGTATCAACTATCAATGTGAATAGTCGAATTTGAGTTCTTGAAGCTCAACCACTCTTGGATTAAAGTCGTCATGTGTTGTTATTCATAGCCAACAATTCAGGATGTGGATTGAAGATGCACCAAGTCAGATCTTGTCATGAATTGAGGAGAAGAAGTTATCGTGCAATGGAGAGTTTACTTAGCCAAATTCATCAGATTTAAGTTAATTCATTTGTTGTTTTCTATCGAAGTATTTGTGTTCCTTTGTTTGGTAGTTTTCCTATTGCAATCCACCTAGTGGTAGCATGAGTGCCTTTTTTTGGTCTCCAGTTCAGATCCCAGGTTGGCTAGGTTATTGAATATATTCAGGTCCACAAACCTTTTAAAAAAAAATATTAAACCTACAAAATGATATCCCTAAGGGTGCGTTTGGTATGGGGGTAAGAATTTAGGGGTATAATTTGTTACCCATGTAAATGTTACAAGGGTAATAACAATTACGGAGAATAAGTGTTACCCTTGTTTGGTAAAGAAGGGTAAAATTTACCCAAGTATTCATTACTCTTGTTTGTTACGACTATACATTACTGGTGTAATACCATTACCTTTGTTTGTTATTATTGTAATGAACCAAACTAGAAAAAAGTGAGATTATGTTTTTTATTGTTACGACTATCATGTACCAAAATTTTAAAAATATAAATACATATGCATATATATACACACACAGCCAGACATATATATATATATAACAACAATTGTTAACAATTTCAACAAAATAATCTGATAACATTCAAATTCATGACAAAGACGTAACACAAGAGTAGGGGTCACCATTTGGCCCGTGGGCCTAGGTCCGAGCCCGGCCCTGCCCGACCTCTTGGGCGGGCATGGACTCCATTTTTTGGGTCAGCCCGACCCGAAGCCCGACACCTCGGGCCAATTTTGGCCATGCTCGAGCCCGACCCCGACCCATGCCCGACATTATTTATTTATATATATATATATATATATATATATATATAATACACACACATACACAGACAATGCATGCACTATCTGTGTATATGTATATATGTATACTATATATATATATAATATATATAATATTTATTTTTATATATATATGCAGATTATATATAATATTTATTTTTATATATATATGCAGACAGTGCATGCACTGTCTGCATATGTATATATATATACATATACACAGACAGTGTGTGTATATATATATATAGACAGTGTGTGTGTATATATATATATATAATACACATACATATATATATATACATATATATACATACACATATATACATACATACATATATATATGTATATATATACACAGACAGTGCATATATATACATATACACAGACAGTGTGTGTATATATATATAATATGCAGACATGCACTGTCGCACTATCTGTGTATATATATATGTATATATATACACAGACAGTGCATGTGTGTATATATATGTGTGTGTATATGTATATGTGTATATATATATATGT
Source organism: Tripterygium wilfordii (assembly GCF_013401445.1). Taxonomy (NCBI): domain Eukaryota; kingdom Viridiplantae; phylum Streptophyta; class Magnoliopsida; order Celastrales; family Celastraceae; genus Tripterygium; species Tripterygium wilfordii. Next base: position 5,787,206 of record NC_052244.1, on the reverse strand, counting down.
GTGTGTCTGTGTATATATATATATATATATATGTATATATAATTTATGGGCTTTTAGAATTTTTTATTTAAAGGGGTAATAGGTTGGAGTAAAATTTTTCATTACTTTTTATTACCCAGGTCCCCCCACTAGTAAACTTTATGTGTAAAAAATAAGCTCAATTACTAAAATTTATTACAGGAGTAAAAGTTATACTGACATAACAAACACAAGTAAACTTAAAATTTAATTACCCTTGTAACCATTACACCCCATTACCCCTGTATCAAACGCATCATAAATGTGATTTAATTAGGCTACCTTGCTTCAATGATTTTTTAAAATCTGCTTTCATAAGCCCATTGGAGTATAAACATGGATTTCAAAATTTTCCTTTATATACCCTTTTATATAACACCAAACTACCAATCTCCTATAACCCCTATTTAGATATTTAGTATGTTTGGGATTGGAATTTGGAAGCGTGTCCCTACTCCTTGTATCTTAATAATGGACAAACGGTGGATTGTTTAGAGTGTGACGTACAAATGATCACGACATTTCATATACTTATCTCCTATAGTAGATTCACTTACAAATTTATATATAGAATGTTTTTCTTTTCATACATATCTCCTATAGTAGATCACGCTACCATCACTAAATAATTTAATAAATTATACAATATGAACATGCACAACACAGTTAAACTCGAGTATCCCATTGGAAAAATTTATCTCCAACCAAATTTTTTTATAACGGAGAACGACACCATACAAGTTTATTCTTTGGACATCCGATATAGGTCTAAACTCGAACCGTTAAGTCCGTGCACACAGAAATTTTACACATGACGATAAGATAAGTTGAGCCAAAATTCAGCGTAACCAAATATATCACCATTGATGGTTGAATTGTATATATACGATTATATAGTGGGCAATTATGTTGAAAATCCCGGTGCTCCTCACATCAATGATATTATTTGCTTTGGGTTTATTGATTCTCGTGTACACATCGGCTCGCACGACTTAATTTCTCTCTAGGCCATATCATGTAATGGTACTTGAGCTTAGAAAAAAGGCACCATGCACGTGAGAGGGGGCGGGCTTCCTCTTGTAAACCCACATCACTTGAGTTAACCAAGCAATGTGGGGTAAACAAATCGTAACACTCTTATGAAACCTAGAAAACCTTCATAGTTTCTTTGCATTAACTTGCGAAAAGACATAGAAAGTTTTGAGACGAATCTCAAGGTTTTTGTTATTAATTTCGAAGTAAGTTAAACAGACGCAACAACCAAGCTTATATAGCTTGCTAATCCTAAACATACTCTTATTCGGACTCTAATAAAAAGGAAAGAAACTTGACAGAATCATACTTAAACTGTAGCCACAATCATGACTATTATTTAGGACTAATTATAGTAAGTAAATATTTCCTACTAGTTATGCAATTCTAGAATATCTTAGCTTCCTTGTCCATCAAGGCAATCCAAGCCCACATCACCCGAGCCTCCAGTAGCTTGACTTCTGATGTCGAGCTCGATTATATGTGTTCTTCAACCTACGGCCTTGATCCTCATCATTCCCTTCCCCTTAAAGAATATTTTTGTCCTCAAAAACAAAGTTTGGAAATTATAATTTAAACATAGAATAGTCTTCCCATGTAGCATCTTCCTCGGCCAAGGTCTCCCACTGGACTAACAGCTCCCGCCGAAATCAGTTACCACGTTTAACTTGGCGACTCTCCAAAATTTTCTGAGGTTGAAAAAATAAGTTCCCATCATTGTCAAAGATAGGTAGGTGCTGGCTACTAATCTGAGCCTCTCCAACAAGCCGTTTAAGCTGCGAAACATGAAATACTGGATGTATTTGAGTCTCAGGTGGCAGATCCAACTTGTAAGACACATCCCCAATTCTTCGTGAAATATGGTATGGTCCATAATAGCGACTACTAAGCTTGTAGAGAGCTTTTTGTGACAACGACTTTTGTCGATATGGCTGAATTTTCAAGTACACCCAATCACCAACCTCAAATTGCTCTTCTCTTCTCTTCTGATCATGGAAAACCTTCGTTTGATCGTTAGACCTCACCAAATTATCCTTAAGCTCTTTAATGAGGTCATCCCTCTCCTTGAGCTCCATATCCACTTCTATGTTAGAAGAAGAACCCACCAGGTAACTTACCAAAGCTGGTGGTGGCCGGCCGTATACATATTCGAAAGGAGATTTCTTAGTTGATGCATGAAACGAGGAGTTATACCAATATTCTGCCCAAGCCAAATAATCCTCCCATTTGTGAGGATATTGGTGAGACAATGCTTTCAAATATTACTCTAACGTACGATTGGTCACCTCCGTTTGACCATCAAATTGTGGATGATAAGTTGAGCTCATTGATAGTTTTGTTCCTTGCAACTTAAAAAGTTCTCCCAAAAAATTACTCAGAAAAATTTGATCTCTATCTGACACAATAGATCATGGTACGCCATGTAACTTAACAATATTGGCCATAAACAGTTGAGCTATCGACTTCGTCGTATAGGGATGTAATAAAGGAAGAAAATGTGCATACTTGGTCAATCTATCCACGATCACAAAAATTCCATCATAACCGTTAGAACGCGGAAGTCCTTTGATGAAATCCATGGATGTCTTCTTATACCCTTTATGGTATTGGCAAGGGCTACGGTAAGCCGTTGGGCTTCCGGGAATCAAATTTAATTCTTTTGCAGATGTCGCATGTTGCAACATACTTATGTACATTGTTGGGTCTAAATTAACCTTACTAGCAAGTGTACTAGTCGGCGACTACAGCACAATGATAAGCAAGGGTCGAATCCACAGGGACGGTGTTATGTCTAATCCAAATGTATACTTGTATGTATGTATAGACAATGCAAACAAAGTAAAGTTCAACTCAAGATTGTTTGGTTTGGTAATTAAACTAAGACAAGCAAATAGTAAAGTGTTTTTGGTATTTTCTTTGAATAAGGATGCAACTAATGCGAATGAAATGAACACCAAGGCTTTGGAATCCCCCTTGGGAAATGACTTGCAATGACACAAATTCACACACATATTTGCTAATTCGGGCATAACGAATCCGTACCTAAGTCGGTTTTAGCGCACTTAAGCCAAAACTCCCTAAAATCGATTACTAGCCATCTTATTGGTCTAGGTCGGATATTCCTAAATACATTCTAGCCATCTTATTGGTCTAGACATGCATAGGAATTCATGGAGTTCTATGGAGATTAGGATTCATACAAATTGTCACCTAATTAAAGGAAGACACATTCATAATCAAGTGTTTCAAGAAGCATAATCTACTTGACATATTATTGTCTAAGCAAATTCTCCAAACAATTTCATCCAAAAACCTAAAGTGTTGGCCAAACACCACAAGCATGAAGAAATTGCAATCAAACATAGAAACACAAGATTTATACCCAAATCAACTCATATATATGTAAATCAAGTCATAAACAAAGTCATCAAACCCAAGGCTTCAACCTAGCCTTGGCACAAGAGGTTTAGTTACACATAATGAGAGAAAAACACAAAAGGAGAGATGAGAAAATCATGAATAAACCCAATTAGTTGAGTAGATCCAAGTTGAGCTGAAGAATCTCTCCTCCTAGCTCCAAGAGTCGCCTCCCCCTCTGCTTTCGCTCCCCAGAAATTCTATTCTAGGTCTAAAAGTGTCCTGCGGCTCGGCAAGTTCGCGAATTAAAACATCCCAAAAAACTGTCTTGTGCGCCTAGGCGCGTTGTATTCACGCCTAGGCGCACCACGCCTAGGCGCACGCCTAGGCGCAATCCTAGGCGTGCACAACTTCAAATTCACGCCCCAACTCGCTGGACTGGGCGTGCAGGAGTGATACTGGGCGTGCACAAATACTGTGCCTAGGCGTGGAATGATTCCAAAATCTCCATAAGACGTCCGATTTGCACGATTTTAGTGTCTACGGAAAGCTTGAGATGTCTAGTTTCCAATGCCTTTTATTTCGCTTGATTCCAATAACGTGACAAAAAGTTATAAGTATTTGAACACACGAAGGTCGGTGGACATTTTCTTCAGTTCAGCCCTATTTTCATCACTTTTCATCCAAACCGCAATCAACCTATCAAAATACAAATCAACACATAAATACACTCATTATTTATCAAAAGAAAGCTTAAGAGGGGAATATTTATACCAAAACAATAGGTATTATCATACCTATCAAACACCCCACACTTAAACCTTACTTGTCCTCAAGTAAAACTAAACAAAGTACATCTACCAACTAACATCCTAACTCACTAACGCAGGAATCGCGATTGCATTTAGCATATGCAACAAGCCTTTAAACCCCTAGGTGTCCCTAGTGGAGGAGTTTTGTCTCCTGAGGGCTTACAAGAACGACACCCACAAACGTTTCAAGATAACTCAAATCAAACATATGGGAGGGAAATCTCTAGAATCGAAACAACATACATCAATGCCATCCAATCAAAAAGATGTGGAGACCCCACACTTCATCCAAACCATATACTCAGTGAAGATTATCCTTCTTCTCTATTACTTCAACTACATTAAGTGCGTGCAAAGAAGAAATGTATAAATATTTGGCTTCCAAGAGTTCATAGGCACCAAACATAGTCACATTCCAAGAATTCCAAGAACAGTCAATTAGTAATACCAAGGCACTTTTATTTATATACATACTTCTCTTCTTCTTCTTCTTCTCTTTTTTTTTTATATTTTTTTTTTGTTTTCATCTTACTAGGACTGTGCAATGCTCACTCCTTTAAGCTTTCTAGTCAACCCATGTAACGAGTTCTCAACCAATGACTCCCAACCAGTTGGTTTAGGGCATTATGTGATAAAGCACACCTCGGATCAATCACTCGAGTTGAAAAGGCTTCGAAGTTAAGCTAGCCTAGTATGTTCATCATGATTGCCTCACCTTTTTACACGAAACTCAAGTTGGTTAGACAAGAGCCCCGGTTACTCAGCAAGATCACAAGAGCGGAACATGCTTTTAATCATCATCATTTTATTCTTTTTTTTTAACATGCATGTAATTAACTAATGCCAAGAATATCACTAACATGGTGTTCTAGATCATCTTAGAGAAAGTCCACATTTAACATCTATTCACCCAAGTCATACCCCACAAGCACACATTCTCGTGCAAGTGAATTCAAGTGATTATCCAATAGAGTAGACGACAAGCATATAGAAGGATAAGATGGGTTCCACAAACCAAGATCAGCTGCATTTCAGTATAGCACTCAATTCAATAGAAAACTCCCATCAATATGCAAGATTCAAGCACTGAAAATTTTCAAATTTTTCATTTTTTCCAAAATTCAGCTACTACAAAAATCATGTGAAATTTCGCACAAGATAATCCATATGCAGTCCATCACCCCACACTTTAAAGAATGCATTGTCCTCAATGCAAAACATAACAATGTAATAATGCACTAAAAAGAGGACAAGCTGAAACAATACAGCCTGGGGGTTAGAGTCATGCATCGAGTGGATTGGGGTACTGGCCTGGCCACAATTCTTCAACATCTTCATGCACCCTCTTTTGCATATGAACCCTTTTTGTGTTTTTTTTTTTTTTTTTTTTTTTTTTTTTTTTTTTAAACACACACGCCTAGGCGTGTATAAGGTGCGCCTAGGCGTGCACAATACGCGCCTAGGCGTGGTCTGGCTATAAACATAATGCCCAGAAATTTAAACTTTCTTCATTGGGTTGCCTCCCAAGTAGCGCTAAGTTTAATGTCTTCAGCCAGACGTAGTTGTACCTACAAAATCAATCAAGTATGCATCAACACTTAACAATTTAAGCAAACTCTCACCCCAAACTTTAAGAACATGCATGGTCGTCAATGCAAATAAATAAAGGGAGGGAGAAAGCTTAAACACAACACTTGTTTTAGATAAGGAGAGAGACAACCTGATTTGGAGAAATCACCACAAGCCTCAACACTTTCACAACAATTCTTGGAAAACAAATCAAGGAGGATGGTGCATAGGATACTTTCCATTCAGAATCCCCGAAACATTTGGCCCACAGAATTCAAGTTGGCGAGCCACAAATTTCCACCCTTTCTCTATCTTAGAATTCGTTATCGTGAAAGTACCATGGATAGACAATTTCAATGTCTCAAAAGGAGCACTTGCTTTACCTCTCAACATTGTTTTGGACCGTGCCTTTTTCAACTTCCTTGCTCTTGTCCGCACGCCTTTGAAAGTTGGAGATAGCTTGCTAGTAACAAGGGAAGTAGCCACGAGCTCGTTGGATATTGGCGATGATGGGGTCCTTTTGCTTTCAATGCTATCACCAACCACATATTCCACAACCTCATCACTTGAAGCCGTTTTTTTCAATAAATTCACTCTCTCATGGCCTACCATATCAACATGAAGGCATTCTCTAATGACATCCGGACTCTTCATAGCCTTAAAGATTTTGAACTCAATGGTCTTGTCAAAGACTGTCATTGTGAGCATGCCCTTTTCCACATCTATAATGGTCTTTGTGGTAGCCATAAAACCGCGGCCTAGAATGAGTGGTACATCTCTTGTCGGATTAGGTTCACCCTCCATATCAAGCACCAGAAAATCCACCGGAATAACAAAATCACCCACCTTTACTAAAACATCTTCAACTACCCCAAAAGGATGCACTAAAGAGCGATCAGCTAGTTGGAGAGTGACTGAAGTTGGTTTCAACTCACCTATCTTCAAAGTAGTGTAAACAGAATAAGGCATGATATTTACACTTGCACCAAGATCCATCAAGGCCTTTTCAATTTCTTTCTCTCCAATAATACAAGGAATGGTAAAGCTACCCGGATCTTTTAATTTGGGCGGGAGCTTCTTTTGTAAAATAGCACTCGTTTCTTCGGAGAGAAATACTTCTTCATGATCACCTATCTTCCTTTTGTTAGTGCACAACTCCTTCAAAAATTTTGCATATGCGGGAATAGACTTAATTGCCTCAATGAGTGGAATATTAATCTCCACTTTCTTCAAAACTTCAAAAATATCCCGATTATACTTGCTTTTCTTAGCTGGGGCAAGACGAGACGGAAAAGGCACTTTTGGAACATACTCTTCTACTTCCGGCTTTTCCTTCTCAACATGAGGTATTTTGGAAGCACTTGGCTCCACCACTATAGGCTCATCATGATTCTCACCTTCAAGCTTTTTATACTCAATCTTGTTATCCACATTTTTCCCACTTCGCAAAACAGTAATAGCATTAGCATCCTCATACTGCTTAGGATTTACCTCAGGTTGACTCGGCAGCTTTCCTGGCTGTCTTTCACTCAAGGCATGAGCAAGTTGTCCTACTTGCATTTCAAGCTTTGCGATAGATTGAGTATTACTGGAAACAGTTTGTTGCAACTGAGTCATTGACTTGCTCATCTCTGCTTGGGAATGTTGCATTGTGACTTGTGATTGAGCAAGCTGGGAAATAAGGTCCTCCATAGTAAACTTCCTTGCATCTTGAGAAGGTGGTTCTTGTCATGGAGCTTGCCAAGGTCTGGGCCCTTGATTGAAATTCTGGGGTGAAGCATAGGAGAAATTGGGATGATTCTTCCATCCTGGGTTATATGTGTGAGAAAAGGGATCATTCTGCTGCCTATGAAAAGGTTGAACTGCATTAACTTCCGCTTCAGGAAATGTCCCACTTCTAGAACATACATGAGTAGGATGATCGGTGCCTCCACAAATGCCACAAGGCTCCAGATTTCTGCTCAGCAAAGTCACTACCGCATCCAATTTCCTAGCCACAGATGCCATCTCTGAATTTGAAGCACTAGCCTCATAAACCATGTGTCTAGGAGCATCAAGATCACGATTATCCCATTGTGAGGAATTTGCCACCACAGTCTCAATAATTTCATTGGCCTCAGTCGGTTCCTTAGCCATAATATTTCCTCCAGCAGCTGCATCTAACCTATGGCGGCATTCATCAGCCAGATGTTGGTAAAAGTATGATATAATCTGCCATGGCAAGAATTGATGATGTGGGCAACCAATCAATAGAGTTTTATATCGCTCCCAAGCCTGAAAGAGTGGTTCTCCCTTGTTCTGCCTGAAATGGAAAATCTGATCTCTAAGCCTCTGTGTCCTTGACTGAGTATAGAACTTCTGAATAAACTTAGCAGAAAGTTGATCCCAAGAAGTGATAGAATTTGGTGGCAAAGTCTTGAACCAGATCTTAGCACTTTCCTTAAGAGAAAAAGGAAATAGCTTCAACCGTATGAACTCTTCAGATATGCCCTGAATTTTTTGAGTGCCCCAAATCTCTAGAAAATTATCAATGTGATCACTAGCATCTTGATTTTCCGCTCCTGAGAATGATGGGAGCATGTTAATCACATGGCATTTAAGCTCATAAGAGAGATTTGGCGGAATGGTTGGTAATACGATGCAAGATTGTCTAGTAGAGAATTGTGGCATAGAGTAGTCCATTATGGTGACAGGAGCATTTGCATTGTTGGCATTATTGCCAACTTCTTCACGATTTTCAGCCATGCTCGCTTGTTCAGAATGTTCTTCCAAAATTTTGTCACTAGACGAACTAGAGCTGGATGTAGGAGAAATAGAACGAGTGGAAGATTTCTCCTCAAGAAGATCCTTGTCTCTCTTGTTCCTTCGTGCACGTTCCAAGTCTAGATCAACACGAAGAATTTCTGTATCTTGAGAACGCCTTCCTTGCATGAACTACAAACAAGAAAGAAAAGTATAAAGATCACTAATTATCAAGAAAGAAAGAGCTAAACTAAGTATGTAAGTATCTATGTATATAAACAAGAATGGATCAAATATAAGCAACCGTCCCCGGCAACGGCGCCATAAACTTGTTGGGTCTAAATTAACCTTACTAGCAAGTGTACTAGTCGGCGACTACAGCACAATGATAAGCAAGGGTCGAATCCACAGGGACGGTGTTATGTCTAATCCAAATTTATACTTGTATGTATGTATAGACAATGCAAACAAAGTAAAGTTCAACTCAAGATTGTTTGGTTTGGTAATTAAACTAAGACAAGCAAATAGTAAAGTGTTTTTGGTATTTTCTTTGAATAAGGATGCAACTAATGCGAATGAAATGAACACCAAGGCTTTGGAATCCCCCTTGGGAAATGACTTGCAATGACACAAATTCACACACATATTTGCTAATTCGGGCATAACGAATCCGTACCTAAGTCGGTTTTAGCGCACTTAAGCCAAAACTCCCTAAAATCGATTACTAGCCATCTTATTGGTCTAGGTCGGATATTCCTAAATACATTCTAGCCATCTTATTGGTCTAGACATGCATAGGAATTCATGGAGTTCTATGGAGATTAGGATTCATACAAATTGTCACCTAATTAAAGGAAGACACATTCATAATCAAGTGTTTCAAGAAGCATAATCTACTTGACATATTATTGTCTAAGCAAATTCTCCAAACAATTTCATCCAAAAACCTAAAGTGTTGGCCAAACACCACAAGCATGAAGAAATTGCAATCAAACATAGAAACACAAGATTTATACCCAAATCAACTCATATATATGTAAATCAAGTCATAAACAAAGTCATCAAACCCAAGGCTTCAACCTAGCCTTGGCACAAGAGGTTTAGTTACACATAATGAGAGAAAAACACAAAAGGAGAGATGAGAAAATCATGAATAAACCCAATTAGTTGAGTAGATCCAAGTTGAGCTGAAGAATCTCTCCTCCTAGCTCCAAGAGTCGCCTCCCCCTCTGCTTTCGCTCCCCAGAAATTCTATTCTAGGTCTAAAAGTGTCCTGCGGCTCGGCAAGTTCGCGAATTAAAACATCCCAAAAAACTGTCTTGTGCGCCTAGGCGCGTTGTATTCACGCCTAGGCGCACCACGCCTAGGCGCACGCCTAGGCGCAATCCTAGGCGTGCACAACTTCAAATTCACGCCCCAACTCGCTGGACTGGGCGTGCAGGAGTGATACTGGGCGTGCACAAATACTGTGCCTAGGCGTGGAATGATTCCAAAATCTCCATACGACGTCCGATTTGCACGATTTTAGCGTCTACGGAAAGCTTGAGATGTCTAGTTTCCAATGCCTTTTATTTCGCTTGATTCCGATAACGTGACAAAAAGTTATAAGTATTTGAACACACGAAGGTCGGTGGACATTTTCTTCAGTTCAGCCCTATTTTCATCACTTTTCATCCAAACCGCAATCAACCTATCAAAATACAAATCAACACATAAATACACTCATTATTTATCAAAAGAAAGCTTAAGAGGGGAATATTTATACCAAAACAATAGGTATTATCATACCTATCATACATCCTTCTTTAGGCCCGACCAATAGAAAACATTAGCTATTCAAACCCATGTCCGGTAAACTCCAGAGTGACAGCCCACTCTTGCGTTATGGAAGTGATTCATAATTTTGTTTCTAAGATCACCATCTGCAGGTACTAATACCAAGCCTTTGTAATACACTAGACCCTCTTTGAATTCATAATCGAGGTACCCATCATGATTGTCCATAAGCTGTTGTTGAATCTCAGTGCACAAATGACATTCCTTGATCCTATCACGCAATTCCTCCCAGATACCCCAATTAGGACCCGAGATGGCTCCTAACACAGACCTATCTTCTCTTCGTGATAGAGCATAGGCCACACAGTTCTCCTTCCTCGGACGGTAGAAAATTTCAAATTCAAATCCTAGTAATTTGGCCACGAATTTATGTTGTTCCAGCGTGATTACTCGATGTCCCAATAGGTATCTCAAGGGCTGCTGATCAATGACAATCACAAATTTCTACCCAATAAATATGGTCTTTAACTTCTTATCGCCTCCACTATCGCGAGCATCTCTTTGGCATAGACTAACCACCCTTTCTTCTTAGGCCCCAAAGCCTTGCTAAGGAACGCTATTGGTTGCCCATGCTGAGTTAAAATTGCTCCAATTCCTAGGTCACTAACATCAGTATGAACCTCGAAAATGCTGTCAAAATTTGGAATAGCCAAGACCGGGGTCGATGACGTTACTCCTTTCAAACATTCAAAAGCTTTCTCCCTTTCGCTAGTCCAAACGAAAACACCTTTTTTAAGCATGTGAGTTATAGGTTTAGCTATACTGCCATAATTCTCCACGAATTTACGATAGTAGCCTATCAACCCAAGAAATCCCTGAAGACCGGAGATTGTCAAAGGCTTGGGCCAGGATTGCATAACCACAATCTTCCTTTGATCAACACACACCTCTTGTCGAGATATTATATGTATGAGATACTCAACCTCTTCTTGAGCAAAAGAACAATTGGAAGTTTTAATGTAAAATCGGTGATGAGCTAATATGCCAATCACAATTCGTAGATGTACGATATGATCATCCCACGATTTGGAGTAAACCAAAATATCATCAAAAAATACTAATATAAATTTCCTCAGATGTAAACTAAAAATCGAGTTCATGACGAATTGAAAAGTCGATGGAGCATTACAAAGACCAAAAGGCATTACCAGATATTCGTAGTGACCATGATGGGTACGAAAAGCGGTCTTGTGAATATCTCGTTCATGAACTCGAATTTGATGGTACCCCGCCGTAAGGTCCAGTTTTGAGAAAAACTAAGTTCCCCCCAACTCATCTAGCATGTCGTCAATAGTAGGTATGCGAAAATGATCTTTTACCATTGCCTCATTGAGTGCCCGATAATCATACAAAATCTCCACGTGTCATCTTTCCTTTTTACTAGCAACACCGATGACGAAAAAAGGCTATTGTTGGGCCTAATGAACTCGTTTTGTAACATGATGGTAACTTGTTTTTTGATCTCATTCTTTTGACTCATCTTTGAGGGTAATTTTATGATCGAAATCTCGTTTCAAAGGGAGTGTGTTTGGTTCCTTCATTACCTCTGCAAATTCAGTCATGAGAGTCTGAACATCCTCATGCTCATGATCCATGGTCATTTCATGCTCATCTTGGCTAATGAATTGTTCTTGAACGGCATACATCTACGCCCCACCTCTCCATACCTTTTCCAAATTATTGACATGCACAGACTCCACCTCAACCGATTCTGGTAAAGATAATTTGACCCAATTGTAGCACCATACAAATTCCATTGACATCTTGTCGTAGTCCGAAATAACTCGCCCAGTCCGGCTAACCACTGCACGTCTAGGACCACGTCTAGGCCAACCAAAGTCAATGCAAATAAATCAATATGCAACTGTATACCTTGGATCTTAATGGGTACTCCACGGCATATGGCTTGACAGGTTAGTTGTTCTCCACTTGCAACTGTAACGTCCCGACCCGGAATGCGTTACTTTTGGTACCATCTTAGATAACTACTATTATTTAGTTAATTGTCATATCACCGAAAAATTCGACAACACCTCTCCATATTTCGGAGAATGCCATCTTGGAGTCAATGCGCAGCAAATATCACAAAATACATACTCAAACCTAGGCAGGGCCTCTGGCCATCTAACAATTCATATCACAAATAACCTCTCAAATCTAAGCAGGGCCTCAGGCTACCTAACAATGTATATCATCACATATAAATCCTCCACACACAATAACATGTATAGTCAAGCATCCAACGCAAGGGGGGCGACCCTATAAGCATGATGAAAATCAAGGCACGAAGTCCACAAACCCGGTTCGGGAGTCCCGATCACAAGAAGCACCTTCCCAATCGTCCAACCAACCATCAAATTGATGTATCAAATAGCAAGTCTCAACCAAGGAAAAACAAATACGACAAAATACTAATAACATAATCAAATACTAGAACCATCTAGTCCTATGACTCTTCAGGGGCCTATCCATGTCACGGACACTCCTCCTGATTCGTAACCCTGGTACCGTAACTAGACTCACATATGAGGAGGGAATAAGAAATAAAAGGGTGAGTGAAAGGCCCAGTAGGGAATAATAAGAATGAATAATCAACATTAAGGCTGAAATATTAAAGAAAGGCACAAATGCAACAATATGATAGCTGACATCATGTACACCAAAACACAAGTAGATAACAACATCATGTGGGATCCTAACTTGACCCATTGGCATCCCTGTACACATCAGGACCTTGAACAGTCCAACGACATCATCGCATGGTGCTTCAAGTCCATATAGAATCCTGATCCGACCCACCAGCGTTCCTGTACTTATCGGAACCCTGAACAGCCCAACGACATTCCACATAGATCCGGCCTATCGGCATTCCTAGAGTCATCAAAACCTTGAACAGCTGATAGGTATGATAATACCTATTGTTTTTGGTAGAAATCTCCCCCTCTTAAGCTTCCTTTTGATAAATAATGAGTGTATTTATGTGTTGATTTCTATTTTGATAGGTTGATTGCGGTTTGGATGAAAAGCGACGGAAAAGGGGCTGAATTGAAGAAAATGTCCACCGACCTTCGTGTGTTCAAATAGTCATAACTTTCTGTCCCGTTATTGGAATTGAGTGAAATAAAAGGCATTGGAAACTGGACATCTCAAGCTTTCCGTAGACTCTAAAATCATGCAAATCTGAGATCATATGGAGAAGTTATGGTCATTTGAAGATTCCTAGGGCAGAGCTGAAAATTTTGGTAAAGTGTGCCTAGGCGTGGCGCGCCTAGGCGCAACATTTGTGCACGCCCAGAATCATTTCTGCACGCCCAGTCCAGATAGCATTTGACGTGAAGATGATTGAAAGTATGTACCACGCCTAGGATTGCGCCTAGGCGTGGTACGCCTAGGCATGAATTCAACACGCCTAGGGGCACAAAACAGCTTTTGGGCAAGTTTTAATTCGTGATTTGCCCTAGCCGCAGGGAACTTTTGACACTTCAAACTGATTTTCTGGAGAGCGAAAACAGAGGGGGGAAAGGTGATTCTTGGAGCTAGGAGGAGAGATTCTTCAGCTCAACTTGGATCTTCTCAACTCATTGGGTTTATTCATGCTTTTCTCATCTATCTTCTTTTGTTTTTCTCTCCCTATGTGTAACTAAACTACTTGTACCAAGGCTAGGATGAAGCCTTGGGTTGAATGATTTGTATTTTACTTTGATTCACATATATAGTAGTCGATTAATGGGTATAAATCTTGTGTTTCTGTGTTGGATTGAAAATTCTTCATACTCCTTGTGTTTGATCACCACTTAGGGTTTGAATGAAATTGTTTGTTGAATCTACTTAGATGGTAAAATGTCAAGTAGGTTATGCTTCATGAAACTCATGATTATGAATGCGTCTCCCTTTAATTAGGTGACGATTTGTATGAACCCTTATCTCCATGGAACTTCATTAATTCCTATGCATGTTTAGACCAATAGGATGGCTAAAATGTGTAGTAACATCCAACCTAGACCAATGAGATGGCTAGTAATTGATTTTAGGGAGATTTGACCTAGGCGCGCTAGTACTGACCTAGGTACGGGTTCGTTATTCCCGGATTGCTATTGATGTGTGTGAATTGGTTTTGTTGCAAATCAATGACCCTTGGTTGATTCCGAAGCCTTGGTGCTTCTTTCTCATCTTGAATCGTATTCCATTTCTTTTAGCTTGTTTAGTTATAAATTGCATTATCTCGATTTGCACCTTATTCCAAGAAAACACCAAAAAATACTTTACTGTTTGCTTGTCCTTAGTTAATTACTGAACCAAACAAACTTGAGTTGATCTTTACTTAGTTTGCACTGTCCATACATACATACAAGTATACTTTTGGAATAGACATAACTCCGTCCCTGTGGATTCGACCCTCGCTTATCATTGTACTGTAGTCGCCGACTAGTACACTTGCTAGTAAGGTTAATTTAGACCCAACAACAGCCCAATGGCAATCCACATGGCATTCAAGCACATTTAACATCAAACAAACCTAGGAGATGTACGGGTCCATACCTGACATCTACCATGCAACTACAATGCATGTCCAACATGGCTATGCAATAAGTCATACATATAATCTACATACATATACTACTATATGATGCATGTTCAAGAATAATTCATACTCAATAGAAGATTGAACAAGTAGGGTATGTAATATAACTCAAGTCATACAGCTAAGAAATCACAAAGTGGGGGTTGCTCTGCCTTAGGTGTAATTAAGGCTAGAACGAAATTATAATGAACAATGAGAAAAGATAAAAATTCTTAATAGGAGGACACATTCAAAAGAAATAGCAAAAGGGGTGAAAGTTCCCTACCTCGCACTCCAAATATTAGCTATGTAAACCAATACTCAACCTTGAATTCTCCGGCCTCAATAAACCTATTATTCTGTAAGGCCGTCCTCCAATCAATATACAAACAACTTTAATTTCACATATCTAACACAAATTAACCCAATAAATCAAGAAGCCATTACCTTCTCTTACCCAAAACTTTCCAAGTTCTTGAACTTCACCTACTCAAGTTTGCTACTTCAATCAACAATAGAATCTAGAAATACATTTATAAACAAGTCTAAATCAACCTATCAATCACTAATTTCATCTAATTTAAAGATTATCCCCCAAATCTACAAAACCCATAAAACCTTAGAATCCCAAATCACCCAATTTCTAAATACTAGCTTTTAGGTTTAAAGAGACTTATCAAGGTAGTAGAAACAAGTAAAAGGAAGGGATTCAAGCTTCCTTTAGGCCTCAAACGATGTAGGAACTCATGGATTTGAGTTTGGTTCGAACCTTGAAAGATTAGGACAAAGAGAGGAATTTAAGAATATGTAATCTAGAGAGAGAAGTCATGAATCCAACTTGAAACAACTTGAAAGAGGACAATCTTACCTTGTTTGATGATCTTGGATTGATGGGAGGGAGGAAATTTGAGAGAAAATGGAGTTTTCGGTCGATTCTCGTTGGTAGGTTTAAGAAAAATCACGAAATGAGTATTTTAAGAACTCGGTCTTATGCGTACTGGGATTGTCCGATCGATCGAGCCTGCTCCCAATCGATCGGAATTGGCTTCTACCAATTCTTCCCAAGCTGAGGTCTGATCAGCTCTGATCAATCGGAGCTGGACATCTGTACTGAATTTCACGACTGTCCGGACGGGTATATTGTTACCGATATACTCAGCTTAAAAACCACCCGTACAACCCCGATTCACTCGATATTAATTTCTAATGATTTTTACCCTTAAATTTTACTTCAAACATGTCTACCCAACTCAAATGAATATATACTCGACACGTGTCATCCATACAAGGACTCTAAGGTATGGGGTATTGCAGCAACCTTTACATTAAATGGCTCTATGGCTTTGAGTGGTAAATTCAGTTTTTTGACAACATTGTCGTTCACAAAATAATGGGATGATCCATTGTCTATAAGAATTACTACAGGTCGATTCAAAATTTGGCCATGCAATCTCATGGTCCTATGACCTTTTATGCCTGTGAGAGCATGCCAAGATATCATGGGATCTTGGGGCAATTGGTCATCTTCATCCTCAGGCTCATTTTCGACCGAGCTCGAGACTTCCTCCGTAGAATAGGGCTCAATGAGAAAAATTTGTGATACCTTGCACTTATGTTCGAGCACAAATCTCTCGTTATAGTTGAAGCATAGTCATTTTCTCTCTGTTTTTGCATATCCTCCCAAGATAACTTCTTCACACCCATAGGTAAAGGCTTGTGTGATACTCCACCTGACTTCATTATCGTGCCTTCTAGATTTGTTGTGCTCGGTCATTTTATTTCCCCCTTCCTGTTTTTCCTCAAGTATGCCTGATGTTCATCCTCCGCGTGGGCCAAGTCAAAGGCTTTTCGAACAGTACGAGGTCTTCGTGCTTTTACCTCTTTGGTTAATTCTATCTTTAACCAAGCAATAAACTTACCTATTAGAGCCTTCTCTGGCCATTCGTAGACTAAATTGGATCTCCTTTCAAACTTCTTCAAATATTCTCATAATTCTCCAGTTTGCTTAACGCGAAAAAATTCTTCGTCATGATCAACGTAGCTCGTTGGTCCGAATCTTGAAATTATTTCTTGCTCTAAAATTTTCCACTTGATCTCACGCTTCTTTTTTCGGTAGACCCGTTCCATCCACTGCCACCATTGATTGGCTTCCCTCTCCAAAAAAAATGTAGCATGATAAACACAATCTCTCTTAGCGATTTCATGAAATTTGAAGAATTGATTTGCTCTACTTAACCAGGACACTGGGTCATCTCCCTTAAAGGATGGGAATATCATTCTAGGTTTCCGCATATCCGTAGTTCTTCATTGAATTTGATTGTTGTTCTCCTCGTCCGAAGTTGAATCTTGCGAAGAAGAGTCTGATGCAGAACAGGTAGAGCTACCATCACTGTAGCGGCTTCCCCTGTTGGCTGAATCCACGTTGCCCATGACGCTTTCTTCTGCTTTTCACGATCAGTTCCTCCAATCTAGCTAGCTGATGTTGAGTTTACTGATTGCTAGACTGAACCTCCATGTTGATTGCTTTGAGATTAGCTTTCAAGGCTTCGATACAATCCTTGTTAGAACCCATGACGAGTTCTCTCAATGAAAGCACCAATGATGAAACCTAGAAAACCTTGATAGTTTCTTTGCCTTAACTTGCGAAAAGACGGAGAAAGTTTTGAGACGAATCTCAGGGTTCTTGTTATTAATTTCAAAGTAAGTAAAACAGACGCAGCAACCAAGCTTATTTGGCTTGCTAGTCCTAAACATACTCTTATTCGGACTCCTAATAAAAAGGAAAGAAACGTGACAGAGTCATACTTAAACAATCACGATTATTATTTAGGACTAATTATAGTAAGTAAATATTTCCTACTAGTTATGCAATTCTAGAATATCTCAGCTTCCCTGTCCATCAAGGCAATCCAAGCCCACATCACCCGAGCCTCCAGTAGCTTGACTCAACTTGATCTTCTGACGTCGAGCTCGATTATATGCATTCTTCAACCTACGATATTGATCCTCATCACACTCCCCTGCACTTGTGACTGAGTTATGTCAAACTCAACAAGTGGACAGGCGGAGGTCTGTCCAACAGGACTGAAACATCGCTTTGATAACATTTTGGGTTTATCACTTTCTGTGAATATATCGAGCCCGTACGACTTTATTTCTCTCTGAGCTGTCTCACTTAATAGTACTTGAGCCTAAAGAAAAGATCTCATGCATGTGAGAGGAGATGGGCTTCGTCTTATAAACTCACATAACTTGTGTTATCCAAACGATGTAGGACAAATAAGTCGTAATAAATTATTTTTTATTTGTAAAAATTAATTACTATCAAATTTGATTTGATATTATTGTCAAAGATCGAATATATAGTAAAGATTTATATCACCTTTTTTTTTATATTTTATTCACGTGAAGCATTTGGTCACATTGTTTCATTGATTGGTCAAGAAAGCATGGAATTTTAGGAGAGAGGATTGTCCTTTCGAGTCACACATAGATAGAAATAGAATGCTAAAATATCTCCCTCTGCCAGATCCATGACGTGGCATCTCTCTATGTTCATCCTATATAAAAGCCTTCAGATATTTTCTTCAACAACCAGCGTGTATTTCAAGTTGTCCTTTACACCCTTATATTTTATACCAAACTACCAAACTGCCACCAAGCTTAGTTAAGGAGTATTTTGGAATTAGAAGGTTGTCCCTACTATTTGAATTTTTAATCATGGACGGTGGTCGGTGGATTATTAAAAGTGTTACAAATGGTGAAATAAAAAGGCATACACATGACCTTTCCGGATTAAAACCTTTTCATTTTATGGGATTTGATTCCTTTTTTCATTTTTCACTATGCCATGTAATATTACAAAATTATGAACTGATAAATATTTAGTGATTATTGTGACTGTCATATTAGTTGTTAACTTATAATATATACTTTTTTTTTGTGTGTGCAACACATAAATGAAGATACATTTTAATAGCGCATTTTTTATGGCTACATGTTTTCAATGAACTAAAATAAGCACGTGTATATATATATATATAATACATAGAAAATATATATTTATTTTTAATTTGTAAATTGTATAGTTAATCAATTTCTATTGGCCTCTATATTACAGTAAACATTCTTAAATTAAATAAACTTTGCAGACAAAATTGAGACTATTATGTGAAGCCACATAGGGAATTTATTTGCCCAAGAGAATTGTCAAAGCGAGAAGTATTCATGAATCACAATAGAGTTGCACGTTGATTCACAGGCAGCTACCTCCAATGCAAAGGAGATTTTGTGTCGTTACTTATCTGGTATAGATTTCAGATGTAGAACACAGCATATCAGACAAAGCCACAAAAGGAAGAATGTGAACATAGAATTATGGGAGGTTCCCAACAACCTCAACATATTAAAACTATTCTTACACTCAAGAGGCTGGCTTGCGACTTGGGAAAAATACTGGCAATATAAAAAAATTATGAATTTGTTCTAAAAATTTTAATAGTGATACCAGTTAAAAGAGTTTACAAAAAAAGTTTTCTTGTGGACCCAACCCATCGAATTGCCTGCGTAATCAGGACATAATTTACCATTCCAATCCCTTACAAAATATGGAGTGATTTCATCATAATTTGTGGGATTGTTGGTGTGTATATAAGAACAACTAATCAAGTATATATATCTATAAGAGAATGTACAAAAGCACGAAGAAACAATGATAAATAAATTAAGTAAATTATATGAAGTTCGATCTTGTTACTATAATATCATGTCACTCAACTGATCGTCTCTTATGGTCATGATCCATGGCTTCACTGCATCATACAACACCATTCAAACACACATTAGAGGGACATACCTTTATTGTTAGACCATAAGTAAGATATTAATCAGCTCTTAAAAGAGGTTTAAAAACCTTTAAAAATTAGCAAAATTCATCCGACATCTTACATGCTTCTTCCCCTATTTTAAGAGACCTCACTGGGTCACCACATCCTTGATCTCCACCTTGGAATATGCCAATTTAATTGGTGCATGGTTGATAAATGGTTGTTCCCAAACTATTTGTGTCCCATAAATCACGTGCCTGGCCCACAACCTATGGTAACACTCACTCTTTTTCTTTTTTTTTAAAAAAGTTGAAGAAGAAATACTTAAACACATACAAAATGAAGTAATTCAAATTCAGAGCAAAAACTCAAAGATCCAGTCTAGTCCACTACCAAAAAAGGTACCTACACTAACTGACCAGCGAACACCAGGGGCACTAGGAATAGGAGCATGTTGAACATCACCCCATTGATCAGGCGCGCACAACATATATAACAGTTGATTCATCTTTTTCCTGCTTGGCTTTCTCAGACTCATTGTAGAAAAGCTTAATCCACCAGTACAAAAGACAAGGAAAACCACCTACTAAACAAAAGCATAAAGATTAATGTAACAAATGTTCAAAAAGCATAGAATCAATACCCTTTACATAAATTTTCAAACAGAGGGAGACCAAAATGGATCAGAAGAATTAATGATAGTGCGCAAGATTTGTTGATGGTTATGGCAAAATATATATAGACTGGATGAATACAATTCGAAGATATCAAAACCTATATATAAACACCTGAATCGATGCAAAGGAAATTTCAGAATCGATGTATCTAACATTGAAAATTGGAACGATTTAAGTATAAAGAGAAGGTTCGAGAAGGATGAACCTAGGCTGAAAGATGGACTGTCGTGAGGAAGGGAAGTGGAGGCATCGGTATCCCTGCCTGTTATGAAGAAGAGAAGCGGAGTCGTTCCGCCTTTCGTCAGAGTTTTAATTAATATTTTTTTCCTCTAAAAAATTTACAAAAAGAGACGTGTCAGAAAACTCAAGTATTGATCTTTATGCCGTGTTAGATTTTAATGATAATAAATTGGGCATAAATACATTTTAATGTGATTGTTGAATTGTTGGAGTTAAATTCATCTATGTCTCTTTTAAAGTGCATCCTATTTTTTTTTTTTTAATTTGTTTATTAGCCACTTGAATTTAACCCTTAAGCTCATACATAGTACAATAGTATTACTCAACAACTATTTACGGTGGACAAAATCTACACAGGCCGAACACTCCGTAATGGACTTCTGTTCTATTGATCGACTATAGCTCCCTTGGATATCCACTATGCTAATCCTGAAAGCGACCAAGGTCAGTGAGCTTGACGATCATCGTTTGACCGCAAACGCTTCAACACTTAAGTTAGTTTCAAAATTAATCACCAAAAAATAATCACAGAATAATGCTTAAAAATTACCTCAAGTCCCCTTATTTATTTCTTTTATTGCAAATGAATTAGATGCCAATCACCCTTAATCCAGGCGATCTCTCGAGATTGCAAAATCAATCCCTAATTTTGCGGTCGATCATCCCCGGATATTATGGACACTCTGATTTGGGCCTAGTCAACGCACCTTTTTTTTTCTTCCTAATGACCTGACACTTGTCACTCATAAAATGACTCATCACACCATTGATATGTTATAAATTCAAGATGCACTAGCTAATTTAGGTGGGATTCGTATTAGCTTATGTGCCTTTGCTTTTACTTGTGGTCTTCAATTTTATTCTTTTTCATTATTGTTATTTGTAGTGTTGTGAGAACCGGACCGACCTGGTTGGTCGGACTAGAAAGTCGATGATCCGGTCACCAAGCCGATACGGTTTTGTCCATATTATCGTTTAAGTATGTGACCCGGTGAAAATCGATAAAATGGGGCGGATGGACAGAAAACCCGGTGACCTGGTCGGTTTTACATGAATCGAAGAGGTTATTTTTTAGAGTAAAATGACTACAAAACATTGAATTCTTTTGTAATTTCATTATATGTATTTCATTTTTTTTTACATATAATATGATAATATCAATATATGTATATTAATTATCACTTATCACTTATCAAAATATATCAATATAATCAATATGTCAATATAATATATTATTATTAGATTGTTAAATGTTAATATTACATACATATTTTTTTTGAATGATCATATTTCATTATTTTAGTAATTATTTTTATTTTTTAGTATTAAGTTTAATTATAATATTTTTTTATTTATTAATTGAATCTGTGATTAAACCGTTGACCCACTGGTTGATCCAATGAACTAGTGACCCGGTACTTTGCCCGGTCGGTTTTAACACCATTGGTTATTTGTGTCTCTTGATGTACATTTCAAGTCTCAAGAATTTAGCTTGAAATATTTGATTAATAATGACTATATATATTGTTATTTAATATAATTAGGGGCATTCTCGAAATTAAGGCACATAAACGAAGGCATTTTGGCAAAAGAGCTTTTGAACATAAATATCTGGTAGCACAAATATCTAGAGATACCACAGTCCAAGTGTCCACCCACCCATTCTTCGCGCACAACACAACACACAAAACGGAGGACAGGAAAACCCACAGTTATGGCAAATAAGAAGGAAGAAGACGTTTATCGAAGCTCCGGGAAGAGGCTTAAATGCACCAAAAACGAATACGATGACGAAGAGGAGGAGGAGGAAGACGAAGTGGAGGAGCTTGTGAGTGAATTTCCATTGACGCCGGGGTTTTTCTATTATCCGATGACGCCGACGTCTTTCGTCGTCTCTGATGCTCTCGAGCCCGATTTTCCCGTCATTTACGTCAACACCGTCTTCGAAATATTCACTGGATACCGTGCCGATGAGGTCCTTGGACGAAACTGGTATAATTCATTGCTTTCTTTCTCTCACTGTTATGGTTCTTTTTTGTGTGATTTCTGTGAAAGCGGAGTAAAAGATTTGGAAAATTGATTTTGTATGGGGAAAGGACGTTGAGTAATTGGTTTTTGATTTATCAATTGTTACGTGCTCTGTTTGGTTGATGTGAAAACTAATGGAAAATATGGGATTTTTGTACGGTTCATTAGACTTTCATTGGGATTTTTGTACAAAATTTGTTAAGTTTATTATTTTATGATGGAATTTATGAAACTTATGATTTCAGGGATATGATGATGGATAAAGCTAATTTATGCCTCTTGGTTTTAGAATTATTTGCGGATGATATTGGTTTGGAGGCTAGAAGTTGTATTCTTAAGCTATGGGTGGCTGCAATTTTAATGATCTTGCATGTTAAATATGTAACCTCTAGTTGGCAATCCGAGAGCATTGGCGTGCTATGTTTCATGTAGTTTAAGAGCATCTACGTCATGTGGCAGAGCTTCTTTTGACAAGAGATGAAGACTTGCTACATTTTCAGCACGTTGATAAGTTTTGTTTTCAGTAAGTTATTTCATTATCTCACAGAGTTCAATGCCAAAAGGGCAAAGGAACAGGTGTGTACATGACGAATGTTTCACTGATGGATATGTCTTATGTGGAAAATGAATGTGCGAGTACCTCTGAGCTAATCGATCAAACTCCATCACTAAGATGGTGCTATTGTTTATCGAGCTTTGTTTTCTTTGAACAGTAATGGTAGACTTTTCCATAGAGCATAGATGTACTCATTTTAGTGATGATAGTATAGTTCCCGGAATTACACTCTATTCTGTGCAGAACTCTGTGTCATCTGGTTGTTTGAAAAAAAAATTTGGACACATTTTATTTTCTACTGGATTTAGGAATCATTTTGGTGTTATATATCAACGTTGAAACTTCCGTTTTTAGTTTTTTACTCTCCTAATTTTCTTACTCTTGAGATTTCGCAACTGTATCTGTCCTATTCCTGGTTTGAGGAATCTATGTTGACCTTTCGAAAATTCTTTTCTTTCAGCCGCTTTCTACAAAATAGGGATCCTCGTGCTCAGAGACGACACCCATTGGTGGATCCTGTTGTTGTCTCTGAGATCAGGAGATGTGTTGAGGAAGGTATTGAGTTCCAAGGCGAGCTTCTTAATTTTAGGAAGGATGGTATTCCCTTGGTAAACAGGTTAAGGCTCGCTCCAATACGTGATGATGATGGAGTTGTGACACACATAATAGGCATTCAAGTGTTTGCTGAAGCAAAAATAGATCTGAACCAATTGTCGTATCCTGTGTTCAAAGAAACTTACAATCAGATGTCTGATCAGTCAAATAATTTTGCTCCTGTGAGTGGACAGCCTCCGCGACCTCTGCATCAAGAAATATGTGGGATACTTCAACTCTCTGATGAAGTGTTGGCACACAATATTTTATCCCGCCTAACTCCAAGGGATGTTGCATCTATTGGGTCTGTCTGCACAAGGATCCGCCAATTAACAAAAAATGAGAATTTACGGAAAATGGTATGTCAAAACGCATGGGGTAGAGAAGTCACTGGGACGTTGGAATTGATGACCAAGAAACTAGGTTGGGGCCGTCTGGCCAGGGAGCTAACTACTCTGGAGGCTGTTTGTTGGAAGAAACTGACTGTTGGAGGAGCAGTGGAGCCTTCTCGTTGTAACTTTAGTGCATGTGCAGCAGGGAATAGGCTTGTGTTGTTTGGAGGGGAAGGAATTAACATGCAGCCGATGGATGACACATATGTTCTCAATCTTGATACTGCAAATCCAGAGTGGCAGCGCGTGAGTGTGAAAACATCACCACCTGGACGCTGGGGTCATACTCTCTCATGCTTGAATGATTCCTGGTTGGTGGTATTTGGAGGATGTGGAAGGCAGGGATTGCTAAATGATGTATTTGTTCTTGACTTGGATGCAAAACAGCCGACATGGAAAGAAGTGTCTGGTGGAACTTCTCCTCTCCCTAGATCTTGGCACAGCTCTTGCATAATAGAAGGTTCTAAGTTAGTTGTTTCCGGTGGATGCACAGATGCTGGCGTACTTCTCAGTGACATGTACTTACTGGACCTCAATTCTGACAAGCCGATGTGGAAAGAGATTCCAACATCATGGGCTCCTCCATCTAGATTGGGGCATTCACTGTCAGTTTATGGTCGGACCAAAATTCTTATGTTTGGTGGGCTAGCTCAAAGTGGCCACCTGCGTCTACGTTCTGGTGAGGCCTACACCATTGATTTGGAGGAAGAAGAGCCACAGTGGAGACAACTGGCATGTGGTGCATTGACTGGTGTTGGCAGCCAGAATGCAGTGGTTCCTCCCCCTAGACTTGATCATGTTGCTGTCAGCATGCCCTGCGGGAGGATTATAATTTTTGGTGGTTCCATTGCTGGTTTGCACTCGCCTTCCCAGCTCTTCCTTTTGGATCCTTCGGAGGAAAAATCCTCATGGAGAATTCTCAACGTCCCGGGACAACCACCTAAGTTTGCCTGGGGTCATAGCACTTGTGTTGTCGGAGGAACTAGGGTCTTGGTGTTGGGTGGGCATACTGGAGAGGAATGGATACTTAACGAATTACACGAGCTATGCTTAGCGAGCAAGCAAGACTCAGAGCCATAACTTAAAAACGAGACACTGAATTTGTGGAAATGCATTAGTTTTGTTCCAATTATGCAGAAGAGTTCTGCTGTATCGCTTCCATTGCATAATTTCTTTTCCCATGTCTCATTGAGGTGCTTTCCAAACGGTTCTGTGGCTCTGTGATTGTAGATATGTTTTGTATTGTTTGAAGACCGTTGCCTAGTTGTCTGTATTTTGTAAATTATTGTAAAATGAAAAGAGTAAAATATGGATGTGTATTTAATGGTTTTACTCAGAGTAACTCAAGTGGTGAGATGGTAAGATTCTTTTTCCATCTCTTGACACCGAAAGAAAAATATGATAGCTTGAAGAAACGTTTTCTGGAATCTAAGAAATGTTCATTTGAGCTTATATATGAAGAAAAATGGGAAAAGAAGTCAAATTCTGATTGCAGAATGAAGATTCTGAAATGGACATATTCTTAGCTAGAAAACATGGTATGAGGAGGATCAATGTTAACATATATTAAAATTTTCAGTTCCTAATAATCAACAACACGTTTTCCTGAATGACAACATCTCGTAGTAAGAGCAACCACAATGACTCCATTTTAAGGGGCATGGATACATTTTGTTATGTCCCCTACCACATCAACAAAACACATTTTCCAATACATTTTATTGGCCCAAATTATACTATTACAATTGCTCTAACTCCGCAATTAAGCGTTCTTCTGCGAGAGCACTATTAGATTGAAAATTCTAATAATCATAACACAAATGATGGAAAAGTTTGACGGATGTTGACTCAATGCAATAAAACAGATGGTTACGGTCCTTACGGAATTATACATTTCAAATTGTAAAATGTCCCATCTCAAATGCAAGCTGTGTGAATATCATCTAATTCATCGAGAATGTTTTCAGATTGATTGCTCAAGAATTCCAGTTATCCCAGGAAAAAGAATTCCAGCATCCCATGAAGGAAAAAATTGACAAATTAATTAGTACCAGGTAAAAAACAAGAAGAAAATCAATGACCTACTGTCGAGTTTCATTTATACTGACAAGTAACAAATGGATGCAGGATGGGTACAAAACTACAAATATCACAAGCAGTGCAAATCCGAAGCTCCTCGTATACTTCCCTTGTTCCTGCAGAAGTCTATCCTGCAACATTCGAATGGCAAAAAGGGGTGTCTGGATGAGTCATATGGTTTAGATTTTTATCATTTCCATGCGACCGAGTCAATCTCGTCTCTAGCTGACTTGTACAGTTCAAGCCTTTTAGCTATGGCTGTTCTCCTTTCCATAAGCTGTGGGTCCTCATCCAACATTCCACCAAGCTTTTCCTTCTGCATAGACATCATTATGGAGTTACTGTCAGCCTTCTACTCTACTTATCGTTAACAAGGGCACGAAATGAAACCTAATCAACCACAGTGCTTCTATACATACATTACAATGCTTTGAAAATGTTTCTAACTGCTGCATTAAACAAAACCATGTCATTATGTCAATGTCAATGTAAGACTATACTGTTATTAGTTTTCACATTCCAATTGATTGTCAAGAATGAGAAAAAGTAAAATCCAAGTGAACTTATAGTGTCTTACAATCATCCGCGAACTAAAGACAGATGTAATCTTTATTAGCAGTCTATTGGCCAACTTTTGGCTAAGAAGGGTGGATTTGCTAAGAAGGGTGGATTTGCTTCAATTTTATAAAATAAGGAATTCCAAAACAATTTCAGACGGCAGAAAATAAAGGCAAACCATGGTCCCAAAACTTTCACAAAGGCTCAAAAGTTAAGCATGTACTTAATCTAATCAGTTTAAAAGTTTCCATGAAATGAAGAGGCTTCTTCCAAGAGAAAACTCTGGTTTGGTGAAATGGCTTCGCTGCAACTTAGGGATGCAGGCTTAAACCACAAAAATAGCCTCTCCATGATGTGACGTTAAGGCTAAAAACACCAACCTATACCAAACCTGTCTTCAATGCACGAGGCTTGTGAACTTGGCATTAAAGAGGCTTATCCTCATTCAGGTTTCTTCCATGCATTGAATTGTTTAATAACTTCAGGTTGTCAATATTGCTAATGCAGATGCCTTATGAATAAAAACAATTTCCATGCATGCTTCAGGTTTTTCAATAGTGAACATTTTTGTTTCATAAAGTAATTTTTCACTATTTCCTTAACGCTTATGCTTCATCAATAGCGCCCTTCTAAATCTACTAGTTTCCCATGTTCACTATCCTGATTTCCGTAAGCAAAAAACTGCAAGATATTAAAAGGACTTTCGAATGGATGGGTCTGACAGAGGAGTCGGATGGGTCTGACAGAATCCATATTTTCTCAAAAGAAAGTCCATGTTAACCCGTATCAAGAACAAATGGATCAATAGCATCTGCTGCTGGCCCAGTGTTAGTTGTAATGTAACGGAGGATTTGCTTATTCACGTACTTGATTTTATGTTCTGCACTTACTGCTGCTTGTACATAGGAGGCACCTCTTGGAGCCATCTGTCAATTAATTCTTTGTACTCAATTCTTTTATTTGCTTGATTATCAGAAGTTCTAGATAAATCTAATTCCTATCCCCCAATAGCAATCATTAAACTTTATCTCTCAAAACTTTATGAATGCAACAGGTAATAAATAAAATTTTACTCTTTTATTCATATTTTCTTTGGTGGGGGATCGAGCTAGTATGTCATAGAAAAATAAAATGTTGAAAATGACAGTCTTTACCTCTTTTCTTCCAACTTGAGCATAGAAATGGTTGAGCAGTGACCTCTTGGCCTCCCTGACTTGACAATAAACAACAGCCTTGGGGAGAGAATTCTTCATTGTATCACAAACCATACCTATGTAAGCGCTGACATTTGATCCTGAAATATGTCAAAAGATTTTTATCTCAGCATCTAGTGAGCCACAAGTTACATCGTCAATACTAACAAAAACAACCAACACCCTGTATATTGTTCTCCTCCTAATTATGCAATCTATAGAACAAAATGTTTCAATCACTTAAGATAAGTGCTAATATCAAGCATCAAAAACGTTCTATCTCATATATTTTTTCATAGAAAAAAAAAATCTACAAAATAAAATCATACACTGAGGGATATGTTAAATTGGGGGAGAATAAAGTCAGAAAAGGAACTCTGGCTTTACTCATCAAGCTTCTTAAGTTCAATTGTGAAGAAGAAAAACAAAAGCAGATTATATTTGAATCTTGCGAATAACTTCAGACAAAATCCAAAACACTGAGTAGAAAAAACATCAGCTGGCATGTGAAGCAAAGCGGCCATAAAATTGCTCACCAATCTTCCTGAAATGATTATCGGCATAACGGTCTGCATTGGGACGGTCTGAATTGAGACGGTCTGCGTTGGGACCAGATGGGTTAGTATTCTTCTCAGGTTCAAGATGAAGCTTCCGAAAAAATTCCACTGTAAGATAGCTCGACTCCATGTCGACAAGCCTTAGAACTGTTTTGCGACTTTCTTCACGAAATCGTTCCAACGCTTCATTTGAAGCAGCTGCAATGTCAGATTGAAGAGTTGGGAATCGCTTTAGTTCCTGAAATTATTGCAAGGTAGCTTTAGTACCATGTAATTCTAATTTGTATTCTGCATTTGGTAATAAATTATTGCTGTGTCACTCAAAAGTCAAAACGTCAGGAGTGAGTTCTTAAATGTAAAATACAATATACGATAATATAGAAACAGAAACTAGTTCATATGATGAGAAGAACCTCAAAGAAAATCAATTTTACCTCTGTTTCAGCAATAGACTTCCGTACAAGCTCTTTCAATACAAAATGCACCTAACAAAAAGGGAGAAAAAAAAAAGGTTGAGAACTTGACATTACGAATAGTATTAAACAAGAAATTAAGTTGAGGGGCAAGGCATTTCTTCAAAATATTGTAAAAACCAGATAGAAATTTCCACTCTAACTTGACTATCATAAGAGTAAAGCAGCTCTGCTCAAACTTTCTTCATATATTGAAAACCATAAAACTGGATAAATATTCTCTGAGCAGTTTTCAAAAGAGTTTATGGAGAGAAGCTAGAGTTTTCAAAGTTTCTTTTGAACAACCCTCAGCATAAATGTATGTATTCCGATTGACTTTTTAGCAAGTAGGTCATTACTCTCCTATAAATTTGAAAGTTTGACAGCCAAAACTGCAACAAAGAGACTCTGCATGTTCAAAAAATTCCTTTCTACCTCGACCTTCAATATGGAAATGCAATCAAGTAGTGGTACCATCATTTATAAAATATGCAGCTTTCATGTAGATTAAATAATAACGTAACAATAGAAGTGAAATCTCAAAAGCATCTAGAGGATGAAGTAACAACTATGATAAAATCCAAATACAACACCATAAAAAGGAATAGAAAAAACATAGACATTCACAAAGTAAAAGTAAAAACTTGTCCTTCATATCTAACCACCAGCAGACATAGAACTAAATTTATATTATCATCACCACCCATCAAAGTCTTACTCCCAGATAAAGTGGGCCGGTATACATTAAATGTATATATAGCTCTGATAAATATAATATAGACAAATTAAGTTATCATGTCATTCATGCTTCATAGGAGCCAAAAGAAAATAACAATAGAAACTACAGTAACAACTGCAACAACAGCATATATTCTTATTAGCTACCATAAATCTAACAAAACTTTATCTCCAACAGATGAATAACATCTACAAGGAAGAACATTACAGCATCCACGCAAGCTTCAGCTGGGCCTTTGAAGTAGCTGATGGATCCATCAATTAGTCTTCTGTATCCTTGTTCTGGAGCAATAAGATGTGGCTGATAACCATCAGCCTCTGAAACAACCTTTTGCACATTTTTTAAAGATAGATGACGGTCAAAAGGAAGCTTTTTTAAGGCAGCTGGCAATTGGTGGTCAAAAACTCCATATATCCGATCTCCACCAGGTCGCCTGAGCCAGCAATTTGTTAAACTTAATGATATATCAAAGAAGAGATAAAAGCTCCATAAAAACTTTATTTTGATCAAAACTGAATGTTTTTATCTCAACCTTCACCCAAAGTACTACTCTATTAAACCCCAACTAATCCAGTAAACTCCTTATAAACAGAAAATGAGCCAAAACAAACTTAGCACGAGTCCATAATCAGATAAATTGATCTAACAACTTCCATTAGATTTTTCTTTCGGGTAAAAGTCACATATATGGCATAAAATAAACTAATTAGTTACCAACTCTACTGTCAGACAAACTAATTTCAAAAGGAGAAACAAAATGAAAATTGCTACAACTAACCTTTATTATTGCCGAATGACAAGAAATATTTCAACAATAATACTGTAAAGGACAGACAATACAGCCATCCCCACACAACCAATGTTTGGATGGACTTTGGCTATTGAGCTAATTAGCTAAACACTCATTTATTTGAACAAGCATTTTGCCAGAAGTTTCTCTTTTGTGAACAAATTATTTACATGCCTGCCATCATATAAAAATTGAAGGAACCATTGTCTCTCCTGCGTGTGATAGTACATTAAACATCATCTGTTTGCCTGAATCCTGAGTTCAGATTAATTTAAGAATTCTTTAAGCCAAAAATATTTCATCCTACCAGGCCCTCAACTTCTATATCTCACTTCTGCATTCATTAGTGAATTAAAAAAATATAAGCTACCATACACAACCAGACTGCCAATTTCTGGACTTCTTCACAAAATAACTAATGAGATAAACAATGACCAAGTTGGAAAAATTTTCTACTCTTCTAAATAATATAACATGCAGTGGCCAATGGTAAATAAGGCTACAAAACAGTTTATAAGATCTTTCATTTTATTGAATATTCCTTTTCCTAGAAGGAATATAAAGTAAACCATTTCAAACTGAAAAGTTAAATCACGATACTCCTGCAAGTATGGTATTTGGTCCATTTCAATAGAAACCTTTTATATTGCTTTAATGAGCATGGTTGTTAGGAATGATAAGCTCCTGATATAAGTTCACAGATGTATAATTGATTCACCAGTTATTGGACAGTAATGACTTATTTCCACTAATTTCAGTATCCTGTCCAACTGTCCAAGAGAATAGGCTGTCACACTGATTAATGTGCCAGTGTGACACTAGTCAAGAGTGCAAATATTTCCAATATTTTAATGTGAAATATTAATATTTGGACCTTGGTCTGATAAATAAAAAATAAACCATATTGGATTGTTTTTTACTGAGAATCAAACTTTACTAAATTTATTAGATACAATAGAAGAATAATAGATGACAAGTACAATAGTGTTTCATGGCTGAATATTTTAATGAGTTCTAAGACAAAGAAAAGGTAAAATCATTTACCCTCCATCGAGATGTTCCTTAAAAATGCGATCAAATGCACGACACATTTCTAAGATAGTATAGAGCTGGGCCTGCGTAAGTAAGAAAAATAATCGAAGTTAGTATTACTCAACTGTGAAATAAAGTCATTCATATTTTCTGAAAATAGATTTCCTTGAAATTCCATTTATTTACCCCTGAATCTACTGCAATAGGCCTGCCAATGCGATCCAACTCTGCATTGAGCTCATCAATGGTTTTATTTATCAAAGCAATGATACTTGGTATACGCTGCCTGATAACAGTCTCTAAATGCTGACAGGAAATGGAAACTCAACATCAGACAGTGTTCAAGCATCAGTAAATAAATTGAAATAAACTAGGCCAGTACAACAAAGATAACAAAAAATGAAATACTTGGGACAACAGCTTCGCAAGATACTCTGAACCCATTTTCCTAGCCAAATGCCCATACTCAGGGCTTGTTTCAAAATATTCACGCTCTTTTCGGCGAGCCACAATCATGTCAACATTCTTATTGATGTCCGCTTGTGAACGGTTCACAATTCCAACCCAAGGATGTTGCAGCCTGTATGACCTTCCTTCAAGAACCTTAAGAATTCATACAAAGCAACTATCACGTTTCTATCTGAGCAAGTCAATTATAAAGTCCGAACATTTACTGAAAGAGCATGACTATGTCCATACATCTACAGCATTTGTTCCTTTGTCCATCAGATCAAGTTTTGTTAGCACCCCAAATGTTCTCTCACCTAATGTTGCAGAACATTATACAAATACATATGAGTATGCAAGTCAACTGAACATTAATAATTGTCAAAAAATGCTTTGCAAGGGTCAAAGTTATCATGCAAAGGTTAGTTTGCAATACCTGTAGGATCAACTTCCCTTGCAAGTTTTATAGCATCTGAAGTGGCAATATCTTGATTAGCAGGAGAGATTGCCAATATAATGCAATTGGGCTACACACAATCAGACAATTCAATTAGATAGTATATTTAGATGAAGTCAAATACCACAGATAATCCAGACTGCTGCATAACCCTTGAACAACATAATAGGTGGAATCAAACTAACTTACAGTAAAATCTTTTTAAATCAAATTATAGTTGCCAAGAAAATGGATCGAGTAGCTAAGAGAAGAAAATAATTGAAAACAGAGACCTTCCTTTTGGTGGTTTCTTTTGAATCTATAGTAAGAACAAAATCAATAATTATAAACCACCCTTTCCATTCAAAAAAATTTACCGACCATCCTTTACACTGCCATGCCACCATTATTTGTTATAATATTTTTGGCAAAATAGAAGAGCGCGACAGAGATTTGGAAAGGAAAATTATGGTCACCATTTGAAAATTATATGAAAAGCAACAATGGGATGGAAATCCAACACTTTTTTTTTCTTTAATTTATTTTAAAATATTTCAACATGCCCACAACTTTTATTTCTTTCATTTTTGTTAATTTTTTTCAGATTGATGCTTAAAAGCTCATACCATAATTCTACTTTATATATCAATCTCATGCTTTAAAGTTTAAACAATTCAATTTTTTCCTTAATACATGTAGAAAATATTTTAAAATTCTATTTCATGTATCCCACATGCAAAAGCTAATTATATAGTTCCTGTCTTTCCCTCCCAAAAAAAATTCATTCACAAGCCTTCCCATTCTAAAGGTGAAGGGTAGGAAAAACCTTATTTTTCTCTCATAACGGATCCGTCCAAAGTCCAAACTTAACTTAAATATATGCAGACCTTTCGTAAACCAAGATTGGAAAAGATTAAACAACACTATCCAAAATTCATTTCACTTCTACTTCCAAAACCAATTTCCCCATTTTGAAAAGAAGGAACCTTAGTTCATGTAAAAGGCAAAAAAAAAGGTAAACAACTCCCGTGCACAAGGCTCCTGACAAGAAGGATGTATGCAAACCTTACTCCACATAATATGTGGAGAGGTTGTTTCCAAGAATTGAACCTCCTGCACTTCTTTCACTAGGCCCTATAAGGAACCTTAATTCGTGCAATTATAAATTTCTTGACATTTAGATTAACAATCAGTCTGGGATGGCTCCCGAGTCCTGAGTCTAGCACCCCAAAGGTCCATGGGTAGAAATGCATCAATGGGAAGAATTCTCTTTAGCCAACAGGAGCATCCTGTGTAAAACAAACCCATTACCACAGTAAGCTGCAAGTAGAGCCTTGAATTGATCTGCATGCAACTACAACCAAGTCTATGTTTTGCATATTCAATTATTCATGAAGTTATTTTCTTACCTTCTGAAAGTCAGGCAGACAAAAAGTGCAATTCAAAATGCCCCAAAAACTAAATCTTTCATGAAAACTTACTTCAATCTTCACAGAGTCCTTCCTAGAACTGCTAGAATAAATGTTCGTACCCTCATTCGAGCCCTCTCTCTCTCTCTCTCTCTGGGTGAGGAGTTTTTCAGTCTAGCAAATATGAATTCTCTTTTTTGATGATATGTTCAGGATAGTGTTTTCAGAAAACAACTAAAATAAATGAGAAATATTTAGAAATAGAAAAGCTGCGAGCACCGTAAAAGGAGCATGGGTTAAGTTATAGACTTATAGGTCACCAAAATAAGACTTTAGAGGTTGTTAGTGCTTGTAATAACTTGGACACAATAAATGTGCAATTCAAAATTTTGAACACAATATGTTGTCCGAAATCCACACCCTAAACAACCAACTATATTGTTCGCTTTGGGGTTCCGACTCCAGTGGATACATCGGATTACCCTCACGGGTTTGTTCCTCATGGGCCTAGCAACTAAGCCTTAGCCCAAGTCAGTAAGCCCATGAAAAGGCCTAGTTGTTTGTTAAGGGGTGGCTTGAGTTTATAAACACATCGGTTGGGTCTTCAACCGATGTGGGATTCTTAACACTCCCCTACACTTATGGGTTGGGTTATGTCAGACCCAACAAGTGGAGTAGAAGTCATGTCCAACCGGACCGACCGAATTGCTTCAATGCCATGTCAGAAATCCACACCCTAAACAAGCACTATATTGTCCGTTTTGGGGTTCCAGTTTCTGTGGATACATAGGATTACCTTTACAGGTTTGTTCCTCATGGACCTAGCAACTGAGCCTTAGCCTAAGTCACTAAACCCTAGTTGTTTGTTACGCGATCGCCTTGAGTTTATAAACCACACTCGGTTGGGTCTTCCAACCGATGTGGGCTTCTAAACTTGTGTTTTTTCATGGAGTCCTCATTTACCCCTCCCTGCCACCAATTTATTTTATTCCATTTTTTAACTGAAGATCTACAACGGAGGATGGAGCTTGATCATTAGTTCATCAAAAGGACAAATCTTGAGTTTTTTGTGACTTATTTTGTCATTTTTGAGCTGTCTTCCTGAATTTGAGAAAATTAATTTTAATCACTGATTATATATTACCTTCTCAACATATGAACGAACCATGTTTTCAATATCTTCAACTATAGTTTCTGGCTGTCCCTCTGCAAAGCCAAAATGATATCATTGCAAGGTTAAACCTAATATTCATGCTTGCTCGAAGCTTAAGATTTCTTTGTGGACAATGAAAGACTTCATGATTATTACCTACAGCGACCTTTGTCAACCCAGGGAGATCTATGAGGGTTAAGTTGACAACTGCCATATGAAACGACACAATATTTACATACTCATAACCAGAAGAAAGAATTTATGAAAGAAAAAGAAATGAAAAAAAATTGATGCTATACCAACCATTAGGAGAATATATGCTCAACTGAATTGGAATATTAGAAATTTTCTTTGACTTCCCAGTTATACGATCTGTTTCCTCTTCAATCTCCCTTCTCACAGAAGCTGCAAAGTGAGAACATATTGTAAAATTTGTCTTGGATAGTCGAATATGATTGCAAGACTTAATTTTTAAGACCTGCCAAATAATGTGGATATACAGTAGACCTTTCATATATCAAGTTGCCTTTGTACAGAAAACATGAGTAATCTAGAGCAACTAGAAATGTACTTTATTTTATATGCTTGACAGGAAAAAGAGCAAGTGTTTTGAATCTCGGACAAGAGAGATTGTCATAAAAGAGAATGTATTGTTATGTAATGAAGAAAATTCATCACTTATAAAGAGAATAGTTAACAAGTGTCAACAAATTCAAAGTAGTTCAATCGGCCCACATCCAAAACAATAGAAGCTACAGACAAACACAATGCAATCAAAAGGTTTGTGGTTAAAAATAGCTTATAAAGGATATCGTATAAATCAATGCATTGGATGAACATTGGATGCCGACTACTATCAAGAGTTCTTAGAAAGAATATGGTATAAATCTATGCAGGGACTAATGTACTTTATGTTTCTCAGAATTAGTGAATCGTAAAAAAAACACTGATATTATTGGACGAAGACGCCCAATGTGCACTGAATGCTTATCTTCTCATCCAGAACCTTCATTTGTCCTAACTTGCAACAAGTGAACCACTCATGAAGAAGACAAGAAATTGAATTCTAAGCGTGTGGGTCTAACACCCCACATTTAGGTCCATATCAGATGGCTAAAGGACAAGCTTGAATGGTGTTGTTCTCGGTTATCAAAAGAAAGTATTTAGAATCTACTGCATTTTGTTTTCATGAAAGAAAAAAGAGTATTTTCTCAAATTCTATGCTCTGATATATCCTCTTATGCACTTAATGTTTTAAAATCTCAAAGAAAATTTTGATTGCATCGCATGATTACAAAATGAAGCAACATGGCAAACCAATTTAAGATACAAGAAGATAAGGAAACTTGGGAAGTTAGTGAACAAATACAGTCAAATATACAAATGGATGCCAGTCAGTTGCTATTAGCAATCTTGGATATTACTATACTAGTTTATAGTCAAACTGATCTTTAAATAAAAAGCCTACGATACTGGCAATGAAAATCTGGAAAGTATGATGACACCCTGATCAATATATACAGAAGACTCAGAGTAACCGAATCTCATTCTTGATCTATTAGCCATGATATAAATTACAATAACAGGGGGCCTGTTTAATGAGAAAATGGATACTTTTTTATGAAAAAATGAGATTCGGTTATCATTGAATACTCATGATGGTAAAAGAGAAACACTACCCGCTCAGCAGAAAAATCATAAAATTATCATTATATATCATACTTCTCCATTGTCTGAAACAAAAGTCGCTAACCACACAAAGATATTGTTTACACCCACAATGCCCACATCTAGTGCACTGCTTAATCATAGAAAATAAAGAGCTTTATTGAAATTTGGCATACCAAATTCAGTAAACCTCTTCTTTGGTGCATGCAGAAACTCTGCATATTCTGTCTGCCCCTTATCAGTCTTATGTAGCTGCAAAACCAATGGCCTTCGTGTGACAATGCCTGACAATCGAAGCAAGATCAAATCAGAACATAGTTTTTGCTCTTTTTTTTCTGACATAGAATCATGATTAACTTAACACTTCAGCTGATATTGATGAGATGCAGACAGATTCAGCTCAAGATGTTCAATGAAATGAGGAAAACAAATCCAAATCATTTTTTTTAACAATGAAATGAATAATCTCCAATCAACAGAGCCAATACATCCACCTATAACTCTAAAATCCTATTCCATCGATTGCGCTCCCATTTCTGGCACTACTTAAACAGCCCAAAATCGCAAGATCCAGGATTACGTATTCTCACCAAATCGAGGAAAAATATATATTTTAAGAAAATGAAAGTAAGAATCAAAACAACACATCGAGCATTACCGGATCCACGAGGCAGGAAATCCCGACCCACCACGCTTTCCAACACAGAAGATTTTCCGGAACTCTGAGATACAAATACAACAAGGAATTTGAAAAAAAAAAATCAGAACTTCCAATACAAGAAAATCATTAAAAGAACATAAATCAATAAAGGTAGAAATTGAGAAGAATGTAGGACCTGGCCACCAACAACGGCAACAGAAGGAAGAGCTTCCCAGAGGGACATGCCTTCCCCGCCTCCGCCGTGATCGCCTAAGACGGTGCAGGCTCTTTGGATTCTGTTGACTAGGCCGATCAGGCTCTCCATTGTCGCCATTTTCGGAGATCCAGACAAAAGACAATGTATCGAGAAGAGAATGTGAATTTATTTTTAGATGAATTGAGAAGATCTGAAGAGAGAGCGTGGAGATCAAAGAAATACAAGTTTTGGATCGGAGAAATAAGAAAAAGAGAAAAAGAATCAACAGAATAACGGTTGTATGTGGGCACCAAAAGGAAAAAAAGGTGATGTTAGTTTGTAAGTCATATTTCGCTATATATTTCTTTCTTTCTTTTTTTGACATCACACACCATATAAATTTTATAGTTCAAAATTTTCTCCTTTTTTTTTAATTTTGGGTTTTACTAATTATTATATATTTTGATAAATAAATAACCAATAACACTCATATATAAATGAATAAATTTATAAATTTTCTAATAAATAAATTGTTTTTCTTTTAAAAATATTTACAATCTATTAATTTTGTATGTACTTTTATGTACATTTAAGCAAATATGCTAAAAATAATTTTATTTAAAATTCACAAAATTTGGTTTTCTCCAATAATATATCTTGTTTTAAAATTTTAAATTTAGTATATTCAATATTTTAAAATTTAGTATTTTTAACATTTTTAATACTTGAAAAGACAAATTATTATTTGAAGAAAACAAATATAAAGTAGAATGGATAGGTGTAGAATTATCATTATGTGTACTATAAATTTCGTATTTCAATAAAATTAAGATTCTAGTTTCGTATTAAATTATTTAAAAGAGAAAAAAAGACAACAAGAAAAAAAATAAAGGAAAGAAATGGTTTATATTTCTGAATATTAAAAATAAATTTTAATTACATCACCATCTAACTCTTTCTATAAATTATATATTGAATTTGTTGTATTTAATCCATCTATCTATCTATACTTATATATAACCAAAATGATATATGTCCATAATTTTCTCATTCATAAACTTACGTAATCTATGTGGCAAACAAAAAAGCATGTCACATAGATTAAAAAAAAAAAAAACTTTATTAAAGAAGTCACATAGGCATACCACAAGTTTATGTAAGTTTATGGATACTTATTTTATGGATATGTAGTGCTTCTGTATAACCAAAGCAGAGGCTCTAAACAAATGTTATATTATTTTGACAAATGGATTGTTAAAACTCTCAATTTGTGCCTACGTGTACTCTCTATTCTTTCTTTATCCCTACGTGGACTCTCACAATTTCTCCAATAAAACTTGACTTAAGGTAATTAAAAAAAAAATAAGAGCTCAGCTATTACCGTTTCGTGTTCCACCGACTGTCCCCTTGTTGTTCTCATTCTCCTACTTCCCTACATCTAAGTTTGGTTGTTCATACCCCTCTATGGTTCTCTTTCTTTTCCCCCTATTTCGACGGTCATCGAAGAGGCTTATGTTGTCATCGCGTTCGCGTTTCGTCGGGTGTTTGCAGCGACTTCATCATACTCGACCAGTCTTCGTCTTCGCATTATACTGTTCGATTCTTAGCTGTTTCAATCTATACTACGTCATTCTCAGCTCTCTCAGGTGCCTTTAAATCTGTGCTTTTCGTCTAAGAATTGTTTGTTGCTTTTTTTGGGTTTAGTTTCTTAGCATAGAGTAATTAATTTGGTCGGACTTACCTCTCCCGAGGGAATCAGTTCTCTCTTTATAACTCTTATAATCGGAATTTTGATTTCTGTCCAATAGAATCATGTAATCAGATTGCGAAAGTGAAGAAGCACTAGTAGCGCGCTAGGTTTGACAACTTAGGCTAGCTTCTTGGGGTTCTTGCGGCTCTTCTTCTTTACAAACAAATCAATTTTTATCATTTCGTACAGACCTCTGTGTTTTAAGGGCAGTGGAAAGTGGAGCTATTGCGGCATTTTCCCGAGATATTTACCATTTCATTTTTTCATCATGTCATCTCTGCGTGTTTTTTTTGGGTCGTTAGTGGTTGTAGTTGTTGACGCTTTTATAGATTCTTTCATTTTGATTTGGTCCTTTTGTTGAATCATATGTCTTTCATGTGCTATTTGTATTTCTTATTTTTATTCTTTTATTCAATCCTCTTTGTGTCTTTTGTGCTTCTGTTATTCGGTCATTTGGCGTTGTGTAATTCTTTCAAAGATGCTATCTTTGATGCATGAATGGTCGTGTTTTGTGAACGAGAAATTATTCGTCTACTGCCTCTGTTCTTCGTCCGGATATGCACTGAGGTCGGGGCTCAGGTGAGCTTTGTTATGAGTTTTGTTTGTTGGGGTTACTATGATTATATTAAATGGTATTTGTTGTTTTATTCGCAGTTTGTTTCTCCTTGTGAAGAAAAAGGATTGAATTTGTGCAGCTTTCCTTCTCCCTGCAACTTGACTTTGTGCTTCTGTGAGTTTGGTGTTCGTTATGTATTCTATTTGCTAGAGTTATTTAAACTTTTATTAGTTTGCTCATTTATTTGTATCCTTGTGTTTCTTCTGGGCAGGTATTTTTTTGCTTTGTGTGAATGATTCGATTGTCGTTTCTGATTTTTTGTGCTTCGCCTTCCAGCTTTGGTTTGTGCATCGGTGAGTTTGGGCTTTGTAATTCGTTTGTTCCGTGTCATGACAATAAATAATGAAACTATTTCAGCTTTTAAAACAAACTAATTTTGTTCTTATATTACATCAAGATTACTGTAATGATTCTTGGTTCCTCCTCTAAGTGCTCGGTTTTTTATTTTATATTTGTTCTTTCCTCCTTCTC
This sequence comes from Tripterygium wilfordii, assembly GCF_013401445.1. Taxonomy (NCBI): domain Eukaryota; kingdom Viridiplantae; phylum Streptophyta; class Magnoliopsida; order Celastrales; family Celastraceae; genus Tripterygium; species Tripterygium wilfordii. Next base: position 5,746,779 of record NC_052244.1, on the reverse strand, counting down.
TGATTGCTTGCTTTTGTCACTTTTTCCTCATTGTGTAAATGTTACACAGGTCTCGACATGTTTATTGTATCGGTTCTTTAGTTGCATACACAATATTTCAAAACGGTTAGTTGTATCCCTTCTTTTACTTGATTTTTATATTTCTCAGTTGGTGAGTCTCTAGAAAAAAAAAATATTGGGATATCCGGTGGGAGTATTAATTATCTAAATATCATTTTGCTCAAATGGTTAATGGATGTGGAATTGATGAATTTCTATGACTGTTTTGATGCTACAATGAGTTTAGGACGATTGTGTGGTTGCCTGAGGAAACATGTTGTGCAGATTTAGATGGTGCAGTTCAGTATTTCTATCTCACCAGATCTTTGGAGCTTTTATGATGAATTAATTATTTATGGTACTGGACTTCCAATTGTTTTGAGCAACAACGAGACCGTAATCCAATACTATGTCCCATGTCTCTCTATAATCCAAATGTGTTTTTATTTGCTTTCTGGCTTGTTCATGGGATAGCTGTATCATTTTATGTTTCCTTAAACATTGCTGTTGAAAGTGCTTTGGTTAAATATGTGTAGCCAATTCAAAATTGAGAATACCAATTAGTATTTTTCCTGACCAATTCAAAGTGATTTGGTTGAATAATCTATATTCTTTTTTTATATGATCATCAATTTAGGGAGAGAAATTTGTGTTCAACTACAATTGTAGATCGTTGTTATTTGTAATGTCAACCGTCATCTGTGTTTTCAATTCTAACCACAAGCCAATAAACTTCTAATAGGAAAAAACATTACTATGGAAAAGTTTGGAGAGGGTTGGTGTGAAGAAAGACACTTCAAATTTCACTTGAAATTGATTGAACAATCTTTACCTTATGGACTTATTACTGCTCCAGCAATTGGCTATGAGAAATTGATATAGGTATGTGTGACTATTTTTTTTAAAAAAATCTATTGTGCTTATTTTAGACCGACTACATCATTGGTACAATGATATGTATCTGACTATTTTTTGTCATGAATATATGATATATTCATTGTACATGTTTTTCATTGAAAGAGAATTATGCTGTCTAATATACTTTTTGACTTTATTTGTTAAGATATTTATGAATGGACTATTGTGTAATTGCATTTTGTATGAGTTTTTAGGCTTTTGGGGCTATTCCAGTTTTTGGAACGTGCATCCTGTGAAAACAGTAGTGTTGCCATACTGGTGGCATCAATTATCAATTTTTGTTTCACAAGTAAATGCCTTGGTTATGATAGTTGGTAACTTTGCTTAGGCAATTCAGCTCATGGTCGTTGACGGTCTTTGTGTGGGTGTTTATTTGCAAAATTAGAGGTCTAAATTAGACACATCAGGGCTACTGAGGGAGAAAAACAAATCACTTTACATTCACATTGGATTAAACAACTTCTTATGGCCTAGACTAGCATGTAGGTTGGCTAATGTGGTAATGTAGGCTTGGGGAGGGCGCATAGGCAGTGGGGCTAAAGATGTTATCTAACAAAACGTATAAGGATGTTATGATCATTTTCACAAAGATTTTTCTTACGACCCTGGATATCTGCATATGCGAGGAAGCTATGGTTATTGCTATTAAAATATAATCTAAAGGTGATTAAGAAAATATATAAAAAAAATTCACTGCTAACATCCATTTTTTAAAGTTATATGTTGTTGAGACTTGCATTCTTATGTGGTTTTGGACCACTGATAATTGCCTCACCTTATACATAGCATTAGTTCATACTTAATATATATAATTGAAAGACCAAAATCTAGCCATCTGATGTTATTTATTTTCTGTAAAGGATATGAAGAGCCTTGAAGGTATTCATACTAACTTTTACCAGAATATGATGCGCAAGTATTTGTGAGACAACCATTGTGGTCCAATCACCATATGTGGCTCAAGTCAGACCTTGAGGGAGAGGTTGGATGAGCTTCTAGAGGCTGCTGGTCATGGTGTATGGCAGGATAGGATGTGAATCTTAGGGTTCTTAATGTTTGGGGTTCTGACATTAAGTTAAAGAGTTTTTCAGAGCTTTTCATCTCTGTGTTCTCACGTATCTGTTTTCTTTCTTCTAATATGTTCTTTATATTTTTCTTTTGAATTTTTTAAGCCTTTAAATCATGCAAAAATTTAGATTAATCTTTGTGATAAATGTATATATAAAAATGGTTTGTTCTTTTTGGTGTACAGTGAAGGCTCTGAAAGAGATGGGACAACAATTAGCAAAGATAGATTGGAATTGAAAGGTGTTGAGTACTCATAAGAAAAGTAGAGGCTTTGAGAGCAATGTTACATTGCCATAAAAAATTGTTTTAAATTTTTTTGTTCATTATTTTTGTTGCATCTTGATTATGAAGAAACTGTACATAATTGATAGTTGATAAATTTGATAAGTGAGCTACGATCCCTGATAGTTCATTAACTATCAACTATAAATTGTAGAGCACACTTTCTGTTGCACTTCTCTTTTAACCTTGCTTCATTTTTATACAACCATGTTATCTACTTTGTGTTTTCTTCTGCAGAGGTTTGTCTTATGGCTCTGGCTGACTTGCTTGGTCAGCTATTCTTGTGCTTCCATCTATTGTTCGTAGTTATATTTTGCACCTCTCTTCGCTACAATTAAAATGTATAAGGTGCAAAATAAAAGTAGAGATGTATAAACTAAAAAAAATGTGGCTTGATCAATAAAATAAATGCATTAATCTCATAAATAATTATGAAAAATCAAATTGACAATTAAAATAATTACTCTCCCCTTATAATATTATAACAATGTGTAAAAGTTTTTTGTTGGCAAGACATTGTATAGAATTTGATCAAAGAAATTGAAACAAAACATAAAATATGAAGTAAAACATCTAAAACAATATCAAACAAACTAAAAAAAAATCTGCGCATCGAGCGGGATTTCGACTAGTCTATCTTTAAAGTTGAACCTTGAAGGCACGTCACCACACAAAATTAGCTATGGTATGACACTGGCAAGTATTTTTTTGGATATTCATTTGGTTTAAATGAAACAATTCCTTCATAAAAAAAGACGCTTCGAATTCTATCCAAATTCGTGTCCTTCAATACTTTTATGTTCTCTTTATACACGTCAATACATTAGGGCTCTAGAGTGAGAAATACAACCTCTTCGCTCTTAGATATTCGATTTCTTTATTTTTTTTCATATTCAATTCATTTTAATTCATTTTTTAATTCGATAGAGGCCCAAGCATCTGTTTATGTTACTTTTGATTTGGATATTTCGTGCTTTGTTATAGATTTGTGTCAATCTACTCAAAGACATCTGTAGTAGTATAACAAAAACATCGTTTCTATGCTTCAACGATATACTATTTATTATTTGTTTTGTTTTACGTTCATGATGAAGAGATCAAACGTTATATACTTCAATTGAAATAATTAATTTTGAATTTTTGTAACCCTATTTTAGTCTATTGTCAATCTCAAATGTCACGTTGATTATTATGAGAATCTTAAGGTTAAATTATGTATTACAAATAATCAAATAGACTTAATTTTATGGGTATTGGTTTATCAAAAAAGCCCAAAAATTAAATTAATTTTATAAAGATATACAAATTCCTTGTCGTTTATGTTTTTTTGGAAAATTTTGATACTGTCATTTTTAATTTAGATTGTAAATTAATGTTTACAAAATTAAAATTTAGAAATGCAGTGTGAAGTTAGTCAGGGTGCACACAGGCTCGAGAGTGTGCATCCAGGCACATAGAGAAATTAGGTGTTCCAGCGCTTTACGCTGGGCCGCCCTAGGCGCAACCAAGCGGCGCTGGGCCCAGCATATGCACTAGACCAAGTAGAATTCTTAATCCTAATTCCCTACCATATTGTTTTCTTATAAATACATGTCTTCTCTCCTTGTTAAACTTGAAACAAAAAGCTAAAAAAAGCTTTGAAAGCAAGAAAATATAGACTTTAGTCGAGTGACATAGATCACCCCTAAGAGATTTTTGTTTGCATTTTTGTGGGGAGACTTAAGGGGAATACCAAAGAGACGATATAGAAATAAATTTGTAGACACATGCTAGACAAAACCTAGGGTTGGCCGTAAGGTGCACTAGGGTTGTAGGGTGTCTTTGTTAAAATTTTTATTTATGCCTATACTAAGTCGATCCTAAAACACTTTCGCTAATTTTTAAAATTGAATTCAAATGGAATTCCACAAGAAGTAGGATCCTCCAAAAAGGATGGAAGTGGAGCATGCATACTCCTCCACGACTTGAGAGACATATGTGGAACACGCACTTCGCTTCAACTTTAGAGCATCCAAAAACGAATTAGAAACATAATAGCAGAACTACAACTAGCTAAGCTCCTCATTCATAGTGATTTCCAACTTGTCTTTGAGCATATCAAGGGAGAATAGAAAGCCAAATGTCCTAACATGGTAAGATACTTGGCTAAAAAAGAGTTATTGGAAAAGTTCCCAAAGGTGAAAGTAAACAAGATCTCAAGATAGGAGAATGCCAAGGAAGACGTGCTTGCTCAACTACTTCAACTTGCTCGGCCAAGGTGACAACCTCGGTCTAGATCGAAATATTGCCAAGATAACATCATATGCAACTTGGATGGATCAAATCCCAGACTATTGAAGGAAGATAATCTCCCAAAAGACATAAATGCAGCCAAGAGTATTTGGTCTAGAGTGGCAAAATAATCCTTGATAGGTGGAGTGTTGTTCAGAAGATCCTTCATGCTCTCATACCTGATATACTTGCCACCCTGAGAGTTTGACTATGTACAAAGGAAAGTACATGAGGAGATATATGACAGCCATGTGAATGGAAGGATTCTGGCCCATAAAGTTCTATGATATGAGTACTACTAGGCGACCATGAAGACAGATGCAGGGCAACTCATTCAAAAATGTGAAAAGTGTCAAAGGCACTTAAACACACCTTGTCTCCCTTCAGCCGACATAACCCCCATCCATAATTTTTCCTATTTTCTCAATGGGGATTAGGAATACTCATCCCATTTTCCCAAGCAATGGTTGAGAAGAAATTCTTGGTGGTAATGACAAACTACTTCACCATATACGTAGAAGTATAATCCTTAGTCAAAATTAATAAGAGGAAAGTCAAAGAAGATATTTTAAAGAATATTATCTATTGATGAGGGCTACTTGAGAGGATACCCATTCAGAAGTGTCAAAGTTGTGCAAGGGTGATCCCACACGAGTGATTTCTTACCCCATAGTCATGGAATTGAAAAGCCAACGACTCACACTCAATTCAATAATGTTGAATAGTGATTAAAAGAGATTCAAAATTATAAATTTTCATTCATTCAAAATAAGAGTACAATATGAGATCACAAAGATCTCTTTTGAAAAAATGATCGCAAAGAACTCCGTGATTTGCGAGACATTTGTCTACAAAACTAATTGCAGAGAACCCCTCGTCCATCCGAGTTTTCACCTTCTAGTTTGGATAATGTTGCATCCAAATAGAAGCATTGAACCTAGACTCCATTGCACAACGGTCATCAATGAACTCATTCGGGCTCCCTATTTGGAGCCTAATTCATTCTCAAATTGAAGGAGAAAATTCGAGAGGAGAGGCGGGGCTCCATTGTGAGATCCAGACTTTGTCTAGAGTGGATTTATAACTTGATCGACGTTTGGGGGGAGAAGCGAAGTCTCCAAAACACCATATGGCTAGAGCTTGCTTCTCTAATAATATCTCACACAAAGTGAGATTTGCTTCCCTTTCCCATCCAATTCACCTCTTAGGAAACTCTTTGCAAGAGAATTGAGTATTTTCTCTCATATCTCAACCTTTCTATTTATTTGGATATTTCAAATGATATTAATAAATAGGCAAGAACCGTCACTTTTTATAGATCACTGACATTAATCAGAATTCAACAAAACACAAGCTCGTTATTAAAAGTCAGACATTTGGAGAATTGAGGAGGCGTCTCTTTGCCTTCAAAATGCTTTTAGAAAGATGTTGGGTCTAAATTAACCTTACTAGCAAGTGTACTAGTCGACGACTACAGCACAATGATAAGCAAGGGTCGAATCCACAGGGACGGTGTTATGTCTAATCCAAATGTATATTTGTATGTATGTATGGACAATGCAATCAAAAGTAAAGTTCAACTCAAGATTGTTTGGTTTGGTAATTAAACTAAAACAAGCAAATAGCAAAGTGTTTTTGGTATTTTCTTAGAATAAGGATGCTACTAATGCAAATGAGATGAATGAGATGAACACCAAGGCTTTGGAATCCACCTTGGGAAATGACTTGCTATGACACAAATTCACACACATATTTGCTAATTCGGGCATAACGAATCCGTACCTAAGTCGGTTTTAGCGCACTTAAGCCAAATCTCCCTAAAATCGATTACTAGCCATCTTATTGGTCTAGGTCGGATATTCCTAAATACATTCTAGCCATCTTATTGGTCTAAACATGCATAGGAATTCATGGAGTTCTATGGAGATTAGAATTCATACAAATTGTCACCTAATTAAAGGGAGACACATTCATAATCAAGTGTTTCAAGAAGTATAATCTACTTGACATATTATTGTCTAAGCAAATTCTCCAAACAATTTCATCCAAAAACCTAAAGTGTTGGCCAAACACCACAAGCATGAAGAAATTGCAATCAAATATAGAAACACAAGATTTATACCCAAATCAACTCATATATATGTAAATCAAGTCATAAACAAAGTCATCAAACCCAAGGCTTCAACCTAGCCTTGGCAAAAGAGGTTTAGTTACACATAATGAGAGAAAAACACAAGAGGATAGATGAGAAAGGCATGAATAAACCCAATGAGTTGAGTAGATCCAAGTGGAGTTGAAGAATCTCTCCTCCTAGCTCCAAGAATCACCTTCCCCCTCTGTTTTCGCTCTCCATAAATTCTGTTCTCCGTCCAAAATTCCCTGCGGCTCGGGCAATTCGCGAATTAAAACATCCCAGAAAATTGCTTTTTGCGCCTAGGCGTGTTGAATTCACGCCTAGGCGCAATCCTAGGCGTGGTATATATTTTCAATCATCTTCACATCAAATGCTCTCTGGACTGGGCGTGCATAAATGATTCTGGGCGTGCACAATGGTGCGCCTAGGCGCAAACACGCCTAGGCGCGTTACGCCTAGTCCCACAATTCAAATGACCATAACTTCTCCATATGACCTCCGATTTGCCTGATTTTAGCTTCTACGGAAAGCTTGAGATGTCTAGTTTCCAATGCCTTTTATTTCATGCGATTCCAATAACATGACAGAAAGTTATGACTATTTGAACATACAAAGGTCGGTGGACATTTCCTTCAATTCAGCCCATTTTCCATCGCTTTTCATCCAAACCGCAATCAACCTATCAAAATACAAATCAACACATAAATACACTCATTATTTATCAAAAGAAAGCTTAAGAGGGGGATATTTCTACCAAAAACAATAGGTATTATCATACCTATCAAAAGACGAGGCTTTTTGAATAATGCTCAGAAAGATGATAATGCCCTTCAGCGATCCTCTGACTAAGTCGACCCACTAGGCCCAAACCTCTTGATTGCATTAGGCTCATCGACTACGTTTGGTCCATTGATTGTCAAATCTAAGTGCAATCTATTAAAAATCAAGCCCAATGATTTTATATTCATCCGGAGTAAAGCAAGGTTTCCCATAAATTTTTGGAGGGAACTGGACCACGTGACCAGTCACGCCGTGAAAAGATATCTAGGTGATGGATAGTGTGTTTGGTACATGTGGTTGTCTAACAATGGGTATAACAGCAGAGCGTAAAATGGATGTCTTTGGGCTCGAACACAATAGACACTAGAGAGTAGTTAGCAAAAAGGAGAAAAAGTAGGGAACAATAAGCCCAAAAAAGGAAAAAAGCAGAAGATGACAAGACAACCGAGGAGGAGGATATAAAAGGGATAACTAGTCCAGTAAAAGGAACACATTTGGTTTTGAAGGAAAAATCAAAGAGAATGAGGAAGACCTTCATGCTGAGTTAGTAGAGGATTACGAAGGGACACAAGACCAAATAGGGCTTTCTAGGAGCCATCACATCGGAGCCACGACATTGGACACACGGTACTAGACACCTCTACATTTAGGCATATTCTCTAAGCCAACAACATGTAGTCTTTGAGGTAGAAAGAAGTGGAATATTCCAGCGACCACTGGATGTCATATGAAAGTGGGCATCAAAAAAACCATTAAAGCTTTTCATTTTAGCTTTTCAGTCTAGGCATCATTCATGTCATTCCATCAACATATCACCATCCTTTGAGACTTTGCATACATGTATGAATATTCATTAATTGTCATATCATGATAATATATCCGTAAAAGATTTCCTAGCAAAGTCATCTCATCATATAACATGCATTAGGAATATGCACTATTTCACGTGTCAGACACTTGTTTGTCCCTTATTCAAGTGCATCATGATATATAGTGCATTGAGCATAATACATGCATTTGTGTCCATTCAGAAATAGGTGATGCCTTACACTTTTTGCATACATCCATATTTTCTATAATTAATATGCACCATGCACCCATCTCATCCCCATCCCTTCATCACATCATGTTATTCTCTTAATAGCAAAGCTTTACGCTCCTACTCATAAGTTGTGTGAACTCTCTCCATAGGGTTGTACATACTACAAGTGGTACATTCATTCTGACCGATCCCCATTCACTCTCTTTTATATATTTTATTTTATAAGTATATGTATCTATTGTTTTCTATAGCGATGGCAGTGCTCAGAACTCTCCAGACCTCAGATGGTAATTTTCCGATTAGGATATATGTTATGAGGTGCTTAATACCTTCATCAAACATAATAAGACCCCGAACTTCGTGAATCATAGGTACACATACATACCATGCCTTGATTGTTAGATATCCAATTGTGTCTATAAATATCAATTGATTACGGCTTTATATTTGCTCGAGTGGGTTGTAATGACACATCTGGGTGCACATTTGTGCCAAAATCTTGGTTACAACATAGAGGAATCACCTCAGTAACGTATTCCTAAAATGTCCAATAGGAGTCAATTGAGCAATAATGGATGATGACCGAGAAAAGGATGAATCCCACCTCAAGAAAGATCTAAGACGAATACTCCTGGTCAAACATTAACGCTTAAAGAAATTTTCAAGGGGAGTAGATCGAGCAGTCCAACTTGGTCAATTAACTCAAACACGCAGAAAATTTCTGAAGTGGAAATGACTGAGCAATCCAAGCTCTGCTTAACTAGGCCAGAAGTCTTCATCGACATACACATAAAAACCATAGATAGATTCTAAGCATAAATATCAAGTAGTCAAGCTCAGTGTAACAATTAAGAAAATCATATTTAAAAAGTAACCGAGCATATTAGCTCGATAACTAGCTAAGGAGAAGGCCAAGACAATGGGAACTTGAACAATTAGCTTGTAGGACCAGAAGGCATGTTCATGTTCATGGTCATATATTCATTTATGTCGGCCATATTTTGCAGAAGTCCAAGAAAAAGTCAAAATAAGATCGATCAGTAAAGCAAAGTAAAAATAGTAGAATCAGGGGCGAGAAGAGTCTTCCATTCCTCGAGAAGTTTATCCTTGTCCCCATGCAGCTTTGGGGGAGTGTTAAAGAAGGGTAACCCAAGGAACCGACCAAGTGGTTCATAATAGAAAATGCTCCCTGGGATTGATCAGTACCTGAACAAAGAAATAGGTGGTCTTCCAGTATTTGACAAAAGTATTATTGTAAGGAGATTTGAAACCCGACTTGAACTGAATATAGTAGAAGTCGGGAGAATGGAGATTTTGACATAAAGTGAGAATGTGCTAAAGGAACAAGGACGATATACCAAGATGGCGTGCCTGGCCAAGGTAAATAATAGTGCCCAAAAATTTCCATGAATTAGGAGTAATGATAGCGGGAGAAAGATTGAATTACCTGAGAAAGCAAGTGAGGGCTGGAGGAAAATTAATCATAGCACTAGCTTGCAAAGTTTGAAGTGAGACAACGAACTCACCGGGCCCGGGCGAAATGAAGATTCGCCCTCAACAACTAGGCGATAAGGCCAAGGAATCTTATATTTTTTACTTCACCGTGTTGATTCACTCATGAGTCTTAGTACAAGGTAGGTTGGTTTAGACTCCTTATCATGTTTTGATCCCTTGCTCATGACTGGGGGGTAGGAAAATCCTTAGGAGCAAAGCTTATGGAAAATTCTACAAAGATTGGTTCTGTTGAAAACAAAAAAATATCGATCCCAATGAGCATGAGTGATAACAACGTCAGAAGATGAGGTAGAATCGATATAATAGGTACCTGACTTGGAGGAACTAGAAGTGATAGAGGAAGAAGACGTTCTTAAAAGTTACTTGAAGCTTGGTCGGTAAAAGGAAAGAATGCTTGCTCGGTAAGCTGGCAGAGAGCTGTTTAAAGTAAAAAAGGGAAAAATTTATTCACTATTTGTAGTGAATTCCAAGATAAGATCTATGGTTAGAGAAGCCCGCCCCCTCAGATTGCTCGATCAAGACCATTGATATGATCTTTCGACAAAGCACCATCGACATTAATAGGGGGAATAATGACACCATTTTACCTCAACGAATCAAATAACCCGTAATAAAAAAGTAGGGGACATGTAATAATACAAAAATACCCTCGTGTCACTATACAGAATAAAGGAAAGAAGATTGGGTTGTGAAGCATCTCGATCAACCCATATGTCACCTTGGTCATTATTCCTCGGTACGATCTGACAAGCATGACCTCCAGGGCCCCCAAGTGACCAAAACACCTCGAGGTACCAAGGAGCACTTAACATCGATCAAGAAGAAGATCTACAATGAGGTCTAAAAGAGATCTTTGGGCGATTCACCCACAAAACATCTCCCGCAATTAAGGGTAATCAGTAACTCAAAATTCATACAAAATGGAGACCTCCACTCAGGTAAATATCTCACTTTTTCCACTATTCATTACCAGCTAAAGATAAAGCTTCTAAATATTGAGTTGTCTCGCTAGCCTTATTGTCTACCGATCTAACTTGAGCATCGGAGTGTCCCCCTAATGCACACCTCAGGGACCCCAAAGTTTACATTCCCTACTTGTGTAGAAATAGAACAACAATCTCCTGATTCCTAGTCTCATCAACTGAGATGTCTGCAGAACCGAGCAGTCGAGAATTAGTCTGATTTTGCACATAATCAGTACATATTCTTAGTGTAGTATGGACCCAACATCTGCGCCATTCTATTCGTTTCGTACTAATATAATTACCATGTGATTTGGTTGGTGTTAAGTTTTAAAGGTTTGTGAGCATGTGGCGTTCTACTTAATCCATAAAAAAACTATATCAAAGACAAATAAGCATAGATATAACATTAAATACCAGGAATAAAAGCCAATAAATTGTTCGGTGTGTTCTTTGCTAGACAGAAGATATCCAAAATTCGGCTATTGGGAATAGAGTGTTGAAACTATGGATGATGTATGTTCAGGTATGCCAGGACTTGCTGTTAGTCCAAAGGTTTTAATAGTTTATAGTTTACACCAAATTATACCTCTTCACCAAACGAATTGTGTGTAGATAGAGAACACTAAGATGCCGCCTCAAGGTTGCCTTTCGGAAAAAAGGACTTAACATTCGTATAGCATCAATCTTGAAAAAATAGTAGACAGAAGACTATCACCGGAATGAAAGAACTTCTAATGGATATAGATGGAAAACAACACATTCTTGAAATGCATCAAGAATTTCATTGAAAAGAAATACATCTTGAGATGTATCAGAGCGTGCTTTACAAGCTAAATCAAAGACATTGGCGTAGAGGCTTTTGGAAAGGAAAAGGGCAAATCTAAAATTAGTTGGCCTGAGCCATGCTAATTGAAAAGATAAGTGACCAGAGTCATTACCTAAGTAAGCAGTAAAGGATTGAAGATGTTGGGTTTGTGGTTGACGTGGGGTACCATAGATTCTTCTTTCTCTTCCTTTCATAGTGGCAATTGATGATTATGATAACACTACTTCTCCTATTTCTTTGGCATTTCCTTCACGACTCTGTCATTAGACATCGTAAGGATTGTAGGAAAACCACATTCTTGTTGTTTACTTGAGTGATTGGGTTAGTAGTCTTCATAATCACAATATTCTCCTGATAATGTGGATGATGGTAGCATCTCTTTGGTCATGCTTCTTATTTAGGGTGGATGAGGGCTTTTTGGAGATTGTGACGTGCTACACCTTGTAGATTTACAGGTTTCGTGCTTGAAATTGTGAGAACATGACTAACATCAGCCATTCTATTGATGCTTCTGCACGAAAGGTTGTGGAAAAATGTCTTCTTCCTTGGGATGCAAGCCGAATGTGAAATTGACTTCCCAGTGTCTTGCAACAATTGAAAACGTGCATGAGAGAATTCACGAATATAGGGATAACAAACTCCTACTTCTCCTGAACTCCTTTTGAGATAATTCTGCTAAAATCTTTTTGAGATAATCCTGCTAAAATCTCGTTTATCTCTTAACAAACTAGTCTTAAAGAAGATAAACCACTAAGATAACACTTTCCTCAATTGTAGTATCCAGACATTTATTTTTTTGGACACTCCTGATTTTCAATAACTTATCCCTAGATTCAATAATCACAAAAATCTATAAAATGAAAAAACATTAAAAATAAAAAGTCATGCCCTTACCATGTGTCAGTTGGAGGTTGGTTGTTTTTTGACAAGTGTGCATATCATTCCTCCACGTGTCAATTGGTGTATGGAGGCTATTTTCGGCCCAAGCATAAATACAATTTCATTTAATTAATATGATTATTCAAATAAAAAAGGGAAATGCGTTCTTATCTTCCTTTTTTAGTTTTAGGGTATAAACCATTCCATTTTTAGGTTTTTATCAAAATCAAAATGAATGTTAAATCCCGAAACAACCCCTTAAGAAATCAATTCAAAATCACCACGCAGATATGCTAACAGAAATGGTGGTAGTAAAAATGCTAGACAATTTTAGTAGCAGATATGCTGCATAAATGGTTGGTAGTGTTTGGTTCAACATTTGTTGGTAACATTTATGTTGTATAACATTTTGTGACAAATTACGTGCAGGGGTATTATGCATTTACTTTTAAGTAAATTGATATTTAAAATAAAATATAAATAATATCTAAAATAAGGATAAATAATAAACAATATTCCAATCTTACATATATTAAGATTAATTAATTAATTTTATTAATTAATAGATTAAAAGTAAATATGGCTACAACACCCTTTGGGTTGAGTAATCCGTGGCTACAACACTCCCTTTGGGGCCTAATTTTGGGATTGGGATTTCGAGTAATTCTTTGGCTGGAGTTCCCCGATCGAGAACATATGTGATCGGAGATGTTCCCGTGTTTGATAACCAAAACTTCTACTACTCATGTGATTTCCAATGGCATGACGAATCTAATGGCCGTCACCGATGGCAAGACCACATGCGGCGGCTTCGGGGAATCTTATCACCGCCATCGATTATGGCTTCCCTAGATGTCGATCTATAGGGTGTCGTCATTCTAATTGGGCCGGAGAGGAAGAGGAAGAGAGGTGAAGAGAGAGAAGAAGAGAAAAAAGGAGGAGGAAAGTAGAGGAAGAAAGAGGAAGGCTTTTTAAGGGTATTATGAAAATAACACTAAAATAATGGGGACAATACGAGAATGAGAACCAAAATGCTACTGAAATGTCCGATATACTCGTTTGGCATGCACAAAACATTTATACTAAAAGCTAGCATAAATACTGTACAAAAATGTTTACCACACTGACCCTGATAATGTTTGCCCAATTGCCCCTAGACAAGAAACTCCGTGTGATTAGAAAGGAAAATTAGGTCTACTTTTAAGTTTATTGGTTCAATTTCTCTATCGGTTTTCTCAGATCTGCCGAGAAATCTCAATTCGAGCCCAAAAACCCATAAGAAGTCATATTCCCGACTTGAGGAGGAGAAGATCAGGAAACGAATTTGGTTTCGGTTAGAGAAAATTTGCGGAGAATTGTAATCGGAATCGAATTTACGTCGGAATATCAGTCTTCAGAGAGAGACAGAGAGAGAGTTGGGTGTCGGTTCCAGTATGGCGGAAGCGCACTACGTGATTCCCGCCTCCGTCCTCCGCAACCTTGCCGACAAGCTCTATGAGAAGCGCAAGAATGCAGCTCTCGAGGTTTGAATCTCTCTGTCCGTGTTTAAATCATGAGGAACTGTTTGAAATTTAAGGCTCATTTTGATTCATAGTGAATTATGCGATTCTAGAAATATCTGAGTTTGTTTGGATTTTGTAGGTTGAGGGGATTGTAAAGCAGTTGGCGTCGGCAGGGGATCACGAGAAGATTTCAGCAGTGATTACTTTGTTGACGAATGACTACACCTACTCGCCACAAGCTAATCACCGCAAGGTTTGGTCCTTCATTAAATTGATGGGAATTTGGTTTTTTTCTTCGATGAATCCATCAACTATTTGTTATAGTTGGAATAATTAACGTAATTCAGTTTATTTTCGTGTAGGGAGGATTGATAGGACTAGCTGCTGCCACGGTTGGGTTAAGTTCTGAAGCAGCTCAACATCTAGAGGTTAGTGATCCTAACTACCTATGTCTCAGGAAAATCTTTCAGTTCAAATGAAGCCTTTTACCACCTATCAAATCACATGATGCTGTTAATGGAAAGGTGTATGGTTATTTTTCTTGTAGCAGTGTTTTGTAAGAGTATTAATTTGGTTTCCATGTTAAGATGCTGTTTGTGGTAAATCACTATTAACGTTGACATGACACGGGATTTAGTTTGCCCAGCGATGGACTTCTGAAATATTGCCGATGAGTGACTCTTCACGCTTTATTAATCAAGTCTAGTTCATTTTTAGTTTCTAGTGTCAGTTTTGGTACTTGCACGTGTTACGCATGCTAGTAGGAGAGCTAGTAGGAGATTTAAAGGAAATTAGATTTTGCAATACCAAAATCTTGTAGGGTTTGAGATTCCTGGTCAGTCTGGCCTGGTTTGGAAGTTTCTAAAATTTTCTGGAGTTAAGTTATATGTATATTTCAGTTGATCCATTTTTCTTCAAAGTTGGTCCTTCTTACATTTGGACTCCCAGATTTAACACACTGGTTTTATTCCGAAAGAGTGCAAGAGATTTTATCTTATGTGGCATTCTACTCATGTCCTGGTGTATATCCTTCAATTGATGTGCTCATGTCAAAAATAATAGTAGGAATTTGCCAATAGGCTCATCTTTATCATCTCCCCAAAATGTGTCGTCTTTCTTATCTTTGTGATGCTTAAGAGTTATTTTCCTACCACCCAAAATTTTTTTTCTGAATCCGGTCCTGCTGTTTTAGTTGAGTTTTTTTTGGAAAGGTTGGTCCTGGGACACACTGTTCTGAAGAATTCCTAATTCCCTTGTTGAATGATCAAGGTTGATTTACAAGTAAGTTCAAGTTTTGTGGTATCTCTATGGCATCCATCTTTTTGTGGACGTGCATTTGTAACTTGTTGACGGAATGTGTTCCCCTATGTGTATGTGCAGTGGAGTCCATCTGCCATGAGATTGAGATTCTTGGATCATTTTCTTTTTTCTGGATCAATATCATCCATTTTGTTCTACAGGCTACTTCGGTTATATTCTTGAAGTTCTTAGTTTTATTGGATGTATGCAGAATCTTAGCTGTCATGTGACACAATAATGTTTCACCACTTTCTAGTTTGAAAAGCAACAGCCAGATATTGTGGATTTGATTAGAACCATTTTCTATGCAGAGTAACAGAAGGATACAATTTTTTTTCCCATAGTTTTGTTCCGTATATCTCGAAATTATAGATTTTGTTTCAATGCTAGAGTTTTTTTCCTTTTTTACTTCCCTTCATAATATGAAATGATAACTTATCTTTGCTTCTGATTCTTGGCAGCAAATTGTGCCGCCCGTGCTTAGTTCTTTTTCTGATCAAGATAGTAGAGTTCGTTATTATGCTTGTGAAGCTCTATACAATATCGCAAAGGTGAAGATGGAATTTAGTAGATTTAGTTTTCTTTCTCGTTCTTGTAACTGTATTAGGTTTGATGCATGTTTCTTGTTGATGCTCAGGTTGTCAGGGGAGATTTTATCATATTCTTTAACCAGATTTTTGATGCCTTATGTAAACTCTCAGCAGACTCAGATGCCAATGTACAAAGTGCTGCTCATCTTTTAGATCGGCTTGTAAAGGTGAAAAATTGCTCTTCCCTGCAAATGTTCTGGTTTACCCAATAACTTTTTTTGGCACAAGCATATCCATGTAATTGTTTGATTGATAGGATCTCGCTTTGTGTAAACTCAATTCTTATTTTACTCTGATGGAACAGGACATTGTTACGGAAAGTGATCAGTTCAGGTTTGCCATCTTTTCCATTCCATTTCAATATTTGTAACTCCTGTATTTTCGGTAAAGAAAAAAGAAAAAAAATCTTGTTCTCATTGTTTTCCTTTGTTGTCTTCGTCAGCATTGAAGAATTTATACCTTTGTTGAGAGAGCGTATGAATGTTCTTAATCCATATGTACGACAGTTTTTAGTTGGATGGATCACTGTACTGGACAGTGTTCCAGATATTGATATGCTGGGTTTTCTTCCGGATTTCCTTGATGGTAAATAATACACATCTCTTTGTAGAAAAACTTGGAATCCAATATTCTTCCTTGATGTTTATTGTTGTACTCTAAGTACTGATGAAAATCTGAAAACTCTCAGGTTTGTTTAATATGTTGAGCGATTCTAGCCATGAAATAAGGCAACAAGCTGATTCTGCTCTTTCAGAGTTTCTCCAAGAAATTAAAAACTCCCCAGTAAGGCTTTTGATAATTTAAGTTTCATGTATAGCTTTTATTTTGTTTTTAACTTCAGTTATCACTTGCCTTGTGAAATTTTGTTTCTTGGCATTTTCCCTCCAACATATAAAGAATTTAATTCTAGATGTATTGATTTCAATTTAGACTAGTTTCTTCATAAATGTAATCAATTATCTGTACTGTTCTGACTTAAAAACAAAATCTTTTGTTCATTTGTAATTTTCTGACTCGGGCAGTGCTACTCTTGAAGTCTGTAGATTATGGTCGCATGGCTGAAATTCTAGTGCAGAGGGCAGGTTCTCCTGATGAATTTACTCGGCTAACAGCTATCACATGGGTTAGTGCCTTTGAAGCTTATGCAATGCCTCTGGCTGTTTGTTATTTTTGTGCAATATATTTTAGCCATCATGTATACAGAATGACTAACTGTTTTGGAATCTGGACCCAGTTCTTCTTGCCTTGAATTTTAGTTGGAGGGACCTTATTTTCTTATAATGCTCGGCTGTGCAGATAAATGAGTTTGTAAAACTTGGTGGGGACCAACTTGTTCCTTATTATGCTGATATTCTGGGAGCTATTCTACCCTGCATATCTGATAAAGAAGAGAAAATCAGAGTTGTAAGTAATTAACCTTTCCTGGCATAAATACATCTGCAGTTCTCTAAGCACTTCCATGAAATGCATTTTCTTTTCTGTGGATAAGGTTGCTCGTGAAACTAATGAAGAACTTCGTGCAATCAACGCGGATCCTGCAGAAGGATTTGATGTTGGAGCGATTCTTGCTATTGCAAGGAGGTGTAGTTTCTATTGACTGGGGAAAGGCTAGGTTTGAAATGTTATTAGAAGTTTGTTACCACAAAGCACTTCAGCTTCTAAGGAGCTGTAGAAGCAGGGGTTTAGAGGGTTGTTATATGAGTTTATCATTATGTTCAGAAATAATGTAAAAATCATTTTAACCGTTATTACTGGATTTTTAAATCGTTCAGGCAACTATCTAGCGAATGGGAGGCTACTCGAAGTGAGGCATTGCACTGGATATCAACCCTTTTAGACAGACATCGTTCTGAGGTAACAAGGAGCTTGAGATTGAATTTGAATTATTTTTCTTTTGACAAGATTCTTACTGACTTTTCTTTTTGTCCATGAAAGCTAGGCATGCTGTCAATTATGTTTATATTGTTCTCCTTTTTCCAAGTGCTCTTGATAGTTTATCATGGCCATTTTGGTGTAGAAAACATAGAATTTCAGGACAATCCATGTATTACTCCGTATGTATTCATGAAGGACATGGTTCTCTAAGTTGGATGACAGGAAAAATCAAGGAATCAAGGATTATAAGTATTCTATCACGTCCTAATTCTCAAACCAATATGCATTTCTTGGCCTTTTCATGCGAGCATAAATGTTAACAACTTGACTCCTTCACTTGCAATGCATAGCCTCTTCTCACCGTTCTTGCTCTCTTAAATGGTGCCATGCAGGAGCCACCACGTAGATAGCCCATTACAGTGGTTTGTGTGGCCATAATCCATCTATTAGTTTAGATATCTCACTTCTTGAAGCTGCTTCAAATCCAATAGTATGTGAAGATTACAACCTACTCCATTCCGATTGAAATCATCCTTAGTTTCCCAACCTGGTGGAAAATGCAAGCATATTTCAACTGTAACTCAAAAAAAAAAAAGGTGTACTAATCCAGTACTGTATTACATGAAAGGAAGTGGGGATTTGTACTTAGCTTGGCCATTCTAAAATAACTTGGTAGTGCTCTTTGCTTATGTTCTTTCATTTGGATTTCTGTTAAGATTGGTACTTCTTTTTTTTACCTGAAACAGGTCTTATGTTTTCTGAATGACATATTTGATACCCTTCTGAAAGCTCTATCAGATCCTTCTGATGAGGTATTGGTGACTACTGCTTATACTTTCAATTGCTGCCCGTTTTATCTAGTTGTGCTATTGATTCTTTATCTCATAAATTATTTTTCATGTTTGTTAATATTCTTAGTTACTGTTGCTTGTTGTATATCCTTATTTCTTATCTTCGGGTATTTGCTTTTCATGTACAATATTTTTTGTTGGAGATTTGTTTTCTGTGGGATCCTTGAATATGCTTTTTGTTTGGTGTTCTATTACATTGAGGTCGTGAAAAATATCATCATTAAGGAAATGAAAAGCAGAAAAATGAATTTTTCAAACTGGTAATATTTGAAGAGCTGAGAGAGAGGATTGGACACTGAAGAGTATCAACTGTTTATTTATTTCTTAGGATTACTTTCTCAAAAAAGAAAAAAAAAGGAAAAAAGCCCATGCTTGGAAGTTTTACTATTAGGGTTGAAGGGGATTGTAGGTGTGACACAAAAACAATCATTCCTCGTCCTACTTCCGGAATTGTTCCCACCAATTTTTGTGGGAATGGAGTAGTTTTATTAACACGTATATTTCAATTTTGTCCTGATAATGCTACTTAATAAAATCAAGAACAATTGATATTTGTTAAAATCCTCGATTCCACTCCTTTCCCTTTGTGAGACTCCCAAACAAGGGTGTGTTAAATTTTTTCCTTTCCATGCCCTTCCCGTCTTCCTCTACCCTTTAAATTCCCATGGAAAGCATAAGGAATCAGTTCCCCCAATAATATGGTTTGAAGAATTTAGAACTTGATTCAGCCTTTTAACTATTGGGCTAGAGAATTTGGTTCTATTTTGTCTTTTTCTAGCCCAAATATGTATTTTTTTTGGCATGCACAAATTATCGTATGGTATATATTGTTAGCCGTAAAACTCGATCCCACATTTTCTTTAGAACTTTTCTCTTCCAACTCTGTATCTTCATTTCTCCAGGTATTCTATCCTGTATTATTTTATTATTGAGGCTCTGTGAAAAAATGAATGAAATAGTTGTTATCATTTTTAGCCATGAGCCTGTAAGATAATTTAAATAAGAAATTGATCAGTTGAATGCAGTAGTAGTTGAGGGTATGCCGGTAATTATTTAATTTAACTTTGATTGTCAATATGCTTAAGATTCAAGTGACAGTCTTCAAGCTGATAGACATTGACTGTTTTCATGGGGGCGGATTTGAAGTACTTGATGGTACAAGGCAGTATAACATGTTTGTCTCATTCTTTATCATTTTAACTGCTAAGCATACATAACTTTCCATGTTAGAATATAAGGGAGCTAGAATACCCACTCGAGCGCCCAAGGAAATATGCTCATGGATATAACTTATAAGCATGTTTGAGATTTTCTGTCCTCGTTCATGGCATGTATCTGGCTGCATAAATGTTTGGGTTTGGTTGAGGGTTTTTTTCCCCTCTATAGACGAGATTGCTTTCTTCTGAGGAATGCCTCTTTTTGTTCATTCTTATTGATTGTTGGAAAAGTATTAAATGTCTGTTGTTGATTTTAGGCTAGACCATCGGTTTGGATTGTCTTTGTTTATCTTTTATCTCTGTTTATGTCATTGCTACAATTTATCTTATTCATTTATTATTTTCATGGGAGTCCTAGTTCTTTTCATTTATTGTATCATCTGATTTTTTGCTTACCAATAAAAATTTCAAGCCCCATCAAACTTTAAAGTTTATGATAATATTTTCAACCTGAATGTTTTATTTGGAAAATTGCATTTTGCATTCTTGAATTCAGGCTTTCTAATTGATTGCAGTTATGATCTTGTTCACAGGTAGTGCTCCTCGTCCTTGAGATTCATGCTTGCATAGCTAAAGACACAAAACTTTTCCGGCAGCTTGTTGTCTTTTTAGTCCACAATTTCCGGGTTGATAATTCTCTTCTAGAAAAGTGAGTGACCATTTTCCTTTTCTTCCAACCCTTCTTTGTGGATTAGCTAGTTCGTTTATTATGTTTTGTGGACTGTAAACTTGAGCATGCTTGATCTTTTCTTATACAAATCATTTTGTCTTGTTAGGCGGGGTGCTTTGATAATCCGCCGTCTTTGTGTACTTTTAAATGCTGAAAGGGTCTACCGTGAACTCTCTACCATACTAGAAGGAGAATCTGACCTGGATTTTGCATCGATCATGGTTCAGGTCCTTCCACTTTTCATTTATGAGAACTTAGATTTTGAAAATGCTTAGCGAATGTGGTATAATCAAGCCACTTAGTAGGTGATTGGGGTTATGCCAAGGTGGCACATGTTTTCGTTTTCTTGTTCTCTACCTTACGCTTTCACCTTTCTCCTTAGGTGTCAAGCCACGTTGGTAGAATGGATATTTATTGTCATACATTGGACTCAAAACTCTTTTTTCTCTTTTCAGGCTTTGAATTTGATTTTACTTACATCCTCTGAATTGAAAGAGCTTCGAGACCTTTTAAAGCAGTCCCTGGAGAATGCTGCTGGGAAAGATTTGTTTGTGTCATTATATGCTTCATGGTGTCATTCACCTATGGCAATTATAAGCCTGTGCTTATTAGCTCAAGTATGAGATTTGCATTTTGTTCTCTCTCTCTCTCTCTCTATCTATCTATCTATATGTTTATTCATCTATTGTTTTGCATATAAAAACAATGCACTTTTTTCCTTTATGGTAGTGAATATTGGTCTCTTTTCTTGGCAGACTTATCAGCATGCAAGTGCTGTAATTCAATCGCTAGGGGAGGAAGACATCAATGTGAAGTTCTTGGTCCAACTGGATAAATTGATTCGTTTGCTTGAAACACCCATCTTCGCTTATCTTAGATTGCAGGTGCATAAACCAAACATAGTATTATGTCTCACCTTTTTGTTGGGTTCTTGTAGTTACTTAAATCTGATTTAGATGATGACCGGCAGAGTAAAACATGACGAGATTTATTTATTTTGCCTCTGTCTCTGTCTCTCTCCCTCTCCCCCCTTGTGTCTGGGTTTATGGTGTCATGCTTTTTATTTATTTGTTTTGTTAGTCTTCACTTTTCTCAATGATATTTTTGAGTTGTCTTATTACGAAAATTTCCCCACAATACTTTTAGTTACGTTGACTGGATTTAGGAGCAATAGTCTAGACTATGTTAGTGTTTTTTGGTTCTTGACCCTTGACATGGGAGTAAGAGTATATATTCTTCGCTTTTAAAAAATTAAGATTGAACTCTCTGTTGATTCCCATCCATGTTTTGCATTCTAGAACATTTCACCAACAAAACCTTCTATTTACTTATTCATACTTTGACCAGCTTCTGAAGCAATTTAACAAAGTGCATGCGATGAAAAACGTGGTAACATCTAACCTACATGGAATCTGTTGTAGTAGTAGTATTCCTGTGGTATACCCAGTACTTTTTGCTGGATGTGTGCAATTTTCATGGATTTTGCTCTTAAGGTTTTGGGTATTTCTAACAAAGTTGACAACGTAGTTTTGAATCCTGTTTTAGTCCTTAAATCTTATATGAAGATGAATGGTAAGTAATATATCTCTTTCCCTCTCTCCCACAACACACGCGAAAACAATTTCCTAGTTTCAATGGCTAAGCATTGCTAGTCTTCTTGGGAAGGGTTATTGTGAAAGAAATGTATAGTTTCCATGTTCTATCTTTTGAAGGAAGTCAACTTACAGGAAATAGTTATTGCTTTTGATATAATTGCATGAGGCATGTTATGTGCGATCCGTATCTTTAGATTAATATATTATGGATTCAGTAGTTTTAATGTTGGACTCTGCTATCATATTCTTACATAGGTGAAACTGGTTTGAAGTTTGAACGAAGTAAATTATGCTGGTGGTTCTCCCTCTCTCTCTCTCCCCCACCCCCACCCACCACTCCCAGTTCCAAATGTATATTTTGAGTTTCTGAGTTTTTTTTTGTTTTATTGCAGCTTCTTGAACCTGATAGACATATATGGTTGTTAAAAGCTTTGTATGGCCTTCTGATGTTACTTCCTCAAGTACGTTTGAAAGAGTTGAATTGTTCTTTTAATTAGCTCTTATTTACCATTGAGCAAGACGCTTGCTTTGCAGTAATCAATAACTTTTAGAATGGTTTGCATGGCAAAGAAATGGCAATTCCCCTGTGAAGAAAACTGTGCTACATTGACTTTATGGGTTTCACTCAAAATTTTGTGCTTACCTTGTTGTCAGTCAACCAGTTACTGGGAAATGGTAATCTAGTTCATATAGATACACCAATTAATTATCGTGTTTTAGTATTAGAGAATTTATATGGTCTGATGTAGAACCTAACTTGAAGGTGGTATCATTTCAACATGTAGTTTTTTTTTTTTTGTGATTGCTTACCTTTGTCCTTATCCTCATTTTCAAAATTTCATTTATTTATTTGTTGAATGCAGCAAAGTTCTGCCTTTAGGGTGCTACAAAATCGTTTAAACACTCTACCGTCCTTCAATAGTGAGCAATTTAGGCGAGCATCTTCAGGGATTGCCTACTCTCAAATTCTACATCACAGGTCAAGTGGATCACAAATTGAGGATGGTGACATTAACCAAGATGGAAATTTCAATTCACAGAATGGAATTAACTTCACCTCGAGACTGCATCAATTTGAAGACATGCAACGGCAGCACCGAATGCATGTGAAAACACAGATGCAGTGCGGCAACAATTCGACTTCATCGTCAAAGGTTTGTTGGGATTCTTTTTATTGTTCTCAATAGTCTGTTTTGGTTTTGTTTGAGGGAGCCACCATTTACACACAAGTTTGGACGCACTACACACATTTACTTAGCACACCCTAATATTTCTTTTAATACGCACAATGAACTTCTCAAATTACCCTTTCACAAATATTAATTACATAAAAATTGAAATCCTAAACTACCTTCTTACTCCACCCACATATACCCTCTTATTCCACCTCTTCCTCCAGTTAAAATAAAGCAACTCATGTGTTTGAGATGTTTCTGTCGGGTTCTATCTTTCTCCTTTACTTTGTTTTGAAATTTGAAGTATGGAAGAATTGATTTGTTTTGAGTTGTAATTTCTGTTTTTATTCATTACTTTTCTTCCTCTCTTTAATACCCACAAAAGACCCTTCATTTTCAATAATTCTTAACACGATGAAGAACCTGTCTCAAGCTTTCTCCGTAACCAACCCCAACTTTATTTACTCCCATGCACACCTTTGATTTGTTTTATTCACTTTTCTTTTCTCAATTAATAGACAATTAAACCCAATTTATTATTGTGTATTATAATCATCATTATATCTTGTTTGTTTGTATTATTTTAATCAAAGTGCCAAATCTAATTTACTTTCGTCCAAAGAAAACAGAGAATAAAAAATGTCTTTTAAATGATGTATTTATCAGCTGAAATTGGTTCATAATTTTTTTCTATTTACAGAGCTACCATTGTTAGGAGTATTCAATTTATTTGGGGAGAAGACTAGAAGAGGAGATGATTATTTCTTGTACAATAAATTTAATTAAAAGATTTAGGTTACAAAGTTAATTCAATTTAATTATAATGAAAAACAAATGTGGGGTGTAAAAAGTATAGAGGTTTTAAGGTAATTTCATATAAGGATTATTTGGTAAATTTAAATTTTTTAAAAAATTGTGTGCACAATGAGTCTTAATATGTGTGCAAATAGCATCTCTCTTTGCTTGATTAGTCATGGTTTTATTCCTTATCAAAGAAAAAATCATGGTTTTATTATTACTCATTAGTATTGTCATATGTCATGTTGAGCCTCAGCCTACATATAGATTTTGATTGCATTTTAGGTTGTACCTTCTTGAGATCAGTAAATTTAGAGAATAGGAATGTCAAAGCAGATAGCATAATATGAGCATGAAGAGCGGCTAGGAAGCACGGACACTTCCCAAATGAAGGCGTACCAGTGTCGGACATGGACACGGCCCGGACACGTGTCCAGACCGTGTCCAATTTTTATCTTACTTTTAATTAAAGGACACGGCATGGGCACGCCGTGTCCCTTTTTTCCTTACATCTTGCTTTATCCTCCTATCAGAGATGGATGGCCCATGTGTCCCCACATTGAGACAAACATAAACACCTTTTGAGACACACATAAACACCCTTTCTGATAACTGTATGCGCCTCCCTATAAAGAAGCTTCTGTTTATACATTTCAAAAAAGGAAGAAAGCTCCTGTTTATATAATTGAGGGGTCCATGTGTCGCCACATTTATTTTTTTATTTGTTTATTCTTTTATAATTTGTAAAAACAAATAAAACTAGTAACTATATAGTCAAGTAGGATTCAAAAGTATATTTATCAAAATCAAACATTACCCTATTCAAAAATATTTGTTTATGTTACTTTGTTTTAAATATAGTAAAATTGTATTCAAAAGTGTATTTATTAAAATCAAACATTACCATATTCAAAAATATTTTTCTATATTAATTTTCTATAGAACTAATTTATAAATTATATTATTCATGTAGTGTGTCCTTGCCGTGTCCATGTCCTAAAAATTTTGAAATTCCCGTGTCGGAGTATCCGTGTCGTGTTGTGTCCCGTGTCCGTGTCCGTGCTTCCTAGGAAGAGCCTAAATTATTATCATGAGAATGATTTGTAGACAACACCCTCCATCAAGAGGTTGAGACATGGGGCGTGGTGTTGGGACAAATTCACCTGTCTTGATCTGATATAATGTCTTATGGAAGTAAGGGTTTGGTTCTGGAAAATCATTTACATAGGAGGGTAGAGGTGATGGTGGCAGAAAAATTTATGTGGTGGAATCTGTTGGGATCATGATGTTGTTATGAGGCTATATTGGCAGAGAAGGAAGTGTAGGACTGTTGTGTTACCAGCACTATTTTTTTCAAGACAACTTCATTGATTCATGATCAGCATTTGCTACTATATTTTCATTTAGTTCCTTCGCAAATGTCATTGCATTGTAAGACCAGCTGCAGCATCAGATTTACATTGTAGGTGGCTATCTTTGCAGGAGGCGCAAAGACAGGAAGAACCACGGATACCGTCCACTGCATCAGAACTGAGCAATAATTCTTCGAGATCATCAAGGAGAGGGCCAGGGCAGTTGCAACTTTAGGCCTATTGTACACTGATCTCAGCCATGGATGGGATCAATTATAATTTGTAAAATTGTAAATTTATTAGTTTGTTTCGTTCGAATTTATGGAGGTTGGGTGGGTCAAAATCAGGTTTTGAAGGCTCCTTGGCTATTCTTTTTTCCCTGTTTAGAAGCGTAGACGGTGTATTCCCATGTGGTTATGTTGTTTTTGTTCAAAAACCACATGGGATGAAGAGCAAAATATTTTATCCGGTAGGATTATGCAGTTTTTGTTTAGATATCCTTTTATGGGGATTTTATGTAATAAGTAATTAGCTTTAGTCATGTTTCACATTGTTTATTGGAAATATCATGCGCATGTTATTCTTACATTTGTTTTGTTTTGATGATATTAAAACTTTGTTTATAATATAATGATGTTTTAAGGTCTTTTGTGTGCTATCTGAATACTCTTTGATTTATAAGAATTGAATTTAAATGATAATGTCATGATGTTTGCGATATGTGTCCATACATGTTAAATAAGACTGATGTCTATTTATGTGAAGTTGACATCCATATATGCTTAATATAGTGCTGGAAAATCAATTTTGAAAACAAATAAGAATCGATGAAGTTAAGGATTAATTTTTGATTATCCATAATTTAATCGACTTAGGTCTAATTGGTTGTTAAATGAGAGTTTCATATGTGTTCTAGGACAAGAATTAATTGAAATGAAGTCTTACATTCAGATTTGGTCATGTACTTAAATTCTATCAAAACTAAGTATTTGCATAAGACTCAAGTTTTATGTGCAAGTGTTCTTTCATGGACGTGATGAATCAAATGGACTTCGATTTGCATGAAATTTTATATGCATTTTCGTTTCATCATTACGGACACATTTTACTAAGGATGGTTTGAGTTATTTTGTCATGTGTGATGTGATTTCCTTGTCCTAACCGTACAGCTTAATAAGTGACTTGTGTAGTCAATTTGATTAGGTTATGACTTTCTCATATGTGAACCAATTGACTTGAAGTTTGTTATGTTCACTATGATCTTTCATATAAAATTATGACGGCCAAAACTTTATATAAGATTGATCCTGGAGAATGTGTAAAGACAAATTGAAAGCTAGGATTCTATCTCATTCTACACTTGGAGAAGCAAATTGAAAAATATCTTTTAAGAGAAATTATTGCTATCAAGTTCATCAATAATCAAGCTTACTTGTTATTGCTGCTTCAATCTTCATCATCAAGTGAAAGTTTTTCTCCATTCAAGCTCTATACTCAAGGACTTCTCACTACTCTTGCTTTTGCAAAAAGGGAAGTTCCTACATCTTTTAGGCTATAGATACTTACATAAAAACTTCTCTTGTTCTTAAAATCATATCCTACCCTTGAGAGTGCTCTTGTATTCTTGAGAGTTCCACACCAAATACCTTAGTGGTAACTTGTGAGAACCATCTTCTACAAACCTTTCAAAAGTCCCTTGAGGAGGGCAAAGTGTGCAAATAACTCTTGTGTAAGGAGTTTTGTGGAGCTCTTAAAACCTCACTTTAGTAGAGTTGAGAAAAGTCCTAGGTTGGTGAACCTAGGTAGTAGACATAGGATAAGGGTCTCTGAACTAATTTAAATCATTGTGTTGATCTTGCTTGCTTATTTGCTTTTACTTGCTTGTTGTTTATTTGCCGGAATTTCTGGAACCCCAATATGCCCGTGCAAATTTCCTTAGCTAGAGTTTGAATTTTGATCTGAAATTTTTATACAGTGTTTATTAGGATGTTGTGACATTGCATGTCATTTTGACATCATTTGCTAGGTGAAATTGGTGTTACAAAATCTGTGCGCATTGTGTTGTTGCAAAATTTGTTTTTGTGATTCTTGATCAATTGATACTTTGTCAATCACTATATTGTATCAAATATTACAATTTATTGGAACTGACAGAAGTCCAATTTGTGTGCGCTACTTGTTATTTATAACATTGATTTGTTTGAAATTGTAAAAAGGGATTCCAATTGGAATTTGGGGACACAATTCACCCCCCTCTTGTGTTAAGCACGATGCTTCAATTGGTATTGGTGGAAGGTTAGCTAAAACTAGGATTTACATCCTATTTGGCATAGTTTATGGCAAACACTAGTACTTATGGATAGGATTTACATCCTATCCATGAAAAGACCACCATTTTTCAATGGTATGCAATATAGTTTTTGGAAAAATAGGATGAGAATTTTTATGAAGTCTATTGATTATGATTTGTGGAAAGTTGTAGAGAATGGTCCTTATGTTCCTAGAAAACTTTCGGGTGGTGAGATGGTAGATAAAGAAAAGAGTATGTTTACAAAGGAAGATAAGAGATTACTTAGCCTAAATGATAGGGCAATCAGCACTTTGCACATTGCACTTATTAGAAGTGAGTTTGATTACATAGCTCAATGTAAGAGTGCAAAGGAGATTTGGGACATGCTAGAGTTGAAGCATGAAGGAATAAGTCAAGTGAAAGACTCTAAGATAAACATGCTAGTTACCGAGTTTGGGACCTTTAGGATAAAGGAGGGTGAGAACATTAGGGAGATGTTTCTAGACTTACTTGCATATGTAATGAATTAGAAGTCTTAAACAAGCCATATGAGGAAGTTGATAAGGTCCAAAGGAACCGTAGGAGTTTACCTAGGATTTGGAAAGATAAGGTAGTAGCTATTAAGGAGGCTAAAGATCTTAGGAAGCCTAAGTTAGAGGAATTAATAGGAAGTCTAATGACACATGAATTAGAGATGTCTAGATTAGATGAGGAAGATGCACCACCTAAGAAAAATAGTTTAGCACTTAGGATCAATAGTGACACTAGTTTGGATTCTAGTGGTGATGATAGTGAAGTAGAGGTAGCCCTATTAGCTAAGCATTTCAAGAAGTTCTTGAAGATGAACAAACGTGGAGGATTTAGAAATAGAAAGGATTTCAAAAGAAAGGAGAAGGAGAAATAGGAAGATGAGCCAACTTGCTTCAAGTGTGGCAAAGTAGGACATAGGATAGCCAAATGCCCTAAGCTTAATAAGAAGAAATACAAGGGAAAAGAAAAGAAGGAGAAAAGAAGAAGAAAGCATTTAAGGCAACATGGGATGATTCTTCATCATCATCCTCAAGTGAAAGTGAAGAGGAACTCAAGGTAAACTTGTGTCTTATAACAAAAGAAGGTGAATCCTCATCCCGACGGATGAGATGGTAATTGATTCTAAACTTTCTTATGATGAACTTGTTGATTCTTATGATGAACTTCAATCTACTTATGATGAAATGTGCAACTCTTTTGGTGAAATGATTTTGCTAGAATAGAAGTTAAGAAAGTGCATGAAAATGAATGTGGTGATTTAAATGACAAGTATGATGCATCTTTGAAAGAAAATGAGTCTTGGAATTATGCATGCATGGTAATATGGAATCTACTGATGACTTGAAAGCAAAGTATGATGATGCATGTTTTTCACTTGATGCATTAGTTTAAGAAAATGAGGATTTGAGGGCTCAATTGAACACATTTTTTAGCTGTAGTAACATTGGATCATCTAGCATTTCACACGATTTAGATACTTTGTATGCTAGTATACATGAGCTAGAGGGTGCATTAGCCACGTGGGATGAACATGAATGTATAATCATGCACGGCTCCTCCTCTTTACAAAAGGAACTTGATTTAGCAAATGAGATACTAAATGCTTGAAAATCAATTTTCCAAATTATCCATGAGTTCTTCAAAGCTTGATGAGTTACTTGCCTCTCAAAGACACTACTTGGACAAGAGTGGATTAGGATATGATCTTATGAAACTCAAGGTCACCTTAGAAGTTGAGAAGGCCATGACCAAGACTCGAATTGGATTGAAAAAGAATGCCTACCCCACGGGTAAGGCTAGTATCCCTAAGGGGACATCACCTAGGAAGATGAAAGTCTATGTGAACAAAATTTGGGTGCCTAGAAGGTTGAACGACATGGACAAGAAAGCATATATGATGAGAGATTTCAAAATTGATGCATATACCTTTGTTGTGACGAACCCTCAAGGATCTAAAGTTTGGATACCTAAAGTTTCATGATTATTTTCAGTAGGGTTATCTCATCCTCAATGTCCAAAGTGCTGGTGGATTTTGGACAGCGTCTCTTCTCACTCATGGCTGAATATTTTCTATTGTTTTTGAGTGAAAGAAGCATGGAGTTTGATGACTACCTCTTGGCAAAAGGAAGAACCATTGGAGATGGTTATGGTGGTAATTTTCTTGACTTTTTTGATGATATGTTTAATATATGTGAACTTGTTATTCCACTTATCTTGCATGATGATAAATATGTGGTGGGGGCCAGTTGCACTCCACAGATTATCATTCACACCCCAAAACTAAGAAACCCCATTAAAATTTGGCCTGGTCTTGATACACCCTTTTTTTTTTTATGTTTTTTCAAAAAAAAAACCAAGTACACCCCTAATGCAGTTATAACCAGAAAAACAGAGCATGAAATTGGCATAGAGCCTTTGCATTAACTTGGCATAAACAACAATCATTCAACAAACATAAATGTAAGTTAAGAACTAACAACAAAGATATAAACAGCCGCATCAATCTATGAACTCAATAGTAGCCGTTGTGCACATGTTGGAAGAAGTAAGCTTCTTGAACTTGTCTACTCTTGAAGAAAACAACTCTGCCCATCTTGCTGCACTGAAATCATGATGATCAGTCCACATTTTGGACACTGGAGGTATTGGACAATCTGGTAGAAGCTCCATCCTTACAAAGTGTGACCTGTTGATGTAGTTAAATACCAATATCCTCTGCTTGTTCTCCAATAGTACATCACCCCTTAGAGGGAAAAAGGATAGACATTGTTCCTTTGAAATTAGTAGTTCTACCACATTGTAATAGGATGATATGACGTTTTCCTTATATGGCATAATCATCCAGTTCTTACTATCCGTAAAACTCATCGTAGCACTCCAAACTCAATAGCAACTCTGTTGTGCTGGAAAATGGTGACATAAATTCGTTATAAAATTCTTTAAACTTGTGCAACTTAGCTGCAAGATCTTTCCTTACTATCTTCCAACCATCATTGTCCCAACCATAGAAAGATGCCACAACTCTGAATCCACAGTGAACATCCCGTGGTACATCAATAATGTTAGATATATAAGGATGGAAAAAAATCAAGAAACTGTGCTACCTAATTTGTAGTGTTTGCCCCCTTGTCCTATATACTCTCAACTTTGGTACTAACTTTGAATTTTCTCTAGCTTGTGCTGCCAATGGAGCTGACTTTGTATGTGACTCCTTCTTCACACTTTGAGTTGAAAATTGTGATGTCTGAGTTGGCCTAACATTTTCTAAAACATGTGACTCTACTGCATGCTCAAATGTAGAAGGTTCTCTCTTGGTTGATTTCTCCTCTACAAGGTTGCCTTTAAAACTCCTCTGCCCCTTTCTTCCTCCCTCTCACATTGACCTTCTGTTTTGGCTTCAACATGGAGGTGCTACTAGTATGCCCTATGCACTAAAGTTGCCTATTGATCTCCATTTTCTGAGGTATTGTTGTAGTAGCAAATGTGGACCAAACCATATCCATTCTCCTCATACTCAGCAACTGTAGAAGAATGCATAACACTTGCAAAAGTAGCCATAAAGTCATCAAATTCAGCTTTCAGACAAAACAAACCAATGCAGTTTGTGAGCATATTCCTGGGAATATGAACCCTACATAGCTGGTTCTTTGTAGTTGTGAAAACTATCTTCAAAGCATTCGTTAGTGCAAGTTCACAATCACTGATGAATACACTTGCCAGCACAGTATCAAACAAGTCCCTGAAGCAACATAAAGCCCACTCATAATTTATTCCTTCTCTGAACTCATATAGTAGAATGCAACACAAAAATTTTTCATTATGGAAGTCACTCCAACCATCTGAAGTAAAGGCAGAACTTTTTTGTCTTGTACGTACAATCAAGCATGAAGACAAATGGAAAAGCTCTGGCAAGTTGGATTGAAGTTGAGCAACTGAAAAACAAATCCTTCACTACCTCAGTGTTTGCCTCAGATAGATGCCTTACCATATACCCATTCTGAATGAGCAAGTTGAACAACAAATGCATATGAGACTTGCCAGCAGTCTCCTTGATTCGTATTGTAGTCCTCCCATTGTATATGGTCTTCGTAGTTGTTGCATTTGTTGGATTTTTTAACTTGAGTTTATTCAAAATGTCCCTCGACCTCACCCCTATCTTGGATAACCTTTCAACAGTATGCCTCTCTTCCCTAGTAAGTTTACCCATAAATGAATGCCCTTCAAAGCATTTAACCAGAGCGTGATAGTGTTTCTCATTCACCACAATCAAATGCCATCTTTGAGGAATTGAATTAGACACATGAGCTTTTAGACTAAATGGGATGCCACACTTCTTGTTGAGGACCTCCTCTTTGTTGCATTGCCTTTCCCCATGTACCCACCATTTCTCTCACAAGCAAGCATAATCCTTGGGGTTCTCTTTGTATCATTAACATCTGATCTCTTAACCACAACAACTACCCCGTGTTTACGTCTACACTTCCTGGCATAGTCTACAACAATCTCTTTATTCTCAAATTCCTACAAAATCCAAACAAGTAATCAACAATCTGCCCTAATAGCACAAAATCATACCAAAAGTTTTGAAAATATACCATATCAATTTCAAAATGCCATGTGGTGTCCACTTCAATGTTCACAAGGGTGTGCACCTCAGTCATTTTTCTTCCAAATCTTACATAATGACAACATGCAGTGGGCATTTCAACTAAACCCTAAACAAATCAGTCTTTTCAACAAGAAATCAAAGGTAATGTGGTACTGGATGGGTGAGACAAACTTACTAGGTTTTATGGGTCTTCTGGGCACTCTACATATTCGTCGTCAGAGCTGGCATTAAGCCAGAGATGTTCTCGTCACTGAAGTCATCGAAGTCCGGATCGACGTTGTAATCGTTGTCGCCCATCAATTTCAGACAAAACAGAGAGGGAAGGGTGAGAGACGAAACAGAGAGGGAGAGGGAAGAAAAGAGAGGATGGAGGGAATGAGTGACACATTGACGCACTGGGGTGTTTTATAGACTAGGGTTTTTTTTTGTGTGTTTTAGGGTGTAAATGGGAAATCTGTGGAGTGCAACTAGCCCCCACTAAAAATATGTATTCTTGTTTGAAGATGCTTAATTTTTGTCTTAGTTTTAATGAAGTGAATTTTTCATGGTATGTTTGATGAAAATGTGATTGACTCAATTGCTTATGAGCTCTTCATTTTTTGTTCTCGCCTTTTCGGAGAAATGATAATTGATGTCGTAGTGAGAATTCACACTCTTGGGAGTCTTGGGCATAGGCATTTTTAAATGACATTCACATAGAGCAACTAGTTTCTTGTTCTATCACTAGATCGAGAGCTTCCTTAGTAAGAGTTGCGATGAGCCAATCTCGTAGAGTGCAATTAACTCACTTCCATATGGTGAATTCTGGGTTGGTTTAAGATGGCTGCAAACATCAAGAACTATGTATAGCTGATTCTTCCATGTCATATGAAAATGATTTCCTCCCTTCACTTTCGACACTTGTTCGATTTTTTTTTGTTTTGTACCGTCATCAAGTTCTTGTTTCAAATAAAGACGGACAAAATTAACATGTTCCTAAATGTGGGTCGATCAAAGTGGAAAATGAGGTCTACGAATGTAGTGGCACATCTGACAAATAATGGCATGACTTGACATTTGCAAAGGTGCAGTGCTCAAAAGACCAGTAGCTTGAATCTTCTGTATTTCTGTTGGGACAACTCAGTCTGGATGTTGAACTCTACATCTGAATATCCGATAAACCATTCAGAAGACCTGGGAAAACTTTTTTGCAGAAAAAATTCATGAGCATCTACGTCATATCTTTACCATTAGCATGGTTCCGGCCAACTAATTTCTAGCTTAGTCCTTTATTTTTCAAGCCTCCGTCGGCAATGTTTCTATTTTAACTTATAAAGCACGCCCTCAATACATTTTAGAATGCATTCCCAGTTAATGAAATTCATGATTTATTTCAACAATGTGTTGTTTTTTTGTTTAATTTAATATGAATTCTTTCATTCCGATGCTAGTCTTATGTATTCTGCTATGCTTTTCCCGCTTTACACAAAACAAATTCTAAGTCCTTTTGAAAGGCAACCTCGAACTAGCAGCATTGTGTGCTCAAACTACACACAACTCATTTGGTGAACATGTCAGATTTGATGCAAACCTCATATATATCAAAATATTTGGATTGACAGCAAGTCCTATCACACCTAAACACACATCATCCACAACCCAAACACTTCTATCCCCAACATCAGAAGCGGCCGATCTCGTGTCCAACACAAAAGAGAGAGAGCACTCTATCATCCTAACTCTCCTATTCTTCTCTCATCTCTTCTCTCAAACTCTTCTCTCAATCTCTCTCATCTTTTTTTTATTAATAAATATAAAGGAGAGAGAATGAATCATTATTTTGGTGAAATAGAGAATATAATATGTAATTTATGTAGTGTTTGTTGGATAAGTAATCTGTAAAATATAGAACAATAGCATTTTGTCTGTATTTTTGAGAATCTGTTTAGATAAAATGATGCAAATGCTATTAACCACTCCAACCCACATCCCCTATTTTAATATCATATCAATATTTTAATAGTTTTAAGAGGAGAATAGAAAGAGGAGAGAGAAATGAGAGAGAAGAGAGAAGATGAAAGGAGAGAAGATAAAATACTGATTTGATGGGTTTCGAGGATGGTGGTCATGCCCAAAATTTGGAGTATGCAAATTGAAAATTCTAAAATAGGGTACCATTTGGGGTACCCATTGGAACATGTTAAATTGAAAAAGGTATACAAAATAGATTCTCACCTATTTTAGGTATCCATTGGACATGCTCTTTAGACTCAAACTTTAATTTTTTGAATATTTTAATTTTATTTTAAAGATATTTTATGATGGGTGAAAATTTTGAAGTACATGTGCATCTGAAGGGTTTTGGACGTCAAGTCATGGGTTCGCATGTAAAAAAATAAAATAAAAAATGTATTATACATCGATTCCACTTCAATTTGGTACAAGAATAGTGACGATGGTGTGTGTTTTGACCCAACTCAAAATAGATTCTCCCTCATCCACAAAATTTATACGCACTTGAGCTTGAGCCTAAGTTAGTATCATCAAGAAGTGAGCTTATTATTAACTCACTCAAGTATTCATATTTTTTCCAATGTGGGATTGAACTCATTCACCAACATTCATCCCTTATATGGGTACTTTGGAGAATAAATTCTTATTCATCCGATATCGATTTTCGAAATGTAAATATACTACGTTCATCTACTTTCAAAGACGTTTTTTCAACACGTACTCGTCCTCAAGGACATCCTAGCTAGTCACCCATTAATTGGCACCCATAGTAGGCCAATGCTCTCATACGATATCCAACAAATGAAGCATCACAACTTCTCAAATTTGGAATAGTCTTACCATGTCAATAGATAATTATCATCAACCATCCCACCTTGTTTGAAAACTAATCAATAAATGAAAAGAAGGGCAGGTTTCTAGGGGAAGAAGTTGTATTTTAATCTTCAATTGTTTGTCTTCATTAATTTTAATATGTACAAAACCTTACCTATAACATGTTTGAAGAATAGAAGCGTTAGACATTGAGAATAGCATGTTTGAAGAATAGAAGCTTTGACATTGAGGATAGCACGTTTGAAGAATAGAAGCGTTGACATTGCGGATAGCAGATCAAGGGATAAAGTTTTTGTTTACACTAACCACAACTAGAGCACAGATGGAGAAGGAGAAGGAGGAAAAGGAAAAGGGAAAGGAGGAGGAGGAGAAGGTGGAGGAAGTATTTCATATTAGTCACACTCATTTCTTGATCTTTAAGGGTATTATTTCTCATGGATGGTGTGGTGCATGCAATGAACCCATATCTGATACTCCAGCATATCAATGTAAGTTCTATCCAAAATGTGAGTTTCAACTCCATGAATCATGTACACAAGTGACTTTTAACTTGCACCACCCTATGCACTTGCAACTATTGGAAACATGCAACTCGCGGAAGCGTAAAAGTACCTCATAGACATAAATGATAGCTAGACAAGTTTCAAAAATTTCTTATCAAATACTAATCACCATAGCATAAACCATATCTCAATTAATTGCAAGTAGATTATATACCTTGAGATCTCTCTGATTTGATCTCTAATAATCAGGAACGAAGGATGGAGTCAGCGAGTTTGATACTAAGCTCAAACCTGCGGATCTTCCACCGCATGCACCAATTCCCAAACTTGGATTGAGAGGGTGGTCTCTTTTCTCCAAGAACCTTAAAAACACAAACCAAAACTAGTGGAAACGATTAGAGAGTAGAGAGGCCAACTGGTGTCTCAAAACTTGTGTTAACAAAACACACACTATGTGTGTATTTATAGGGTCGGCCACACCTAGGGTTTTCTCCCTAGGTGGGCCGGCCCCTAAGCCTCTCACTCTCCTAATTTCGATCTGTTTTGGTTTTCCTGTATCTTCTAGTATTGGGCTTCTGGGCTACAGTGGGGACCAAGTAGGAAAAATAAAACATGGACTTCCTATGAATTTAATTATCAGCCCAAACCCATGGACATAATTATAATATATTCCACTAAAATATTATAATTGCACTCCCCGTTTTATCTCAAATTAAATCTGAGCCTTTAGTTATATTCGTTCATAAAATTCCTCACGTTTAGTTACAGATACCTGTCAATTAAATATGCCACTGACATATAATATTTAATTGACATCTTTAAATATTTCCTTGAGCTTACCGCTTAACTTATTTGAATGTGTCGGATTAATTAAAATCCACCTGTAGGGTTTTGACACAATATCAAATCCTATAAGCATTCTCAAGAGGGTATCATTAATCCATAATTGGACGTGAATGTTATTAACATATTATTTTTCATCGTACAATTAATGCGGTGACCCAACTCACTTGGTGTTTGTTGGCCTGTACAAAAAGACCTCACCCTTTAGTAAATCAAAGTCCCATATATTAAATGCATATGTACTAATAATCTTTAATAAATTAAGAATATGAACAATGCTATAACGTTTGTGCGAGTGTATAATTTTCCATATAGTCAGACTAGGAAAATTGACTCGCACATAGTCCTGATCAATACACTCCGAGTGTACCGGTTTAGTAAGTTCCAGCTTTGCCACTCTCCGTAACCAAGGTAGGTACACTAAAATACTATACCGCAGCCAAGCCAACGGTTTGTCCAATTCCGTCTTAGCTGTGATCGCTTACTTATATTCGATAGGAACTTATGAATTGATCTTCCGTGTGCAAGCTTAGACTCTACACACC
This sequence comes from Tripterygium wilfordii, assembly GCF_013401445.1. Taxonomy (NCBI): domain Eukaryota; kingdom Viridiplantae; phylum Streptophyta; class Magnoliopsida; order Celastrales; family Celastraceae; genus Tripterygium; species Tripterygium wilfordii. Next base: position 5,709,490 of record NC_052244.1, on the reverse strand, counting down.
AATTCATATACCATATAGAATAAAAGACACTGATGCCAATATGTCTTTTCTCATTTTAAATGCTAAATATATTTTATTCAAATAAATAAATCGAGTTTGAATATTACATACAATAATGGCCTTTAGCATACTATTCCTATCAATCTCCCACTTCTGCTCAAGGCCATGATGATACCATCTTATTGCCAGGCCCTCCAAGTGTCCCTCAAATGGTTTTGTTGGTAAGCACTTGGTGAATGGATCTGTCAGGTTATCCTTTGATGCTATCTTCGTCACTACGACATCACCTCTCCATACGATCTCTCATATCAAGTGATACTTGCGTTCAATATGTTTTCCTTTTGAATGAGCCCTTGGTTCCTTTGAATTTGCAACTACTCCGCTATTATCACAGTAAAGTGTAATAGGCGACAGAGCTTTAGGTACCACATTCAAGTCTATAAGAAAGTTTTGGAGCCACACTGATTATTTAGCTGACTCAGAGGCTGCTACATATTCAGCGTCCATAGTGGAGTCAGCAATACAATATTGCTTGACACTTCTCCAACTAATGGCTCCACCTCCCAATGTGAAAACATACCCTGAAGTTGATTTCCTGAAATCTTTGTCTGACTGAAAATCTGAATCTGTATACCCAGTGGGTATAAGCTCATCAGACTTGTAAACCAGCACATAATCTCTCGTTCTCCTTAGGTACTTGAGTATGTGCTTTACAGCAATCCAATGTTCCATACCTGGATTAGACTGATATCTGCTAACTAGACCAACCATATAACATATGTCCGGTCTAGTACACATCATGGCATACATGAGGCTTCCCACTGCCGAAGCATATGGTACTTGACTCATTTTCTTTATCTCATCAGCATCCTTAGGACACTGATCTCGAGATAAAGTGACTCCGTATCTGTAAGGAAGAAATCTTTTCTTGGAATCTTTCATGCCGAATCTTGCCAGGATGATGTCAATGTAGACTCCCTGAGATAGGCCCAACATTCTTTGTTTCCGATTTCTCAATAGTTTGATCCCAAGAATGTGGCCGGCTTCTCCCAAATCTTTCATTTCGAATTGACTACTCAACCAGACTTTAACAGTAGATGATATAGCTACATCGTTTTCAATGAGTAATATATAATCTATATAAAGTACTAAGAATACCACCACACTTCCATTGCTCCTCCGATAGACACAAGGTTCATCAGGACATTGCTCAAATCCATAGGATTTTATGGCCTGGTCGAATCTTATATTCCAAGACCTAGATGCCTGCTGGAGTCCATAAATGGATCTCTTAAGCTTACACAACAGGTGCTCTTGGTTTCTCGCTACAAATCCATCTGGTTGCACCATATAGATGCTTTCGTCAAGACTTCCATTTAGGAAAGCTGTCTTGACATCCATTTTCCATATTTCATAATCATAATATGCTGCATTGGATAAAAGTTTCTGGATAGATTTAAGCATGGCTACCGACGAAAAGGTTTCCTCATAATCGATCCCTTCTTTCTGAGTGTACCCTTTCGCAACAAGCCTAGCTTTGAAGGTTTCAACCTTCCCATCCACCCCCTTCTTTCTCTTGTAGATCCACTTGCATCCAATGGGTTTTACACCATTCGGTGGTTCTACAAGTTCCCAGACTTGATTTGAGTACATGGACTCCATCTCAGATTTCATAGCTTTCTTCCAAGATATTGCATCTTTATCTTGGAGAGCTTCTTTGTAGTTACTGGGATTAGTATCTTGTTCAGTTGGGATCATTTCATACACTTCAACCAATAGAGCATACCGACTAGGTAATCTAGTTACCCTCCCACTACGACGACGCCCTGTTTGTTCGTTTGGAGTATTTTGGTGTGATGATTCTGTTCTATTTGTATCAGGATCTTCATGTTGACCTGGTTGATTCCCCAGCATGTCCTGATTATCCCTCTGAACAGAATCAGTTTGGGATTCCACAATTCTCCCACTGTTATGTGGTACTAGATTGTTATCCTCAACTGGTGTTCCTTGAGTTGTTTGGTTTCCTTGTGTTTCCCCTCTTAATTCTTCAAGAACAATCTTACTTTTAGGTTTGTGATTCATCATATAGTCATCATCTAAGAATCAGGCATTGGTACTGACAATGACCTTTTGATCCTTAGGACTATAAAACAAACCACCTTTGATACCTGGAGGGTATCCAACGAAAAAACATACTTTTGTTCTTGATTCCAACTTCCCAGTGTTCCCTACCAGCACATGGGCCGGACTACCCCATATCCGTATATGGGCCAAGCTGGGCTTTTGCCCTGTCCATAATTCTGTAGGAGTAGTTGGTACTGACTTAGAAAGAACTAAGTTCAGAATGTAGGTAGCTGTTTCTAGGGCATAGCCCTAGAAGAAATTAGGCAACTTAGAAAAAATCATCATCGATCTTACCATTTCCATAAGAGTCCTATTCCTCCTTTCTGCTACACCATTTTGTTGTGGTGTGCCTGGCGCAGTCAGCTGGGATGAAATGCCCTCTGCGTTTAAGTATTCCATAAACTCTCCCGAGAGGTATTCACCACCACGATTAGATCGTAGTGTTTTGATACTCTTTCCTAAATGCTTCTCCGTAACTGCCTTATAGCTTTTGAACATCTCAAAAATTTCAGACTTACGATGCATTAGAAAAATGTATCCATACCTCGAGTAGTCGTCTATGAAAGTGATGAAGTACTCATAACCTCCTCTCGCTTGGATAGTCATTGGACCACACACATCAGAATGTACCAACTCCAAATATTCTTTGGCTCTATACCCCTCAGCTGAAAATGGCCTCTTAGTCATCTTACCTTCCAAACACGATTCACAGACTGGAAGTTCCTCAACTTCTAATGAACTCGAAGGTCCATCTCGTACCAGTCTAGTAACCATGTTTAGATTTATATGACCTAAGCGTAGATGCCAAAGATAAGTTTGATTTGGTTTCGAAGGTTCCTTTCTCTTAGATGGCAAAATTGTTGAGTTATTCAATTCATTATATTTAGCAGAATTTGGACTTATAATGTAAATATTATCTACCAAAGTACCAGAACAGATAAAACATTTATTGTACCTGATAACAATAGAGTTATCAAACTCAAAACAATATCCATTCAAAGCTAAAGATGGAACTGAAAGTAAATTTCGTCTCATATTTGGTACGTAAAGACAATCGTTCAAAATTAAAGTCATATCACTACTAAAACTCAAATCAAAAACGCCTACTACTTCTACTCTTTGTTTTGTTGCATCTCCCAAAGGCACGTAACTCTCTTCTTTATTTGGTCGTCCGGTTTCCTGGAACCCTTGCAACGAATTGCAAACATGATTAGTGGCTCCAGTGTCTACACACCAAGATCCAATAGACACAACCGCTAATTGTGTTTTGACAACAAATAAAAGAAGTTACCTTGAGTATTCTTGCTTAGCCATGTCTGACATTGCCTTTTCCAATGTCCCTTTTGGCCATAGTGAAAACACTTGTCTTTTGGCTTTTTCACTCCACCTTGAATACCCTTGGAGTCGACTGACTTATTCTTCTTTTGAGTCTTTTTCTTCTTCTTACCTTTCGGTATAGTAGAAGATCCTTTCTCATTCAAATTGACCTTAGCTTGCTTAGGTTGAAGTTTTTCTACTCCTTTAAGCTCATTGAGAAGTTTCGGCAAGGTATAAAGTCTTTTGTTCATGTTATAATTCAACCGAAAATTCTTATAGCTATCTGGAAGAGATTGAAGTACGATATCGATCTGGCTTTCACCATCAATATCAACACCAAGTACTTCGAGCTCATTCAAAAGACTCATCATCTTAAGAGTGTGCTCACTTACATTAGCTCATTCCTTCATCTGGGTGTTTAAGAGTATTTTCATGGCAGTCTGCCTTGATCACCAAACATCTCCTTTAGGCTATAAATGATGTCATAGGCACTTGTCATATTCTGGTGTTGTGTTTGCAACACGTCTGACATTGATGCTAACATGTAGCATCTAGCCTTTTCATCAGCCTTCTTCCACTTCTTGTGAGCACTGATTTGATCATCAGTGGCACCCTCCTCAGGCAATTCAGGGCATACTTCAGTCAATACAAATTTGTACTCTTTAGAGGTGAGCACAATATCCAAATTTCTTTTCCAGTTGACATAGTTTGTTCCATCCAACTTATGGTCTTTCAGTATAACAGATAATGGGTTGAATGAAGGCATTTTGAAAAACTAAAAAATGACATATTCAGAAATTAATTTATGGCATACATGATTCGAATTATCTATGATTGCACCCATAATCAATCATATAATTTATTAACAATCAAAACACCTTAGCATGAAATTTCCTATCTCGATGGGAGAATAAATTCCATGCAATTTAGTTCACATTAAATTTCATTGTCTAGACAAGTCGCCGTGTCAAATGTAAATTTAATTAGTTAACTATCTTTGGTCCTATAAATAATGGTATTGATTGCGATGGGAAATATTTCCATAATTTATAGTTAAGTGTATAACCATCACTTGATCATAATCTCACCATCTTCATAAAATTTATTCCTATAGGGGAATAATTTTATAATAAATGACTACCCATTATGACTATCAAGAAAACCAATTATCTGAGATATCTGTAATCGAAAATTTTTGATAGGGAGGAATGTCTAAGCCAGCACATATTTCCAATTACATCTCTATTAAATTTTCTTACCAATAATCCAAACTTAAAACATATTTCCGTAATTCCAAAACTCCTGGAATTGAGATATCTTAAAAGATGCATTGACCGGAATTTACGCATTTTGGTATCACCGCCCAAAAACCGAGATTCGTTAGGGATTTTCTCTATGAAGTGAAACTGTTATCGCAGCACCATAGGTTTTCAATTTAACGATTAACAAATCTAGCAACCAGGTCATTCCCAGGAAAGAGAGGGCTTTCCGAAAAACGTCACGCAATTAAGTAACCTCAATCCTCGATAAAACTTTCTAGACATTGCATTGTTAATCATAAATTAGAATACTTAAATGCATTGGTCGGAATTACACACTTTGGTTCTGAAAAGAATCTTAAGCTAAAAATGGATTTTCCCAAAATAATACCGTAGTCACATTTAATATCTCAACTTTCCGAATTTTATTATTACATATTTTTCTTTGAACCAATGATGGAGACCGTAGGGTGATGTGTAACCCTTCTCCCACTTAATATTTTATTTTTGGGTGATTAGTATTTTATTTTTCATGTTTAGATAACATCCATAAATAAATATGAATCCTAATCTAGCATGTCATTTAATTACAATCGTACATGCAATTAAAATAGGATACATAGTTAAAATAGGAAACCAAATCAATCAAGAGTCCTAGCTACCATGGTCTTCAATCAAGCTCGAATCTCAACTGATTAGGAATCCCTGTCTGGAAACTGCTCGAAATATTACTGCCTGGACTGCCAAAACTACCCTGCACCCGCTGCCCGATCTGCCCCCTGCAGCCCACATTTGTCTGGCAGCTTCTGGCGGTGACTGTCGGATGCGCTACAGCAGCTGCTGGCTGCAGCCAAAGTTGCTGCCAGCACTTGCTGCCTGTGATGGCAGTAGTAGTCGGCAGCGGCAGCAAGGCTATCGGTATCCTTCGTCTCTTCGTTTTTACAAAAAAAAGCCTAGCCTCCTTCAAACCAGAGTTCACAATCTAAAAAATTCAATTTACAAAAATTCCTACTCCTTTATTCGGAGTAAAAAAATTCTAAAATCAGAATTAAAAAAACTAGACCATGATAGCCAGAATCTCAGCCTGCAACAACAAGTTAGCAATAACACCGAAAAACATAGATTATGCTAACAAATTAAATTTGACAAATTTTTGATTTTGTTTACCATCGATTACGTATCTATGACCAGCTCCGATACCAATTGTTGGAAACATGCAACTCGCGGAAGCGTAAAAGGACCTCATAGACATAAATGATAGCTAGACAAGTTTCAAAAATTTCTTATCAAATACTAATCACCATAGCATAAACCATATCTCAATTAATTGCAAGTAGATTATATACCTTGAGATCTCTCTGATTTGATCTCTAATAATCAGGAAAGAAGGATGGAGTCAGCTAGTTTGATACTAAACTCAAACTTGCGGATCTTCCACCGTATGCACCAATTCCCAAACTTGGATTGAGAGGGTGGTCTCTTTTCTCCAAGAACCTGAAGAACACAAACCAAAACTAGTGGAAACAATTAGAGAGTAGAGAGGCCAACTGGTGTCTCAAAACCTGTGTTAACAAAACACACACTATGTGTGTATTTATTGGGTCGGCCACACCTAGGGTTTTCTCCCTAGGTGGGCCAACCCCTAAGCCTCTCCCTCTCCTAATTCCGGTTCGTTTTGGTTTCCCTGTATCTTCTAGTATTGTGCTTCTGGACTACAGTGGGGACCAACTAAGAAAAATAAAACATGGGCTTCCTATGAATTTAATTATCAGCCCAAACCCATGGACATAATTATAATATATTCCACTAAAATATTATAATTGCACTCCCCGTTTTATCTCAAATTAAATCTGAGCCTTTCGTTATATTTGTTCATAAAATTCCTCACGTTACGTTACAGATACCCGTCAATTAAATATGTCACTGACATATAATATTTAATTGACATCTTTAAATATTTCCTTGAGCGTACCGCTTAACTTATTTGAATGTGTCAGATTAATTAAAATCCACCTGCAGGGTTTTGACACAATCTCAAATCCTATAAGCATTCTCAAGAGGGTATCATCAATCCATAATTGGACGTGAATTTTATTAACAGATTATTTTTCATCGTACAATTAATGCGGTGACCCAACTCACTTGGTGTTTGTTGGCCTGTACAAAAAGACCTCACACTTTAGTAAATCAAAGTCCCGTACATTAACTGCACATGTATTAATAATCTTTAATAAATTAAGAATATGAACAATTCTATAACGTCTGTGTGAGTGTATAATTTTCCATATAGTCAGACTAGGAAAATTGACTCACACGTAGTCCTGATAAATACACTCCGAGTGTACTGGTATAGTAAGTTCAAGCTTTGCCGCTTTCCGTAACCAAGATAGGTACACTGAAATACTATACCACAGCCAAGCCGATGGTTTGTCCAATTCCGTCTTTGCTGTGATCGCTTACTTATATTCGATAGGAACTTATGAATTGATCTTCCGTGTGCAAGCTTAGACTCTACACACCAATTCATATACCATATAGAATAAAAGACACTGATGCCAATATGTCTTTTCTCATTTTAAATGCTAAATATATTTTATTCAAATAAATAAATCGAGTTTGAATATTACATAAAATAATGGCCTTTAGCATACTATTCCTATCAGCAACACCCTCTGTTGATAGACAAAAACATCCCTTCCATAGTCTCTTTGTTTGTGATGGATGCAGAGATGTTTGCTCTGGCATGGTCTACTACTGTGAGCTATTCCTCTTTAGTCTTGATATTAAATGTGCTACCTCAATAAAAAAAACATTCATAAATCCAAAGCATTAAAAGAGAATGATACGAAAATCAAGAAGCATTTCAGTCGTATCCAAAGACTGACTTTTTGCAATTGAATGGAGGAATTAAGAATCATTTGCAATGGTTGCGAGCTACCTCTCTCTGGCGCAGCTTATTGTTGCCCCAATGAAGTCCACCGAAATAAATAATCGTTTGCAGCTTATGGTTGCAAAGTTTGTGGAAAGAAGGTTCGATGGAGTGGATAAAATGAAGTCAACCGAAATAAAGAATGCAATCCATGGAGCATTGAGGGGGAAGGCAGCTAATGATGCCGATGATGTAGCAAGATTGATCATGTTATACACGTGTCTTGCACTTTTTTTTAACAAGAGTTTATCACATTCTTTGGGCATTCATCAAATACATTGTGAACCTAGACAATGTGAAGCAATACAATTGGTCAAAGGCAATCTACGATAATCTCTTGGATTCAATCAAGAAGAACATAAAATCTCCCACAAAAGTGATTGGATGTGTCACTATTATGTCGGTAATTATTCAATCGAGTATTTTTTCTTTGTTTTCTTTGATACAAAATGACGTCGTTTTGTCTTTTATATTAAAAAAATCAAAATGACATCGTTTTGGATGTTGTTAGTCCTTAACAGTCAATTGGATGGAAAGACTTGGCATGACATATAATGAAACCACAGGGGGTCCAAATCTTATGAATTCAAAACCAGGGGGTGCATGTAAAAATGGCCTGATATGAATTTAATTGCAAGTGCACAAATCGTACTTGTAATAAAATGATGAGTAAATTATCGTTCCCACGAGGATGTATTGGCAATCCAAATTAATGTCAAACAAGTAGCAACTACGTAAATTAGGTGAAAAGGATGAGTGGTTGGATTGTTTTTAACTAAACTAAAACAAATAACAAAAGAGCAATTAAGTAATCACAAGTGTAATCAAAGATCAGAAGCACTAGGGTACTTAAATCCCCAACCTATCCAATGCTCTATGTCTAGTCATATCGAAAGTATTTGTATCTCTAATCCCTGCTATGTGTAACAATCGGATTCAAAAAACATAGACCCATTAAGATTTGTGGATTAACCATTTAGCGATTGCATAGGTCACGCCCTATATTTCTATGGTTCATGTAACCTATGCCATCTATGGGCCTTGAACCCTTACTTTGATCAACTTACTGCCCCCTCAAGACTTGGAACTCAATCCTCAGTTTCTTCTGTCTACCTCCTCCACTGTCGCTAGCTGTTAAAGCTTTATGCCCTTTCTGCACATCCCAGTACTGGTGGGAGTTACGCTCCCCTCGCTCTAACTCTAGTGCCATATCCACCGTCTCATCATAAATCTGTACCCTAGAAGCAATCACCATTCTGCAGATGCTCAGAAGTAGACCGTCTCAGTATTTCTCAGCCTTGCTCTCATCATCTGGAGCATACTTCTTCCCATACTTGTACAACTCCTCATAATTTTTGTTATATTGTGACACTGTCATCTCTCGTGTCTGCACCAAATCAAGATACTCTTTGACCTTATCCTCCTAGAACAACCGTGGCACGAATTACTGTATGAATAGTAGCTCAAAGGACACCCAAGTCAAATCATTCTTCCTTGATCCAAGGAATCCCACCACTCGAAAGCTGTCTCACTCAAATAATATGAGATCAGCATCGTCCTCCTATTGTCTGGTATAGCCAAGGTATCCAATCATCTGCTCATCTGGCGCAACCACTCCCCAACCTCAAACCCCTCATTCTCTCCAGAAAACTCTGACGGATTTGTCTTACGCAGCTGCTCCATCTCATTAACTCTCGTCCGGGCCTCGGCACAGCTTTATCTTCAATATTAGCTCCTGAAATTTGCCCCTCACTGTGGTCCACAGGTGTCGTAACCATCTGAGTATGTACCATCTAAGCTAGTGACCTCATTATCTCCATAATGTCCCTCATAGATGCCGGTGGCTCCTCAATAGTAGGAAGGGCCACCTGCACCCCTGGGGTCTCCTGCACCTGTCCTGGTGGAACAACCTTGGTCGTCGCTTGCCGACCACTCCTAGTATGTGGCTCGTCCTGCACAATCCCCTCCTCTCGTGTCCCTATATCAGAATCAGGTATCGATTTCTGTGTACTAGAAATATGCCTAGTCGTACGTGTCGTCAGAATACCTCAGCCTTTAACTCGGCCTCTCGATCTCCCTCGCCTGCCCTCGACACTAGGGGCCTCCGTAACACGAAAAGATCGAGTTGTCCTACGAGTATCCATCTGCATCACCACAGATAATGCAATTCAATAACCAACTCAAACAAGAGTTTATAGGGGAAAGAATACATACTGGATCATCAGTAGAGGTCGTGACATGGCCTGGAGACTTACTAACATACTATACACACTTCCCGGACCCACACAGATCCTATATTCGTAACCTGGCTCCAATACCAAAATGTAATGCTCTGACCCGAAATGTGTTACTTTTGATACCATTTTAATCAAACCACTAATTAATTCAATCATCAAACCATCGAAAATTTTGACAACACCTTCCCGTATTACGAAAGATGCCAACCTGGAGTAAACGTGCAGCAATATCACAAATATATTCACAACCTAGGCAGGGCCTCAGGCCATCTAACAATTCATATCATAGGATGGCAAAAATGAGAACAATACGGACTATGAAAATAGAAAAGCGTAAGCCAAAAGAGATGCTTTAACCAAAAGAGAAGCCAAAGCCAAGCGCTTTACTATATCGGTCAAATATGTTAGGTATAGTGTCCCTTCTAAGGACTATATCTTTGCAACAGAGGCATAAAATGTGTCTTCGTAAGACACCATTTTGGCTTATGTACAAGAAACTACTCAAGAGGGATGACATGGAAGTTTGGTCAAAGAAGCAAGAACAAATAATATGTGATATTATGAGTACGTATGATGACAAAAAGGGAGCTTTTGTCCTAGCAAAGAAGAGTGTCCAACTTATAGAGAATGACATAAAATCGATATTCAGAGTTGTTTCAGGGCAACGAAATATGAAGATTGGCAGAATGTCGAAGCCAATTGAATCAAAGTTTGTGGAAGAAGGTTCGACGGAGTGGATAAAATGAAGTCAACCAAAATAAAGAATGCAATCCATCGAGCATTGAGGGGGAAGACAGCTGATGATGTCGATGATGTAGCAAGATTGATCATGTTGTACACATGTCTCGCATTTTTTTTAACAAAAGCTTATCACATTCCTTTGGCATTCATCAAATACATTGAGAACCTAGACAATGTGAAGCAATACAATTGGTCAAAGGCAATCTATGATAATCTCTTGGATTCAATCAAGAAGAACATAAAATCTCCCACAAAAGTGACTGGATGTGTCACTACTATGTCGGTAATTATTCGATCGAGTATTTTTTTCTTTGTTTCCTTTGATACAAAAAGACGTCGTTTTGTCTTTTATATTAAAAAAAATCAAAATGACATCGTTTCGGATGTCGTTAGTCCTTAACAGTCAACTGGATGGAAAGACTTGGCATAACACATAATGAAACCACAGGGGGTCCAAATATTATGAATTCAAAACCAGGGGGTGCATGTAAAAATGGCCTGATATGAATTTAATTGCAAGTGCACAAATCACACAAGTAATAAAATGATGAGTAAATTATCTTTCCCACGAGGATGTATTGGCAATTCAAATTAATGTTAAACAAGCAGCAACTAAGTAAATTAGGTGAAAAGAATGAGTGGTTGGATTGTTTTTAACTAAACTAAAACAAAGAACAAAAGAGCAATTAAGTAATCACAAATGTAATCAAAGATGAGAAGCACTAGGGTACTTAATTTCATATCACCTATCTAATTCAACTCCCTTGGTCCCTTAATCCCTAATTCTTCACTCAATAATGACAATCGGTCTCCCTAACCTATCCAATGCTCTATGTCTAGTCATATCGGAAGTAATTGTATCTCTAATCCCTGTTATGTGTAACAATCGGATTCAAAAGACAAAGACCCATTAAGATTTGTCGATTAACCATTTAGCGATTGCATAGGTCACGCCCCTATATTTCTACGGTTCATGCACCCTATGTCATCTATGGCTTGAGGCAAACCCTAGAAATCTCCTTTCGGTTTCAATCTAGGCAACAAATCATCTAGATGGTGATCAAGCATCCAAAAGCATTAAGCACACCTATAGACAATCAATAAGAGAGAGAAATCAGGAAATAAGGAAACCAATTTTATTGAATCTTCAAGGTTTGGTTACATTAAGACCCTAGTAAAGAAATCTAGCCACTCATAGAGTCAAGATACATCGTCAAACAATAGAAATCAACCATAAAAACCAAGATAAAAGAGGAGAGAGAAAACCCCCTTGTGAACCCTCTTCTTCTCCAAGCTCCAATAGTGGCCTCCAAGCTCCAATATACCCCCTAATGTAACGCCTCGACCCGGAATGCGTTACTTTTTGGTACCATCTTAATCAAATCACTAATTAATTCAATCATCAAATCACCAAAAATTTCGACAGTACCTTCCCGTATTACTGAAGATGCCAGCCTGTAGTAAACGCGTAACAATATCACAAATATATTCACAACCTAGGTAGGGCCTCAGGCCATCTAACAACTCATATCACATATAAGTTCTCAAGTCTAAGCAGGGCCTCAGGCCACCTAAGAAATCATATCATCAATAAATTCTCATATCTAAGCAGGGCCTCAGGCCACCTAACAATCACATATAAATTCTACACACACAATAACATATATAATCAAACAACCAACGCAAGGATAAATCCTGCATGCATAATCAATCGTAAGGACACGAAGTCCACAAACCCGATTCGGCAGTCCCGATCACACGGAGCACCCTCCCACTCGTCCATCCAACCATCGAATTAAGGTATCACACAACATGTCTCAACCAAGAAAACAAGTACGACAAAATACTAATAACATAATCAAATTCTAGAATCATCTATTCCTATTACTCTCCAGGGGCCTATCCATGTCACACACGCTCCTCCTGATCTATAACCCTAGTACCGGAACTAGACTCGCCTGAAATGGGTGAGCGAAAGGCCCAGTAGGAAATAATAAAGAATGAATGAATAATATAAGGCTGAAATATTAAGGAAAAGCATAAATGCAACAATATGATAACTAACATTATGTACATCCCAAACACAAGTAGATAACAACACCATACAGTATCCTAACTTGACCCACCGGCATCCCTATACTCATCGGGACCCTGAACAGCCCAACAGCATCACCGCATGGTGCCTCAAGTACATGTGAAATCCTGACTCGGCCCATCGACGTTCCCATACTCATAGGAACCCTGAATAGCCCACCGACATTCCACATTTCACATCAATCAAACCTATGAGATTTACGAGTCCATACCCGACATCTACGTGCAACTACAATGCATGTCCAACATGGTTATGCAATAAAGTATACATACAACCTACATATATACTACTACATGATGCATGTTCAAGAATAATCCATGCTCAATAAAAGACTGAACATGTAGGGTATGCAATATAACTTAAGTCATACAACAAAGTAATCACAATGGGGTTGTTCTCCCTTAGGGACAATTAAAGCGAGAACGAAATCATAATGAACAATGAGAAAAGATAAACGTTCTTAATAGGAGGACATATTCAAAGATAATAGCAAAATGGTGAAATTTCTCTACCTCGCTCCCAAAAATTAGCTATGTAAACCAACACTCAACCTTGAAATTTTTGGCCTCAATCAACCTATTATTCGATAAGCCCATCCTCCAATCAATATACAAACAACTTTAATTTCACATGTCTAACACAAATTAACCCAATAAATCAAGAAACCATTACCTTCTCTTACCCAAAACTTTCCAAGTTCTTAAACTTCACCTACTCAAGCTTGCTACTCCAATCAACAATAGAATCTAGAAATACAACCATAAATAGTCTAAATCAACCTATTAAATCAATAATTTCATCTAATTTGAAGATTTCCCCCAAATCTACAAAACCCATAAAACCCTAGAATCCCAAATCACCAAGTCTCTAGATACTAGTTTTAGGTTTAAGAAAAGTTACCAACGTTGTAGAGACAGGGATTTGAGTTTGGGTTCAAACCTTGAAAGATTAGGACAAAGAGAGAAATTTAGGAATATGTAATCTAGAGAGAAAATTCCTAATCCATCGTGAATCAACTTGAAAGAGGACAATCTTACCTTGGTTGATATCTTAGATTGGTGGAAGGGAGGAAATTTGAGAGAAAATGGGGTTTAGTGTTTGTTTAGGTCGGGTATTTGAGGAGAAATCGCGAAATGGGTGTTTTTAAAACAATTCAAGCTTGCAGATTTTAGGGAGGTGTCTGGACACCCTGGATGGTTATCCGGACACCTCTGCCTATTTTGGCAGATCTGCACCCATTTTTCTGTTGTTGTCTGGACAACTTTAAAAATCTGTCCGACAGTTACACTTGCAAACCAAATTTTCAGCTTTTAAACCACTTGTATATTCCCAACTCACTCGATTTTTATTTCTAATGATTTTAAATGTATATATTTGCTCAACACATGTTGGTCATACCTAATTCCTAAAAGAAAAAGAAGTTCGGGGTATTACACCTAAAGCATTGGTGTCGTTTTGAGTCGGAACCACATGAGTTTAGGGCGTTTTTGAAAAGTTGAAAACTGAGATTCGTGATTTAGGTATGATCCGATCGATCGAGCTTGACCTGCGAGCGATCGGAATTATTCTTTGGAAAGTTGTGAGATATCACTGGCCGATCGATCGGACCTCAAGGCCGATTGATCGAAAATCAGCTCTGCCATTTTTCTCCAACTTCTTCAATCTTTGATCCAAGTTGACTTCTTCTAGTCCGATATGCTCCTAGGCACCTACAATGTGCAAATATACAATTCTTAGGCAATATCAATCCTCAATTCACTCTAAGAACCATAAAATACCATGTAAAGGGTGCGTAATTATATGTATATAATTAGCACAACAAACACCCCCACACTTAACCTTTGCTCGTCCTCGAGAAAACTAAGGATCAAAGGACATGAGTTCTCAATTTAGCTCAAATGAAAAACAAAACAACTAATACTAAAACAAAAAAAATAAGAAACTAAACTACTCCACTTTCGTAGGACTCACGATGACACTTAGCATGTGCCACAAGCCTTTAATCCCCTAGGTGCCCCTAGTAGGACGAGTTGTGTCACATGAGGGTTTACCAGAATGATACCCGCAAACATTAAACAACTTCAATGCCAAAATTCATGTCATCAACAAAAGTATAAAATGGATTCTCAATTGCAACCTTATCCACACTAACAAGTCAAGCGTTATGCATTCAAATCAACAAAAGCATTCCTTCAAGAATCTTATCTCATCCACCTTGCTTAACAATTCAAAAATTGATGAACCTAATGGATTTCACTTGATATTTGGCTTCAAAATGACATAAACAAAGACCATGTAGTCTTCCAAGAACAATAAGAATCAAGAACCAAATACAATTAGCATTTATTCAAACATCATTATTATTCACATTCTTCTTTTCTTTTTCTTTTTCTCTCTTTTGAAAGGTGACTTGTGCAATGTTCAACTTCCTTAAGCTTTCTAAATGACCCATGTAACGAGCTTTCGACCAATGACTCCCAATCTAGTTGGCTTAGGGCACTAGGTGTTAAGACACCCTAACGGATCTAATTACTCGAGTCAAAAAGGGTACGAGGTTAAACTAGTCATCAATGTACTCTAACATTCATTTCCTACCTTTTTACGCGAAACTCATTGCTTGCTAGGCAAGAGGCCCGGTTACTCAGTAGAAAATTCATGAAAGGAACCATTTATTCACACATAATAATAATTTTTCTTTTCTTTTCTATATATATATTTTTTCTTTTCATTGCTCAAGTAGTGCTACCTAGAATCAAATTGATCTTAAACAACCACAATTGGCCAAAGTCAAGTCATATTTCATACCCCACAAACAAGTGTTCCATATTCACAAAAGCATAATGGACAAAACAATTTTCAAGATAGGAGACACTCAATTGGAAAGAATGTCCATAGCCAAATCCATCAATGCTTCAAAGATCACAAAATTTATCCAAATACACTCAAGAATGACATGGCATAAGGCATTTGAAGTCAAATTTTTTTTATATTTTTAAGTAAAAACTATTTACAAACAAAAACTAGAAACCTAGATTTCCACCCCCACACTTAAAATATGCAATGTCCTCAGTGCATGGAATAGGTGAAAATAAAAATAAAAAGATAGAGATAGAATAATACAACCTGGGTTGCCTCCCGTAAGCGTTTGGTTTAGAGTCTTCAACCCGACTTCCCTTTGTGAATTCAACTGGGATCCTTGAGGGTTGTGGTGTAAACTCCCCTTGCTGGCTTCTTAGGATTAACATTGGATTGCTTAGGTGCCATGCAAGGAGCACAAGCCTTCATCACCACCTCTTCTTTAGGAAAGACATTTTCCTTCTTTTTCTTGGTCTTCCTCTTCTTTTTCTTCTCCTTGAGCTCTTCAACTTGAGACTTTTGAACTTCAATTTTAGCTTGTGAGGCCACTTAGGAACTTCATTCTTAACTTTGGAATCTTGGCCTAGGAAAACTTCCACCGGAATATATTGAGCTTCCTTCAAAAGAGTGTCGGGGATGACCATGTCAATATGCTCCAGTTGGAGGCATTGTTGAGAAACCTCCTCTTGCATTCTATTGCCAAATACTTTAAAAGTGATTTGGTCACCTCCCACACCTCTCAAAGTAAGCTTCCCTTTTTCAACATCTATCAAAGCTCTTCCGATGCTCAAGAATGGCCTTCCCAAGATTATGGGAGTAGTAGGTTGGCCTCCATATCCAAAATAAGAAAGTCCACCGGGAACTTGAGCCCACCTACCTTCACTAGAACGTTCTCCACTATGCCAAAAGGGTACTTAATGGATCTATCTACCATTTTCAAAGACACCATGATTGGACTAATCTCCTTCATTCCAATTTGCTTGGCAACCGACAATGGCATCAAATTGATGCTAGCTCCAAGGTCACACAAGGATCTCTCAATCAAGGTGTTTTCAATGGTGCACGGGATTGTAAAACTTCCTGGATCATATTGCTTAATTGGGAGCTTTATTTACACAATGGCACTATACTCTTTGGTCAATTGTATTTTTCATACTCCTTTAACCTCCGCTTCTTAGATAGGATTTCCTTCATGAATTTGGCATAGCAAGGAATTTGCTCTAAGGTCTCGATAAAGGGAAGGTTCACTTGAAGCTTTTTGAATACCTCCAAGAACTTGGAGAATTGCTCATCCTTTTTCTTAGTGCTCTTTAACCTTTGAGGAAATGAAATTGGAGGCATATAAGCCTTGACTAGAGGTGCAGGAAGAGAACTATCGGGCCAATCCAGCTCCACAGCATACCAAGTCTACACATCTTTCTAATTTCTACTGCATCTGGCCAATCGATCAGGATGGGGTCCGATCGATGGGCTTTGGCCTCAGTTAAACTTTCATCAAGCTGGTCCGATCGATCGGGCACCCCATCCGGTTGATCGAAAATACTTTTGGACACTTTTTAGCTTCTTTTTCCCCTATTTTGCTGCACTCCTTCTTTTCCTATAAAATTTTCACCTTTTCGGCATTTAGATCAGCAGCAGTTTTAATCATTTTACCAGTTCGAAGTGTGATTGTCATGCATTGCTCCTTCTCCTTCCCTTTTGGATTCACCTCCGATTGGTTTGGCAATGTACCTCTTTCTCTATATGACAAAGTGTTAGCTATTTGCCCCATTTGTACCTCAAGATTCCAGATGGAAGCTCCATAGTTTTGCATCAAAGTTGCTCGAGCTTGTAGAGTGGCATCGGTTTTGCTCATGTATTGCTCCGTCCTTGTCATAAATTGGGAGGTATGAGTTGTAAGTGTATCTAGGCCTCCAACAAGCTTTGAGAACATCTCATCAATATCCCTCTTCTTCTCTTGGGATTGCACTAGATGTTGAGGATTTTACATATTTTGAGTATTGCTCCAAGAGAAGTTGGGGTGATTCCTAAATTCCGGATTATAGAAGCTTGAATAAAGATCATTGCGGGGTTGATTGAAGTTGCCTCCACCATTGGCATTCACTTGCTCACTGGAGTTAGAAGAAGAAGCAATAAGACACTCCCCCGTAAGACGGAGTCCACAACAATAATCACAAAAAATATAGGAATGTGTGATATACATAGCATGTACCCCTTGAGCTTGATTTATAGACGTTGCATCAATATTCTTTGCCATAATAGCCAAGGTAAACATAACTTCATCATCTCTATAACTTCTCCTTTGCTTAGGATTCCCCCTCACCGAGGACCAAGAGTTAATGGTTTTAGCCACTTTTTCAATTAATTCTCTAGCCTCATCTTGATTCTTCGTAATGAATGAACCTCCCGCAGTCACATCAATAGTCTCCTTAGTATGTATGCTCAACCCATTATAGAAAGCTTGATACACGACCCATTCCGGAAGGCCATGATTTGGACAACTTCGAATAATTCCTTTAAAGCACTCCCAAGCCTCATAGAATGATTCAAGATCCTTTCGCTAATTTGCACCGCCTTGGACGGAGGAAATAAATTCGTCAAGAATTGCTCTGCCATCTCATCCCAAGTGGTGATAGAATTAGGAGGCAAGGACATCAACAACCCCTTAGCCTTGTCCCTCAAGGAGAATGGGAATAACCTCAACAAAATAACATCCTTAGAAGCTCCGTTAATCCCAAAAGTCGTGCACACATGCAAGAAAGAACGAAGATGAACATTGGGTTCTTCACTTAGAAGTCCATAGAATACCACAGAATTTGAGATAATGTTGATGATAGCCGGCTTGATCTCAAAATTAGTGGCATTGATAGGAGGATAGTGGATGCGTGAAAGGGATGTATCCCAAGTAGACCTATCACAATCCTCAAGAGAGCGAGGATCAAATTGCCTAGGAGGGTTTTCAACCTTTTCACCACCATTTCTTCCATTAGCACCTCTACTATTTCCATTGCCATCATTAGCATTTAAACCCCCACCGAGATCATCAACATTCCTTGATACTTGATTGTCTCCCATGCCTTCCATGATATTATTAGTATGCTCCCGCCGAAGATTGCAAAGTGTCCTCTCAATTTCCAAATCAATACCAATCAATTTCGAATTAAAAGTACGCCTTCCCAAGCTCATACAAGAGAAAAAATTTCTATAATAAAATAAAAACCAATTAGCACAATTGAAAACCTAATTTGACACAAAAACAATTGCCTCAATCCCCGGTAACGACGTCAAAAACTTGATATGGATTTAATTGCAAGCGCACAAGTCGCACAAGTAATAAAATGATGAGTAAATTATCGTTCCCACGAGGATGTATTGGCAATCAAAATTAATGTCAAACAAGCAACAACTATGTAAATTAGGTGAAAAGGATAAGTGGTTAGTTTTGTTTTTAAACTAAACTAAAACAAAGAACAAAAGAGCAATTAAGTAATCACAAATGTAATCAAAGATGGGAAGCATTAGGGTATTTAATTTCACCTCACCTATCCAATTCAACTCCGTTGGTCCCTTAATCCCTAATTCCTCTCTCAATAACGACAATCGATATCCCTAACCTATCCAATGCTCTATGTCTAGTCATATCGGAAGTATCTCTATCTTTAATCCTTGTTATGCCTAACAATCAGATTCAAAAGACAAAGACTCATTAAGATTTGTGGATTAACCATTTAGCGATTGCATAGGTCACGCCCTATATTTCTATGGTTCATGCACCCTATGTCATCTATGGCTTGAGGCAAACCCTAGAAATCTTCTTTCGGTTTCAATCTCGGCAACAAATCATATAGATGGTGATCAAGCATCCAAAAGCATTAAGCACACCTATAGACAATCAATAAGAGAGAGAAATCAATAAACAAGGAACCCAAGTTTATTGAATCTTAAAGGTTTGGTTACATTAAGACCCTAGTAAAGAAATCTAGCCACTCATAGAGTCAAGATACATCATCAAGCAATAGAAATCAACCATAAAAATTAAGATAAAAGATAAGAGAGAAAACTCCCTTATGAACCCTCTTCTGCTCCAAGCTCTAATAATGGTCCGATCAATCGGGCTTGACCTTCGATTGATCGAAATTATTCTCTGGACAGTTGTGAGATATCACTGGCCGATCGATCAGAAATCAGCTCTACCATTTTTCTCCAACTTCCTCAATCTTTGATCCAAGTTGACTCATTCTCATCCGATATGCTCCTAGGCACTTGCAATGTGCAAATATACAATTCTTAGGCAATATCGATCCTCAATTCACTCTAAGAACCATAAAATACCATGTAAAGGGTGCGCAATTATATGTATATAATTAGCACAACACGGCCCTAACCATAGGGGGTTTGTGTGACATTTGGCCAATATTGAATTAATGTATTTGACACCTGGAACAAATTGCAAAGATGCATTTAATGAAACCCCACACAAATTACTAAAAATTTTCAAACTCATTCCCAGAATTAATAATTAATACAACTTATAAACTCAATAACAACAAATCCAATGTCTAAAAAAATTACATAACACCAATTGATTAAATTCTCAAAACTCTGAAATATCATTTGTTCTTGATAATCCAGCAACACCACTACTACTCCTCGTGCTCCTCCTTTTGAATATCCTCCGCTTCATTACACTACGTGGACATCCTTTCACTCTTTTGACCATTGGATCATTTGAATTAGAGGATCCCGTGACCAATTACGCATCTGAATTTGGTGTGTCATATTCTTCAATGAAACTTCAATCCACTGCATTATATTGACAAAATAACCTTCATTGTCAGTAGCCACATCAGCCAACCGAGAAAAAGATCTGCACGTATCATCATAATGGCGTTGTTCATTGGATAATGTCCAACCATCATAATTAATCTTCACACGTGAATGACACCTCCTTACATCTTTCCTCCATCGCGTAAGCACGTATTTATCTGGGAGTATAAAAATATCCCTAGAAATAAACACAGCTAGCGCATGCCTGCAAACAATTCCCCTAAACTCGAAACCCAAACATGAACAACTAACGTCCTCACCATCATACATCACATCAAACATAACCTTCTTCTTACCACCTTCACCAAAGACAACATCTTCATATAATACGTAATGAATCAAGTATTCCCTTCTGTCAATTGATTTAAATCCACAATACATCATTCCAGTCAATTCTTTTTGAAACTCCAAAAACTTTCATGCAGTATATAGTTTTTGAATCTGCTTCTCCATATCGTAGAATGTAGCACAAGATAGTTGCTTATGGAAGGAATCAAAATTAGCTTGACTTTTCTTCTCAATATTTTTCCTAAGAGCATTATTGTATTGCACCACAAATTTTTTCAATATCGTCTTCAAATTCACGTATCCATTAAAAATGCATTGATGCTATCGCTTCGCCTTGTTGTAGACATTCCAGCCCAAAAATATTTCTTCACAAAGATAGGTACCCACAACTCCCTTTCGGCATACAAAGAAGACAACCAAACATTACATTCCAACTGATAAAATGACATCAACATATGCCAAGAATCTGCAAAACAAATAGCAAATACTTAGTTACAATTATTTTGCAAAATAAAAAACTTCAACTACATTACAATATTTAATTGCACTGATAGGATAATTAATTACACTGAATATTATTTAATTATATTGTGCTATCCACCTTCGAATTCGTATATGCTCTGAGAATCGTAGACGGCTCCAGCCAACAACCGTCTTATGCCATCATATTCTATGTCAAAACCCAACTTCTCTGGCACTTTCTTCATTATATACCATAGGCACAATCTATGTTTGGTATCTGGGAATACAACTCTTATAGCATTTTTCATTGTCCTATCTTGGTCAGTTATTATACCTTGAGGAGCAACACCTCCCATACAAGTTAGCTATGTCTTGAATAACCAAACAAATATTTTTGTATCTTCCGAAGATATGAGACCACAACCGAGAAGTATAGAATGACCATGGTGGTTAACACCAACAAATGGAGCAAATGGCATGTCACTTGTTGGTGAGATATGTCGTATCAAACGTCACAACATCACCAAATTCTTTGTATACTGCCCTGCTATATGGATCGGCCTAGAAAACACTCTTCAATCTCCCATCATCATCCCAATCAATCAAAAAAAAACCCCTCGTTGTTAGATTGCATTTTAAGGAAATAATTTTGAACTGCAACAGCATCACCTTCACCAAGACGCATACTCCTTACTTTAGAAATAAGGTTACGAGTATCTCTCTCAAGAAATGGTAAATTTTCATGACCACCAACTCCAATGACACAAGTATTATGACTCTTGTTCGGCCTAATCCTTGCAATATCATTAATCTCCAGCTGCCTTTTCACGCATGGGTTAGTTTCTCTATTGCACTTAAAATATCTTGATTGGCTTGGACTCAATTTGTGATTGTGATTATTGTTAAACTGAGTTATCTCCCATTTACCATCAGCAGAAAGTAGTCCAACAATCCTAGCCTTACATTCATTCTTAGAGAATGCAAGATGACAAAAAGAATTCTTCGAATGACCATAAAATTTTTCAGACCTTCCACATGTAAATACCAAATATTTGTACATCCCACTACTATCCTTACTTATGGATCTCCTCTTAACAGAGAACCCATTGTGTTGACCAAAATCCTTGTAAAAATTGCACAAGTCATCCATATAATCAAATAACATCCCGATCATCGGCAAAACTGTCATTTATTTATACTGAGTACTGCAAAATGTAATTAAGCACTAAGATAATATAATTAATAATTCAACAGTGTAATAAGCCACTGTAAACATAGTGACAAACTACATTCACCACTCATCCACATAAAAAGTAAAGAAATACCAAAATTAAAAACCTACAAACAATTGCATTTGTGAGATCTAAGCATCATAGCAACAAGGAAAAAAATCGTATGCCATATCAAAATCAAAAATAATTGTACATAAGTTCATACACGAAATAGCCTTGCATTCATTCATAGAACTCCTAAACTAATGCAAACTAACCTAAACGAAGCATTGAATGTCTGCATCTTCAGTTATGTGCGATTGATTGTTTTTTGAAACCAAAGGCACCAAACAACACGAAAGAGGCAGCTTTGAACACCACCGTAAACTCGTAGATCAAACACGTATACAAAGACAGAGCGCCATTGATTGTTTCTGAAGCTTCAAAGGAGCAAAACCTAGTTCGCAGGTTGGTTTGCAGGTTGGCGACAGAGAGAATGACGAATAGAAATAGGAGTAAACGACAAAAAAAAACCCTAGATGAGAGAGAAACGAGAATTCTAGAATTAATTATATCTTTTATTTAATTGGTAATTTGGTTATTTAATTGGATATCTATGTGGCATGCTGAGTTGTACAGCTACATAGATTATGTAAGTTTATGGAAGAGAAAATTATGGACATATCATTTTGGCTAATAAAATCAATGGAATATCCCCAATCCATCGATTTTATTAATGGAATAGCCCAAATCCATTGATAAAATCAATGGAATATGTTATTTTGTTAATATAAATCACTATAATTATTAATTACATTGTTCTTAGTCCATATTGAAAAAATAAAATCGGTGTGTCGACGGCTATGATCGGTGGTCGGATGATTGATTTTTGTTTTCACAGTGAAAATAAGAGAGAGAGAGTAAGGGTCTCTGACTCTGTGTGAAATAAGAGAATGAAAGTTTTTGAATTTCAATTTTCTCTCACTTGTACAATCATCAGCTGAGTCGTACTACCACCTAGATTTGAGCTATTTGGACTACCATAAGAAACATATATATGTGCTCTGCTGTCAAATATCGACTTCAAACATGTTTGGAGGGAGTCCAACTCAGTGGCAGACAACCTTGCCAAACAAGTTGCTCACATGAAAGAGTTATTAGTTGCTTGGATCAGTCAGTGATGAGAGTTAGTGGGGTGGGTGGGCCGGGCGGCAGTTGAGGTCAATCTTTTTGCGGGCTTTTTCTTCAGTTTGCCTATTAAAGATGCTTCGTGTTTTTTTTTTTTTTGTGTTATTGTGAGCCAATTGGTGCTCCTGGGATTATTGTCTTTTTCTTTCGTGGTCTTTCTTTCACCTGGCTAGTGTCGTAGTTGGTTTTGTGGCTCTTTTGCCCCTCTTGTCTCTTCTGCCATTGAATAAAATCATACTTTCTTATTTTAAAAAAAACAAACAAACAAACGTTGGCAGACCAAATACTTATCAGAAAGGCACAGAGCTTTAGTCCGTTCCCCATCCCATTTCTCGTGAACGAGTGGTTCGCAACTCCGCACGACTCAGGAATTGTGTCAGTTAAGCTAATTGGCGTCTCATATTATAAGAGAACTTTTTGTGAGAGTGGAAACTACAAACTAGGCCCATTAATAAAATATCATTACATAAAATATCATTGGATTCCACGTGATCCTTTCTTGAATTTTATAGTGGCGACGTCTTTTCTTCTATATTTTAAATTTAAATATTTTTTTTAGGTAAAAATAATTTATAAAATGTACAACAAAAAGGAAAATATATATATATACCCTATTTATTTAAATTCCCATAGTTTCGCCGCCACAATAAGAATGTTGAAATCTACAATTTAAAAATTAATATATAATTATTTTTCCTAATCGAATCTAAACAGAAATTTAAGTCGGTTAAGTTTTTTCAGATTTCCTATTTTTTTTTTAAAAAAAATCAAAACTTTTCAGTTTCACTAAAACTGGAATAAACAGATTCAGCATGCTTTTATCAAAAAAAAAAAAAAAATCAGCACCAAATTCTATTTTTACGATGTGAAGTAATTCTAGAAATAAATAATAAAAAAGAATAAACGGAATAAAAACAATATACCTAACAAAAATAGTAATAATTAAAAATAACAAAATAAAAACAGAGAGATTCAGTTACATAACAATACTTGTTTCCCTCAACCTCTCTATTTTCTCTTCCTTTTCCTTCTCAAATTTCGTCATTTGAATATCTCCGGTTCTTTCTACATTGGATCCAGAAATTGAAAACAATGGGCTTCGGCGCTCTCTTTCATCGCAAGAAGAAAGGGACCAACAGCACTTCCTCTTCCAATCACGAGAGTCCGAACGGATCGCTGTCCCCGACAACGAGAGAGCCCAGGCAGAAATCTCATATCGACGAGATAGAGGTTGTTTTCAGGAAATTTGACGTCAATGGTGACGGAAAGATCTCGTCAGCTGAGCTCGGATCCATTATGTCGAGCCTAGGGCAGTCGGCGACGGAGGAGGAGTTGCAGAAGATGATCAAGGAGATCGACGCAGACGGTGATGGCTATATTGACTTCAACGAGTTCGTGGAGCTAAACACCAAGGGAATCGACAACGACGAGGCCTTGGAGAACCTCAAGGATGCCTTCGCCGTCTACGACATCGACGGGAACGGTTCGATAACTGCGGAGGAGCTGCATAAGGTGATGAGCCGACTCGGAGATGAGTGCTCGATCGCTGAGTGCCGGAAGATGATCAGCGGCGTGGACAGCGACGGAGACGGCATGATCGATTTTGAAGAGTTCAAGGTGATGATGATGATGGGAGCCAGATATGACTCGTTGGAGTCC
Organism: Tripterygium wilfordii; assembly: GCF_013401445.1. Lineage (NCBI taxonomy): Eukaryota > Viridiplantae > Streptophyta > Magnoliopsida > Celastrales > Celastraceae > Tripterygium > Tripterygium wilfordii. The sequence goes on along the minus strand of NC_052244.1, from coordinate 5,684,297 downwards.
CAGAGACTCGCTGTCAAAGAATGAATCACCACCATTGAATTTCTCTCCTGCCATACTTTTAACTGAAAATTCGGTTTGGAGAATCGAAAGAGATTTGTGTATATATTATCTTTTTTAATTTCCACAATTTTTAATTGGAATCCAAAAGCGTTTATTAACTTGCTTTTTAATTATCTCCTTTTCTTTGTTTTAGCTGTTCCTTCTTGATCGCATCAATAATTGAAGAATGCTTGAACATTTTCATTGATGGTTTATATTAGGAGAAAAGAAATTAATTATATGCAACAAAATGTGATGTCAGCTTGTGATTTTGATATGTTGTATAGCTTTGTTTCTATTGTTTGGGAGGGATCTGCGCATGATGCATGAGTCTTCCAACCTGCTTTAACCAATGCAACGTTAAATTTTACAAGGCCTCCAATAGGTTTCCATTCATTTTCTTCATTTTCTAAGTTGGATGATCAATGTCATATTGCTTTGTATATATTTGTCTCCAAATTGTGGAGGCATATACTATTTAGTTGATGCAAATTATCCGAATAAGATCGGTTATCTCGCACCATATAAAGATAACATATATCATTTGTCAGGTTTTAAAAATGGATATCGAACAACTGGACCACGTGAAATACTCAATTGTGCGCATTCTTTTCTTGGAAGTTTGATTGAGGACAAGTGTTATATTTATCTCATGAGTTACTAAGTACACTCCAAAATCTTATCAAAATACTCGATTTTAAACTCACTAGTGTCCCTACCGATTCTCAGCTTCAGCCCTAACTCCTCTCCTTTTTTTTTCTTCACTTACTTTCGATAATGACCTCCAACAACTCTAATGGAGAATCACGACAGAGACCCGGGCCAAAGCCGTCGCCAACATCGCAACATGTAGCTGTAACTTCTTTCTAGCGCTTCTGAACAGAGCCCCTATCTCTGACACCCTTCCTAGGCCCACCATGGACAGAGTCCCAGTACCTAAAACACACATCTAGAATTACAGAGATGTACATAGAACTTACTGATCAACAAAAGCCCGAATCCCTAACTCCCTATTTCTCCTCATGATCGCGATCTTATAGTAATCCTCCTTGTTTAGGTCTTCACTACTCTGCTCGAAGAAAGTATCAATTTTGGAGTTGGAAATAAGGAACGGAAAGAACCACTTTTAGACAACAATTTGGCTTTGGGGTTAAAAGGTACTTGATGACTTCTCTTATTGCCTTCTTGCCTTCTTGCTCCGTTTGGCACAGCGGAAATCTTGATTTTCAATGCTAGCGGAAATGCTGTGAAAAATATGTTGAGCTTTAAGCTGTGAAATATGCTGTGAGGTGTTTGGTGAACTAAAAACTGACGCTAGCGGAAAAATTGTTGAAATAAAGTACTATAATATTAATTTTTATTTTTTTATCAAAATTAATCTAATAAATATAGTTCTTATTAAAATTAATTTTAAGTATTAATTTAATTAATCAAATTAAATTAAATATTTAAAATTAGTTTTAAGTATTTTTTAATTAATCAAATTAATTAAACTTACATTTATTTTATTTTTTAATTAATCAAATAAATTTTGTTACATTTATTGTATTTTTAATTAATTTATACTTTTTATTAAAATATACTTACATTTAAATCATTAAATAATAAAAAATTAAAAAAAAACAAAAATTACAGCACAGAGGAAACGCAAAAAAACTCCCTTAGGGAGCTTCTTTTGCGCCAGCAGATCCGCTGGCCAGGAACCAGCGGATCCGTTGGCTCCGCTGTGCTGTTTGGCACAGCGGAAGGCGGAAGCGGATCCATTAGCGGATCCGCTGCCACTTCTGCTGTGTCAAACAGGCACTATATCCCTCCTCTGTCCAAGGGCGGATGCACATTGACACAAAGGGGGCAATTGCCCCCCTTAGTTTTTTGAAAAATGCCCTTATATTACCAAGATTTTCTACTTTGCCCCCCTTAGTTTTTTAAAAAATACCTTTATAGTACTAAGATTTTCTACTTTGCCCCCTTATTTTTTTAAAACTATCCTATATGCTATCTGTTCTTAATCTTGCCCCCTTTAAAAAATATCTTTCCAAATCTATTCCATTAAACTTTTTTTTTATTCCAAAGTCATTAAACTTACCTTTAAAACTATAAGGCCAAAATCAAAATCTACTTTGACATCTTTGCAAAATATCCAAAGTATGAAGTTTCAAATATCCAAAGTATGAAGTTTCAGACCCACTCAATTTTGTCCCCTTAAAACTACAACATCAAAGCCTAACCCTACTTTTTTTCTCTCTACAAAGTAGGGCTGTTACTGGTATGGTAAATTATCCACTGGTATACCATTACCGACGAATTGGTTACCGAAAATAGCAAAAGATTGGTATACCGTTACCAATTGTTCGGTACGGTAAATTTACCGATGATTTCGGTAATGGTAACGGTAAGCAAAGTTCAAAACCGGTAAATTTCCCGATTACCGACATATATATTAAATATATATTAATATTATTTTTAGTTTTAGTTTTATTTAATCATGACCATTAGATTGATCTAATTTAATCTAGACCATTGATTATTTTTAGGGTTATCATTTATATATCACTCTTAGCAATTTCATTAACTTTAAAGCAGTGTTTGTTACATAACAAAATGTTTTGTTGGTATTGATTACATGCTTTTCTTCTCCCTTTCATTATGGTCTTTTATCTTTATTTATCTTATTTCTTTTAGCTTTCTTGCTATGGAGTTTAAAACACTTCGGATACTAAAAATATTAGAAATTAATGAAATGAAAGATTTTCCGTTATAGATTGTTGGAATAATGTTATGTGAATTCTCCTTTCATTTTTTCTCCGATTGATAGGTATTTTCTCTTATTCACATGTAGCACAATGATCCTTCTCATTAACCTATCATTTTTATTATTGATATTGTAGGCAAGATGAAAGTGTTGTAGTCTCATACAATGACTATTAAGCACAATGCTACTTGATACATTTTTTTTCTTCTCTTTTTTAAATAGGTTTTAAGAATTGGTAAATTTACCAATTACCGACTTACCATTACCGATCGATCGGTATACCGACCATCGGTATACCGACTCTTCCGGTAATGGTAACGGTAACATTTTTTGAGTTACCGAAAGAATTGGTATGGTAACGGTATTCCGTGTTTGGTAACGGTAACCGTACCAATAACAGCCCTACTACAAAGTACACAATCAGGCAAATTATATCACAGTTGGAAATTATTATATCAAGAAATTCAAATAACTATTATATGATTGAGAGATTGATTTGTTTAGTGTTAAACTCTTCATATTTCCATGACGACTACAGAATAAGCATTTTCAGCTATGTTTTTCTGTAAATAATCCCCAAAAAAAATCGGGGGCACTACCCCCAAACCCCCGTAAGATTTTTTGCCCCCCTTTGTGTAAAATCCTAGCTTCGCCCCTATCTCTGTAAACACCACGTCAGCACTCTGCGAGGCAATTGGTGCTGATATTAGTCAAGTTTCATTACTTTCGTATGCTATTGGTAAGGATTCAAGGATTGGGCCGAAGCTTTTGGTGGCTGGCAGTGGTTTTGAGCTATGGATGGTATATATTCTTTAGGATTTTGGGGTGCAGTTTGCTTTTTTTTTTTTCAAAAAACACAAAAAAGGGTATAATGTCATATTTTTAGCTGGAGTTTATTAAGATTGTGGTGTATTTAGTAAAATATGAGGTGTATATAATACTCATTGTGATTGGGATGATTTTTGGAGTGATCAAGAAAAAATAGAATATTTTGGGTTATGTGCATTCTTTTTCATAAAAAGAGAATATTTTGGATTTCATACATTCTTTTCTTTTGAAACTCAAGTTCATATTGTGGTTGCATGCACCACACTTCACAACATTTGGTTGAGAGTTAAAAATAATGCAAAAAATTCATAAACATCGATGATGATTCGAGTCCTTCAACTGCAGAAAGTTCACATGGATTAGAGAGTTATGATAGAAACCAAGATGTGGTAGATGCTTATTTAGAAACTTATCAATTATATGTTAATGGTATTATGTGTAATATATATTTATATTTTTTAAAATATGACTCATTGCACAATTCAAAATTTGGAGCACAAATTTGGGTTAGTCAATACATGAATTTAATACACAATACTCCAAATCATAAAATTACCACCTTAATGAGTCCTAACTTAACTAGGTTAGTTATTTCATAATTCAATCCAAACAGAAAATTGAATCAAGTAACACATATGTTAAAATTGACAATTCATACATAAAATATACCAAGGATCAATCCATGTGCATGTACATTATTTCTAATTAAAATAATGCAAAAAAAAAAGAGTGAGTAAAAAAAAATGTTAATGTCGTTCAAACAACAAGAGTGAGTGTCATTCAGCCTGTGCAAATGCCGAGACATTGGATACTGTAACACCCCTCTTTTAAGGTGTCACGTTGCATGATAAATTGACCAAAAGTCAATCTCGTGACCTTTGATCCACTGTAAGCCTTATCGAATAAAATTAAATAAGTACTCCCTTAAAATATTAAATATTCTTCTTATTCTTACAATACCTCAAGATTAAACAACCTTAACAAAAGTAAAATTCTATCGCCTCCATGTCCAAGGCCACATCCTCTTTTATTCCTCCTCCGAAAGTCTTGATTATTTTTCTACACGATTGAAATGTGTAGGATAGGTCAGGCCGGCTATATTATCAGTTTAAGAATTTTAAAATGACATTTTCAAAATATATTTTTAATTCAAGAAAATAAATATTCAATCATCTCAAAACTTATTGTTCATGGCCGTAGAGAATTCAAATTCACAAAGTAAAGGTTAGTCATAGACCAATCCTTTACTAGGCTTAATCGTAACTAGCCTCGAATTACATTTCAGAGTATGGGTTAGTCAAAGACTAAGCCCATACTAGGTTTCACCGCAACTAGCCTCGCTTCAATCATTTGCCTGAGTCGATATAAAACCACTTATTTAGCTATGTCAAGTTCTCAACAAAGCAACACCAATACATGAACAATTTTCAAAACAACAATAAACAAATAAAATATTCATTTTTCAATTGAAAACAATCACTCTTCATACTTCATGAACAATATCATTTCGCAAATAATGTTTCACCAAAATCTCAACATTTCAATATCACTATTCATGAATAAAGATATTTTCTTATCATTAGTCATTTTCAATCCACCAAAAATAATCCATAGATATATATATATCTCACAAACGATTATTTTTCTTTCGTAAATAATTTTTTATAAAATCGAGTTCGCAAACATAGAATCAAAAGAAGTTTCTACGTATTTTTATAAGACATTATATGAAAGCTCAATAAAAATATTTAACATGTTATAGCACAAGAGCATCTCACCTTTTAGTGTCAACTAAATTTTTAAACAGGTGATTTCCCTTTACATTTGTCGAACACCAAATCAGGACCTTCACCCACTTGTCCTATTTAATTAAATAAAATACATACATCACAAACAATCCTAAGCCACTAATCAACACCAAACATAATCCATACAAAATGTACGAATCACCTAGAACTCTTCTCACCAACCCATGCTCTTACCCAAAACACCACCTTATTTAAATATAATTTTACCCATCTCATACCATTACCAAATAAGCCATATCATGCAACATGTAAAAACTACCTCATCACCACTCTTTAAGACTAAGGCAAAGTATATTATAGACTCACACTTAAACATCATCCAAAATTGGCTTTAAACCAAACGACATAGTATTTTATGGTCACTATCCAATTTGGGCCAACTAACTCACGGTCAACCTCAAAATTTATATATAAAATTCAGCTTTATATCATGTTTCAATATCTAAGATCGCATATATTGTTGAATAGAGTCAAAGATTTACCCAAGATTTACTTTATTGATTGAAGACTTTATTGACAAACTCAATATTGATTGAAGACTTTCCTTAATTGAAGATTCGGCAATCAATATTGATTTGTCTAAGTTCATAATTGATGCCTCAATTGTTGACTAATTGATGCCTCAATTGTTGACTTTGATAGTGCCTTTGATAGAGATTGTAATTACGTAGATCATTGATTGTAAACCAATGTAATAGCTATATAGGTGTTTCCCACTTCAATAAAAGATATTGATTGCAAAATTAAGTTGGTATCGGAGCAAGGTTCTCTTAACATACTACCTCTCCATCACCGTAGCTACTAGGGGCCGACTGCTCCAACCATCCGACAGAAGCCGATTGCTTCGTCCATAACAGGTGCCGATTGCACCATTGAACCAGAATCTCATCCAGAAATTACAAACAACTCATGGCTGAATCCGGTGCTCTTATAGTTCCACCTGTGGTGACGCCAACTCAAGAACCAACCTCTATTCCTTATGGGATCAAACTGAATGGCTCAAATTTCACTCTTTGGTCTCAGGTGGTTACTATGTTCGTTGCTGGACGAGGAAAGATGGAATATCTCAAAGGTACGACCTCGAAACCTACTGTTAGTGACTCTACATATAACAAGTGGATGATGGAGGATGCTACTGTAAAAGGCTGGCTTATTGGCTCTATGGAGGCCGATATAATGAATCTTTTTATTCGTTTACCCACTGCAAATGATGTTTGGGATGCTGTGTCTCAAACATATTTTGAGGGTGCTGATAAATCTATTTTGTATGATCTGTCTCGAAAAGCTATGACAACTAAGCAGGCAGGGCGACCTGTGGCTGCATACTATTCCGATCTTAAGGTTATTTGGCAGGAGCTTGATCATCGTCGTCCAATTACCTTTACTCAGCCAGATGTGATTAAGACTCGAATGGCTGAAATTGATGAAGATCGAGTCTATTCTTTTTTGGCTGGGCTTGATGATATATATGATTCTGTTCGGGGAGATATTCTTCGTACTAATCCTCTACCTGGACCTGATAATGCTTTCTCAACTGTGAGACGTGAAGAACTTCGCCGGAATACAATGATGTCTTCAGAAGTTCCTCAGATGGCTATGGCAGTTCGAAAATATGGAACTCCAACAAGTTCTTTGTCACTGTCAGTACCTACTGGTGGTAAATGTACTCATTGCGGCAGCACCAAACATATTGTAGATACTTGCTTCAAAAAGCATGGATATCCCGAGTGGTGGCAGGCTCACAAAGAGCGATTACAAGCTCGAAAAGGTGGTAAAGTTGCGCTATGCACCTCACCTACAGTCCCAATGGCACCGACTCCTTCTTCAATGGATACCATGGCTTCCACTACTCCAGTTGATATCACTCACTCTGTGGTAGATCCTACTCTTCTCCAACAGTCAGGTAGTGTTGGTCTAGCCCTTCTTGCAACAAATTCTGAAAAAGATCCCGGTTGGATTCTTGACTCTGGTGCGACTAATCATATGACCTTTGATGCGTCCTTATTACATGATGCTTGTTTACCAAATTGCTCTACTGTCACCAATGCCAATGGTGTTTCATATCCGGTTACGGGCGCTGGAAGGGTTAACTTAACTCCTTCATTATCCTTGGAGCACACTTTATTGATTCCTGCTCTTTCCAATAATCTTTTATCTGTGCCACAAGTTACTACACAACTAAATTGTTTAGTATTAATATATCCTACTTTTTGTTTCCTTCAGGATCTCTGCAGCGGGGAGATAATTGGGCGTGGTACTAAGAGAGAGGGATTATATTATGTGGAAGATGTTAGTATGGGACGATCTCTATCAGCAAAAGGGTCATCTAGGGCATCAGAAGATCAGATTCGGTTATGGCATCATCGTTTGGGTCATGTCTCCTTTGGTTACTTGAAATATTTATTTCCTACTTTATTTTCTACATGTGAACCTTCCAATTTTCAGTGTGATACATGTGTTTTGGCCAAGAGTCATCGTGCTACTTATTCTGATAGTTCTAATAAAAGAGTTGTGCCTTTTGCGTTGGTTCATTCGGATGTTTGGGGACCTGCCCCTGTTACTACTTCTACTGGCTTTAGATGGTTTGTATTATTTATTGATGATTGCACTCGTATGACTTGGCTTTACCTTATGCGTCATAAGAGTGATGTGGCTGCTTGCTTCCGCACGTTTCATACCATGATCAAAACACAATTCTCTGCTAATTTACAAGTTCTTCGATCTGATAATGGTGGTGAATTTGTAAATCAGGAGTTACAAGCTTATTTTCAGACTCATGGAATTTTGCATGAAACCACTTGTCCTTATACACCACAACAGAATGGTGTTGCTGAGCGCCGAAACAGACAAATTTTGGAGATTACACGTGCTGCCCTTATTGGAGCCCACATGGCACCACGTTTTTGGGAAGAAGCTGTTACCACAGCTGTATATCTTTTGAATAGGGTACCCACTCGTGTTCTACAATTTCAGACACCACTTGATAAATTGGCATCCTATGTAACACTGCCATCGCACCTCACACTTCGTCCCCGGGTGTTTGGTTGTGTTGTGTTTGTACATTTACAGAAACATCTCCGCACGAAACTTGATCCTTGTGCCCTCAAGTGTGTATTTGTCGGTTATCATCCTTCACAAAAGGGTTACCGTTGTTTTCATCCTCCTACAAGTAAGTTCTATGTTACTATGGATGTCACCTTTTCTGAACATGAAATGTTTTTTTCTTCACCCAATTCCACGCTTCCGGGCCCGAGTGGTGATACTGTTGTTGAAGCTCCAAATTGGATGGAGTTGTTTCCTGATCCACTGTGTGTTGCCGATACTGTTGCTGAAGCTCCCTCTCTCTCATCTTCGCTAGTACCCACTCCCGATACTCCTCGTACAGATCCTCCTGAGGTAAGCATTGAGTCTGATGTTAATACTAACAATATTTGTGATAATACTTGTGTCTCGATTGAAGCTGACAGATACGTACTCCCACCAAGAAGTACTCGTGGTGTTCCACCAGATAGATTTTCACCAGAGGTTGTGCGAAAAGTGAAATATCCTATTGCTCAGTATGCATCCACTCACCGACTGTCAAAGGAATGCCGAAGCTTTGTCAGTAATATGACTGTCATAGATATTCCTACTAAAGTGCAAGAGGCGTTGTTGGATCCAAAATGGGCAACTGCAATGACTGAGGAGATGACAGCACTTGAGAAAAATCAAACTTGGGAATTGGTGGAGTTGCCGAAAGGAAAAAAAGCTGTTGGTTGTAGGTGGGTGTACACCGTTAAGTGCAAGCCTGATGGTTCGGTTGATAGGTATAAAGCTAGGCTTGTGGCTAAAGGATTCACCCAGACGTATGGGGTTGATTATCAGGAAACGTTTGCTCCTGTTGCAAAAATTAATACGGTTCGAGTCCTAATATCCCTAGCTGCAAATTTTGATTGGCCTCTACAACAATATGATGTAAAAAATGCTTTTTTACATGGTGAGCTACAAGAAGAAGTTTATATGTCTCTGCCCCCAGGATATGAAGCTCCAGGTGATCAAAGTGTCGTGTGTAAACTGAAGAAAGCCTTATACGGGTTGAAACAATCTCCTCGAGCTTGGTTTGGTCGATTCCGACTTGCTATGAGAAGATTCGGCTATAAGCAAAGTAATGCAGATCACACTTTATTTTTGAAAAGAGTTGGTGATAAATTAACGGCTCTCATTATTTATGTTGACGACATGGTAGTGACAGGCAACGATTCTGAAGAAATGCGTAAACTGAGAGACTATTTGTCAACTGAATTTGATATGAAGGATTTGGGAGGATTAAAATATTTTTTGGGCATTGAAGTTGTTCGTTCTGAGCAAGGCATATTTTTATCCCAACGAAAGTATGTGCTTGACTTATTAACAGAAACTGGTATGCTTGGATGTCAGCCAATTGGATCTCCTATGGAACAAAATCATGGATTGGAAGAGTCTTCGAATCAAACTTCAATAGACAAATTACGATATCAAAGGTTAGTTGGGCGTTTAATCTATTTGTCTCATACGAGGCCAGATATTGCATATGCGGTCAGTGTTGTGAGTAGATTTATGCACAATCCTGGTAAACAACATATGGATGCAGTTATTAGAATTCTGAGATATTTAAAATCTGCACCGGGAAAAGGCTTACTTTTTTCTAAGAATGGGCATGCAGACGTATGGGGCTATACCGACTCAGATTGGGCAGGTAAAGGAGACCGAAGAAGATCAACCACTGGGTATTTAACTTTTGTTGGAGGAAATCTGGTTACTTGGAGAAGTAAAAAGCAAAAAGTTGTCTCATTGTCTAGTGCAGAAGCCGAATACAGAGCAATGGTGAAAGGTATTTGTGAGTTGTTATGGCTCAAACGGCTTATGGGGGAGCTGAGTTTGTCAATTAAAAGACCAATGAAATTGTATTGTGATAATCAGTCAGCAATTAAAATTGCTGAGAACCCAGTGCAACATGATCGGACTAAACATGTGGAAATTGATAGGAATTTCGTGTATGAAAAGCTAGAAGAAAAAATAATTGAAGTTCCGTATATGAAGACCGAAGATCAGTTGACTGATGTGTTAACCAAGGGAGTGTCAAATTCAGTGTTTGCTGATTCACTTGTCAAGCTGGGCATATACGATGTCTATGCACCACCTTGAGGGGGAGTGTTGAATAGAGTCAAAGATTTACCCAAGATTTACTTTATTGATTGAAGACTTTATTGACAAACTCAATATTGATTGAAGACTTTCCTTAATTGAAGATTCGGCAATCAATATTGATTTGTCTAAGTTCATAATTGATGCCTCAATTGTTGACTAATTGATGCCTCAATTGTTGACTTTGATAGTGACTTTGATAGAGATTGTAATTACGTAGATCATTGATTGTAAACCAATGTAATAGCTATATAGGTGTTTCCCACTTCAATAAAAGATATTGATTGCAAAATTAAGTTATATATGGTTCAGATGGTGTCCAATGGTTCTTAATAAACATGGGCTATTATCCATGAATTATAAAGATCACTTTTTTTTTTAAAATTTTCACAAACCACGTTCATATCATCACATAATTCACATCCTCTACCCAAATTTATCAATTCTAAGAAAATTCATACTCAAATCAATCATGAACCAGCAACCCTATACATACTATGATTTGCTCATTTGTAACTTATATACAAAAATCATAACATGTCTACTTATTTTTGGTTACCAGAAACTCCCCGGAAAAATCAATCCTCTAACACAGTTGATCTGAAAATTCTATGACAACAAGCTCTTGAACTCAGCCCTTGCCAAACCAATCCTAGTACCTAACAGCAGCTACAAACCAAGCAAATTAAAGCTCTTGAACTCAGCCCTTGCCAAACCAATCCTAGTACCTAACAGCAGCTACAAACCAAGCAAATTAAAGAGTCCGTCGAGTCCGAGTACAATGTTAGCCACGCAAGAACAAAACCAACCAGGAACCTTACCTTTCTATTTAACGTACACTGCACTGCAAGCACCTCAAACTCAGCAATGAAATATCTCTTTTTAGAGGTCCATCAACCTTTTAGATGTCCAAACATTTACACCAATCAACCTTTGGATGTCCATAACCTCTCTTAACTTTGTTCATAATATCTCCAAAATAGCTTTGAATAGACCTCTTTAATTTGTAACCCAAAGCCTAACAACCATTGGTATTCCCTCATCCCATAACTTTCAACCAGAACCACCAAAAGCCCATAAGAATTTACCATAAAATCTTAAGCCCATAATAGACCCATACTAAATTTTGGTTAAATTCTCTCTGTTAGAGAAGTGAAAGGATCTATATTTTTCACTATATGTTGATTGTGTACAACATGCCTTTATATAGGCGTTAGAAAGGAAAAGTAAGAAAAATAATGTCAATAAAGTAAATCAAAGATGTTGATATCTTTGACAAATTCAAAGATTTTGTTGATTTGTCAAAGATATCATTGATATTTTGCTGATATCTTTGACAAATTTGATATCTTTGACAAATTCAAAGATTTTGTTGATTTGTCAAAGATATCATTGATATTTTGCTGATATCTTTGACAAATTCAAAGATTTTGTTGATTTGTCAAAGATATCATTGATATTTTGTTGATATCTTTGACATCCCCCCTCAAACTCAAGTTGGTGCAGTAGAAGTAAGCTTGAGTTTGGAAACTAAGTCTCTGAAACGACCTGGCAGGAGTGGCTTGGTGAAGAGATCAGCAGGTTGGTCAAGAGTAGATATTGAGCAGAGTTGAATAGTTCCCTGTGTGACATGCTGACGAGTAAAATGGCAATCAATCTCAATGTGTTTGGTACGCTCATGGTAAACATCATTGTGAGCAATGTGGATTGCACTTCTATTATCACAAAATAGAGGTGTAGGACTGGGAGATTGAACTCCCATATCTCCAAGAAGCCAACGAAGCCAAACAATTTCTTGAGTGGTAGTAGCAAGTGCACGATATTCAGCCTCCGTGCTCGAACGAGCAACTGAAGTCTGCTTCTTGCTTCGCCAAGAAATGAGAGAATCCCCTAACAAGATGCAAAAGCCAATGGTTGATCGTCTATCAGTGGGATCACCAGCCCAATCGGAGTCAGAGTAGGCGCGCAACTCAAGTGAGGAAGCAGCAGAAAAATGAAGGCCATAATAAAGAGTTGCTTTGATATAACGCAATATATGAATGACTGCTTCATAGTGGGAAGAGCGAGGAGCTGACATGAATTGACTAACAACATGTACAGCATAGGCTATATCAGGGCGGGTGACAGTAAGATATACGAGACTACCAACCAATTGTCGATAGAGGGTGATATCACTGAGAGGAGTACCATCAGAAGGTTTAAGCTTGATATTAGGTTCCAGTGGAGTAGAAGTAATCTTACTATCTGTGAGACCTGCCCGAGCAAGTAAATCAGAAGCATACTTAGCCTGAGATAAATAGTACCCGGTAGTGTCCGAGAGTACTTCAAGGCCAAGAAAGTAACTTAGAGAACCAAGATCCTTCATCTCAAATTGTTGTTGAAGATATTCCTTAAGATCAGTGATACCAGAATAATCATCTCCTGTAATAATCATGTCATCGACATAAATTAGTAGAAAAACACAGCCTAAGGCTGTCCGACGAACAAAGAATGCTGAGTCATAAGAACTGGATTGAAAACCACGTTGTTGAATAGTAGAGCTAAACTTGGCAAACCATGCGCGTGGAGCTTGTTTGAGGCCATATAAGGCACGACGAACGCGACAGACTGTATTAGGGGGATGTGAATAGCCAGGAGGAGGTTTCATATAGACTTCTTCAGCAAGATCACCATTGAGGAAGGCATTCTTCACATCCATCTGTGACAATGTCCAGCCTCTAGCAGCAGCAATAGCTAACAGACTGCGTACTGAAGTAAGACGAGCAACTGGAGCAAATGTCTCTTCATAATCAATGCCATACTCCTGAGTAAAGCCTTTAGCAACAAGACGGGCTTTGTATCGCTCAATAGAACCATCAGACTTGGTTTTTATTTTGTAAACCCATTTGCAACCAATAGCAGACTTATCTGGTGGGAGAGAAACAAGATCCCAAGTATGAGATTGCTCAAGTGCCTGCAATTCTTCAGACATAGCTTGTTGCCAAACAGGATTAGATTTGGCCTCCGAATAGAACTGAGGCTCATATAAGGTAAGAGTAGTGGCAAAACACTGAAAATCACGAAGTTTAATAGGAAGTTCTCTTACCCGGGTAGAGCGTCGAAGAGTAGGGGAACTGGTAGTGTCTGTAGTAGATCCATCAGACAAGGAAGACAGTTCAGGAGCAGGCAAAGTAATTTGAGTGTCACCTGTATGAGACTCAGAGGGAGATGGTTCATCAGGAAATAGATCAACCATGTTAGTGGGAGAAGGAAGAGATAAGAAATGTGATACTGAGGAGAACAAAGTGTTTTCCAGAAATACGACATGACGAGAAATGCGAAGTCGTTTGGAGATAGGATCCCAACATCTATAACCTTTATGTTCTATCCCATACCCAAGAAAACAGCAAAGACGAGTACGAGGTTCTAATTTAGTGTGTTCATGTGGTTGAAGGAGAACAAAACAAACACATCCAAATACTTTGAGTAAATTGTAGTTAGGAACAGACCCATAAAGACGTTCATAAGGCGATTGATTACCAATGACTGATGAAGGAATCCGATTGATGGTAAACACAGCAGTGAGAGCTGCTTCACCCCAAAAACGTGCAGGACAAGAGGCAGAGATAAGAAGAGCCCGAACAGTATCTAATATGTGTCGATGTTTACGTTCGGCTCTTCCATTTTGTTGGGAAGTACCTGGACAAGAACGCTGACAAATAGTGCCATGGTCATGTAAAATGGTTAAGAATTTAGAATCCTTATATTCCATGGCATTATCAGTGCGAAAAGTTTTAATAGGACATGAAAACTGAGTTTTAATCATCTGAGAAAATTCATGATAGATTGTAGTAAATTCAGAACGAGTTTTCATGAGATAGATCCATGTAAAACGAGAGTAATCATCGACAAAAATTACAAAATATTTGGATCCCCCCATAGAAGCAGTAGGAGAAGGTCCCCAAATGTCAGAGTGCACAAGGTCAAAAGGTGCATGAGAAACAGAATCCCTATTATTGAACGATAAAGCAGATTGTTTAGCTAGAGGACAAGTTAAACAATCAAAATGATTATTAGAAACAATTCCCAAATGACCATGAGAAACAAGAGACTGAATACGACTAACAGAAGCATGACCCAATCGAGAATGCCAGAGACTCAAAGAGGAAGCTGGAACTGTGGATGCAGCGAACTGATGACACGGGAGAGTAGGATGTAGGGGGTGCAAAGAGATGAGCTCATACAGTCGCCCAACTTTACGGCCTGTCCCAAGTGTCTGTCCCGTCTTCGGATCCTGTACAGAACAGCCAGAAGGAGTAAATAGAATATTAAGACCAAGTTCACATAACTGACCAACGGATAACAGGTTCAAAGTGAGTTGTGGAATAAGAAATGTATTGGACACTGATAGGTTTGGAGTAGATATGTGACCAATATGACTAGCTTTTATCCTTGAACCATTGGCAGTTTGTATAGATGGCAAATGCGAAGAAGAGTGTGTGGAAGTGAAAAGAGTAGAGTCAGCAGTCATATGATTGCAACATGCTGAGTCAAAGAACCATGATGATGATTTACCTGACACAGTGGTGGATGCTGAAATAGAATGGTTACCAGAGTTAGAAAGGAACTGACGAAGTAGTGACTCAAGATCACTGGTCAATTGAGTGGTTGTGGGTACATGTTCAGGACTCTCCTGTGCAGTATGATCAGTTGTGGCAGCGGAAAGATGTGTTCTGGAATGAGTGCCCTGAGTTGATCCACCTTTGCTGGGACAATCTTGTTCATAGTGTCTTGGTCCAATTTTGCGACATATGCGACATTTGCGAGTTGGACATGTAAGTATCATATGACCAGATAGATGACAATATCGACACTTTGAAGAAGTGTCAGCTTTCTTTGTTTGGTGTACCTGAGGAGTGGCAAGTACTGTGTCGAGATGTCGTGGTTGACGGATCGAGAGCCGTGTTTCTTCAGAAACAAGATCATCAAGGGCTTGATCAAGAGTGGGTAATGGCTTCTGATGAAGTAAGGCTGCACGAGTAGGCTCAAAAATATCTTGTAAGGCCATAAGAAATTGAATCAGCCGGCGATGGTCTTTATATGTGGTAAAAGCTTTGGCATCTTCAGTATTCTTCCAGATTGGTTCAGTAGGAGTGAGTTGATCCCAGAGAAACTGCATTTGAGAGTGAAAGTCAGTGACAGTTTGTCCGGATTGTTGACGTAGCTGATTGAGATTCTGAATTATTTGATATTGATGAGAGAGATCGGTGGCAGTGTAACGATGAGCAAGATGATCCCAGAGAGTTTTGGCAGTATCAAATCGACCAAAGTGAAGATTGATGGAGGATACTGAAGTATTACGAAACCAATTGATGATTTGATGATTTTTGCTATCCCAAGTTTCTAAACGTTCAGCAAAATTATCATCAGCTTCATCTTGGGATTGTGTAGGTAGAATGAAATCACCAGTGACATATCGCCAAAGTCTCCTACCCTTGAGAAAGCTGCACATGGCTTGTGCCCATAAAACGTAGTTACGCCCATCTAACACAATGTTGATGGGTTGAGAGATATTTGATTTGTCCATAAGTGCAATAAACAGGTGCAAAAATAACAACCAGATCAAGGAATGACGAAAGAAAGGACTGCAGTAGGCAAGAAAGATGAAATAGAATTTGAAGGTGAGAAACTGATATGAAATGGGACAGTGATTACCAAGGCTTCGATACCATGTTAGAGAAGTGAAAGGATCTATATTTTTCACTATATGTTGATTGTGTACAACATGCCTTTATATAGGCGTTAGAAAGGAAAAGTAAGAAAAATAATGTCAATAAAGTAAATCAAAGATGTTGTTGATATCTTTGACAAATTCAAAGATTTTGTTGATTTGTCAAAGATATCATTGATATTTTGCTGATATCTTTGACAAATTTGATATCTTTGACAAATTCAAAGATTTTGTTGATTTGTCAAAGATATCATTGATATTTTGCTGATACTCTCAAGTATTTCATGTTAAGGATCCCACTTAAACTAATCAAGCTCAATATATATATACGTATATATCTATATATACTTACCATAATATTTTTTAAAATTATTATTATTTTATTATTAATATTTAGTCACAATGTTGTACATGTGGGACCTCTTATTTACACATGCCACATAGCCATTGGTCACTAAATTTTGGAATGTTACAGATACCCGGGAAGAGTTGCTCAACCACGAGCCCTAAGAGTTGCTTAACTACGAGCCCCAATTGTAAGAACTGAGATAACCATAATAGATTCACCTCCATAAGGCCCTACTGTGGTGGAAGTCGATTATAAGTAACTTGGTGTCTCGGATTGTTTACTAATTATGGGGATTGTTGCTGATATTTTCCGCTCCTTCCCATATATATATATTATTATGGTACATGTGTTGGGTTTCATGTGCTCATGGTTGTGTACATATTGTAGTATGTTTGTAAGGCTTAGAAGGGTGCACGTGAGTTTGAATGGCTGAGTATGCGATATGGGAAGAGAGGCGAAGCTTATTGGACATTTCATCGAGAAGGTGGACTCTATCATCTCCAAGTTTTAGAGGCGAGGTTGAATATGTTATTATTCTACTATCACACTAGGATGTCAGTGTGCCTCTTGCTGTTTGTGGCTATACTAATAGGAGCCATAATGGTATTCGTGGTTAATATCGTCACATGCGGAATCCCGAGCACTTGCAAGTGGCCATACTCTGGGAATCACACAAAGTGATTGGGCATATTTACCCTGAACCTACTTATGTTTAGAACCAAGATAATTTTGTTATTTGAATGGACGTTATTTTAATATGGTATGTACGAGAATCATATTGTGGCCCATTATAGTAGCTAAATGAACTGCGGTTGCTAGCTAAATGGTCTATAATTTAATGGATTGAAATATTCACAACAAGTAAAACTGGACTTCTTTTTGTGTAACATCTGCTTATTTATGTGTGTTTATTAAGTTAAAAAAAGGAGGGAGTTGATCGATATGGAGCGGGGAACAATCATTGTTTGCATTTTGAATTATGCCCTTTAATGTTCAATTATTTTATGAACAACTAAATACTAATTAGAACTTAAATAAAAAATAAAATAAAATAAAAATCATAGTTTCTTTAGCCATAAACACAACAATACATTTCCATGGAGTGGGGGACAAATCATCGTTTGCATTTTGAATTATGCTCTTTAACGTCCAGTTATTTTATGAACACCCAAATATTATTTAGAACCTAAATAAACAATAAAAAAATTATAGTTTCTTTGGCCATAAACACAACAATACAATTGCTTGCATATTGAATTATGCCCTTTAATGGCCAACTATTTTATAAACTCACAAATACTAATTAGAACTTAAATAAATAATAAAATAAAAAAATTGTAGTTTCTTTACTCATACGCATAACAATAAACTTGTTTTCCCTCCATATTAAATGTGTGAAACACCGTTTCTAAAGTGAGAGGGATAGAGTCCTCTAACTCCTCACACTTCAGCATTTGCTCGTAATGTGTATTCTTAAAGTCAGCTCTCTAAATCAAAGCCAATGAAAAGAGGGCGATAATCTTACAATTTATAGGATTTTACAAAAAATAATAATAAAAATGTAAAAATCAAGAAGAAGTTAAAAATAACAAAAGTCAAAAAATGAGAGGTCAAGAAAATAAACATACCCTTTACATAATTGTTTATTATGACGACAATAAAAGTTAAACTAGAGGGATTATGCAGATGCACCATCCCTTCGTTTCATGGTTCATGAATTCTTAACTGTTGATGAGGCTCAATCTTAGAGGAATCTTTAGAGGAGAAATGGAGTAGTAAACTGCCCAATGGCACATTTAGATTACTAAAAGTAATATTAGAAACAAAACATGAGTTAGATTAAGTTGGACCAAAAAATAAATAATTGACGAACAAAACCAAAATACTTCATAGTGGATTTAGTTAATTAGTTGCATCGGGCCGGGCCGGCCCGACTATTTTAGGCCCAAGCCTGGTTTTCATCTTCGGGCCTTAGGCTCGGGGAGGGCCAAAGTGGAAAGATGAGGCCCAGGCCTAGCCCGGGTCTCGGGCCTGGCCAGGCCTTAGGGTCTTGACTTTTTTAAAAAATACATATTACTTATAATTGATTAATATCATAATTGTACTTTAATTTTTATACAATTAAACAATATTTTATAGAGGGTGAAAAGTGCATCATATATACTATATATACATCCTAGTTGGCACCTATATACAATATACTATCAATCATTTGCATCACTCTCATTTCTTTGATTAAAAATACATAATTATTTAGCTACACATACAATTTATTATTTATGATTATTCTTCATTCTTCAGTAGCATCGGTAGAACTATCTTCAATCCATTCCGGTCTTGATAACTTTCAGTTGTTTATTTCTTCAGTAAGTTCAGCTTCGCGTATATGTTCTTGCAATCTTTGATTTGTCAAACTCCAATCTTTAAGGCAGACTAATGCTTCTACAGTTGCTAGACCAAGGCTGTTTCGAATTGTAGACACAACTCTCCCACCTGCACTAAAAGCTGCTTCTGACGCTACGGTCGAAACTAGAACGGTTAGTATATCACGGGCCATTTTGGAGAGTAAAGGGTACCTGCCCTGTTGTACCCTCCACCAGGCTAATATATCAAAATTAGGATTATCATCAAAATCAATCACAAATTGATCAAGATACATTTTTAATTCAGAAGTTGAGCCACTAGATGATGTAGATGAGTGAGTTCGTCTACTTTTTAGCAATTGAAATCCTTCTAAGAATCTAGACGAAGACGAGGAAGAAGAACTCGAACCAGTAACATTTTGTGGTGTCCTATGCTCTCCTAGTTGATTTTTGTATTCGTCATAAAATTGAGTGATCAAACAATTATTTATTTCGTTCATTTGTGTTTTGACTTTTTCTTGATCATTAGCATATAATGTGTCTAACCAGATTCTAATACTTCGATCTTACACCTAGGATCCATAATCGCAACAATACTAAATAAAATTGGTAAAGGATCAAAATATTTTAAAAGCATCAAATTGTGAATATCTATCAAATGTCATACATATATGTGTTAATTGCATAAGCACTCGACTAGATGTAGGATAATAAATTGAACAAAATATTTTTGTAGCAGCATGAAAAACATCTAAAAAATCTTTAATAACTTCAGCAATTGTCCAATCATAATCACTAGGTATTTGTAAATTTAAACTATCACATTTTTCTTTCATTTCTTCGCAAAATAAATCTACGGCCCTCCTATATTTTATTGTCACGTTTAATAGTAAATATGTTAAGTTCCATCTATGAGGCACATCTAGTGGAATGTTTCTCCTCTTCATGTGTAATTTTACACAATAATTTTTAAACGTTTCGTATATGGATACAAATAAATTAATGCATAGTACAATATCTCTAATTACTTCAATGGAGTTATGTAAAATGTGTAAACCATCTTGAACTATCAAATTACAAATATGAACATAACAACGAACATGAAATAAGTTTCCACCTACAGGTAGCGTAAGATAGCGTCTCATTGTTCTTTGAGCAACTTCATTATTACTAGCATTATCTAGTGTAATAGAAAATATTTTGCTACTAATGCCTAAGTATTCAAGTTCTTGTAGAATTAAATTCGACATCGAGAATCCAGTATGAGGGGATTCTAACATTTTGAAACTAATAATTTTTGTATTCAAATTTCATTCATTATCAATATAATGGGCTGTTAAGGATAAATAACTCATTTTTTGGACAGAAGGTCATATATCAGATGTAAGACATATTTTTCCATCAAAATTATTAAAAAAATTCTTCAATTCAAGTAATCTACTTTGAAATTTATTTATAGTATCTCTTTTCGCAGTTGTAGTAGAAAAATCATGATATTGAGAATTAATGCCCCTTTGAATCATACCAGTAAAATCATGCTTTTCAACAAAAGTAAATGGTTGTTCGGCCCTAACCGTATAATCTATTACCTCTACACGTGCACGTGGATTCATCAAATTGAAAATTAGCTACATTTTCTGTTTGATCTACATTAAATTGTATTTGTGTTCTGATATCTACATTACTATTTTGTCTACATTTATCAGAGTGACGTATCAAATGACTAGTACCTCCATTAGATGCACCACTTAATAGCTTACCACATATTAAACATTTTGCTTTCACTACTTTAACATTATTAGGATTTGTTATTATAATTCTATCAAAAAAATTTCATGCACCACTAGGCGGCTTTTGGGTTTTAACACTTCTAGTTGTACCAGTGGACGTAGACTCATTTTGAGTTTGAGGTTGAGTATCGGGAGATCCTATGGATTCCCTCACAATAACATCCTCCTCATCAATAGTGATAGGAATCGTGGTGTTATCAACGTTATGCCTAGGGTCCATACTAAATCAAATTAAAGGTACAATAATTTATAAATAAGAAATTACCCCAAGAATTCAATTCTCTATAATAAGTTGAAGATGAGTTGTCAAATGCCAATGCACAATAGTGTTTTTACAAATTACAATTCACATTCACCTAACAAAAAAAAAGAATAATACAATTATAAATCATAAATTCATAATTGATTAATTGATAAAATTAACAAATTAATGAAATTATATTATTGTATTAGACTATTAGTGTTAGTGTATAATTATTAGTTTATTACCGTCCGAGAAGTCGAGAACTCACTTCGAGACTTCGAGATACTTCGAGAGAGACAGACGGTAAGACAGAGTGAATGAGCAACAGAGCGAGGCAGAGAGCGATGCTCCTGCAGAGAGACTTCGAGAGAGACAGAGCCACAGCCGCAGTCGAGTCCGACTGTCCGAGAGAGGCGGTCCATGGCCACTGGTCCAGGAGAAGACTCGGAGAGAGTGGAGACCGAGATTGAGATCAAGAGAGGCAGACGCTGAGATCGAGATAGGCAGAGGCTGAGATCAAGATAGACAGAGCAGCTGAGAGCTGTGAGAGATCGGGAGCTGAATGCTGAGAGCAGAAGTGGATTCAAACAGGCAGAGGCAGAGGCAGAGAGGCTCAGCCTCATCGAGTCACTAGCTCAGACAGAGACTTTGAGTTTCAGATAAGTGCCTCGGCCCTCGGCCCTCGGGTGATTGGGTGAGTTCAGTTGTGCTTGTGATTTGAATTTTGATTTGTGAAATTGTGACTATGAATTTGATGTAACCTTGTAGAAATTGTGACTAAGATTTGTGAGGATTGAGAGAGTGAGAAGTAGATGTAACTTTGTAATAAATTGTGACTGAGATTTGTGAAGAATCAAGAATGTGAAAGGGGTTATTTATAGGCTTGTTTAGTTCATTAGTTGTTTCAATTGTTTGTAGCAAACAGTCTTTTGATTTGATTCATTTATACGTTTCTTCTGTTGTTTAGTTCTTCTCTCGTCTAGTTTGCTCCAAGTTGAAGCAAACGATCTTCTGAATTCTTATCTATGGCTATGGGATTGGTCTCTGCCTCTTTGCCAGACTACCTCTGGCTCTACACTGCAAGTCTACATCTAGTCTCTATACTCCTATGTCCAACGGTCAATTGGTGCATAGGACTTAGAAGTCCTAGACCTGGCGGCTGGAGTCATAAGAGAATAACTGAACGTTTGAACTGGGTTATGGCCCTTATGGACTTCTATCAAAAAAATGGTGTTATCGGGCTTCGGGCTCGGGATCGGGCTTCGGACTGGCTTAGTGGTCGGGCTTCGGGCCGAGCTAGGCTCAAGAAATAAAGCCCAGGCTCGCCCTGGGCATTGGGCTGGGTTGTCCAGGCCCGTCCAAGTTCAGCCCGAGCCGGGCTTTGGGATGCTGACCATTTAGACCTTGACATCAACTCAGTGTCTTTTACTCCAAAACACCCTCCACAGCCATGCTCATTGTTACAATATGCACATCATATCTAGATCATGAACTCGTGGGAAGAATCAAGGGATTCGAAAGAAAACCTCTTGAAGGACGGATCAAAATTGCAACCTTAACATTGAGTTTGTAGTGTTGTTCCATAGTAATGGTTATGACAAGAGTATATTATTTGCCTCTCTCGAGTTGTATCATATATTCTCGTATTGTATATTTCGCAACTCTTTGAATTTACAAATATTTTGTTGACTTTGGCACGTTCTCCAGTTGTCTCTTGCCAAAAACCTCTTTTTTCCTCTAATGCACATCGTCGTTCAGGTACGGCAAACTCATCCATACGTCTAGTTTATAGAATTGCAAATGCAAAGGTGTATTACTCCATAACTTAGTTAGAAGAAGCAGTACAAGCGCCACGATCCAAATCTCACATTGAGTTTTCCTTTTTTGGTTACACACATTTTTGGTGGGGATCAAATTTAGAGATGTCTAAAAATTGTAAAGAACAAATAACGAGAATGCCATGTGAACCCAAACTTGATCCTACAAACTTATTTTATCTTGGGATAATTAGAAGGAATGAAAAAATTGGGGTGTCATATTTCAATAGGTCAACTGAAAATATAAATTAGAAATAAAGGATAGAAAATTAAAATTATCAATACGCCCCAATGTTTTTTAAGACTCATTAGGACGATTTCGTGTTCGTCCAACTTCTTCTCCCACACACGTTAAGCTCATCAAATGATGCAACAATTCTTTTTAAATTTTTATGAAATGAATTTTATATTTAAAACATATTAATTGTGGGTACACGTGTAGGGAGATTGGCATATCCATACCCGCATCCATGTTGGTATGCCATTAAACATTCATATCCGCACCAAAAGCGTTCTTGGGTTCTCCACATCCTACCCAATGTGGGCAAGGTTGCCATCCTTCCTGGGAAACTCTAAGCTTCTAATTAGATCAATTTAACTAAACTGAGATAAACTTTTCAAAATATATGTTTAGTTTACTACGTCCAACCTGATTTATGTTTATAAACGGTCTATTTCCTTCGAAATAAATAAGGGTTTGTTGGAATATAACAAGCAATAAACCAATTAATATTTATATTGCATGAACAGTGAACAAGCTACAGAAATAAAACAGTAACATTAATCAGAAACAGTAACATTAGCACATATGAACTCAATAATTGATGCTTAAATTAAAATACCAAAAACCGTAAACAGCTGATAGGAATTGTGGGAGCGAGGTACGCCTTTCGCGAATCTCCTTAAAGAGAAATGTCCCAGCCACTGGTGCCAAGCTCTCCGGACAGACTCTTCCCAAAATACAACGCTCCGCAAACCACTAGTAAGCAGCACTTCAATACTAATGGACTTAGACGAACCAATTTAGAATTGCACTCTCAAACAGATGAAGAAAGAGAGACTAAGAAGAGCAGCAGAATGATAGAAGAAGAAGAAGTTTTCTCTCTTATGAAGCTGCTGCCAAGGCTCTCCTTATATAAGAGGCTTAGCAACAAAAACCCAGAAAAATTAGTGAGTAATCACTGATTTTTGGGCTGACAATTTGACCAAGCAAGGTTGCAACCACCAGCCCATATCTTGGGCTATTGCAACCAGTCACGGGCTGGGCTTGAACAGTCCATATTCAATGCATTTGGGTCTCTCTTATGGGCTTGTAACAAAGTGTAAAAATGTAAGAAATTATTGGGCTAAGTCTGCGAAGGGCCTGATCCGCACGCACGCTCGCCTCGCTATGCCCGACCGATCGGCCGGCGAGCGCGCATGTGTTTTAGTCCAAGTTCATAATATGGAGCCTCTCACTCCTACAAAAGATTGGGTGCCCTTGGGCCCAAAGTCTTACTACAACACTTGGGCTTATAAACAACACATCCACATGGTATTTTTCCAATATGGGATTCTCATACACACACTTATTGATCCTTGTTATAAGGACAATAAATTGGAGCAATTAGTGTGACCAAATCATTTATTGGTTGAATGTAAAAAGACTCCAAAGTGACCATGCTCATCATGGTCACTTTGGAGTCTTTTTACATTCAACCAATAAATGATTTGGTCACACTAATTGCTCCAATTTATTGTCCTTATAACAAGGATCAATTGTCCATAACTTTCATTCAATAATTATTTTTGAGCTTTCAATTAATAATGGTCAAACTATAGTTGACCCTCATTTTCCAACAATCCCCCACATTGAATGTGAACAGACGACTATACTGACACGGGAAAACGTCTGAGAGTGCAGTAGAATCAATACTGCATCGAGATAGGTAGTTTTTGGCTTTGAACCTTCTCTAGTGAAAATCCATCGGACTTACTTAACTAGTCAGTGGACTGACGACTTGAACTGCCAGTTGTTTGTGTAAGCCTAGTCAATAGATCTCACGCAGCACTGATCCAATTCATATTGGTTCTCGGTTGTGTTCATTATTTCGGCCTTGAACTTCTTGGGTTCAGTGAGTGCTTTAGAAAGTATCGCCTTAAAATACTTTCATAGAGCCGGCCATACTCTTCACTCATATAGATGATTTCCTATAAAAAGTATCCTCTAATACTCCACTTGTTTATCACAAGATATAGGAATCATTAAAAGCATAGCTTAACCTTATACACACATTCTAGCAGCACTTTGTGCATCTTAGGAATGGGTTTGGAGTAAAACTCCGTACTGCTCACACTTAAGTTACACTCAATTTGTGTTGTCCTATTGAACCTAGTCCCTGGGATCTCCAATCGCTAGGTTAGGTTTCCATCAAGGTAACTTATTCAATCAAGGCTTTCAAGCCCATTCCCCTCGATGCGCAGTCTATCAACTCTCGACTTAAACCTTTTGTAAACGGATCCGTAATATTTTCCTTAGACTTCACAAAGTCTATGGAAATTATTCCACTTGAGAGTAACTGCCTAACGGAATTATGTCTTCGACGAATGTGTCGAGACTTACCATTATATATCATATTTTGTGCTCTTGCAATTGCAGCTTGACTATCGCAATGAATACAAATTGCAGGCATAGGCTTTGGCCATATTGGAATGTCCTCCAAAAAATATCGAAGCCGCTCTGCTTCTTCACCGGCTTTATCAAGAGCGATGAATTCTGATTCCATCGTCGATCGTGCGATCCACGTTTGCTTTGAGGACTTCCATGATATAGCTGCCCCTCCAAGAAGAAATACATAACCACTAGTTGATTTCGATTCCTCTGAATCTGAAATCCAATTAGCGTCACTGTATCCTTCTACAACAGTAGGGTATTTACCATAGCTCAAAACATTATTTTTTGTTTTGTTTAGGTACCCTAATACTCTCAATAGAGCTTTCCAATGCTCATGCCCGGGATTGCTCGTGTATCTGCTTAGTTTGCTAACATAGTACGCAATATCCGGTCTCGTGCAATTCATGATATACATGACACTGCCAATAATGCGAGAATATTCTAGCTGATTAATACTGTTGCCAGTATTCTTATGTAAGACCAGGTGAGGGAGAAAAGGATTGTTCGTATCCTTGATGCCATGTCCTTTGAACCGTTCAATCACTTTCTCAATATAGTGTGATTGAGATAAAGCTAGGTCATCCGAAGATTTGAGGATCTTAATGCCTAGTATCACATCCGCTTCACCCATGTCTTTCATGTCAAAGTTCTTTGATAGCATTTTCTTGGTTTTGTTGATAATCTCAACATTACGACCAAGAATTAGCATATCATCGACATATAGACAAACGATTACACATTCATTGTTCATAATTTTTGTGTAAACACATTTGTCACACTCGTTGATTCGAAATCCATCTTGAATCATTACTTGGTCAAATTTTTCATGCCATTGCTTTGAAGCTTGTTTAAGCCCATACAATGACTTGACAAGTCTACACACTTTGTGTTCTTGTCCTTTGACCTTGAAACCCTCAGGTTGTTCCATATAAATCTCCTCATTGAGTTCACCGTTTAAGAAAGCGGTTTTTACATCCATTTGATGTATCACCAATCCATATAATGAAGCTATCGAGATTAACAATCGAATAGATGTAATCCTCGTAACTGGTGCATAAGTATCAAAGTAGTCTAGACCCTCCTTTTGTCTATACCATTTGGTTACAAGCCTTGCTTTGTACTTATCAATGGATCCATCAGCTTTTAGCTTTTTCCTAAAGATCCATTTACATCCAATTGATTTATTCCCGGGTGGGAGATTAACCAATTCCCAAGTATGGTTACTTAGGATGGATTCCAATTCGCTGTCAATAGCTTCTTTCCAGAATGAAGATTCTGGAGATGACATTGCTTCATTATAAGTCTGAGGTTCGCTTTCTAACATGTATGTTAAATAATCTGAACCAAAAGACTTAGAGATTTTCGATCTCTTACTCCTTCTTGGTTCTATTTCATCGGTCTCTCGTTCACCGATTTCTTCATTCTCAGAATTTGAATCTCTATTTCGTTTCTGAGAGGTTTCGCCTTGTTTACAAGGGAAAATATTCTCAAAGAATTCTGCGTCTCTCGTTTCCATTATCGTATTGATATGGATGTCATCAATTTTAGATTTGTGCATCAGAAATTTGAATGCGCTGCTATTTTGGGCATATCCGATGAATATGCAATCCACCGTTTTAGGTCCGAGTTTTACTTGCTTTGGTGGAGGTACAGCCACCTTAGCAAGACACCCCCACACTTTCAAATATTTGAAAGATGGAGGTCTCTTATTCCACATCTCATATGGAATGCTACATGTTTTCTTGTGGGGCATTCGATTAAGAATGTAATTAGCAGTCAAAATTGCTTCCCCCCACAAGTTCTGTGGTAGACCTGAACTTATGAGCATGGAATTAACAATCTCTTTTAAAGTTCGATTTTTCCTCTCAGCAATTCCATTTTGTTGAGGTGTATATGGTGCTGTAGTTTGATGGATTATTCCAAACTCAGAACATAACTCATCAAAGAGAGCAGAATCATATTCTCCTCCCCTATCGGACCTTAGTGCTTTAATTTTCGTACCAAGTTGAGTTTCAACCTCATTCTTGTACTTTACAAACATGTCCATTGCTTCGTTTTTGCTAGTTAATAAATAAACATAGCAATAACGGGTATAATCATCAATGAAAGTAATAAAGTACTTCTTTCCACCTCTACTTTGAACAAATTTCAAGTCGCATAAATCTGTATGAATTAATGACAGAGGTTCAGTACTTCTTTCAATATTGGGAAAGGGTTTCTTGGCAAACTTTGCTTCAACACATGTTTCACATTTGTGGTTGACATCCAAATTAAATTTGGGAATTAAACCCAAGTTTGACAGTTTCTTCATTGTACCATAGTTTACATGTCCTAATCTACCATGCCATAGAAAAGGAGACACAACCATGTAAGCTGAAGACTTTTCTTTATTAATAACAATCTTTGGGTACAAGAATTTAGACTTTTCGTCTATTACAGCACAATTGGCTTTAAAAAGCCCATCATTGATATACCCATTTCCCAAATAAATCCCACCCTTGGAAAGTACAAATTTGTTTGATTCAAGCACTAATTTAAATCCTTTCTCGATCAAAGTGGGCACTGATATCAGATTCTTCTTGATATCCGGGACATGCATCACATTTAGCAGCTCAAGCTTCTTGCCGGAAGTGAACTTCAGGATCACTTTTCCGATTCCTTCGATGGTGGCTGGAGCAGAGTTAGCCATATAAACCTTCTCACCATCATCTTTCTTCTCATATGTTGAGAAGAGCTCCTTATCGACGCAGATGTGTTTTGTTGCACCTGTGTCCATCCACCAATCTTTGGTGTTTGTGACTATGTTCACCTGAGAGATGACACCACAAAACACCTCTTGATCTTCCTCCTCCTCAACTAGGTGGGCTTGCTTCTTTCCCTTGTTGTTGGCCTTGTCCTTGTTAAGACGCTTCCTACAATCTTTGGCCCGGTGTCCAGGTTTGTCGCAGACATAGCAGGTACCCTAGAACTTGTTGGTTTGCTCTTTCGACTTCCCTTTGGTTTAGGGCTCCCCCTTTCTCTTCCCATGTTTGGGCTTGGAAGTTTCCACCAGGTGGGCCTTAGAGGCTTTTGGAAGTGCAAATTTCTTCCGATTGTCCTCCTCAATCCTTAGACGGACCATCAATTCTTCCATGTTCATTGCCTTGCGTTTGTGTTTCAAGTAATTCTTGAAATCAGTCCAGCTAGGAGGTAGCTTCTCGATGACTATCGCCACTTGGAATGGTTCATTTATTACCAATCCCTCAGCATGTACTTCATGCAAGATGAGCTGGAACTCTTCAAGTTGATTGACAACAGACTTGCCATCCACCATCATGAAGTCAAGAAATTTGGACGCCACAAATTTCTTAGTACCAGCATCCTCGGTTTTGTACTTCTTTTCAAGAGAGTCCCAAAGCTCTTTTGCTGAAGATGTTTCGGAGTACACATTGTACAGGTCATCAACTAATCCATTAAGGATATAGTTCATGCATAGATATTCATTGTCCTTCCAAAACTGGACTGCTGCTATCATCGTTCTGTCTTGCTCTCCCGGTGACAGAACAGGGCACACCTCATAGAGGTACTTGACAAGGTTCAAGGTGGTCAAGTAGAAGCGCATCTTTGGTTGGCACCTATTGAAATCCTTGCCGGTAAACTTTTCTGGCTTTTCGGCTGGAACCATTACACGGCCAGCCAGAGGAGCCGCAGTCCTCCTATCAGCATAAGCTAGAGCAGCAGACTCAACAGGAGCAGTCTTAGGCTCGCCTCCGTTTGGAGCAGTCATACCTCCAATAGGAGCAGTCACCGTTTCACCACCTGGATTATTCAAACCACCAGGGGTCAAGTCATCACCTCCAGGATGGATGGTGGATCCCTCAGTATTTTGAGCCATTGTTTTTCTACACAAGTCAAAGTGTAGAATTAGTAACACAAATATATCAAAAATTTAATGATATAAATTTCAATAATTTTCAATTCAAGTAAGCACAGAGTTTTTGGTTTAATTATACACAAAATTTTGTTGGCTTTCTTTGTTAGGAACTAACAATTATAGCAACCAGATCGTTCCCAGGTAAGAGGGGGCCTTCCGTATAATACGACGCTCAATTAAATAACCCCTTTCCTAGACAGAATTTTCTAGACATTCCCACTTTATTGTTAATCACTAAAAAGATTACCAAAAGTTTTAGATGATTAAAACAATTAAACTTTGTTTTAATTAAATCAATTAATACACGGAATCATGCAAAAATAATACTACTGTGATGGCACAAATATTATCAAATAAGCATGCAATAATAATACCGTGTACTTTAAACAACTTTGATTTATACAAAGAAATATTATTTTTGTCATTTAACAAGTTTGATACAGATTGCACATAGACATGCACGTAATACACATGCAAAGTACTCAATATATATGCAATCAATAAATACACACGTACAGGTAACAAAATCTTATTGGTTCACTCAATATGCACGTACAGATCAACAAGATTTGTAGCAATTCACTGATTAAGCACAAAAAAGATCAACAAGATTTGTAGCGATTCACTGATTAAGCACAAAAAGATGACACAGTATCTCTTTAAGATTGTTGGAATATAACATGCAATAAACCAATTAATATTTATATTGCATGAACAGTGAACAAGCTACAGAAATAAAACAGTAACATTAACCAGAAACAGTAACATTAGCACATATGAACTTAATAATTGATGCTTAAATTAAAATACCAAAAACCGTAAACAGCTTATACGAATTGTGGGAGCAAGGTACGCCTTTCGCGAATCTCCTTAAAGAGAAATGTCCCAGCCACTGGTGCCAAGCTCTCTGGACAGACTCTTCCCAAGATACAACGCTCCGCAAACCACTAGTAAGCAGCACTTCAATACTAATGGACTTAGACGAACCAATTTAGAATTGCACTCTCAAACAGATGAAGAAAGAGAGACTAAGAAGAGCAGCAGAATGACAGAAGAAGAAGAAGTTTTCTCTCTTATGAAGCTGCTGTCAAGGCTCTCCTTATATAGGAGGCTTAGCAACAAAAACCCAGAAAAATCAGTGAGTAATCACTGATTTTAGGGTTGGCAATTTGACCAAGCAAGGTTCCAACCACCAGCCCATGGCTTCGTTTGGCACAGCGGAAAATTTGATTTTCAATGCTAGCGGAAATGCTGTGAAAAATATGTTGAGCTTAAAGCTGTGAAATATGCTGTGAGGTGTTTGGTAAAATAAAAACTGACGCTAGCGGAAAAACTGTTGAAATAAAGTATTATAATATTAGTTTTTTATATTTATATTAAAAGTAATCTAATAAATATAATTCTTATTAAAATTAATTTAATTAATCAAATATAATTTATATTTAAAATTAATTTGAAGTAATTTTTAATTAATCAACTTAATTTTCTTACATTTATTGTATTTTTTAATTTATATTTAAGTAATCAATTCATTTTCTTACATTTATTGTATTTTTTAATTTATCATTATGTATTAAAATTAAACACCTATAAAATTAAAAGTCTTAAATATAAATATTTTATTTGTATTTTTTAAATTAAATTAATTTTATTTTAATATTAAATTTACTGTTATAATAATTATAAATGCATAGATATAATTAATTTATTAAAAAATAGTTATATTTAAACCTTTAAACACAATTAAGTGGGTCCCATTAATAAAATAGTTATACATTTATCTAAAAAGTGTGGGACCCACACATTAAAAATTTTAAAAAAAGAGGCTGCATCTTTTTGTCGTGGGACCCACACATTAAATAGTTATACTAGGGCTTGATCCGCACGCACGCTTGCCTCGCCATGCCCGACCGATCGGCCGGCTCGGCTCGGCTCGGCGGGCACGCGTGTGTGTTTTAGTCCAAGTTCATAATGTGGAGCCTCTCACTCCTACAAAAGCTTGGGTGCCCTTGGGCCCAAAGTCTTACTACAACACTTGGGCTTATAAACAACACATCCACATGGTATGTTTCCAATGTGGGATTCCCATACACACACTTATTGCGTTATGTCCACCATGTTCATCATGGTCACTTTTGAGTCTTTTTACATTCAACCAATAAATGATTTGGTCACACTAATTGCTCCAATTTATTGTCCTTATAACAAGGATCAATTGCCCATAACTTTCATTCAATAATTATTTTTGAGCTTTCAATTAATAATGGTCAAACTATAGTTGACCCTCATTTTCAACAGGGATAAAGTCTGGAAATGTCCATGTACTCTTACAAAAAGTTCGAGCTAAACAAGAGTTCAAATGGGCGAGTTATGGCTGTCAAAATACACTGAAGTCGAACACACAGATGTCGGAATTATAGTTCCGATTTATAAACTTTGAGTCTCGATTTGACCCCTAAAATGCTTGAATCTCCAAATGAATATTAGACGCAAATTTGTGGGTCTTCGAGTCTTCTTTTAAACGCCAACAAAATCGTCCAAATCAAAACTCAAATAAGTGAGTTATGACAATTCGACCACACTAATGTTTGAGCTTCAATGTGAGCTTTAAAAAGTTCGAATCTAGAAAAATATATTAAATACAATTATGTGAGTCATTGAATCTTCTTTCCAACGCGGAAAAAATTATGTCATTTAGGATCCGTTGTGGTCTAAAATCTGGAGTTGGGATGGTCCTGAGAGATTGAGAAGTTTCTTGTGATTAGCGGCTCATGACAGTTTACTTACTAACTCACTTCGAGTTTCTTGTGAATAGTACCTCCGATCGATCGGACACTGTTCCGATTGATCGGAAATAGCCTCTGTCTCGATGAATTCAAGGCTGTTTTGGCAGGTCCGATCGATCGGGAATGGCTCCGATCGATTGGAAATCGGTTCTAGAGTAAAAATCTTCATTTTGCACTCTTTTCCTTCCTTTCTTGCCTTGACACCTACAATATGCAAATACAACTTTCTTAGGCAATATCAACTCTTAATCAACTCAAAATGAGATGAACTTATGTGTAAAAGATGCATAAGTGTATGTATATATTTGACACATCACATACTCTTTGGGATTGTGCTGAGGCTTGTATTATCTGGAATGCTTTGGGAGCTACACAACATGTTGCTGATTTTTTTACTTTGATTCTCCATGATTGGTTAGGTCATAATGTTTCTATGTTATATAAACCGCAAGATGGAGAGAAATGGAGTACTATATTTGGAACTACTTGTTGGATGCTATGGCATTGGCGTAATAAACTTTTGTTTGATGAAGATTTCATTTTTCCTTCATGTCCTCTTCAGCTTATTCATCAAAAAATGAACACTTGGAAAATTACAAAGTCGATTATTTCTAGAATGATAAGGAAGGTTAGAGTTAAAGCTGAACAGTTTATTCGTTGGGTGCCACTTGATAGCTCTTGGACTAAACTTAACACGGATGGAGCAATGCGTTCTAGTGAAGGCTAGGCTGCGGTTGGTGGTGTTATTAGAGATTCTGCTAGGAAGTGGCTAAGTGGGTTCTCAGTTAATATTGGGAGTTGTTCAGTTTTGCATGCGGAGCTATGGGGAGTTCTAGTTGGCCTTCAAAAAGCTTGGGAGCTTGGGTTCCGTAAAATCATGTTGCAAGTGGATTCTCAAATAGTGGTTAATCTTTTAATACAAATGCTTACTCTCATTTGCTCATGTGCATTAAACGTCTTCTTTGTCAAGATTGGGTCATTCAAGTGAGGGCACGTTTATCGTGAAGCCAATTTTTGGTTACACACATTTTTGGCGGGGATCAAATTAATAGATGTCCAAAAATTGTAAAGAACAAATAACAAAAATGCCACGTGAACCCAAACTTGATCCTACAACTTATTTTATCTTGGGATAATTAGAAGGAATGACAAAATTGGGGTGTCATATTTCAATAGGTCAACTGAAAATATAAAATTAGAAATAAAGGATAGAAAATTAAAATTATCAATACGCCCCAATGTTTTTTGAAACTCTCATTCAAGACGATTTCATGTTCGTCCAACTTCTTCTCCCACACATGTTGAGCTCATCAAATGATGCAACAATTCTTTTTTACTTTTTATGAAATGTATTTTATATTTAAAACATATTAATTGCGGGTACACGTGTAGGGAGATTGGCATACCCATACCCGCATCCATGTTGGTATGCCATCATCCCTGAGAAACTCTAAGCTTCTAATTAGATCAATTTAACTAAACTGAGATAAACTTTTCAAAATATATGTTTATTATTTAGTTTACTACGTCCAACCTTACTTATGTTTATAACGGTCTATTTCCTTCGAAATAAATAAGGGATAAAGTCTGGAAATGTCCAAGTACTCTAACAAAAAGTTCAAGATAAACAAGAGTTCAAATGTGCGAGTTATGGCTGTCAAAACACACTAACGTCGAACACAATGATGTCAGAATTATAGTTCCGCTTTATAAACTTTGAATCTCGATTTGACTCCTAAAATGCTTGAATCTCCAAATGAATATTAGACACAAATTCATGGGTCTTCGAGTCTTCTTTTAAATGCCATCAAAATCATCCAAATCAAAACTCAAACAAGTGAGTTATGATAGTTCGACCACACTAATGTCAGAAACACAATTTCGACGCACAAATTTTGAGCCTCAATGTGAGCTTTAAAATGTTCGAATCTAGAAAAATGTATTAAATACAATTATGTGGGTCATTGAATCTTTTTTCCAACGCGGAAAACATGTTCTCAATCAGAGTTCTAACGTGTAAGTTATAACTGTCCAAACAAACTGATATCAAAGAAATATGCGATTGTTAAAATTTAGAAGTAAAATAATAATTGATAATAGTATGACCAATAAAAAAGAAGTTGTAAATATTTTGCCCTTAATGAAATAAATATTTTCCACTTTGTGAGTTGAAAAAAAAATAGAATAGATTTATTGGAATAAAAGTTAGATATTTTCCATTTTATGGGTTGAAAAAAAATAGGATAGATTTATTGGAATAAAAGTTTGATTTGAGCAACCTATTCCTAATTAACCCTAACTTTTTGGGTTAGTCCAGGAATTCTTCCTGCGACCCTCAAAAACAGGAATATTGGTTTGCACGGCCAAATCGAATCAGGTTGGCAAATGTGATGTTGATTAGATAGCTTTTCTCAATAGACAAAATGCATACACACTGTGTCTTACTCCGATAAGTTGCATAGAAACACATTTCACTAATTTTGGGGAAAAAACCCACCATAATTTCAGAAAAACCATGAACTAACTCACGTAATCAGCAAATGTCAGAAGAAAATACAATTGAAACTATCTAAAAACAGCAATTAATAAGCAGTTGCACGCGTTAAACAAGCTACAGACTAATTCAATTCTATGAATTTAGAGGTTGAAACTCAAAGCTTCGACCTCTTGAAGCACAGCTTCATCAAGCCTCCAAAGAGCAACAACTACACTGATCACATTCGCGTGCATTCATAAACTTAGATTAAAAGCTTTTCGATGGCTTCCTGCATCAGACCAAAGAGAAGGGGATTCAAACTCAAGAACATGAAATCGAAATCAATAATATAGAAAGCTAGCTAATACCTTGAGCTGTTGTATTTGGGATTTCAATTGGCTACCCTCATTAGATGTAACCGAACACGCAATGACAGGTCTTGTGACTCCACATGCGCGACC
Source organism: Tripterygium wilfordii (assembly GCF_013401445.1). Taxonomy (NCBI): domain Eukaryota; kingdom Viridiplantae; phylum Streptophyta; class Magnoliopsida; order Celastrales; family Celastraceae; genus Tripterygium; species Tripterygium wilfordii. The sequence continues at coordinate 5,649,145 of NC_052244.1, read as the reverse complement.
AAGTGCTTGCTTTGAAGGAACGAATACATAAGGCACGTTCTGCCAAATAAAAGGTTTTATGGTTATGAAACTCCTAAGACACCATATGAAAATAGGAGGAAGCAAAACAAGACAGCAGCTAAAAAAAAACCCAAATTGAATTATGGAATACAATTATTGGTTGTTGCAATTAGACCGAAATGTTATGTTTCTTGTAGCAGCCTGAAAAATAAAAAACTTAGATTGTTTTTTCTGGAAAAAAAAAGGTCTTCAAAAGATAATGTAAAGGCTTATTCTTAACAAAACATTCTAAGAGGAACTATAGGCAAGATGCATATTATATTACAACTTTAAGATTCCAGGTATGAATTAACCTAATCTCCTCTCCCCAATGTAACGCGTCCACATAAACTTGTCAAGTTGTTAGAGAAACAAGCATATTCTTTTTCGATAAAAGAAACAAGCATATTCATCAAAAAAGAAACAAGCATATTCAGTGGTTATGAATTTAATGTAACATGAGTTGCAATGAATGAAATTGGAAGCACAAAATATAAGATTTGGCTTCATAAGATCACCCTCTTCTTAACACTTGATAATTCAGAGCATTCCTATATCAACATTAGAGAAACTTCAAGCTTGTACTGTTCCGGATAACACTATAACCAACATTTACATTGCAAATCATGAATTCAAAACCATCATCAACAAGAAAAATGAGCTAAATCCTGTATTTCTATGTTCATGTTAACATAGAAACAAGTGATCTCACAAACATATGAGAAGTATCTATTACCTTATCCTCGGCGAGCAAAGGAAGATGGAGGAGAATCTCAAGTGGCTCGGCGTCAGCAGCCATCACCACAAACTCAGAGATGCCTCTATTGAGGGTCTTCGTAGCTGGACACAAAAACATCCAAAAACAAAATCAAATCAGAAAGCACACCCACAAATTTTGAGGCACAAGCACACACACCAAAAAAAAGAAAAAAAAAAGTGGATTTATATGCAACTGAAAATATACCTTCATTGGCGCCTTTCTTGAGCTGCTTGTAGTTAGCGGCTTGTTGGACAAGATCCATGATTGTTATTGTGAGCTGCGCACCTGCGAGTGGGTAGGCTTTCGGGTTCACTCCTTCCACTGTCTGCGAAACAAATCAATCCACATTATACAATCAATCAACGAAATCAACGGAGAGTTAATGACGAATGGTTACAGAGTAAGAACCATTTTCGTTGATGTCCAGTAGAAAAGAGAGGAAGCGAGAGCTAGGGTTTTTTCGTGGAACGGAAGAGACCCAACCATTCAAGTTTTAAGGGTTTTAGAAGAGAACGGAGAAGCTTAGGAAAAAAACGACACCGTTAAGGCAAAGTTTTCCTTTTTTAGTTTGCAAAAAAAGATAAAAGAAAAAAAGAAATAGAGAGTTAGAGACTCCAATCTCTCGGCATCATCAACAATCAAGCCATGGCTGCTTCCAAGATGGCGATGATGGCCTCTCTGACTCGGTGCCGCCCTCTAACGTGCGCCGCCTCTGCCGCAGCCTCTTATCCTGCGCGCCTGGTGCCTCACCCACCGGACCTTATCAAGTGGGTCAGGCGCGAAGGCGGGTTCGTGCACGAGGCGGTCGAGATATCACAAGATGGTCCCAACGGTCTTGGCTTGGTTGCCTCTCAAGGTATCCCATACGGTTCGGAACTTATTGTCCTCCCTAATCACATTCCCTTGAAATTCTTATCGGATGATAGTGACGGAGCTGATTCTGTTCTGGTTAACTTAGCCCGCCAAGTTCCTGGTATGGGTTCTCTTGGTTTATTTACAGTTATTTCCTTCTGCTTCGGAATTTTAATAAATAGTTATTATTAATGAATCTATTTTGACTTAGAGCTTGTGTAAATGGGTTGCTTGAATGTGCTTTAGGCACATCGACAGAGTGAAAGTTGCTTGTGATTTTACGACTTTCTTTACGTTCTTTTTTGTGAATTTTCATGTGCTTCTTTCTTTGTCCATTTCATTTGGAGCTGGGACATTATGTCGAATTAGTTATTTTCTTATTAAAATTAAATTTTTAGTCCAATGAATAATTATGGTTTATTAGCTGCTCTTTGGAACTAGTACTACGATGGTTCAGTTGTATCCATGATAGTCTGGGTACTGTTAATGAAGTCCATTGTTGCTGGACATGATTGCGAGCATATGGGGTGCCTTGTTCATGGTTCAAGAAAATGTGATGATGCCTTGAGTGTAGTTTCATAGATTGAGGTGTGAAAGAATTTTGTGCATCTTATATTCAATCATCTGAAAGGCTGATCAATTTCTACTTGAACTAAAGTAAGTTTTTATAACAGAAGCTCCCACATTTGGTGTATAAATTAAATAGTAGTTTCCACTTTCCACTCAGGAAGGTTTAGTACTTCTAAATGTTGAGGGTTGGGAACATATGGTTCTTGCTTTTATTATCTCTTCTTCTTCTGCTTGTGTCCATGTGACTTGGATGCTTTTCACTTCGAAGAGATTGTACAAGAACATAGTTCCAGATTTAAGCTCACGCAAACATTATTGGTTGCTTTGCTGTTAATTTTTGGTCTCCGAATTACAGGCTATGTTCTTGCGTATATTCATTGTATGTTGATATCTGCACATAGTTTTACTATCTGCATTTTGCAAAGCATTGTTATCTTATATTAGAATAGTCTTATCTTCTGTTCTTTAGTCAGTTTAAAGATGCACCCGCTAACTAAAAAAATGTTAATATTCACCATTCTGTTGCGATGCGAGTATCCTGAATTCCTGATGCTTTTGAAACAGAGGTCCAGACTAGATCAATAAAAGTTTAACTTCGGATTGAACTGTTATGTAATGTTCTGGTGATGAGAGAAGAGATAATGTGTTTGTTCATCTTTGAACAACATGGCAGATGACATGAAACGAATCCTTTCCTCATAATTGCTTTGCAGTCTGTTTACTTTTGCTTCTAGACTTGGTATTAGTCTGTTGTTCCCCCAAATTACTGCTGCAGCAAATGGGGATTTAGTATTTTCATTTGCTTGTGTTCATTTTTCTTTTGATGAATTATCAGTTCATGCTGCTACAGTTGTATATAGTTTTTGTTACTAACTTTGCTAGCAGATAACTGTAAATTACTGTAGTTACTTGGTGTTCTTCAGAAGATGATGTGTATTTATGTGGTGGTTTGATTTATTTGGAAGTCTTATATGATGTATCAATATTCTACTAATGTGAAACACTGCTTCCGTTTAAGGTATGATATCAAGTAGTTTTTTACTCAGTACACTTTGTAACTCCTAGTTTTGTTAATTCGGTTGTTTAGAGTTTTGAATATGAGTAAATTGGACATTTGGGAGCATTTGGCAGAGGAACTATGGGCGATGAAGCTTGGTTTGAGGCTTCTACAAGAAAGAGCGAACGTTGAGTCCTTTTGGTGGCCTTACATCAGCAACCTTCCAGAAACATATAGTGTGCCAATATTCTTTTCTGGAGAGGATATAAAAAACTTACAGTATGCTCCTATTCTCCATCAGGTATTTCATTACCTACTTGGAAAATTTTTCATTCGAGTCAGAATGTTGGTTATTTCAAACTGTCAAGGGATCCTTGGGGAAATGAGAAACTTGGACCCACAAACTCCTAATATTGACCTGATTTCTGCAATATTTGGTTTAATAGTGAGAAATTTTTGCATGGATTCTTTTGTTCTGAAATCACTTAGAAGGGCGCTGATGCAGGAGGACCATTAATATAGGCTTTTATAAGTTAGTCTATTATTGGGTTAATTTTAAGTAAGTTTCTTTTAGTTTTCATACCAAGGGTATTGTCAAAATTTCCAGATATGTTGGAATTTCGAATTTAGTAATAGTTATTTGTTTTGAGAGTCTTTTATTAGGTTATTTTGTTAAGTCAAGTCCTAGTTATAATTGGAGTCATATTAGTTTACTTTTAGGGATCCTAGTTTTATTTGAAGGAAGTTTCTTATGTAATTAGGATTACTAGGAGTCTATATATATGGATGCAAGTCAAGAATAAATAATAATGAGAGTTTTATACAAATTTGTTATAGGAGAGATTCCTTAAACACACTCGGTGAGAGGCTGAGAGGGGAAGGCGAGTTTATCCAACTCTACCTGAGAGATTCAGGGTACTTTTTGTTTGATTCAAAAAAATTCAAGAATTTTGTTCCAGTTTCAGACCTGGGAATTGTGAATTCCTGTCCTAGGGTTCTTAAATTTTGGGTTTAATTTTGGGTTAGGGTTTTGGTTGCTCAATCCTAAACAAATTCTACATCGGTAGTTCAAAAACTACATCAGGCCCTGGTCATTTGTGGTGCAATGGCCCATGGCTGCTTAGCTTTGAAGGTAATAGCGACTCTTTTCTGTACCAGGTAAACAAAAGATGTCGGTTTCTTCTGAACTTTGAGAAGTCTGTCAAACATGTTCTTGAAAATCTGAAACCAAAGGATCATCCTTTTGGTGGCCAAGATATAGATGCATCCTCCCTTGGATGGGCAATGACTGCAGTCTCATCTAGGGCTTTTCGTTTACATGGAGAAAAGCTTCCAAATGGAATCCGCATTGATGTTCCCATGATGCTTCCTCTCATTGATATGTGCAACCACAGCTTCAATCCAAATGCACGCATTGTTCAAGAACATGATGCAGGGAACACAAACATGCTAATAAAGGCAAGCTTTTCCATTCGTTTAATCCTTATATTCTGTTTAGACAATTACTATTCGCCATCCTTTCTGCTAAATTTGCTCTCTCTTTCTTCCAAACCAGGTTGTGGCAAAAAACTCAATCAAAAAAAATGAATTTTTCCAACTTAATTATGGCTGCTTGAGCAATGATCTTTTCCTACTGGATTATGGGTTTGTTATACCTTTAAACCCTTATGACTGCATTGAGCTTAAATATGATGGAGCTCTTTTGGATGCTGCCAGCGTAGCCACGGGGATATCTTTACCTAACTTCTCTTCACCAGCTCCATGGCAACAACAGATTTTATCCCAGCTGAATTTGGACGGAGAAGCCCCTAATCTAAAGGTTCATGCTCTACCTCTTTATGAGCTATCCTTTAACTCTTAGTTGCAAAATACTTTTTAGCAAAATAGAGGGAAAATTCGTAAATCTTCTTTCACTGTAAAATATAGCGAACTTAATTGGGTTACTTCTCATCTCTCGGCACTTGGAATTGAGGCATAAAACATGATCTTATTATCTCATTGTACCCTTAATTTGAATAAAATCACGGGCCTTTTTTTTGACAAAAAAACTTTATTAGGGTTTGCCATCAATTTTGACTTATCCAACATTTTTTGCTTCCATAAAAGGTAAGGTTAGGAGGTCCAGAATTGGTGGAGGGACGCTTACTGGCAGCCTTGAGGGTACTGTTTGCGAGTGATGCAGAAACGGTGCAGAAGCATGATATAAACTCTCTTACATCTTTATCTGCTGAAGCTCCTCTTGGGATTGCAAATGAAGTTGCTGCTTTACGCACCATTGGCGCCATTTGTCTGATTGCACTGGAACACTTCCCAACCAAAGTGATGGAAGATGAATCTCTGCTGAAACGGGGTGTTTCAGCCTCAACCGAGTTGGCCATCCAATTCAGAGTTTTGAAGAAATCTGTGATTATGGATGTAATGAGTGATGTCGGTAGGAGGGTGAAGTTACTGTTGTCAAAGGAAGAGGTCACCAACCAAAGCTGATTTTTAATGAGAGATGTGCCATGGCTTGTTAGGCATCAACAATCTTGTCTTGTATGTTGCCTTCGCCTAGTTACCCTGCTTTATTCCATCTTTGATTTTGATGAAATTTTATTTTAAAATTTATTTCATTGTACTGGTGGATGATGGTTCTCTGTCAAGTAATATGCCAGTTCATATCGGATATTTTATTTCCAAGCTGTCATATTTGGTCAATTAGCTCTCTTGCTCATTATCGAGCAAAGCAGTAAAAAGTAAAAAACTACATGTAAGCTTATTTTCCTGTGTAAAGTGTAAAAGTCAATGCTTACTGATTGACATGCATATATTTATGTGTATTGCGGAGGAGCTTGTGTGCTAGTTCAGAAAAAAAGAAGTCTTGTTAGGCACTGATGAAGGGAAAGCATGTAGACTAATATTATGTGATCCACTCTATGATATCTCAATGAAATGAACTTCACCATTTGGATTCATGTCAATATCCTTTTAGAAGTGATGCTTCAATTGAGATGACTATGGTCGTAGGCAAAATCGAGGATGATTAAGTGGTGCTTATGGGCGTTGTGGAAATGTGTAATCTCCTTCTCGCAAGACAGTATATGAAGAAGCTTGAATGCTTTTTACTGTTATGACAAGAACACACTAATATGCTATATGAAGTCCTCAGGGTGAGGATTGACATAGATAAAGATACTCTGTTGCCATATATCTTGGGTAAAACCTCATGGATTGGTAGAAAGGTTGGGTTTAGCAATTAGCACAAACACCTTAACTTTTACATGTGTTTTTTTCAACTGCTGCCTGTTAGTGACATCTAACATCTTTTTTATGTGTAGTGAGAGAGAGAGAGATTTCTGAAAGAGCAGGTCTTTCTTCCTTATCCTATATATGTACAACTGCACTGATAAGTTTAAGAAAACACGGCAAGTAGGATTAGAAAGCATTGGAAACCCAAAACAAAGGGACCTGCAACACCATCACCGCATCAGATAATTCTTTGATGATTTTGTTTCTTCTAGCTAATTGCCAACTGAGATGGGTCTTTCGGATAAACCCAGCGGGGAACGCGACCTCTGCCGGGTAATGTCACCTCTATACCACCCTGGCTGCAGCAGCAACGGAGGCCGTATTATCTCGAACTCTTGCTTGATCTTCATGACCTGGCTATGAATAGGTACGCCGCTATATCCTTCTTCATACGATGATTTCTTCATATTGTCTTCGCCTTTGTTGCTGTTGTGAGGCTCCATTTTACTCTGAAAGAGAGAGAGAGAGAGAATCACAGGTGCAACTGCAAAGATATCACACACTTTATGCCCAAGTAGAGTGTTTGGTGAAGAGTTTGGGAGGCATTGACAATTATATATTACTATGCATTAAATATACGATTTCTTCATGCCTAGTAAAGGCAAGGAGAGGAAGCATTTAAATGTTTTTCCCTTTTTTTTCATATTTTGATTTTTGATTTTTGATTTGATACGATTCTTCAAAGTTCAATACCGAAACTGCCCACCCACCCTTTGGTTTTTCTTCATTTTATCAGTCACACAACAAGTCGCAGCCGCTCCTGGAAAAATCACACTTCCATTTTGGGTCAAAGACACATAGCAGTGTATGTTTATTAGGTTTATTTCTTTGACTTGCTTCTCTGCATTGGCTTGGCTTCTTGATAAGTGCCTCAATTCAATGGACTTGGAGCACAATAAATGAATAAATTGAATTCACCAAGAGAAGAGACTAGGAGAGTGAATATCTATCTTACTCTAATTAGGTAAATTTGCCATCATAATATGAATGCTATAGATTTAATTTCCATGGAAAAATATACACTAAATGCTTTGTTTTGATAATTATAGAAATAATAATTCCTAATCCACCACGCGTTTAAAGGAGTAATTATTTCATACTATTCTGCAATTTAATCCGTTGGAATTGACTTGACTGTCACTATAAATCGCACATGCAAGTTTGCATACAATGGACTGTCCATACCAAACAATAACATGCATGTATGTATGTATATAGATATGTACATGTGTTTAGGTACGATCCATCAAAAGCTTGTCTCCACGTGCTCCTGCTGCTGTCTCCAGTGTTCTGCCATACGCGTGATTCACATGTTCACAATTTTGTTTTATGTGACGAGGGAACCCCGAAAGCATAATCCATTCGACCCCACCCGAAAGAATTTACGAGTCACATGTAATACTCATAAATTATATGGTTTGATTAAGTCTTGAGTCGACACTCAATATTGAAATAACGTCGAATCGCACCAAAATGAATGTTGAAATCTGCTAAATCTCACGTACATGCACTAAGAGAAACACCTAACTTACCATCTTTAACTAATATTTTTTTTGTTCACATGTTACCACATCTCATTCTATAATTAATAAATTGAATTAGGTGCATTATTCTGAAATTCTGTTGGGCCGTTTGACACTCTGTTCATTTTCATAATGGAAGCTCATCTATACACTAACCCAAAAAAGGAAAAAAAAATTCCGATGGATTACCCAAAAATGGAAGCCAGTTTTTGGCTAAAAGTGTATTTGTATTGAGGGATTTGGGGAAGAGAAGAGAATGGAAAGAAAAGGAAGAGAAGGAAAGAGAATGGAAGGAAGAATGCATTTCCTTTACTCAATCATATCCTGCAACAATCAGCACTAACAGCATACAATCCCATTGAATGAAACAGTATCAAGGACTGGATTAACTGTAATTATGTCAAGAAACCATGTTCTACAATATCCAAACCTGACAGGGGAAAGACAATGCACTAAGCAGAACGAAGGGCAGAGAGTTTAAGACATTCACTCTGACATCTCCGGAGACATATATCGTTCCAGTTGGGCACTTGATGCTGATTAACACAAACAGTGCGAGCACAGGAATCTGAGCATGCATCAAGTTCAGATACACCACAAACAGTAACACAAGTATCTGGGATCGGGTCCTTTGAAAATGCACCCACCTTTTTCAACATTCTCTTTGATGTGCAGACCCTCTCACAAACGAAAATTTCATCAGAACTCTTCTCCCGTCCTCTCGCACTCTTAATTCTCTGCTCTTCAGCATGCTTCCTCTTTATTCTAATAGCTTGCCCGGCAATAACAGCCGGGATAGCGGCACCCAACAGGGACCACCACACTTCCACCATTACCTATTCGGGTAGTAAAGCTATTATCCTTCTGCTACTTCGATGCACCTTAAAAGAATTGGAAAGGAATAATAGCATGACGTAAGCACATATTTCCTTCATTATAGCAGCCAACCAATATATCCTATTTGGTAACTTAACATAATATTTAGCAGCAGTGGCACAAATCACACCCCCAATAGAAAAAAATTGAGATGCAATGAATGCAGTAGATTCCTATAAAAGCAGCAGTCAAACCTGAAAAAAATAGTCAAGGCTGAAAGACTTAGTAGAATACAAATTTTTGAAGGGGATTCAATCTCTTAAGATGTTACATCACCTGATACAGCTGCCTATTATTGCAGTAGCTATAAATCTAAGCTCTTTCTCTTTTTTCTTTCCTTATGATGCAACAATTCTAAGTGAGGCATATTATGAATTTTGACTGACATGAACAAGTGACTGAGCATTTCAAAGCTATCATTCTCAATTTTACCAAGAAAGCCACTCATAATCAACCTAGAAGCATGTACAGAACTAAAAAATGTCACCCACTAAACCTATACTCATGCAACAGTAGTATTTATATCATTCATAGGTGTGGATAAGTCCTCCTGAGGTAACCGTATGAGTTTCCAAGGTAAGAGTGCTGATGACCAATTCGAAACAAAAATAAATAGAAACATGGTTCCAATAAAGGGAACCCATGGAACCAAGAAAATAAATTATCATCTTTATCAATATTGTAGGAAAAAATGTGCTTCAACCTAGCATATAATTTCCTAGCCCAAATAAGAAAAGTCACCCTAAAAAAAATGTAAACTAAAGCTTAAACTTGCAAAAAAAAAATGTAAATCAAATATGTTTTGAACCCAGCACAGTATTTTCTGGCCTAAACCATAAAAACTGTAACACAAAAACAAACCATAATGTTCTCCACAATTTAACTTGTATGTATGAACTACTTAGAAGTTAGAACCAAAAATTTTTAAATTTATTTTTAATTGGATTAATATAACAAGTCATACTGGATTTGAAATGACACAACAAATAGTTCAATGCCCTCATACCCCAAAAACAACTCTACAAAATGTATGGAACTATTAACAGTTTCACTACAGAAAATCATTAAGGATTGAGAAATATCAGATATCTGATTTAAGTATTTGTGGATGTCTACAAATGCTAATGTTGTATCAGGAATGAATCATCTGATTCTGAAGCAAAAAACTATGCAGACGATTGTATGAATGAAAACCACTTTGAGGCCACCTTAAAAAATAGCCTAAATCATGTTGCAGATGTAAAAATATACATAAAAGCAATAACATGTTCTCAAATTCTCATCGGCATTAGTGTTCCTTGTGTCCTGCCAAAGGCCATAAGCTTTTGTCACATGTTAAACTGTAAGGTCACTCACTTTCTAAGGAAATTCTGTAACACATTATTCAAAGGAGGAAGAACTAATACAATAATTGAGAAAAAATGCTTCACAGAAACTCTTGAAACTTTGGTGTTTGTATATCATTTTCCTCTCGAGTAGTAGAAAAGCAGGCTGGCAACAAATTGCCAATCATCTAGAATTTACCGGAAAAACAAGAGATAAAGAAACAAATTAATTTCAAAGGATTCAAATCAAACTATTTCAAATGGAATCTAGAAAAAAAAAATTGTAGTCTTTACACAAACAAGAGCGGCTACGTTGCAGAATCATTGTCTCTCTCACATTAAGCTGTTCAAATTCACATAGGCTACACTCAAAGATAATCAGATATATGATTATGATGCAAATCTTCCACAACATTATTTATGTAACTAAAAATTTCCCCAGATAAAATCATATTCCATGAAATCTTAATAGCAACCCAATTAGCTTGGCTCTTTAACGTTGTCAGTTTGCACACACAACATTATAGAACCACCAGCGCAGAACCTCATCAAGAAATTACGCTAAATAGGATGCTACACAGTTCCAACGGATGAGCAAAGCAAGGAATAATAGAAACCTAGAATATCCAAGTACAATTTTTTTACGCCGACAGAAGACCATGAAACAAACAGAAAATATTTCACCTCCACTCCTTGAACAGCTGTAAAAGAAAGAGAGACCGCGACGGAATAAGAGAGGCGAACCACCGGGGCGGCCGACGGCGAAGACGCGCTTGAAATCAAAATGACCATGATGAACCAATATCCAATCACTTTCATGCCCTTTTGTAATGGATCGGGTCCATTTTCATAAGCACCGAAGGCCCAATTTAAGATGGTTATTGGGTCAACCCTGAAAAGGGTAAGTGGAACATCCAACCACGTAAACCTAATCATCCTCTCTAGCTCTCTATGCTTCATCATGTAATCGGGTATCATAATGGGATCTTCGGATCCCGCAATTTGTTTTAAGTCCTATAGTCTACAATTTAAATTTAATGATTTAGGTGGTATATCACATCACACCACGTTTTTGTTTTTCCACTATTAAAATTTTGTCTGATTTTTCCTTCTACTTTCTCCACAATATCAAGTATATATACATACGGGAGAAACATAGAGAACATATCACTTCTTTACCTTTTCTCTATCATTTCTCTCCATTATTTGAGATATATGGGTTATTAACATAGAGTTTTGTTGTTCCTGTTTTACCTTTGTCTTTGGTGCACATAAACTAAAAAGGTTTGTTGTATCCTGGGTGGTAGCCACTACAACCTGTTGTACTGAGTTCTTTTTCCGAGAGGTGGAATCTACCTTTAAGGACATCTTGCACGCCTTAGACAAATTGCAATTGAACTCCATATCATCAATTTTCTCCAACAAACTTAAAGGTAGAAATGGCTTCAGATGATGGAGTTCCTCCTCAAACCAATGTTGTCAAAGATACTGCGCGTACAGTGCATGATGCACCACAAGTACCTCCTGTTCCAGTTATTCAAAATGTTTCATATGCCAAACCATTTCCTGACACATCAAAGATTGAAGTGTTTAGTGGCAACAATTTCAAAAGATGGCAAGAAAGAATTTTCTCTATCCTTGATGTTCAAGGAATGGCTCATACTCTCTCTGATTTGAAACCTCAAGAAAGAGCCAGTGACTCAAAAATATTTGAAGCATGGGTTTATGCAAACAAGGTATGTAGGCACGTCGTATTGAGTACTTTATCTAACAATCTCTTTGATATCTAATGTCCTTACAAGGAAGCAAAACAAATATGGGAGTCTATGATCAAGAAATATACTGCTGAAGATGTTGGCCAACAAAAGTTCACAATCAGCAACTATTATAAATGCCAAATGATTGATGAAAAGGATATCAAAACACAAATCAATGAGTACCACAAGCTTATTGAAGACTTGAAAGCTGAGAATATTGAATTGCTAGAAGAGTTTAAGGTTGGAATTCTTGTTGAGAAACTACCAAAATCCTGGAATGACTGCAAACAACAACTCAAGCACAAGCGTAAGTGTTGTCACCAAAAAGTGGCCTAAGATGATGATGATTTGCAAGTGTGCCAAGGATTATAGTTTCCTACACTAATGAAATGAAATGCACCAAATGTAAATAAGACTTCTATCTAGACAATTGAATGAACTATCTTGGGACCTCAATAGTTCTAGGTTTCCCAACTCCACTGAAGTGCGCTTTGTTGAGATTGAAATGAAGAAGACTAACTAGACACCAAGAACAATTTACACAACGATGGTTAGCATTGAAACTTGACAAGAAATAAATACAAGAGAATTTGGAATGAACAACATCATATTTGCTCGAAATTGACAAGGATTTGGAAAAGTAATTGAAATGCTAGGAAGATTGAAAGTGCCTTTGGGCTTAAGTTTTTGTTGTCTGTTTGACTGATTGTTTGTGTGTTTTTCATCTGTCTGTCTACCATCTTTTATACCTCCTGTCTTGCAGGAAATTCTCTCCCATGAACCATAATCCTACTGCAGTTAACCCCTCATTTGTGTCATTTTCTATCAGTTTGAAACCACTACCACCTCTTCATGTCAGTTTTCCCTTAAATCTCTCATAGGCTACCACCTGGTCCACCTTGTGGTAATTGCCATAACCTCCTCCACTTTACATGGGCTACTTCCAGCATAACTCCACCTGGACAGTTACTACAGTTGAGTTTCTCTTCCTCAATAATATGGGCTTATGGGCCATAACAATCCAAATTATAATAGGTAGCACAATGGGCCTTACACATGTTCTAAGCCTATTAGGCCTAACATATTTTTGGTGCCAACAGTAAACAATTATCACTTGAAGATCTAATTGTGCATATCATTATTGAATACATGAACGTAAAAAATATTGAAGTTGCTAAGGCAAAGGATTTCACTTCAAAAGCTAACATAGTGCAAAATAAGTCTCCTCATCATAGCAACTTCAAGACGTATGGCAATAAAAACTACAAACCTGATTAAAAACCTAAAGCCCACAACTCCAATTTCAAAAAGAAAGGTTATTGTTTTGTTTGTGGCAAACCGGGCACCACGCATCACAATGCAGAAAGAGAATGAGAAATGACAATCCTACTAAATCAAATATAAACTTGATTGAAATAGATGATATAATTGTTGCGGTCGTTTCTCAAGCCAACATGAAAGAATGGGTTGTAGACTCTGGTGCTACCAAGCATATTTGTGCAAACAAAAATATTTTTGCCTCCTACACCACTGTAGCGGAAAGAGAAAAAATGTGTTATATGGGAGACTAAAGAACTACACAGGTTCTTGGAAAAGAAAAGGTTCTTCTCAAACATGCTTCAGGCAAAAACTTTAGCCTTGAATGATGTGCTTCATGTTCCAAATATAAGAGCAAATCTTATTTCAATGGCTCTATTGAAAAAAGTTGGGGTTAAGGTGTCATTTGAATCTGACAAGATTGTTACGACAAAAGTAATGTCTTTATGGGCAAGGGGGGTTATTATAATTGGGGTCTCTTTATACTCAATATTACTAAAGTTATTAATGCAAATGCTAGTACTTATTCTGCTTATATGCTTGATATTTTTGACTTGTGACATGATAGGCTAGGACATGTTAGTCAAGGATAAAGAAAATGAATACTTTTGGTTTTATTTCTGGAATTGTAATGCAAGTATGAATAAATGTAATATTTGTGCTGAAACCAAAATTACTAAGAAAACATATTTTTTTGTAAAAAGACAATAAGAAGTATTGGACTTAATACATATTGATCTAGGAGATTTAAAACAAACAATGACTAGAGGTGGTAAAAAAAATATTATGTAACATTTATTGATGATTTTACAAGATATACAAGGGTATATTTACTTAGAAATAAGGATGAGGCATTTAATATGTTCTTACTATACAAAGCAGAAGTACAAAATCAATTAAACAAAAAGATCAAAAGAGTTAGATCAGATAGAGTTGGTGAATGTATTATTTAATGATTATTGTAAAAAACTAGGAATAATTCATGAAATTATACCTCCTTTTTCGCCTGAATCAAATGGAGTAGTAGAAAGAAAAAATAAGACACTAAAAGAAATGATGAATTCCATGCTAGTTAGCTCTAATGCACCTCATAACTTGTGGGTGAAGCAATTTTATCTATCCGTCATATATAAAATAGGATATCTTACAAGAAAAATAACAAGACACCTTACGAATTATGGAGCAGGTATCCTTCTAACTTGAAATATTTAAGAGTTTAAGGGTGTCTAGCTAAAGTATTGTTGCTTGATTCGAAAAAAAGAAAAATAAGGTCAAAAACATCTTATTGATGTTTATTGGTTATGTTGAACATAGTGCTGCATATAGATTTCGTATGATTAAAAGTGATGTACTTTGCTGTAATACTATTGTAGAAACAAAAAATGTTGTATTTTTTTGAGAATATTTTTCCTTTGAAATCTGAAAAAATTTTGTATGCCCTGACTGAAAATATAATTTCAGAAAACTTAAATGATGAGTTGAGAAGGAGTAAATGGCCAAGAAACGAATCGTATTTTGAAAATGATTTTTATACTTATTTGGTTGTCAATAATCCTTTTTAACTTATAATGATGTTATTTCTTCTTGTGATGGACACTTATGGAGAAGCTATCAAAAATGAAATTGATTAAATTGTTATTCACTAAATGAATGTTAAGACATCTTTTCTAAATGGCGATTTAGAAGAAGAAATTTATATGACTCAACTTGAAGGATGTGTAGAAACTGAACAATAAAATAAAGTTTATAAATTGATGAAATTCTTGTATGGTTTGAAACAAGTTCAATTCTAAAACAATGGTTTGAAAATTTTGATAAAATTTTAATGTCTGATGATAGAATTTCCGCTACTTCAATAATGGTCTTGCCGACGATCACGTTCTCTGAAGTTTCTTCACGAAGCTTCCCTTTCTCTTGTCTATAGCTAATGGGCTTATCTCTGATAGGCAATCTTCATTATATTGGGCTTATGGTTTATTTCTTATTGTTGGGCTCATTATATTGTTTTATTGTCTTAGGCCCAATACTTTTACAAATACACTTTCTGTCTTATCACAGCTTCTGTACTCTACAGTCTCTCTCTGTTTTCTTTATTGGCTCAAAGAGCCGTTGTTGTTTTTACTTTTTGAATTACGAAAATTGATTCAAGGATTTCTCCTCTCTCGTGTTCTTCTTCTTCTTCTTCTTCTCATCTATGATCTCTTTTTCTTCTTGATTGTTTAACCTGCAAAACAACACAAAACTTTGTTAATTACAAAGTATATCATGGTATCAAAGCGTTTTTTCGATCCTCCACCACCACCACCACCACCACCATCACCACCACCACCTCCACCACCACCAGCTGCTCATGAGGCTGGCATGACTTCAAATATATTATCTCAGGTAGCTAATTTCTTGAGAAATACTCAAGCTTTCTCCACTCAAATGGCTGCACCAGCAGTAACTCCTAGCACAACAGGAAATCTTTCTGGTATTTCTACAGAGCAACTTGCAGCTATGCTTAGCAATCTTCAAACTTCAACAGCAAGTAATATTAATCATACTGGCATAACACCTCCTACCCCTAATCTTCATCATTCAACTTCTTTAATGCCAAACCCCACATTTGCACCACCCCTACTACCCACACCATCTACCATTCCACAAACCCAACCTGTTATGCCAGTTCAGTCTCAACCTGTTAACCCTTTTCTCAACCCCTATAACCTATTACCAAATGATTTTTCAGTCACAAAACTCATTTCACTTGAGTTAACCGAAACCAACTACCATACTTGGAGTGGCAATTTCCTAAATGCTCTAGAATCCAGGAACAAAGTTGGTTTTATTGATGGAACAATGCCATCACTAGACACAGCAGATCCAAACCATCAGTTGTGGTACAGTCTCTGTTTTCTTTATTGGCTCAAAGAGCAGTTGTTGTTTTTACCTTTTGAATTACGAAAATCGATTCAAGGATTTCTCCTCTCTCGTGTTCTTCTTCTTCTTCTTCTTCTCATCTATGATCTCTTTTTCTTCTTGATTGTTTAACCTACAAAACAACACAAGACTTTGTTAATTATAAAGTATATGATCTGATGATTTTTTTCTCTATTGGAGTTGATAAATGCTTTTATACAAAAATTATTGGTAATGATTGTGTGATTATTAGTTTATATGTGGATGACATGCTTATTTTCTGTACAAATCTTGATGTAGTACTTGATAGAAAAGGTTTCCTAATTTCTAAATTAAATTTGATATGAAGGATATGGGTGAAGGTAATGTTATTTTGAGTGCTCAGATCATAAAAGATGATAGTGGATTAACATTGACACAAGAACACTATGTTGAAAGATTTGAGAAATTTGAGTTATTAAAATAGAGTTTTCTTGTTCCTGTTTTACCCTAGTCTTTGAGTGCATAGAGACTAAGAAGGTCTGTTGTATCCTGGGAAGTAGCCACTACAGCCTATTTCACTGAGTTCTTTCTCCGAAAGGTAGAATCTACCTTTAAGGATAGTTTACGCGCCTCAAACGAAGTGCAATTGAACTCCATATCATCAATTTTCTCCAACATATCATCAATTTTCAACAACATATATTTGTTAACAAAAAAGGAAAATTATTAGATACTAAATTATTTATTTCATTAGGATTCAGGATGTATTGTCAAACCCGGCTAAGTGTTTATGTAAAAAAAAATTCTGGCTTAGTGTTTAGGGCTACACTTTCCCTTCTTGAGACACTCGTTAGGAAATTCTTATATTGTGCCTTTAGGGCACTTGATACCAGACTAGGTTATGCACAAACTTAAGGTGCAAAAATTAAATAAATAAAACATGTGAGAAGACATTTTTATACTTGATAGAGTAACAGTACCCACAATAAGTAAATTTTTTTGAGCCATTATCATGGGTCAAAAGTTCTGTAATTGTTTGGTGCGTTTGGGACGAGGGATATCACCAAGCCTTGCCATATAAATCTAAATACAATATGATTGTGTCTGAAATGTTTAATAAAAAACCTATAGTACATTCTAATAGATATGGTGCTATTGCATTTTTTACCCATAGTCAGGGTCGGCCTAAGCCCAAATCACTCAAAGTTAGGGCTTTGGGCATCAGGCCAGCTCAAAGTCCAAGGGTCACCAAATTATTTTAGAAAACTTATATATATATATATTAGTTCAATTCACACATATAATAAAAAAAAGTTGTTAGCTTAGTGATTTCATTATTTGTTTTGTCTACATGGAACCCAATTTCGAGTATTTTGTGCTCTTTCTTTTTATACTTACCAACCAATTAATTACACACAAAGGGCCAATTAATTGCACATAAATGGTTTAGTTGCCAATAAGAGAGAAAATCAATAATCAGATTTAGAATTTATTCAAACAAATAATAATTAGATTTAATTAATTGCACAACAAGAGATTACTTCCCAAATCAAAATCAAATTTAAAATCTCTTCAAAAAAATAATAATTAGATCTAAAATTATTTTTTAGTAATATAAAATAATGTATATAATTTAATTAAAATGTTTTTAGTATTGCAGATCAAGTTATAAATAATGGACTGGATATTAATAAACGACATAGATATAGTCAAAAAATAATTTCAGAGGTGTCTTCTTGAAACCCCCACGTGCTCTTTTGTTTTAAATTTGGACTAAGTCCACGGGCACCAAAGATCAAGGGTATCATTTTTTTTAATAGGACATCATTTATCATGCCGCTTTGGGCACAAAAGATGTTAGGGCCGGTCCTGCCCATAGTATTCATGATTGTGTCTCAAACGTTAAATAAAAACCCATGGTATACGTACTATGAAAAACCTAGATGACAAAGAAAAGTAGTGGTTATTTTGGCCCCCTTTCTAACAAAAGATGAGTCACCATTTCTTATCTACCCTGGTTGATGACGTATAATTGGTATTGGTCATACCACGTGGAGCATAGTCTAATATGGGCAACAAGTAAGACAAACTATTTTCAATTATTGACAAATTTAATTGAAATTCGGATGAAATGTCATTATCATTATATTTTTCCTCCAGGAGTTTTAAGCTTTAAAGAGAGCCACAATGGCTTGTTGGCTTTGCATATCTTCATCTCTTAAGTCAACATTGCAAATCAATGTTTTTTTTGGTTGTTTTTTTATGCAAGTCCTCTTCCGGCTTAAAAACTAAAGGAAAATTAGAATTAAATAACTGTGGAGTTAAAATGATATTAATATATATAATGTGGATCATCAATATATCACTATCCAACTGTTTGTACCGAAAATGACCTCCAGTCATCTGCTGTTATGTGGCAGTGTTGGACCTACAATTGGCAACTATCAACTAATAACCAATGGACACGTGACAAGGGCAATGAGATTTAAGATTAATGTTTGTTCATTTTCTAAGGAAATATGGGGTTAAGTGAGCTGAAATTTAGGAGGCAAATACTAGAAATCAGGGATGTCTAAAGAATGATGTTCGACATGCTACAATCAAGGGATTTATAGCATTCACTGTTTTATCATATTTTAAAATAATATATTAGATGAAAACTAATATTTTAGCAGAAAAATCGTAGAGGAAGTTCAGGAGATTCAGAGTTTGTTGCATGCACGTTCCTAAAATGTCTCAAAACACGTTCCCAGCAACTGCACGACAATCAGAGACTAGAGTCACGATCGTCCTATACTTTGAAGAAGAAGAAGTCTTCCCACGTTCAACATACAAGAGCATTGATAATATGGCAACTATTAGCCATTTTCCATTAATCACAAACACAAGGTCTACAATTCACGAGAATGGAGTAAGATGCAGGTTTCCAGTACTCCCACATCCACCTTCAAGAATGAGCACGACTTGAAATTCTCATCATGATGTCCATTACCATGAAGGAGTTCGGTTATGAAGGACTTTGATTCAGAAGACCGTCTCCCACATTTTCCTATGACAGAACATGTCAAGAAAGTGTCAGAGGAGCAGGGGATGAAGACCACCATGATCACCATGAAGACTATAATTAAAATGAATAAGAAGAGAAATCTACAAACACCCCGTGTCAAATACAGACTCCACGTTTATAAAACCTTTATTGCTTTGTTAGAAATGATTCCAGTCAATTATCCTTAGCGTAGCTATTTACATTTTTAATATGAAACCAAAAGGACAAAAAAGATGAATTACATGAGCCAAAGTCCAATTGTATTTTAGCCATAAAAAAAACACACACACAAACATCATCATCTCAATATGTATAATAGCGTGTGATGGAATAAAACTGTTGATTACGTAATTCCATATTTTAAAAATTTTAGACTAATTGAAACAAAAAAGCACCCGGCCAAGATAGAGAAGTATAGGACTCTACCAGGAAAAGAAAGATGGAAAAAAAGAAAAGGAAACAATAAAATGAAGAGAAAAGTATACATTCAACAACTCCATGATTAATATTGTTGGAATTATATTATATATGAATATATTCTTATGTGATATGATTAATATGGTTGATTTGTTTGAAGAAGTTGGATGCACATGGAGACAAAAGAGTGACTTACATTTTCATAAACTTTGGGCGTACATGAAACTTATTTTTTGTGACATTACATGTGAGAGGAGACCATTTCATCCCACAAGACTATGTATATATAAATATCTTAATTTGTTTCTCCATCCACTACCCACCCACTAACTCTCCTTCTAGAGTGCCTAAGATTCCAACTCAAGGTTTTGTGATGGTTGGAATTTGGAAAAGTAAGAATACAATAAATATAAAAAAATTGTCTACCTCATATAATTTGGAGAAATGTTGATGGAAATCTCTTCAAATAACAAAAATGATAAAGATATCAGTAATAATCATTCTAAAAATACCTCTATAGTATTTGACACTCATTCATTGGGTATGGTCTTATTATCACTACACCCAATGAATGAGTGTCAACACTGCTATGGTACCTTTGTGATAATTATTATCGAGATCCCTAACATTATTGTGTTCAGATAATGATCTATGCATGTCACTTAAAAATACCCTACTCATGATGAAACAACCATGGCCTCTCTCGCACCTATTTTCCAAAATCCCAGCAAACATTTGCGCCAAACATAACCCTAAAAAATATAGCTAGGCTTCGATCTAATCCATCTAGTCAGTTAGGTTGAATATATCCGTAACAAATACAAGATATTCTTTCAGCTTCAAAGATTCATTCTCAATAAAGTTAACAAGCTCATTTTGAAAATTTCCGATGAGTGATGAGGTTATTTTTCAAAAATTTTGAAGGAAATGGAGGAATCAAAGATTGCACTTCAGTACAATTGTAAGAAGTTAAAAAATATGAGAAGTTATAATAATATTACATGTTTCGACAAACTATAATTCATAATATATAATAGTCATGGATGATTTGAAATTCAAAAGAATAAGCATATATATAGAGATTAAACGTAGATGAGATTATGATACAAAAGATATATAATTATGAAGTAAAATCAGTTTTTTGACTAAAGGATTTAATTATTGTAACTAATATTTGTCATCATCTTCTTCTTCTTTCTTTCCTATTGATGTAAATGATGCATCAATCAGCCGACTATTATAAACTTTTATTATGTATAGTAAGTAGTGTACTAGTGAAGAACTATCATGACTTTTTGGATGAGTTGAAAATAGACCTATATATTTATATATAAGTCACATATATTATATATATATATATATATATATGTGTGTGTCGATGATAAATTCTCAATTAGTCATTCGTATCTGAGCCCTTACTGAATTTCTTCTTTTTTTTATTATTGATTCGATTTGTTTAAGAAAGAAAGAAAGAAATTAGTCAAGGATAAGAGACACTAAAGAGTAAGGGGTATTTTTATAATGGTGATGAAAAAGTTATTTTTAATATCAACCATTAAATGATTCCAATGGTTGAGATTAAAAGTTCTCACATAACATATATGAGGGAGTCCTAATGTGAAAATGACTCTCTATATATATATAGGAATTTTCCTATGAGGTTCTAAAATGAGATCTTAAAATGAGGTGTTAATTTTTAGGATTCATTTTTAGGGTCCAAAATATTTTTTTAAAATTTGAAAAAAAATATTTGTATTTTGATCGATTTTATGAATCCAACGATATTTTTTTTGTTCGAAACAAAAATCAAATGCAATCAAAAAAGTGTGTGAAATGTTTTTTTATTTATATACAATGATATATAATTATCATACTATTTTCATGTTGAATTTGATTTTTGTTTCTAATAAAAAATATATTATTGGGTACATAAGACCAATCAAAAGATAAATATGTTTTTTCTAAATTTTTTTAAAAAGTTTTGAACCGTAAAAATTAAAATCTCATTTTAAGACCTTATTTTAGGACCTCATATAAGAATTCTCCCCTAGTTAATTTGACGAGAGTTCAAAATAGATTTACCTTTTACTAAGTCGAAGAAAGGAGTGACTAACTACTGCCTGCCTCCAAATTCCAATCACAATGTCTCAACTAGGAAAAAAAATACGTATATATGTACATGAGAATGCATGAATACTGAGACAAAATTAATTAAGACAATTAAACGTCAAATATGAGGGACACATATTAGTCAATGCCACAGACGTGCGTGTTAAAAGCAACGGCACCCTATGTACGACCATTGGTTTTGATCCAATATATACTCTCTCTCTCTCTCTCTCTCTCTCTAGGTAGTCTGGTTGGTCAAGTTACCTACCCAAGACCTTGAGATCTAGGGTTCTATTCTCACCAGGGGATTTGAGAATTGGATAGTTTTCCATCCGTTATGGTGGCCTTCATACCCCTCAGACATGGCTTGACGTGTGTGTGCTCTGTCGGCCTTTCAAAAAAAAAATTTAGTTTTAATCCAAACTTAATGTGAAATACACTTAAAGAGTGGAAAAAAAAAAAACCCCAATCAATTATCAACCGAGTCACTCCTCGTTGATAATTTTATTGAGACTTAAATTGTTATCATGAAGTGTGATTGTATATTACAAGTCACATGTGTATAATTGAAATCGATTGTTCTCACACAATAAATCAATTTAATTGGGTATTAGTGGCCAAATAAAAATCTTAATTAAGATTAAAAAGTAAGTTATCATGCAACTTAACAACATAGTTGGAGAGCATGGGACAACCTAAATATACAAATTTTGTACAGACTAAACATTTATCATCCGTTAGCATATATAAGAAAAAGTAAATTATTATGCAGCCACTTAAGAGTCATTGATTGTCTAGGATTTGGGAGCTCCGTAATTTATTTAAGAGGTGTCATATAACACACATTATTTTTTTATTATTTTTTTTTAAAAAAAAATATTCGATTTTTTTTTGAACATGTATGGAACCAATTAGTCAGAGACGCGGAGGAAAAGGCGGCTCATTTATAGGGAGAGACCAGACCGAAATGAACGAGGCAAACGTGAAGGAAGGAAGTCCAAGGCATTCAAACAAAGCCCACTCCTCAGTCCTCATACACGTGCGCATGTTCTCCATTCTTTATAAAGTCGACGCGATAAACATAATTAACATTCATCAAATCTAATCCTCTCCCGAAATTTATTAAACCCATTAAGCTGCTGCCTGCCTGCCTGCCTGCCGTGTGGACTTTCCAACTCCATTCATTATTAACCAAAAAGAAAAAAAAAATGTCTTAACCAATAAATAACTAAAGCACAATCTGTTGTTGCACTGTTGTGGCCTATGGTGATTGGTGAATGAATGGCGTGGAGATGAATTCTTAGTGGCATTCCCAGTCGGAGTCTTCAACAGGGAATGCCACTAAGAATACTTGCAAATGGTAGGATGAAAGGTGATTTAAACAATCTGTTGTCCAGAAATTAGCTTTTAGGTTTAGCCCAACCGTTGGGGAAAAAAAAAAAACTTTTCCCTTTTTGAATATCGTTGTTTCGATTATCTATGCATAAATTTTTTATATTTTTACATGATATCCATAATTTACGGATTATTATGCTAATTAATAGATTTATCTGGTGCACACTCTAAGAATACTCCTGTATTTGACGAGATTATAGATAAATAGAATACGTAGAATATTTTACCATACTTAATATGTAAAGAAATTGTTTTTAGAAATTGAACTTGTAATTTTTAGGTTTTATCCATGTAACACTGATAAAAAAAAAGTCAAAATGTTGAATTAGATTTCATAAAAACTGTGGTTACTAAAATCTAGAATTTCTACTGTGTATGTAAATTGAAGAAGAAGACTCCTCCAATTAATAACAATTTGGATAGATAGAAGAAATATATATCGACATCAGTGTATACGACGAGTCACACACGCTCTTTGTTTTCACTTTTCCTGGGACCTCCAATCCACCTCCTCCTATAGCTGTTTATTTTTTTCTATATAATCCTCAAAGGCACCTCATTTTCTCATATTCCACTCTCCAGACTCAAACTCTCCCACTCCCAAATAGAACTAATAAACACACTCCCTTTCGTTTGATAAATTTCATTTTCCTCTCTGTCATTCACCCAATCCTTTTTATTCTGTATCTTCAACAGTCTATTTTTCTGGATTTTTGGGTATCTCTATAACTGATTAACTGACACTATAATCCAGCTATAACGCTTTCTTCTCTTGTATAGTTTTATATCTACAGCCACTCTTTGTTATTTTCATCTTGGGTTTTTCAAATTTTGGTTTCTTAATTTTCTGGGCGAATCGATGGCGTGTTTGGTTTCTCGCACCGGAAGGGAACTCCAGAGATACGACCACTTGGGCCGCCGCCAAGTTGTTGGGTGAGTTTTCTGCTTTTTATTTGTTGACAGACAAATTCCTGATTTGTTCTCATCTTCTTGATTTGGTTGTCATCTTGTGTTTGTTTGGGGGGCTTTTGATTACTTTTCTAGTTTGAAGAGGTCGATTTGTCATTTGGGGTTCTTGTCCCACCATCGATCTTCTGGATTATGCCCTTCTAGTTTTGTGAAAAATTTCTGGGTTTGTGTGTTTTGAGGTTTTAGATTAATTTTCAATTAGAAAAAAGCTAAATTCACATTTGGGTTGTCGGCCTCCACTGTCAATCTTCTGGGTTGTGGCCATTTTCTAATTGATGGAGAGGAAGCACATGTTGGTTTTGAAGAAATTGTTTTGTATTGGTAAATCTTGTCCTGTCGTAGTTGGAAATTGATGTAGATCTAATTGAATTAACTCGTTTTTCATTAATATTGGAAATTGCAGATGCATACCATATAGATTCAAAAGTTGCAGTGATGGATCCATTAGTGATGAACTAGAAGTCCTCATCATCACTTCACAGAAGGGGCAAGGAATGATGTTTCCCAAGGTAAAATAAATGCCTATTTTTCTCCCTTTCTGTTTTTCCTTGATGATCCAATTTTATTTCATTGATTATGCATTTAACATTTCATTGTCTCACCAGGGTGGCTGGGAACTTGATGAATCTTTGGAAGAATCAGCTTCCCGGGAGTCACTTGAAGAAGCTGGGGTTCTTGGCACTGTTGAGGTTAGTACCAGAATCCATATTTGCTCATTTCTGTACCGATAAGGGATTTCTTTGGCTATTTATAGAGTTCCTTGAATTGAAAGGTTATGTTGATTTATATGGCAGTGCGGATTGGGCAAATGGAACTTTTTAAGCAAAAGCCAAGGCACATTTTATGAAGGATACATGTTTCCTCTGCTTGTGAAGGAACAATTAGAACTCTGGCCGGAGATGAATGTGCGGCGACGAATATGGGTATGTCTCTAATCACTGGTTAACATTTGTTTTGATGACCGTTTATGGTTCTGGAACTTAAATGTGTAAGTATATTGTATAGATGACTGTGGATGAAGCTAGAGAAGCTTGTCGGCATTGGTGGATGAAGGAAGCTCTAGACAAATTAGTTGACCGACTTATGTCTCCGCGACAAGAAAACGGAGAAGATGTATTGTCCTGTTCATTATGTTAGGAATGTTTTAGGAGTTTGTACATAATTTTCGCTGTTCAAAGCCATGTGATTCATGTTTTGAGTCTTCTCGAAAATATATGAGAGGAGAATCAGAAGCCATGGCTTTCACGGAGGCAATTGTAGGAACAAAAAGGGTTGTTGTTTCTTGTTACATAATTGATGGATTTCTAAGGTTTTTGGACCTTCTCGGTACAGTAAAGCTATTACTAAGAAGGGAAATGTACACAGATTGTAAATTTGAAATTCGTCAATGAGAAATAAATGGAATCCTTTCTCCAATTGAGCCCATATGGTTTTCATTCTTTTTTGGTGCGTTTTCTATGCTGTGCATAAAAGATATCATCTCTGTGTGGCCTTCTACGTTGGGAACAACATCCACCTTTGTTCTCTTATGGTTTCTCCTTTTGATCAGGATGTGAAAAAGCCCTCTGCCTTATGGCATTCAACAAGAAAGAGAGGTATACGGTATACAAACCGTATGGACTCGACAGGTCTTGAGTCCATACGGTTCGTGGACATGCGTTGAGTTTTGGCCCAACTTATCATGTTGTCAGATGAGAAATTTTTGTGTGTGAGGGCGTCATGGCTCGAGTTTGGGATCATATCGGATGTCCAAAATATAAAATTGTATAGTGTCTTTCTCAGTTACCCAAAAAGAGAGGTATTCGGTACACAAAGGCTCTTTTAACTTTTAAGGCATGTTTTCTGTGAATATTTCAATTGTTAGATTGTTAATGGAGATACTACATACTTGTTTCGAGTATGTATTTATTTCCTCCCTCCACCCTTTTTCATTTCCTGATGGTGCCAATGTTACATTTTTGACGGGATGAAGATGGCCCCATGCAAGACCAGCAGGTGTAGCGTACGTGTATTTTGTATACAACCTGCTTCCTCTTTGGTGCTTGATTATGTCAGAAATGTTTGGCCTCTGCAATTATTCTAACTGTACTGTCATATATCCCTAGCTATTTCTCTAGTGCTACTGCTGATTGAATTTGTTACTTTTCTCCTATTTCCTGTTGGCATTAGAAAAACCAGCTTCTGTTGAGTATTTCTCTATTTGATGCTTTGTCATACTCCATTTTAAGACTAGTGCTACACAGCAAGGCCTATCTTTAATTTCCTGGACAATACAAAGTTCAATTGTGGTGCCTGACCCATTCAAATATTCTCTTCTGTAGTATCATTTATCTAAATGGGCTGAATACATTTTCTGTCCATGTTTTTCTGATGCTGCAATTAGTGATTTCTCAGCGTCAAGCCTCTTGGACTACAGAAATTAAGAACTCTCTTTGTAAAATTTGACTAGTGCTAGTGGCATGTAAAATCAGCTATTAATTTCACTGATTCTTTTAGACACTACATATTTCGATTGGTTCACATGCCAATTCCGGAACGTGCTGGTCAAAGAAAAACTGAAAATCAAGACATAAGCACGGTTGTTTAAACTTTAAAGATAAAGATTGTGAAATAGTAAGAGTACTCCCAACATGAATATATAGGAACAACCTCAGACGGTGGAAGCTGATGGATGGTGTTGCCTGACCAACATGCTTTAACTGTCAAAACTGAGGCATGTACTTCTCAAGTGCGAATGCCTGCAAACTGTTAGGTTTACGGGCTTCCAATTTCTGCCGTCCGATCCTAGGGATGGTTGAGATTGGAATTCTTTTTAAAAGAAAAGACAAACACAGGCGAAGACGTTAGTTCTTCTTCTTCCTCTGGGTCTCAAAATCATGAAGACGGAAGTTCACCAGGAGTTTTGTCTTCGCGCAAGGATCTTTTAACATCAGTGTTTCTTCTTGTTGTTTCGAGTTTTTTTTGTGACAATTTTAGTTATCTACCGTACGTATTTATGATAAGAACGATTTCCATTTACATTCTTTTGGTGAAGCTATTGTCTAGTGGCTCAATAAGTAGAGTCGGTTATGTTAAATGTAGTTTGTTAAGTTTGTTAGTCTTGCCGTTAGCAAACTGTGTTTGGTTATACCGTTAAGTCTTTTGTGGAACTTGTATTCTGTTAAATGACTATCAGTTCTCTGTTAAGTATATATTAACAAACTTAGCTCAGCTCGTAAAGCAGGAGTTTGGGCCTATTGAGTTTGAAGATAGTGCATAGTCATTATTCAAGCTTAAGCAAACAGGTAGTTTGAAAGAATTCATCATATCACTGAGTTCAGACGATTTGCAACCAGAACATCTCGAGTAAGTCCTTCTTTACTGAAGAGTTGTTTTCTTAGAGGACTTGAGGCAGAGTCCTTCTTTACTGGAGCCTAATAATATTCATGATGCAATAGTTGTTCAGATTGATTCCAAATTAAATCATTTATGTGTGAATATCCCTCAAACTACCTCTGGCATTAAACCTGCTAATATACTTCATTTTATGAAAAGTCTCGTGAATATATTTCTTTGTCGAATAAAAGTTCAGACTTTCCTCTCAAGAAAAGTCCAATTACCAAGGTTCCTAATAAGAAAATTACTCCAGATGAATTTCAAGACAAGACATCTTAAGCACTGTGTTTTAATTGTGATAAAGAGTATATTAGGGGTTATAAATGTGCAAGAAAGCAATTATTATTACTGGAAGTTGACTTTGCAGATGAATTGGGAGAAACCAGTGAGGAAAGGTTTGAGGAAAGCTTAGCTTCTGAATGCCAATAAATGGAGTTGAGTACTAGTGCATTTTATAGAATTGCATCTGTTCCATCGATAAAAACCATAAAGATCAAAGGATTTGTTAAAAATCAACCTTCCATAATTTTAGTTGATTCTGGTAGAACACACAATTTCATAGATTCTAAGCTCATCAAACACTTAGGTGGTTATTTGGAGAACACTTATGAGTTTGAAGTCATGATTGCTAATGGAGGAAAAGAAAGGAACATGTGTTGTTGTAAATCTACTCCTCTAACCATGGGACAATATAGTTGTGTAGCAAGTTTGTATGTGTTGCCTTTATGGGGTTGTGATATGGTTTAAGGTGTTCAATGTCTATCAACTGTTAGTCCAATTTTATGGGATTTCCAATCACTCACAACAGAGTTTTCAATGGGCAGTATGATAGATTATTTGAAGAGTGTTATTCATAATAAACCTTTTGCTCAGGAAGTTTCTCTACAATAGATTGAAAAAATTTTGCTCGACACAAGTATTGAAATGTCGTTATATTCTTGTGAATTAGAGGATTTCAAGAAGTACAATTCTACATTAACATCTTCTCAATTGGAGGAATTACATATTTTATTATCTACTTATGAATATATTTTTCAATCACCGTCAACTCTACCTCCTGAGAGGACATACGATCATAGGGTACCTCTACTACCGGTATCTAAATCACCTAGTAGGAGGTCATATCAATATGGACCTATACAAGATTGAAATTGGAAAAAAGTAGTGAATGAATTGTTACAGGCTGGTTTTATAAGGGCTAGTCATAGTTCTTTCTCTTCACCAGTTTTGATAGTTAAAAAGAAGGAAAAAGACATAGAGAATGTGCATGAATTATAGAAATTAAATCAGTTAACAGTCAAGGACAAGTGTCCTACTCCATTGATTGGTGATTTACTAGATGAGCTTTATGGAATATTTAGGGCATGTGATTTCTGGTAATGGAGTGATAGCTGATCCTTCTATAATCAAAGTAGTGTTGGAATGGCCTATACCTAAATTGTCAAAGAGTTGAGGGGTTTTATGCATCTGCAAGTTATTATAGAAAGTTTGTGCTTGGTTATGATAAGATTTGCCAGCCTTTGTACACCACTGGCTAACCAAGAAGGATGATTTTTTTATGGACTAATGAAGCTACTGTTGCTTTTAACAAGCTTAAAACTGTCGTGTATTCTTCTCAGGTGTTAGCTCTTCCAAATTTCACCATTCTATTTAAAATTGAGTATGATGCTTTTGGAAATGGGATAGGGGCTGTTTTGGAACAGAATGGAAGACGTATTGCATTCTCTAGTCAATCCTTTGGACCAAGGAACCAGGCATTGTCATCATAGGAGAATGAGCTACTTTTTTTTTTGATTAGGGAACCTCCAGACACGTCTTGCGGGCTTTGCCCTACGCGACGGCCCAGAGTAAACCCTAACCCAGCCAACCACCCCACTAGACGGACTGGGCTTTAAGTCAGGGCCGAGGCCCAGGTGGGATATAACTCCAGTTGCCAAATTCATGGTTTTTTCCACCGGTTGGATTCGAACCCCTTCCCTCCTGCCTGCACGCGCGAGCACGCACAGTGGTTTGCAGAAGACCGGGGTTACGACCAACCAGGCTATACAACTTTTGTTGAGAATGAGCTACTTGCTATAGCTTCAACTGTTAAAAAGTGAAACAATATCTCCAGGGGAGGCATTTTGTGATTAAAACAGATCACGACAGCCTGAAATATTTTTTTCATCAGAAGGCTAACACCTCATTCCAAGTATCATTTGGAAAATGATTTTCTCAAGTATAAGAATAGGATTGTGTTGAGTCCTACTTCTTCTTGGAAGTGTAGGTAATTTCATGAATTTCATGCAACACCTGCTATTGGACACCCTAGTGTGTTAAGGACATTTTTATGAGAAAGGTATGAAGAAAGAGATTAAGCTTTTAGCTGCTGAATGTTCTGTTTGTCAGTAAAATAAGTATGAAACAATAGCTCCACCTGGCTTACTGCAACCATTACCAATTCCTACTAGGACATGGCAGGATATAAGTATGAACTTTATCACTACTTTACCATTGTGTAAATGCAAATCAGTGATAATGATGATGGTTGACAGATTGACTAAATACATCCATTTCATTACTTTTGCCCATCCATATACAACCAATATAGTGGCGCAGTTATTCATTAAAAATGTATTCGCACTTCATGAAATGCCAACTTCAATTGTTAGTGATAGGGACCCTATTTTTATCAGTGATTTTTAGAAGGAATTCTTCAAATTGCAGGGTTTTAAGTTGTGTATGAGCTCTAGATACCATCTTCCAATGTTTTCAAAGGCGAAAACGCAAGGCGAGGCGTTATAGTCTCTTCAAGGCGAGGCGTAAGCCTTGATGCGTTGAGGCGTGGGTTTTTCGGGGAAAAAAATTTTATACATTAAAAATATATAAATATAATAAAAAAAAAAGAATGAAATAATAAGAAGTCATTTTCATACTAGAAGCAGAAATCTTAGTTAAAGTCTTAAAGATTACATATTTCAAAGTTCACTTCATATTTCATAATTCATAATTTCATATAACAAATAATTAAAACTTAAAAGTGGTAATTCTCATCCAAATCATCATCATTCTCTTCATCCATAAATTCATCATCATCATCATCAATATTAGGATTGGAGGAATTGCCACTCCCATCACCAAGAGAGTCAACACCAAGTCCATCATTTGGAAAAATAAACACATTATCCATGTTTGTGCTTGGTGCAAGCACATCATTCCCATAATCTTCTTCAACAAGTACCACTCTTGGTGCTTTATTTTTGCGTCTATCAACTCCATTTCCACCTAAGAATTAAAAGAATTTGAATTAAAAGGTATGGAAATTATAAATTGTGTTTAATTGTTTTTTTTAGATTTTTAACCTACATGAATTTCTCGTTGCAGTAGACGATTCATCACGAGCAGGCTGAGCAGCAACAGTGTCCCTCGACTCTCTCCTAATAGATAGTGGAGGATTTGAAGATTCCTCACCAGAAATAACAGTAGCAGCAACAGAGAGACTCCTAATAGCATCCACATTGAACAATTGTTCATCATCAATCCAACTAGTGTCTACTGGAAGGACATGATCTTCTTTTTCTGCTATCCACTCATCATCAGATTCAATTTCCTCCACAAGAATCGGGTCAATATTTAACTTTCTTTTGATGCTTCTCTCACGCGGCCTAGTGTTGTACATGACATATACTAGGGCATTTAACCTTTGATGCTCAAGCCTATTCCTCTTTTTTGTATGGATCTAATGTATACATGTATAAATTATATAAATTTAGTAATAATGTAATATAACAATTTATATTAATAAATTAAGAATGTAAAGATAAAGATAAGAATTTGACCGCTTCAAAAGTACTCCAATTTCTCTCACAACCTGATGCGTTGCAAGTGAGGCTAAGCACACGAATAGCAAAGCTTTGTAATTCAGGTGTTTTTCCACCAAAACGCTCCCACCAATCAGCTAAGGAAAAATAAGGAAAGAATAAGATATTTATGTAATGTCAAAACTTAAAAGGCTAAAGGCTTAAAAGTTAAAACAATGAATGAATTATTTTTTAAAAAATACCTGGAGAGCGCAACTTCCTTGTATCAATGGCCACTCTGAGTCCAAAATTTCCCCTAGCATGGTCATATAAATCCAGTTGGACATCCGCTTTCAAGCGATCTTCATATGGCAACATCCTTTCCATGCATTCAGTTAACCCTTGTCTCACTTCCTCAACATTAGAGAATTTAACATCATATCGTAATGATGGGTTAAGGTAATATCCAGCAGCATGCAAAGGCTGATGCAGTTGGGGAGTCCACCTTGCATCAATTCTCTTCCAGATTGGATCATATTTCCTTTTGTTTCCTCCACAACCTATTTGAATTTTCTCCTTTGCTGTATCCATCAATTCATAAATATAACCCATGGCAGGTCTCTCCTCTGAATCAACCTCTCTCAAAACACTAACTAGTGGGCCAACACTCTTAATACAATAAGCAATGTTACCCCAGAAGGACCCATCATGCAATACAATTGCACAATCCCTCATACCATCTGGCTTCTTTGCCCAAGTACTAGAAGCCCACTTCTCTGAAGAGAACAAAGTCATTAGAGGTTGTTTTTGCTTATACAAGCTCTGTAGAGTAAGAAATGAGGTGGCAAATCGAGTTACTGCTGGACGAATGATTTCTTGATTTCATCAATGCTAACACCCAAGAATGTCCATAAATATATTTGACAACATTCTTCGCACTCTTAATTGTCTTCTCAAACACCTTTATCTTTGAAATGTCCTCCAACATCAAATCAATACAATGAGCAGCACAAGGGGTCCAGTATAACCTCACTCTCTTCTCCATAAGCTTCTTTCCAGCATACACATAATTGCTAGCATTATCAGTAAGAATTTGCACAACATTATCTTCACCAACTTTCTCAACAACCTGATCAAGTAATCTAAACATCAAATCTCCACTCTTAATAGAATCAGAAGCATCCACTGATTTCAAAAACCAAGTCCCAGCTAGGCTGTTCACGAGAAAATTGATTAAACATCTATTTTTCCCATCCGACCAACCATCAGACATTATAGAGCACCCATATTTTTCCCATGCCTTCATATGTTGCTCCTTAAGCTTGTTTATATCCTCGACCTCTTCTTTTAGCAACCATGTCCTTATCTCATGCATTGAAGGCGGCTTAAACCTAGGGCCAAAGTTAGCAACACTCTCAAACATAGGTACCCAATAAGGATCATTGACAACGTTAAAGGGCAATGCCTTGGAAAAACAAAACCTT
Organism: Tripterygium wilfordii; assembly: GCF_013401445.1. Lineage (NCBI taxonomy): Eukaryota > Viridiplantae > Streptophyta > Magnoliopsida > Celastrales > Celastraceae > Tripterygium > Tripterygium wilfordii. The sequence goes on along the minus strand of NC_052244.1, from coordinate 5,616,384 downwards.
GCAATTTTCCTGCAAACCTCCTTCCTTTCTTCTTTTTTCCATTGAGAATTGAGTGTACTTTGCCTTGGCTCTGAAATTGTGAAAGCATCCATAGGCCCCCTCACCCTAGGTTGTGGAACACGTGCACCAATAGTTTGAGTTTGCGAAACACTCTCACTCGCACCCCCACCCCCACCCCCACTCCCACTCCCACTCCCACTCCCAGCCATCCTAATCTCGTGTAGCATCTCATTTTGCATATGCCTGTTGTCTTTCAATTTCTGCAAAGCAACTTGACATTTCAACTTAACATCATCGGGAGCACTTTTGCAAGGAGCAATTCCTTTGTGAGTGCCTGCTACATGATTCTTCAAACGAGTAACAGTCCCACTACATATGTGATTACAGAATTTGCATCGAAAATACCTCTCACCATCCACTTGCTTTACAAAATCCCAAGCAAAGTCTTTCTTTGGATCTCTTTTATCACCCATTTAGATATCCCTTCACAAATCAAGAAAGTAATAATCACTACTCATAATCAGACACTAATTAAGTATTAAACACACTAAATACTAAATAGCAACAAATTAAACAATTGAAACTCACTTGAAGTCTTGTACATTACAATAACATTAATAGTTTAATACTAGTATACTACAAGTCTACAATACACTGTAAAAAACTCACTTGTCCAGTTGTCCTAAGACTCCTAACTTCTAAATCACCAACAGAGTCAACAAATGAACAAACGAATTACCAGATTAATATCAGATCAAGAAAGACAAATTCACAGATTAATAGCAGCGAGAATCAAGCAGAAAAGCATATTCATAGAGCGGCATCAAATAGAATTGCAGAAAAGCATATTGACAGAGCGGAATCAAGCAGAAAAGCATAATCGAAATAAACAGAAGAAAATGAAACAAAACATCGCAACTCACCTGGGGTAGCAAATCGTCAAGGTGGAGGAGCAGACAACAGCCGATGGAGTCGTAGACAGCAGTCGATGTGTCGATGGAGTCACAGACAACAGCCGCTGATGGTCTTCGACAGCAGATAGCAGCGGATGGTCTTCGACAACAGTCGGTGAGTAGATGTAACCTAATTTCGAGTTTCGACAGAGCTTTTTGCCTCTGTTTTTAGTTGGATTTCTGGGTAAACGACGTAGTTTGGTTGGATTTCTTGGTAAACGCACACCTCATGCGCTTCACGCTTCAACTTTTTTCCTTGCGTTTTGTGGAGAAAGGCGTACGTTTAGTTAACAACGTTTTATTCATACGTTTTAATACGTTTTTGGTCTAAAAAGCCCTAAAACGCGCCTTAAAGCGCAAGGCGAAAACGCCTTTGAAAACACTGCCATCTTCAAAGTGATGGTCAGACTGAAGTGGTGAATAGATGTTTAAAAACCTATCTTAAGTATTTTACTAGTTTGCAACTTCAAAGGTGATTAAATTGGATATTTTGGGTTGAATGGTCTTATAATACTGCATATAGCACTATAGCTGAAGCTACTACATTTAAGCTTATATATGGATATCTATCCACCATTACAGCTCTCCATTTCTTTAAAGCCTCGTTTTGATATGTGAAAGATACATCTTTTTGGTTGACTCTGCTCAAAGAATAGTGATCTGATTATGGTTGCTTCTTCTTCTTCTTCTTCCCAAGGGAAGTATGATGTTTTCCTTAGTTTCAAAGGGATTGATACTCGTGACAACATTACCAGCCATGTACATGCTGCTCTGTGTAGTGCAAGAATTGAAACTTTCATTGCTAATGACCTCAGGAGAGGAGATGATGTTTCAGATGCTCTTCTCAGGATGATTGCGGAATCAAAAATTTCCTTAATAATTTTCTCTGAGAACTATGCTTCTTCAAGATGGTGCTTAGATGAGCTCGTGAAAATTATGGAGTGTAACAAAGAAAATGGACAAATTGTTATACCAGTCTTCTTCAAAGTGGATCCATCACATGTAAGAAACCAATCAGGCTCTTTTGGACAAGCTTTAGCTCGATTTGAAGACCATCCAAAGATACAAATATGGAGAGATGCTTTGACAAAAGCTGCTAATTTGTCTGGATGGGATTCACAAGTCACAAGGTAATTCCTTTCGTTTGTCTCCCTTCTTTATATTCTTAATAATACTAACAATTATTTATTGCGTTCAAAATCAGCATATAATTCGGGTTTATTTCTTTTCTTTTATTTTCTTTTCCAGCCTGAGGCTACGCTTATTAAAAGTATTGTAACAGATATTTTGGGCAAGCTTTACTACACTCCCTCAAGCAATTTTGGTAATCTTGTTGGAATGAGTTCTCACTTTGATCAAATTCAATCATTACCGAACTTGATTAATGAAGATGTTTGCATCATAGGATTTTGGGGGATGGGAGGTATAGGTAAGACAACACTTGCTAGAGCTTTCTTTAACAATAATTTTTCAAAATTTGGAGGGAATTATTGAAGATATCAGAGAAACATGTGAAAAATGTGGACTAAATGAGTTACGAGATAAACTTGTTACTGGAATACTGAAGGATGAGCAGTTAAATGTAGGCACTTCTAATCTGGGAATTTCGTTTATAAGGGACAGACTTCGTCTTAAGAAGGTTCTTATTGTTTTGGATGATGTAGATGATTTTTAGCATATAGAACTTTTAGTTGGACAGCATGATTACCTTGGTCCGGGAAGTATTGTCATCGTAACAAGTAGGGACAAAGAAGTGCTTAAGAATGGAGTTGATAGGATCTATGATGTTCCAGGGTTGGATTGCAATGAAAGTCTCTGTCTTTTTAGCCAATATGCTTTCAAACAGGAGCATCCACTAGAAGGTCATCTCATGAGATTGTCAAAAAGGGCAATAAATTATGCAAAAGGTCATCCATTGGCTCTTAAAATATTGGGCTCCCATCTATGTGGAAGAAGCAAGCAAGAACAGGAAAGTGCATTGAAGAAATTAGAGAGAATCCCAAATATGGCTGTGCAACAAGTATTGCTTATTAGTTATGATGGATTGGACCACCAAGAAAAAAATTGTTTCTCAATATTGCGTCTCTTTAAAGGAGAGTATGTTAATATAGTAAAATGCTTCCATGATGCTTGCAATTTTTCTACGGATATCGGACTTGCTGTGCTTATTGACAAGTCTCTTATAACCGTTCAAATGAGTCGAGTATGGATGCATGATCTGCTACAAGAAATGGGTCGACAAATTGTTCGTGAAGAATCCATTGAAGAGCCAGGAAGACGGAGTAGGCTGTGGGATCATCATGACATCTGTGATGTATTGACAAAGAACACAGTAAGAGCCTAATCCATAAATTTTGCATTTCATATGTAACCTCTCTTGTAGAAAAACTCGTAGTGATTTATATTTTTTTGCCGACATGCATTTAGTTTTATGTCATAATTAACTTCCTGTCTCACCTTGGTTTGTAGGGGACTGAGGCAGTCAAAGGCATATTGTTGCACATGTTTAATCTAGGACGCTTGTGCATAAATCCTGTAGCATTTGAGAGGATGCACAATCTCGAGTTCCTCAAACTTGAACTCTATCCCTCCACTGTGTGCCTTCCTCAAGGCCTTAAATCTCTAAGTAACAAGTTAAGATATATGCACTGGAGACAATATCCTTTGACATATTTGCCATCAAATTTTCATCCGGACAATCTAGTTAGACTCATAATGCCTAACAGCGAACTTGAACGATTGTGGAATGGAAGACAGGTATACCTTTTCATTTTTCATTTTCATAAACTCTAGATTCCTCCAAAGAAAATATATGAGATCTTTTATCTTTTAATATATTACTAGCTATAAAATAAAACATTGTGAAAATTAATGAAAAACGATTAGAATACAAACAATTTATGTCTAGTAATATTTCAACCTTCCATAATTTTTTATTCACAATCCTGACGAATTGTTCCATATATTAGCATTATTTTTGTGCATGTATTATACTTCTTTGGCCTTACAAATTAACAAATTAAATATAATATGAATTATTTAATTTTGAAAAATCGTATGAAATGGATAGATTATGTAGAGTCAGAATGAAATATTGTTAGAACTGAGAACATTAAGTAAAAATGTTATCGCAGAATCTTGTGCACTTGAAGGAGATTGATCTCTCTTTCTCGAAGAAGTTGATTGAAATTCCAGACCTCTCGCTGGCTACAAATCTTCAAATACTGAATCTTATGTTTTGCAATAAGCTTGAGGATGTTCCAGTTAGAAAATTTTCTAATTTGAAAAATCTGAATCTTTGGGGCTGTCCCCTTATCAAGAAATTTCCGGAGGTGTCATTGAAAATCGAAGTTTTATATTTAGCTGGGACCGCAATCGAAGAAGTTCCATCGACAATCTGTAATCTCAAATCCCTAGTTGCGTTGGACCTTGGTGAGTGCACTCGAATTAAGAATCTCCCCACCAGCATTTATAAACTGAAACCGCTCGTGAATTTTGGTCTGCATTTTCCATTGAAGAAAAGAGAGCATCAAGAAGAAGCTAATATACATACGAGGGAGTTAGATGACCTTTTTGTCTGGTTATCTGCAGTAGAAAGGCTAAATCTCTCTGGAAACAATTTCCAGAAATTATCTTCTGCTATCAAACAGCTTACTAATCTCAGGCATCTTGCCCTGGAGGACTGCAGGAGGCTTCAATCACTGCCTCAGCTTCCAGTGAATGTCCGATTTATATATGCAGCGTGTTGTATATCACTAGAAATGGTGGCAAGTCCTTTAACCACAGCAGCCAGAGGAGTATTTCACTCGCACAATGATCAAAATTATATTGATTTTCAATTTACAAATTGCTGGAAATTGGACCAAAATGTACGAAACAGCATAGTGGTAGAAGTAGAATCGAGGTTACTGCACTGGAAAGCCAATTATTCGGACAGCATAGTGGTCTCTCCCTCAATATGGGTCTATCTCTTTCTACATTTATAAACATATTCTACATTAACGTTTCTTGTTATCATTATGATAAAAAAAATTCAATTATCATGATGCAGAATACTGGTGCAGGCAAGATCGTTTTTCCGGGAGAGGATATTCCAGATCGGTTCAACTATAAAAGCAGGGGATCCTCACTTACTGCAAAGCTTCCTCCTCATTGGTGTAATGATGAGTTACTCTGCTTGGCTTTTAGCGTTGTTATTGGATGCAACGATTTGCTTAAATACCACAAACTCTATTTTGTTAGCTATAATTGTCATATAAGAACCAATGGAGGTGACAGCTTCAGCTTCAGTGCCAATGGTGGTTTGGGGTGGGTTTGGAAATCTAAAGATGCTAGTCGGTTAAATCAAGTACTTATAGTTTATAATCGAGCATTGGTAAATGATTGGAGGAGGATACCTAAAGAAGCAGATGATGTGAATGAGATCTTAATTGAGTGCTACGTTGGTGAAGATTTTATGAACTGTTGTGCGGTAAAAAAGTGTGGCGTCCATTTGATATACACTCATGACATAGAAGATATATATTGTCAACCTAAATCTCCTTGTGGTGATCTCACTCAGTTCTCCTTGAAGCGAGATTGTGTGGATGATGTCGAAGAATCAATGATACAAGATGCTGCTAAAGATAATGGAGGTTGTAATGACAATAGTTGCAATTTGGGCAACCCTGTTGAAGAGTTAGCTCCAGTACTAAGTAGGAAGAAAATGAAATGGAAGCTAAAGACATTTAGATTCACTAAATTTCTGAGGGTTCGACTGAAATCAACTTGAAAAGTTTCGAGAAACTATTGTAAGGTCAAAAGAGTTGCCCATGGCAGAGAAGATGGATATAGACGACCTTCAATGATCCAACCTAACTCTCCTTGGGATGATCCGACCAGTCCTCCTTGAAGCAAGGTATGTGGATGATCATGTCAAAGAACCATCGTTACAAGATACTAAAGCTAATGGAGACTATAGTAACAATTGTTTCAATGTGGACAATCATGAGGAAGAAAAGGAGAAATAAACTGGAATCTAAAGATGGGCCCGGGTAAGTCATCCTCTGTTCTCCGTTTTTTGTGATCTTTTATGCTTTTCGTTGTGTTATTACTGTTCTTTTACATATATATTTTTGGTGTTATGCTACTAGAAATTCAATTCCCAATAACAGGTTTTTACCTATGAGAGGCTATGTCATGCCTTCGAAGATGTATATATTGATCAACGGAAATGAACTCAAAAAGGGGGCCTACAATTCAGTCCAGTTCTGCTACTGTTTCAGCACAATTTCTCTTCAGTTGAAGAGTAAGTCACCCTCTCTGACTTCTTTCTGTTTTCGATCTTCTATTCTTTGCCTTCCATTACATATTTTTCATGCTATGATGAAAACATTCCTGTCAAGCAGAAAGATGTATGTGATAATGATCATTAATATTATTTTGCTTTCATTCTTCTCATATTTACATTTCAATAGCGCAGGCGTGGAGCTATATATGTTAGAAGCACAGCAGAGCATGTAGCTGATCCTTCAAGGCAGAGAATGTTGGCTCTCTTGAAGGTGGGTGCAACTTTATATGGCTTTATTGAATTTCAAAGGATTGGTGTTTGCTTGAGACTCATTCCTGTTGGCATTAGAAGAAAACCCTATTGGAAAAACCAATTAAGAGTTAAAAGAGTATTTCTATTTGATGCTTTTGTCATACTCCACTTAAAGAGTTATGAGTAGTGCTTGCTACACAGCAAGGGCTATCTTTAATTTCCTGGACAATACAAAGTTCTATTGTGGAGCTCACAGGAGCCTTCCTGGCCGATTCAAGTATATATTCGCTTCTATAGTATCATATCTAAATGGGCTGGCTGACATAATACATTTTCTGTCCATGTTTTCCTGATGCTGCAATTAGGGATTTTTCAGCGTAAAGCTCTTGGACTAAATAAATAACTCTCTCTGCAATTTGACTAGTGCTAGTGGTGTAAAATCAGCTATTAATGTTAGTCATCTTGTATAATTTCTCTGGTTCATTAATACATATTTCGATTGGTTCACATGTTGTCTGTCTTGTCCTTCAAATTCCGGAACGTGCTGCTCAAAGAAAATCTGAAAATCAAGACATAATTAATACATGCAGTTGTTTAATATAAAGATAGTGAGATAGTATGAAGAGGAACAACCTCAGATGGTTGTTGCACGACCAACATGCTTAAGTGTCAAAACTGAGGCATATGAATTCTCAGAATGATCCTCTATATATGGTTTCTGACAAGGTACTCCACTGAACATGAACACTCTTCTTTGGATCGGAGCGATGAGAAACGCAGCGATTAGCAACAAAATCTAAACAAGTTACCATGAAAAATAATTAATTCTCACTTACACCTTTATTGATCTCCAGTTCATGCCAAGGATGTATCGAAAACTTTTGAGTTTAGTTTACTTTCTTTTGACTGCTGCGTTGTTTCTCATTTTAAAGGTGCAAAGTTCAAACAAATAATTCAAAACACAAAAACAAAATGGCTATATATATATATATATATATATATATATATATATATTGTTACAATCTAATTTTGTACTTGGGCATCATTTTTTATGGGGAGATGCTGCCATGCCAACGCCGTGCCTCGCATAGATGTTGGAACACACACTTTCAGACAACATTAACACATTTGCTCTTTATGTAGTAATACATTCGAGCATTAGATACATAAAATAAGGATTTCTTTTTTACAGTAATTGGCAGATCACACATGCTTGTTTCTAACATACGATATGACAGTTAAAGACCCATCAAACACTTTTGGATATCAGTTTTATAAGTAACAGTGGCTTATAAATGCCTGAACTTTGTCTCACTGATCAAATCCTATAAAAATCTAGTATAGATTTCCCATCCCAATCATCTACGAAGAACCTTCTAATAAAATCCAACAGACTAAACTGCCGATAAAGTGCAGGCTTATCCAGTGATAGTAGCTCTGGCAAGGGTCCATACGAGGCATCCATGTTACTAGCATAGAAAAAAACTGGAACTGAAGTCCGTGGTTCGCGACCAGAATTAGCCACCACCCTATGTTCTCCGCTTTTGTATTCATCATTGAAAATCATCTACAAAACATAGCATTAAGAAGAATCAACAGGCACACAAAAATTCAGGACCAGACTACCGAGTGAATAACATCTCTTGTTACCGAAAGATAGACCCGCTTACAATTCAGTTTTCTACAGAATAAATGTTACGATTTAATCACCCACAGCGTGCAGATATTTCGAAAACATTGTAGTTTTCATCACCCAAAATGATCATACTAACACATTAATTCTTACACTTTGGGTGATAATGCTTTTATTTTTCTTTTGGTAACTGAATTGTAAACCAGTCCAGCTTTTGGTGACTAAAGTGTTGCTTTCTCATACACCAGCACTAAACCAAGAGCTTGATAGTTGTTACCTGAAGTATGTCGCCGACGAAAACAGCAAGTGCTCCTGGAACAGGTTTGACGTCGACCCAATTCCCGTTGTGTTTGATTTGCAAACCACCAATATGGTCTTGAAGCAGGATTGTTAACATCGATGCGTCAGTATGAGATTTAAGTCCGAGAGTTAAATCAGGCTGGGGACAGTAGGGATAATAGTGACCGACGATGGCACCGGCTTCTGAGAACTTCATCTCCTTCAATCTTTCTTTATCTAGTCCAAGCCCTTCACATATCAATCCAATCAAAAGCTCTGCAAGTGGTTTGAGATGTGAATGCCACTCAACAACTTCGTTTCTACATATTTCAGGGATTTCTTCATCCTCAAGTCGGTTTGAACCTACCATGATTTGCAGCGAATCCCTGCAAAAACGAATCCCATCTCAATTGCTATATTCAATCGTCTTAATTCGAACTTAATTTGATTTTCAGAATCTCTAGTGATGAATTAATTACCTCCAACAAACTGCTTCAATGTTGTGAAACAAGTCAACGTTGGAAAAGAAAGAAACAGAGTGACCCTTGTCTCTGTTATACATCTTTGACTTGATCTCCGTTGGCAGCTCATGAAATCCCTTCACAGCTTTAATTGTTTGGTCCATAACCTCCGATTGAATCCCATGATTGAGAACATGGAAGAAACCCCGCTTGCGACTAGCTCGTGCGATTTGGTCGACTATGGCAGGCCTTCGGTCGCCGTCGACGGCGCTGAGATCGATGGTTGGGATTATGTCAGGGTCGTATTGGAAGGAGGAAGTGGACAGAGTGTCTGAAGGGTGGATAAAGATTTGAGGGATGGAGGTGATGCCCGAGTCCACAAGGCCCTTCACTCCCGTCTTCAACTCATCGAAGGCTTTGAGCGCTTTGAGACGATCGTGTGGTTCTTGATCAGCGGTCACTGTTATTGCTGCTGCCATCTCAGCTGTGTGTTCAGGCAAGGGAGATTCTGTTGCTGAATTTATGTAATAAACTCATTATTATTATTATTATTTTGTCTTTCCCACCGTACAATTTTATATTCATATATTTATAAGTGCAAATGTAAATATATATATATATATATATATAAACAAACCAAACCCAGAAGGAGTCCATGGAGTGAACTAAAGAGCAAGCCCAAACTAATAAAGCCCAGTACAAGTACCAAGACCCACAGCTAAGTCTATGGTTAAGGCCATCTTCTTCATTGTAGTTCAGTGTCAACGGGCAGTTTACCAGCTTTATTGAAATCAGTCTTGTTACCGTTGATACTATTGATGCATCTATATATTGATCTTGTAAACAATCTTTCAACTTAATGAAAATAGTTTCCACAAAGTTCTTTATGAACTTGTGAAGGCCCCTCTCTTCAGGCTTGAGGAAATCCCACCATTGCCTCTTGCGTGTTTGGGACTCGGGAGATGGTTCGTTCATCAACAATAAGGCCGGGGTCGGCTTTTGGGCCATACTCCTTATCCCTTTCTTTTTTTTTTTTTTTTTTCCTTCTTTCTTGCATGTTCAACAAGCAAGCTCTTTACCATACTCTTTAGGGGTGTACATCGAGTCGGGTCTCGAGTTATCGATTTAGGTCTGTCCTGACCTGGTATTTTTTAAAAATCTTACGATCTAACTAGTAACTCTATTAAGAATTATCGGGTAACCGGGTTCTGGGCCACCGATTTATCAGGCTACAAGGTCCGAATCCAAGGTTACTCGATAATGTTTAAGAGCACCCACAACAACTCTTGTATATCCACTCTATCTGCTAGTTTAGAGGATTATTTGCAAAAGAAGTTGAAAAAGCTGCTCCCAACAACTCTTCCAAAATGGCGGAATGTTAGAATGTATAAGCGGATCGACAGTAGTCCGCTTGATGTTGTCGACCACTATAGATCCGCTACATATTTTTTTATTAATTAAATAATGAAATGGACCCACAGCTTTATCCAACTACCAATCATGATTTACTCTTTTATTTTCTTTCTTGATTTCTACAAAGGTCCGCCTGGTGATAATATATTATATACAATTTTATTTCTTTATTTTTCTTTAATTTAGTTTGTGCTAAAAAAAGAATTGTAATTTACAATAGATTTTATATTCTAATAGCCAAACATTCTTGATAATTAAAATAACAACATAAAATTATATTTTTATTAAATAAACTTAAAATTATATAAGAAGATAATTATAAAATAAATATAGTGTAAATTATGATTCACTATAAATATTTCATAAATACTATTAGAATATCTTGTGAAATATAGTCGTTTGATATATGACCGTTGGAATTTGATCCAATAGAAAATATTTCATATAATTGTATCAATTTTTTGTCAACGAATTCAAAAACAAATTTCTGAAAAATACATGATAATAATATATACTTTATATTAATTATTTTTAAACATTTTTCAAAACAACATTTGTATATTCAAATGGACCTAATGCAGGCCTACATAATATATACTTTATATTAATTATTAAACATTTTTCAAAACAACATTTGTAGATTCAAATGGACCTAATGCAGGCCTACAGTAGATTATCTATTACAAGCCTCCATTCCTATTGCACACCCCCATTTTATAATATAACGAGGCAGGTGCCCATGCGTTACAACGGGACCTATAAAATTTGTTAGAAAAATGACACATCGTTATCTTTCCATTATGTATATACCTTATCATATCATTCAGTATATTATTATAGAAATAATATATTTCTACGTGCACAATAATGTTCACAGAAGCCTCCAAGAGCTGGTAAAGAAGAACAATAATAAAAGTGGGGCTTACAGAGCAGAGCAATTCTATTAGGCAATAAAGAAAAGAAGAGGACCACAATTGCAAATGGAAAAAAACATGTACTTCATGGAATGCACATCATTCTCTTGCAGTCAAGTGAAGCAAAAATGCAAACTTAAATGGTTTACTGCTTACTCTAAATTGCATTGCTCCAACGCTTCAGCATGTCACCAAGATTATCTAATCTCAAATGCTTCACAAGATAGGAAATTTGTACCTGAAAAGTCAACACAGTTTCTACAATATTGAGATACAATGACTTAGCCCTTTTATCCATTCTATGTTGTCAAATATTTGAGGCTTAGCATCTGATTTTTTGAGCGATCAACTTGTTTCAGAACATAATAGATGATTTATAGTACAGTGACAATTAATACCTGATGAGCTTATTCAAGTTCAGGCAATCCTCAATGAAGATGAAAAGCCATCAAACTAATAAACATGTCTTCACGATACACCATACCTAGCTACCCAAAGATGAGAGGGGAAAAAATTCAAACATAAAAAGTAGAACTGTAGCTGCACCCAACTCCTAACCAAACCATTTCCCTCTTTAAATAATTTCATCCTGCAGCAGTAAAACTATTTCATAACAGTTTTTCAACTAAAACTACAATATCACTGTAGGGGTCAAAGTCAACCTCAGCAAATTACATGGGCCCCGAAGCCCAACGACAACAACATAAAAGCCCAACAGAGGCTAGGGCCCCAAGCCCAATGACAATCAGGCCAGAGCATACAGTCCAAAAAAGGACTTGGTATTTTAAAGGCAATACAAAGCCGATGCAAGTAAGGCCGAACCAATAACTAAGGGACGAAGCCGAAGCTAAGGCAGTTCCTCGTTAAATGGTAACAGTCGAAACTACTGTAAACTACCTCAAACTACCGTAAACTCCCTCAAACTGCCATGAACTTCTCCAACTACCACAACTGCTGGTAACTACTCAAGAAAAGCATAAAAGGAGTTCATTAGGCTCAGGAAAGGGGACTGGGGTTGGGGGGAAAAATTCTGACTTTCTCACTCACTCTGTAATCACAAGTGATAAATAAAATATCATATAGTTCTGCACTGTGGACCTAGGCTCAAAGCCGAACCACGTAAAATCTTTTTGTTTTGTCTTACATTTACCAACTCATTCTCAACAATTTGATTGTCGATAATTTACATCAACAGTTTGGCGTGCCAGATAGGGGGGCAAATGTTTTATCACAATGGCAAACTCAGAAGATTCACGAGATGATGCTGTAAGTGAGAAAATGAAAGCTTTGATTTAACGCTTCGACAAACATGAAAGAAGGGTCCAACAGTTGGAGCAAGAAAACTTGACTGTTCGAAGAGAAAATCAAAAGCTACTTGATCTTATGAATCAACCTTCAAGTCCACACGTAACCAGAACCGTCCCTGCAAGTACTGTCCCAAGTACTTCTGTTCGACTCAATGATGGACAACACAAATTCCCAACGCAAGTATTCCCTTGCCAGGATTTGTACATCAGACAGAATCATCATTGGCATCAACATCAACCCAGTTTCTGAGGCCAACGGCACAATCCATGGCACCATTGTTTCCTATACCAACGTCATCTTCGGCTATCCCAACAATTGGTGCGTGGTCAAACATAACTAAAACATTGCCAGAAATTACAACGAGCGAAGTGTCGACAAAAGACTAGAAGAAATGGAGTCAGCCTTCTTCAGAATACCAGGCATGCCACCACCTATAAAGAAAAATCGTACTTTCCTCAAATCTCCATTTGTTCATGCCATTGCCATGGAAGAGCTCTCAAAGAAATTCATCATACCACATATTAAACCTTATGATGGTATCACTGATCCAGAAGATCATGTGGATCAGTATAATCAACGATTGACTCTGGTACCATACCCATTCAACAAGCATGAAGCATGCATGTGCCGAGGATTTAGTTCAACCTTGGTGGGACCTCCTTTGAAGTGGTATCTTAATCTTCCAGAAGGGCAAATCGCTTCATTCGCACAATTGGCCGATGCATTTGTTGAACAATTTGCAAGTAGTAGGAAAATAATTCCAACATCAGATGATCTATATCGACTGTGACAAAAGCAAGGAGAATCTCTACGGTCATTCTTGACGAGATTCAATAAAGAAAAACTGGAGATTCCAGGATGCTTAGATGAAATTGCGATCAATGCATTTCGTATGGCTCTTCTTCCTGGAAGCAAATTATATGGAAAGCTTACCCGTTATCCATGTAAGTCTTTTCAAGAAGTTCAGGCAAGAGCAAGCGTTCAAATTAAATGGGAGGAAGATGAAGGAAGGCTTCTAGAGCGATTAACAGAGCAGCCTAAGAAATCTGAGCAAAAGCAGACAAGTTCAGAAGCTCCGCGATATCCTCGCAAAGATCCTAAACCAATCGATTTCAAGAAGAAACCTCGATCTCCTGAATACAATTTGGTAATTCCACCAAATGAAATCTTATCAGTGCTGAAAAAAATGGGAGATGCTGTTAGATGGCCCGACAAATTACGTAAACCGCTAGATCAACGGGATACTTCCAAATGGTGTGAGTTTCATAACGATTACGGGCATACAACAGATGACTGTTTCACCCTCAAAAAAGAAGTAATCCAATTGCTAAAGAAAGGTTATCTTCGGGATTTACTATCCGAAAGAGGAAAAGCGACGTTGTCCCAAGCTGAAAGAATAGAAGAGGAACAGAAACCACCTCCTCCAGAGATGACGATTAACGTAATATTTGGTGGATCGGAGATTAGCGGAATTACACATTCATCGGCAAAGAAACATGTCAAGCAAACAGAAAATTCTGAGGGATGGAATGATAAGCCGATGGTACAATTCACGAGACAAGTTATCAGCTTCACAGACGATGAGATGATGAAGCTACTCAATCCACATGATGATGCCCTGGTAATAACTTTGCAAATTGCCAATTGCGAAGTTAAAAGAGTCATGATTGATGATAGCAGTTGAGCAAATTTACTGTTCATGTCCACACTCCAAGCAGTGGGACTTTCAGAAGTCGATATAATTAGAAGTCCTATACCACTCATTGGCTTCAGCGGAGAACAACAATTCACCATCGGCTCTATTCCATTGCAAGTATATGCAAAAGGAATAAATCTCCAGGTTCGGTTTAATATAATAGATTGTCAATCTCCATATAATGCGATACTTGGACGACCTTGGATTCATGCAATGAGGGCTGTGCCGTCAACTTATCATCAAGTGATACGGTTCCCAACAAAAGGTGGAATACAAGAAATATATGGGGATCAACATCAAGCAAGGAGTTGCTACGAACAAGCATTGAAAGGAAAAACCAAAGCTTTATAGCAATTACAGCAAGGGCCGATTCTAAGCAATCAAGAAGAACCGACTAATAAGGAAATAGAAGAAATCATCATTCATCCTGATTATCCAGACCAGAAGATTCAGATTGGAGCCAACCTAGATCACCAACTTCGAGAAAATTTGATCCAATTCTTGCAAAATCATAAGCATACTTTCGCTTGGACGCATGCATATATGATTGGAATTGATCCGAATATCATCACTCATCAGTTGCAAGTCGATGATAACTTCCTTCCAGTGAGGCAAAAGAGACGAAGGTTCGCTCCAGAAAGAAATAAAGTCATCAATGAGGAAGTTCGAAAGCTGCTAGATATTGGATTCGTCCGAGAAGTTCAATACCCAAACTGGCTTGCAAATGTGGTTGTGGTAAAAAAGAAGAAAGGAAAGTGGAAAGTCTGTATTGACTTCACAGATCTAAATAAAGCTTGTCCAAAAGATTCTTTCCCACTCCCTCATATTGATATACTTGTGGATGCAACAGCAGGGCATGAATTACTCAGCTTTATGGATGCATTCTCTGGATATAATCAAATCTTAATGCATCCAGATGATCAAGAAAAAACTGCATTCATAACCGAACGTGGCACATATTGTTATAAGGTGATGCCGTTTGGATTGAAAAATGCAGGAGCAATATATCAACGGCTCGTCAATCACATGTTTGCCAGTCTGCTTAAAAAGACAATGGAAGTATATATCGATGATATGCTAGTAAAGACTCTGAAAGCCGAAGATCATATCGAGCATCTTAGACAAGCGTTTGAAATTATTGATGCTCATCAAATGAAGTTAAATCCTCTAAAATGTGTATTCGGAGTCAAAGAAGGAAAATTTTTGGGATTCATAGTTACACAAAGGGGTATTGAAGCAAATCCTGATCAAATTCAAGCAATACTTGATATTCCTTCCCCCACAACAATACGAGATGTACAGCGTTTGGCAGGGAAGATTGCAGCATTAAATCGATTCATCTCCAAATCTTCCGAAAGATGTCATCATCTTTTCACAGCATTGAAGAAATCAGCCAATTTCGAATGGACAGAAGAATGTGAGATGGCGTTAAAGAAATTGAAAGGATATCTGACCAATCCTCCAATTCTTGCGAAGCCAAAAATCGGATAATGTGTCACCACAAGATAAGAATGAGGCCAGAGCACTACAACGAAAAGCATCACGTTACACAATAGTTAATGGCATTCTTTACAAAAGATCATACCAAGTAGTTTTACTACGGTGTTTATCTCAAGAAGAAGCACAGTATGCCTTAGCAGAATTACATGAAGGTGTATGTGGAAACCATTTAGGTGGCCGAAGCTTAGCCAGTAAAATCATGCAAACTGGTTATTATTGGCCTATGCTCCGCGGCGATGCAGCGGAATATATGGCTAAATGTGATAAATGTCAACGATTTTCGCAAATCGCACATCAACCACCAACGGAGCTGGTCCCAATTTCATCGGCATGGCCTTTCATGAGATGGGGAATGGATATCGTCGGAAAGATTCCTCCAGCATCCGGACAAAGAGTGTTCTTATTAATTTTAACAGATTACTTCACAAAATGGGTGGAAGCTGAAGCTTATAAACAAGTCCGGGACAAAGAGGTTAAAAGCTTCATCTGGAGAAACATTATTTGCAGATTTGGAGTTCCTTATGAAATCATTTGTGATAATGGATCTCAGTTCATAAGCCATAAACTTCAAGATTTCTGTAATACGTGGAAGATAAAACTTTGCTTCGCATCACCAAGGCATCCACAATCAAATGGCCAAGCGGAAGCTACAAACAAGACGATAGTCAACACTTTGAAGAAGAGACTGGAAAACGCAAAGGGAGCCTGGGCAGATGAACTCCCAGGGGTTCTGTGGTCATATTGAACGACAGCAAGAACTTCAACAGGTGAAACTCCATTTTCTTTAACTTATGGAACTGAAGCAGTGCTACCAGTTGAAGTTGGCCTCCCAACAGCACGATTCGAATGGCAACAAGATGAGGAGAATAACATCATCCTCACTGAAGAGTTAGATATGCTCGAGGAACGAAGAAACAACTCATCTATTAGAACGGCAGCCTACAAGCACCGGATCGCAAAATACTACAACAAAACAGTTAACCCAAGAATTTTCAATATCGATGACTGGGTTCTACGCAAAGTTTTTCAGAACACACAGCAGTTGAATTCTGAAAAACTGGGGGCCACATGTGAAGGACCATACAGAGTCATAGATGTTGTCGGCAATGGTGCTTACAAGTTGCAAACCAAAGAAGGGCGGATACTTAACAACAGCTGGAATGCAAAGCATCTCAGGTTATATCTTTCATAAATATAGTATAAGGATCTGGATGATGAATCACTGAAATGTATATATTTTCTCAATCGAGTTGAATATATATACATATATATGCTCAGCATATATAAGTGCCTGACAAACCTTATTACATCACCCCCATCGTCCTATACTTGACTGTTGCAGGATCTGTTAGCATATTGGATAAAATATCAAAATTTGGACGAAGGTCAAAGCAACGAAGATCAACGTCCTCCAATTTCCCAAAAGGTCATGTATACTTAACCCTCTGTTTATTCTAAGATTATTATTTGCATCATAGTTCAAATCTTAAACGTAAAGGAGTTAAGATTGTATTAAGACTAAAAGGGAAGGTAAAAGATAGTGAGAATAAAAATACAAGTCTAAATATCGTCTTCGGCTTCAGAAGCGGAAGTTTGTGTTACATCGATGACTTTGAATTCTTCATATTCTTTGATCATTCGATCAACTTCTTCCTCGTTTAAAGTTCCAGCCTTGTATTGCATCATTACTTCTCCCAAAGCTTTGATTCTTTCCTTTCCAGCAGCAAGAGCACATTCTCCCTTGTAGAAATCGGCATCTTCCTTTGATTCTATCAACTCATCTGATAGACGATTTGCTTTCTCAATAGAAGCACTTAGCTCAATTTCACAATCTTTCAGCTTAGAATCAACTTCTTGCAGATCTTTCAATAATATTTCATTTTCTTGAAATTTGACCTTGAAAGCTGAAAGTTCCTCCTCCGTATCTTTTTGTTGCTGCATTATGTTGGACAATTGGCTACCTTGATCTGTAAAATCAGTTTTCAAAGCAATGTGCCTTCTATCCAATTCATCAAATTTATCTTCAGCTTTCTTTAAAACTTCAGCAGCAGCACTCTTCGTTTTCTCCAATTGAGCTTCGGTCTCCAACCTTAACTTTTTCTCTTGCTCTTCGGCCTTCGAAATTTTTTCAATGTCAGCCTGTAATAATCCGCTAGAAAGACGAATGCTCTTTATCTCCTCCTTTAATTTTTCGATTTCCTTACCAATGTAAAGCTGAACTGACAAAGCCTGAAAGAAGAAGACGAAGGTTACTTTTAATTTAACATTGAAATAAAAATAAATTGAGTTGCGAAAATACCTGAAAAATATTAGAAATGCTATAAAGAGAAGCATCCTCAAGGTTTAACTGAGGAGGAGTAAAACCAAGGGGATAGGCCAATTTATATAGATCAGGAAATAACTCAGCAGGCCTTGAATAAAGAGGGATGTTAGGGATCGACATTTCGAAACTCTTCGCCGGGAGATTAGATGGAAGATCAGCACCCGATAGTCTCAACTCCTTTTCAATTAGAGCTCTCAGAGGTGAAACTGGATGAACAGGATCTTTTCCTTCTCTTCTCACAGTCTCCTCTATCACTTCATCATCAGGAACCTGAATGATGTCATCGGTCTCCTTGTTCAATCCCGCACTTTCATCTACCAGAGAAGGAGACAATATCCTGAGTTTTTTCTTCCATATAAGCGTAGAATCATCATCAATATTGCTCTCAGGAACTTCAGGAGCTTCAGTTACTTCAGCAATTGTTCTTAGCTCGCTGTGAAGTCTCAAGCTAGACTCATGTTTCCTCTTTGTCCTCTTCTCCTTAGAGCTTCTCTGGACTTTCTTACTTTCAGCAATCTCCTTAAGAGTCAAAGGAACGATTACTCTTGGAGCCATATGAGATTCTGTCAAAATTAGAAAAGAAATCGTTAGAAACACGAAACAAAACTGAAGACATAAACGTTTTGTCGACTTACTTCCAAAAAGATACTTTGTTGAAACAAATTTCCAATCTCTTTCAGAACGAGGAACCGTCTTTAAGAACAATTGACAATTCCTCTGAGCTTCTTTAGTAATGGTTATCTTAGGAGATTTTTCTGCAATAAAAAGACAATTATTCATAATAGGATTGAATGAAGATAAAAGAAATCTAACGAATTTTACCTTGAATATTCCAAGAAATAGGAATAGTGTCGTCATCTTCCAAAAGAGTTTCCTTCTTCACCAAGAAATATCTCTTTTGCCAGTTATGATCACTGGATGTTGTCCCAGCGATCAAATTTTCCTTATCTTTCTTCGACAACATAAATCTACCTACATCTTTTTTATTTTCTTGCCAGGAATAAGCAGCAAGAAATTCATGAAGACCAAAAGTAAGATTGTATTTTGCACTCAAAGCTTCTAAAGAAAGCAAAATACGCCAAGAATTAGGCATAAGTTGACTGGGGGCAACTCCAAAAAATCTTAGCACAGATCTGACTAAAGGTCCTAAGAGAAATCTCAACCCACATCTTAACACTAACACATATACAACAGTCCACCCTGGAAATTCATACGAAGCTGATTCACCAGGAGCAGGAATTCGCATTTCTATCTCTTGAGGAATTCCAAATTCGGCCCTATAACTATTTAAAGCTTCTTCTGTTAACACAGAAGCAATGTCCTTGTCTACTACTATATCTTCCTCAACAACCTTTTGCGTCTTACTCTTTGAACGAGTAGTTGGTAAAAAGCTAACCTTAGATGGACTAATTACCTTCTTGCTTGATACACCTTCGGATTCAGAGTAAGATGAAACCCTAAAACTAGCAGTTTGATCTCCTAATTCTTTTTAAGGTATATCACATTCAGGAAACTCATCTTGAGTATCCCTAATAGCATGACTTTCACTCGGAATAATCTGGGGACCAAAATTAGATTCGTCCCTCTCGTTTTCTCTTTCAAACTTATCAATAAATTCTTCAAAGGAACCTAAGCAAGCCATGATTGAAAATTCGAGAAAGAAGAAGTCAAGAAACGTACCAAAAGTCGAATCGTGTTCTTGAAGTTTTTATGATAGTGGGTGGTTACAGTAACCCATTAAAAAACCCCAAGGATTAAATAGTAAATTCAAAATTCAAAAGTTAAAACTCCTCGGAAATCGTTCCTCTCTGAACTAATCAGAGCCGTTCGATTAAAAGTAACTTCTCGATAAATGGCGTAAAAGGCGACGATACATTATCACATCTCCCTAACAACTAGTCAGAATCGAAGCACGATTCAACTTCTATAGTTGCACTCTTTTCCCTATAAATATACTGAAGAAAAACCAAAGAAACGCCACTTCTAAACAAAAACCTTCTACAATCATGAGTTCTTCCAAGCTTCCTATTAGGCCTGAATATCAGAAAATAATGTCCAAACCACCAGCCAAGTCAAATGAAGGACCATTTGGAGTTACAGAAGAACTTCAACAATTGAAGTTCTATCCCGATGGTTATGATCCTTATCAACATGTCTCCGATCCACAAGATCTGGTGATACACTTAGATAAAGACCTCCATGAAGCAGAAAGAAGGATAATAGAACTCACCAGAGCCTACAAGTTGGCAGGAAGTTCACTTTATCGGCTTCGGGATATGTCAGAATACGCTGCCATGGAGGAAGATCCTCAAAAGCTGCGACAAGCTTTACAAAATATTAATCTTTTTATGAAAAATAATCTAGTTAGAATGTATCATGCCTTATGGCCAAGACCTTAAAAGCTTGAGCAATTTTAACTATTTATAAATATTATTCCATGTTTATTTAATCTCTGTCAAAAATAAAACTCTTAGACAAACCGAGAATTTCCTCACTAGATTCCAAATACATTCAATTTCTGTCAAAGATAAAATCTTTAGATGAAGCAAAAATCTCCCCTTTAAAAGACGAAGCTTTTAAAGGAAGACGAAGCTTTTAAAGGAAGACGAAGCTTTATTAAAGGAAGACGAAGCTACTTAGAGTTCCAAAAAAATTCAACTCCAATAAGTTAGCATTAATTCTGATAAATTAACCCTCGAGTAAACCAAAAGACTTTCCAACTCCTCGAAAACAGGCATGGATTGAATCCATAACCGTCCATCTTCCCATTATCTATCACAACTTCCAAGGAAAAAGAAACTTCCTTCATAGTTCATTCATATAAATATGCGAAATAGGAATTAGCAAAAACCAATATTTTCCTCAAGATATCTTCAAAGATGGATACTCCTAACTCTTCACCTGCGAAAAGATTTAGAACCGATGAAAGTTCTACTTCTAAAAGAGATGAAGATGGAAATGATCCCAGATTCAGCCTCTCCCCTATAAGGGAAGAAGTATACGAAGACGATCTCCAGAAAATCATTGAATCCCTACAAGAAGCTCTAATGGAAACCAAAAGGAGACTTAAGAAAGCAACTGATAGAGTTCAAGACTATAGAAGACAACTTATGGTCTCAAAGTATGCCATACAAGGCATTCGATATATGTCATGGGGTAAACAAGCAAGTACTCATGATCCAGATAAATTGCACGAAGCAATTACTGAGATCAAAGTATGCCATACAAGGCATTCGATATATGTCATGGGGTAGACAAGCAAGTACTCATGATCCAGATAAATTGCACGAAGCAATTACTGAGATCACAGTACAACTTGGATCTGTTCTAGATGGAATAGATGGTGTTCTGTACACTCTAGATTAAAATTCCTGTTTATTTTTCTTCCTTAAGTTTTGTTTTGAAAAAAGGTTCCCATGAAGTCTCATTTTGTTCTCTTTAATCGAAAAGAGACAATTTATCACAAATATAAAAGGCGGGATATTTGGATCGTTTGTTTCAAAATTCAATTCCAAAATACGAAGAGACGCCATAATTTCTAAAAACGGTGCAACTGTTTAGCTTCCCCACGTTCTCCATGAATAATTGCTTCTTTGAACGTGAATCTTTCGTCCTTAAATACACGACAATAAGGAAGGAAAAGACATTCCTTCTTCCTTCCAAAAATCTCTCAACACTTAACAAAATGAGTTCTTCTGATTCAACGCCTGCAAAAAGAGCATTGGATGAGAAAGAGAATCACATTCCCTCAAAGAGGGCAAGAAACGAAGATCCATCGCCTTCAAAGGCAGGGACCAAAGAGCAAGGTTCCACATCTCGAATTAACGATGAACCAGACGATTCAGTCGTTGAAATATTTGTAGTGTCTGAAGAATTGTATGAGGAAAACCTTCAAAATTCCATCGAAGGCTTGAAAGGACTCCTGGAGGAGGCCGAAAGGAATCTGCAAAATGAATATGAACGAAACCAATCTTATACAAACGTGCTTAGAGTAGCCAGAGATGCGTTGAGCAGGGTTCGTGATAATGCTTGGGGCCATTCTCGAAATCAAAATCTTTATCGATTACAAGAATCCTTATTAGATCTTGCAGCCCATGTTGGGAATGCAATGAATATCATAAACGATGTTATTCGCACCTGGGCTCGTTAAGAGTTAGGCCACTGTATATTTATTTTCATGTATGAAGTATTTATCTTGACAGAGATGTTTTCATTGTTACTCTCATTATTCTAAAATTGCAATTGCAGAAGAACTTCAACAGTCATAGATGCAAAAATTGCAAACAGAGATGATAAGACGAAGAATTCTAAAGAAAACACAACCCCAAGCAAAATATTTCTAAGTTTAAATCAAAATTAGAAATAGGGGGCAAAGTGTAGGGGTCAAAGTCAACCTCAGCAAATTATATGGGCCCCGAAGCCCAACGACAACAACATAAAAGCCCAACAGAGGCTAGGGCCCCAAAGCTCAACGACAATCAGGCCAGAGCATACAGTCCAAAAAGGACTTGGTCTTTTAAAGGCAATACAAAGCCGATGCAAGTAAGACCGAACCAATAACTAAGGGATGAAGCCGAAGATAAGGCAGTTCCTCGTTAAATGGTAACAGCCGAAACTACTGCAAACTACCTCAAATTACCGTAAACTCCCCCAAACTGCCATGAACTTCTCCAACTGCCACAATTGCAGATAACTGCTCAAGAAAAGCATAAAAGGAGTTCATTAGGCTCAGGAAAGGGGACTGGGGTTGGGGGGAAAAATTCTGACTTTCTCACTCACTCTGTAATCACAAGTGAAATAAAATATCATACAGTTCTGCACCGTGGACCTAGGCTCAAAGCCGAACCACGTAAAATCTCTTTGTTTTGTCTTACATTTACCAACTCATTCTCAACAATTCGATTGTTGATAATTTACATCAACAATTACACTATAAAATGAAGACATTTATAGAGAATAAAGCATGTAAGATAATAGTTATCCATATACAAACCTATTGTACAAAAATATAAAGGTACAAACCTCATTGTTCGAAGATCACAAAACTTGATCATGGATTCACAACTTGTAGCGACAGTGTTATCTTCATGTGGATCCAATGCTCTACCAGATAAGCAGTGCGACATACCAGTTGACTCCTTCAATTGAAGCCTAAATTGGAAAAATCTAAAGAAGTATGAACATGTGATTAGAAAACATAAATCCTTATAACTCCGCATCAGAAATATAATAATGAAAATGTCATGACATCCCAAACTCGCTCATCTTTCCCATCCAAACCCCAAATCCCTGAAATGGGAGGAAGACCTTCCTCTATCCACTTTGTATGCTTTATAACTTCCAAATAAAATCACCAAAGCTTAGTAACTATGGAAACCATATCACAAGATGTCAAGAACCCCAACTAACAAATGATTGTATATAAGGCCATAATCTTTCCAGATAACTGCAACTCTTGAAAATAGAATGAAATATATGTTCTACAATTTTTAGTTACTGGTCATAGACTCATTCTCGACAAAAGCCTCCTCTTTTTGTCATTTATTACTTCCAGAGCTTCCTTTTTTTTTCTTTTATTTTTTGGTCTATCAAAGAGAGAGACATGCAATTTTGGATTCGCCATGGAGGTCAGAGGTGAACACCTCGGCTTGATTCATTTTTCGTTATTGGTCCTTGTCTTTGATTCATATATGTTTATTGTGTGAACGTTACTAACTAGTCTATTTTCTTAAGCACAAAAAACAAGTTATTTGGTACACCAAATCTAACACAAATATTATTGGCTCTAATTCAATATCCATGGCTTCTGTAAATTAAAGTTGGCTGACCAAATTTTGATAAATCGTTTATCTTGGATGGGATCGTTACCTTCTCCAATCTGAGGTCTATAATTTAGAGATTTTAATACTAAAATTGCTGACAATGAAAGCGTCATATCAAGCATCACTTGGCGAGGAAGGGATCAACCTACCCAGGTGCATTCAGTTAGTGGTCAAGAAGAGGACATCGTCTCCAGAGCAAAGAAGATTATGGTCTCCCGAAAAAAAAAAGGTTTGTGTCAATGAAGAGAGTGCGAGATTTGAGAATATATTTAGGGTGATTTCCCCAAACTTGGGACAAAAATCCAATCCAACGGAAGGGAGATCCAACCATCCAAGAGTCATGACAGAATCTGTCGCTCCATAGATTTGGGGTGTAAATTAACACAATCTAATCAAAATTTGGGATTTAGGCTTCTAATATTACACAAACTCTTAGTTAGAGCATTCACATTGATGTCTCTTAACAAATTCTCTATTTTACCTATTCAAATATCATTTTTTTTGTCAATTTACAAATTCTCTATTCTATAACAACTGCATTAGAATTTCTACTCTAAATCTCTACAATATTAGTTTCTTCTTATTTTGTTATTACTTGTGCATATTATTTGATTTCAAGTAAAAATTAAAATATTTACAAAATATATTATAGTTTATATATTAATTTTAGAAATATAATCCAGAGGTTCTAGCTTCCTTAACAAGAGCAAGGCCCCTAGGTTTTGTCTTCGGGTTGGTTGGGCTTGACTGCGGCTTAACCTCCAATGTCGTCCGGCCCCTTTCATGCAGCCTTCTATCTCTCTTATCTTGGACTTTAGCTTGTCCCTAATTGAACTCATTTTTGCTCTTTGGGCTTTTAAGCCCTGTTCCCTTTTAGGATTATGATATGTTATGTTTGGCCCAATGGCCATTGTACTTTCTCGAGGTATGCGGTATGCCCCTCATATTTTGGGCTAGTTTGGTAGAGCATTTGTAAAATAACAGATATTCTAGCAGAAATGGTGATAGCAGAAATGTTGGACAATTTTAGTAGCAGATATGCTGCTTGAATGCTGGGTAGGTGTTTGGTTGAACTTTTACTGTTAACATTTGTGTTGTGTAACATATTGGATAAATTACGTGTAGGGGTATTATACATTTTAATTGTATACCTGTATCCAAACATACAAATTTTATAAAATCAATAAATGTATTTAAATTAATTGAAGAAAATAATAAATTATAAAATAATTAATAAATTACCAAGTTAATTAAATTTAATTAATACATTATTTGGTAAGGGTATACATTATTTGGTAAGTTAATTAAATTTTATTAGGTCATCTAAGGGTATATTTGGTAAATCAATAATATACTGGGGGTAAGATTGGAAAAAGCTGGGTAAAAAATGAAAATTGTTCATTGATGGAGCATTTCACAAAGTAGTATAAATGCTGCAAGAAATTGTCTCGGAATATGTGGCGCAAATTTTTGTTTGGTTGACATGGAGCATTTATACTAGCAAGCAGTATAAATGCTCCAAAAAATGCTGATCCAAACGGGCCCTTTATACGGTTTTTGTTTTATGAAATTCTTACTTACCAAAAACAATCATTTTATTTACTTTTGAAGGATACACTTTTTTATCGGTAAGCAGAGAATAGAGAAACGGAAAAACATATGAGATGCACATTGTTTCAAAATGACGTGAGGGAGGTTCTGTGATAGGACATGCCAATACCTCCAAAACACATTTGAATTCGATTGTTATGAATAATAGGGATTGGTATCGAAAACACTTTTGGTGTAATCAGGAATGGAGCATTGAATAAGAAAGTAAAATCGATTGTTAACAATTGAATTGGGAAACATGGATTAATGAACAAAGGGAGTTTAATTGGATAGGTGGTGGTGACATTAGGTGTCTTAGTGTTTGAATACTTGAATTAATTCCGTGTTTGGGTTGGTTACTTGCATTAACTCCACTTGTTACATTGCTTTAGTTAATTATTTAATTTCTTGTTATATGTTAGTTGATAACAAACAATCAATCTTCCATCTCCAATTGGCTTAGGATTTGGCTATAATTAGTATTTGATTAAATTGTCAATATATCCTCGTGGAACGATAACTCACTAACTCTTTATTCCCTGAAATGATTTGTGTGCTTGCAAACAATTTCGCAACAACTTCCCACACTTGCAAGATAAGAGTTGTTTGTATTAGTAAAGCTCGTCTAGAGAGCTTTGATTCTCACATAATACTCTGTGACAGATGAGAGCTTCCTTGTGTGATGTTGGAAATGGATCATGCAAGTTCAAAATCTCGTGGGATTAGCTGAGGAGTACCTATTTTTTAGATCAATCCAAAGCTTATGTGTCGTTCTTGCTGTTGATATACTGATGATCAATATTTCTTGTGACACAGTTCGAAATCCAATTTTTGACTAAGCTATCTACTTGCACCCAGTCTTGAAAATTTGGATCTTGTTGATCTGGTGTTATGAGAGAGCCATCTACGAAGCACATCTTGTTTTGTGCCTTCAAAGCTTTCTCAAGTTGATTACTCTAAAGGTGGAAATTACATCCTGTCAAAGTCAATGAAATCAAGCTTGATGTATAATCAGAATGAGTCAGATAGTATGCGTTTCGAAAAGGGTTTGTAGCTTGATTCATTGGCTGAAGATTATGTGGCAGAGGGTTTTGAGAATTTCGAATTTTATTTTTTGGAATGGAAGGTTGATTTGAGGAAGAAGGAATTGTGGTTTGATTCATTGTTGTTTGGAACTTGCTATGAGCCATTGACGTGCTCCGATCCATGTAATAATTCTGTAAGGAAGAAGAAAAGTAGTAGAGCTTTTATTAAAACAGCAAGTTGAGTTATAGTAGAGAAAGAAAGACTACATATAGTAGTTAGAAGAAAGAAGACAATTGTTGTTGTCTGATAATATCAAATAGTAACAATTGTTCATAAACAGTCGAAAGAACACTAAAACGTGGTCATTGAGGTAGGACGACTACGTATAGGAAGAAGAGAAGAAGCTCAAGAGAAAACGACACTGCACGGAAGCAGGGATTAGATGATTAATCAGACGACATTGTTTCTCTGAATAAGGCAAAATAAGCTGAACAACATTGCACTTCTAACAATTTTCTTGATGGAACTCGAACACTGAATTGAGTTAACTCGTAAGTTGTGAAAAATAAGATAGATTATAAGTTGTGAAATAAGTTTTGACACTAGCTTGTAAGTTGAGGGAAAAATTTATTTTAAAAAGATTATAAACTGCTATAATATATCCTAAATAAAGTAATGAAAAAAAATAAAACAAACCGCTGCACAATAAATGAAACTTGTAAACCACTAGTGCTTCGGACTCGTTTGGCACAGCGGTGTCCACAACAATACCTTGGTCCAATTCAGGATTTTCAAATAACGTTGTACAAATACCATACAATGCTTTAAGCAATCTACTCATTTCTTTTGTCACGGATTCCCACTATAAAGGAAAAAAAATGGAACTACTCCGGCATTTCACAGTTGAGCTTGCTTGTCCTCTCAAACAAATCATAATCTGCTTGTTTGGTGTAGCGGACTCTATTTGTTTTCGCTACACCAAACGTGCAGCAGAATTAGCGGATTTGTTTTAAAAAAAAGCTTTTGCAGCGTTTCCCTGCAATGTATTTTTTTTAGATGGGGCCCACGTGATGATTAAGTTTTACAGTGTGGCCCCATGTTGTCTTCTCTTTTTTTTACTTTTAATTATATAAAATACTTTTAATTTAACATTTATATAAATAAAATATTTATACTTTAAGACTTTTAATTTTATGGGTGTTTAATTTTAATCCGTAATGATAAATTAAAAAAATACAATAAATGTAACAAAATTTATTTGATTAATTAAATATAAATTAAAAATACAATAAATGTAAGAAAATTAATTTGATTAATTAAAAAAATACTTCAAATTAATTTTAAATATAAATTATATTTGATTAATTAAATTGAAGATTAAAAATCATATTATAATACTATAATCATATTTTAACAGTTTTAATACTTAAAGTAAAAAAAAAAATTTATTAATTAATAATTAAAAAAATTTATTAATTAATACTTAAAATTAATTTTAATAAGAATATATTTATTAGATTAATTTTAATATAAAAGTAAAAAACTAATATTATAATATTTTATTTAAACAGTTTTAAGCCTAACATATTTTTCACAGTTTTTCCAATAACATTAAAAATCAATTTTTCCGTTGTCCCAAACGAACCAAGATAACATTACACCCCCGGAGAAAATGTCGCTCGATGTAGAGCCATCGGCTTAGATTTAGATAAACATAAGGCAGTTTTATAGTCTGAACGTAAGATTACATGATACATACTACTACTGTCCATTACACCAACTCTGTGTCTTTCAGCCTATAAAAATCTTTCAAAGATCTGCCATCCAACTCTTTTGTGAAGAACCTTTGCAAGTAATCCATATATACAAATTGTCGATAAACGGCAGGCTTCTCCGGCGACGTCAGCTCAGGGAATGGTCCAAACAAGCCATCTCTATTGATACTGTTGAAAAAAACTCCAACTGAAGTTCGTGGTTCACGGCAAGGATTAGCCAACACTCTATGCTCTACACTCTTATATTCATCGTTTGAAAGAATCTGAAAAGCATAATCAAGAGAAAATATATTAGTTTTCAAAAACTCAAACCCCATTTACATCTCAAGCAGACATTTTACCTGAAGTATGTCTCCGATGTTAATCACAAGTGCTCCTGGGACGGGCTTGACATCCACCCAGTCGTCGCCGTGCTTGATTTGCAACCCACCAATTTGGCTCTGCATAAGGATTGTCAATACTCCCGGGTCTGTATGAGACGTGATCCCGAGAGTCAAATCTGGTTGAGGACAGTGCGGATAGTAGTGTCCGACCATGACTCGTGATTCTAAGAACATCATCTCTTTCAACCTTCCTTTATCCAATCCTAACCCCTCACATAACAGCTCCATCAAGTGCTCTCCAAGTTTTTTGACTGCTAAGTTCCATTCCACAATCTCATTCCTACATATCTCCGGGAGATGTGACACCGCAGGTGCTGGATCTGGACCTAGCCTAACCTGCAAAGTATCCCTACCACAAAAAAGATCAATTCGTAATTCAATATTTACACTCCCAACACCCAAGAGAAGACTTCTTTACAGTATTTTCACAGATGACTTTAGAATTGAAAAAAGTTCAAGTAAACAATACCATCAACTGACAAGCATGATTTTCTTTTCAAATAAATCCCAGTATATAAGAGTCCACTACTAATTCAGGTTAAAAACACATTGTTTCTCCTCCGCGTTTGTTCCAATGAAACAAAATGGATTATTAATTCATTGTCAAGAACAAAAGAACAATTAACATTTCACAACACTCATTCAATCTGAAAGACTAAGCAACAATCGAGAATTATATACATAATTCAAGGACTCTTAATTGATTGAATTACGAAAAGAAAAAAAAAAAAAGAGAAGATAAATTGAAGAATTATTATTTACCTCCAACTTGCTGCTTTAGATTGAAACAAATCGACATTAGAAAAGAAATTTACGCCCGTTCCCGGACTCCGGCCGTACAGCGGGGCCTTCATCTCCGGCGGCTGCTCATGAAATCCCTTAACAGCTTCGATTGTTTGGTCCATAACCTCCAAAGGAATTCCATGATTGACAATCTGGATGAAACCCAGTTCGCGACAAGCACGCGCGATTTGCGAGACAACAGAAGGCCTTTTCTCGGATAGATCGACGGTAGGGATACCATTGACGTCAGGTCGGGCGGAGGGATTCGGTTTCAAGTCCGAAAGGGTTTGGGGTGGGAAAATGAAGAAGGGAGGGATAGAGGTGATACCGGAGTCGACGAGTCCTTTGACTCCCATCTTGGTATCTTCGAAGGCTTTGATCGCTTTGAGATGATCGAACGGTGGTGTCTGACTGGCGGTGGCCATTGCCGCTGGTGTTGGGGCTGCTGTTGCCATGTACTGCGTAAAAGTCCTCTGTTTGCTTTCCTTGCTCTGATTCGTGTACGCCTCTGCGACTGCGAGACTTTTTGCCTTTTTGTTAAAATACAAAGAATAATAAGGCACGGGTAGTGTCATAGTGTGCATAAAGTCAATTGCTAGCAAAAAAAGAAAAAAAAAAAAGAAAGAAAGATTACTTGCCGTTTGAGATTCATATGCGGTGTGAGATTATTTATAGCATATTGGATTTGGGCGGTGGACCTAAACTCGATTGCTACAGAAAAAGAAAGAAAAAAACCAGGATTACTTGCCGTTTGAGAGTTAGCTTGGATTTGGATTCATATGTGGTGTGATATTATTATAGTATGTATCTATTGATCGGTTTGTGATTGTGTTGCGCTTTGATGTTACGTGGTGAGGTGAGACGAGTTTTGAAATTGTGGTAAGGTGGGGTGAGTTGTAGTATAAAAAATGTTTGGGCGAGATGATGGTAACATTATATATTTTTCATTAATATTAATTAATGTTTCTTGAATTTATTTTTGTACAAATATAAATGAAATAATAAAATTAATTGAATGTATAATTGAAAAAAAAATTCATGTTTTAACGTTTAAAATATGATCAATCAAGTTGTATCAAAAACGGAAGCAACTCTATGTAATTTTAGTTTCGAAGTTATCGTAATGCGATGATAGGTAACACACAACCCAATTGAATATTTTTTTTTTGACCAAACGCAATGTGTTGAACAAGTTAGACAAATACACATGGGCCCACATCCACGTTTTTCTAAGTTAATCAAGTGGGACAATTCAGCCTATGGAATTCTCTTAACTTTCTAGTACCAACTCGTATGATTTCTCTATAGATCTTGAAAGGTTGGGTCCCAAATTTATTTTTCTATGAAAATGTTCTGGTCTTTCGCTTATCAATACGACACGTGCTTGTCACGTGGAATTACCCACACGGTTCCGTCAAGCAAATAGAGTCTACCAGGTTAAAAAAATACTTGGACTTGTCCAAAGAAAATTAATTTGCAAGTAAAATTTATAAAATCCTTTTGTCAGGGCTTATCATGTGCGGCTACTACCCCAAATAAATTAATTATGGACTGTGCTTCTTTTTTTTCCCCTAACTTTCAATGTGTGTGAGCTACCTAAATCTATTCATCCATCAAATCAAATGGAAATGGATTTTGGATCATAGGTATTATTAGGGGCAGAGTTTGGAAGTAATATTCATGTAGGCTAATCAATAAATATTACTTTGGTCTAGTCGGGGAAAATTTTTATAGGTGTCCAGGACAACATCCTCGTAAATACTTTTAGAGCTATTTACAATAACAAAACTATTGGTTACTCTTATTGGATCGAGAGTTGTTGTAGAATAAGATTTGAGGGTCAGTCCAATAACATAAGTTCATACGTTGGATGTTGGAGTTTGTTGGAGTTACTAAAGTTTCTGTTAGTAGTTTGACTTAGTCATTTGTTTCTGTTGTTAAATTCCTATTCATAGGGAGCAGATTTTTCACGTCAGTTAGTGCTGAACATGTTATTTCCATTCCAGCTTCTAAGGCTATAAATATAGCCACTTTATTCTAATAGAACTTAAGCAAATCATTCAAGCAATTTATATTGTTCACCTTAAATTCAACATTTGGTATCGGAGCATATCTGCAGTAGCAGTACGAAGGATGACGTCGGAAGGCAGCTTTGTCCAGCCGGCCATACCACGGTTTGATGGCCATTACGACCACTGGAGCATGCTCATGGAAAATTTCCTCAGATCAAAGGAATATTGGAGCATAGTAGAGAACGGAGTTCCTGCAGAAGCGGATAGAGTTGAACTCACTGAAGAACAGAGAAAGACTGTAGCAGACCAAAGACTGAAGGATCTAAGAGCAAAGAATTACCTCTTCCAAGCTATTGACAGAGCCATCCTCGAGACCATTTTGAACAAAGACACAACCAAAGACATATGGGATTCTATGAAAAAGAAATATCAAGCGTCAGCAAGGGTGTAGCGTGCACAACTCCAGGCCCTCTGGAGAGATTTTGAAGTGCTACACATGAAGTCTGGTGAGTCTGTTGATGATTATTTTGCCCGTACTCTTGCCATAGCAAATAAAATGAGGATCCATGGAGGAAAAATGGCAGATGTTGTTGTGATTGAAAAAAATACTAAGATCTATGGTTTCTAAGTTTGACTATGTTGTTTGCTCCATTGAGGAGTCAAATGACTTAGACAAAATGACAATTGATGAGCTTCAAAGCAGTCTTTTGGTTCATGAGCAAAGGATGAATAGTCATGTTGTGGAGGAGCACGCCTTAAAGGTGGAA
The DNA here is from genome assembly GCF_013401445.1 of Tripterygium wilfordii. NCBI lineage: Eukaryota > Viridiplantae > Streptophyta > Magnoliopsida > Celastrales > Celastraceae > Tripterygium > Tripterygium wilfordii. Next base: position 5,584,225 of record NC_052244.1, on the reverse strand, counting down.
TATGCCGACTACACAGGAGGTAGAGGTCGTGGACGTGGTGTATTTCGCGGCAGGTAGAGGTCGTGGCAGACAAGTGTTCAACAAATCCATTGTTGAATGTTACCATTGTCATGATCTTGGCCATTTTCAATATGAGTGTCTGAAAAAGGGAAGGGAATCACGGACAAATTTTACAGAAGCAAGTGAAGAGATGCTTCTTATGGCATATGAAGAAGTGAAGAAAGATCCCAATGAAGAAGTTTGGTTCTTAGATTCTGGATGCAGTAACCACATGTGTGGTAAGAAGGAATTTTTCAATAATCTGAATGAAAATTTTTGGGAGACAGTAAGCTTGGGAATGATGCTTGTCTTAGTGTCATTGGGAAAGGAAGCATTCAGATGCAAGTTGGAGATGTCACACAAGTTATTACTGAAGTATATTATGTACCCCAGTTGAAGAACAACCCTTTGAGCATGGGTCAGTTGCAAGAAAATGGTTTGGCTATTCTTATTCAAAATAATATGTGCAAAATATATTATCCAGGAAGGGGTCTCATCATGCAAATCATTGTCTCATAACCGGATGTTCGTCTTTCTCTCAAAAATTCAATCACCGGTTCCACAGTGCTTCCAATCCCTCACCCATAACTTGGACCATCTTTGGCATTGTCGGTATGGTTATCTTAGTTTTGGAGGACTCAAGACTCTTTATGGGAAGCAGATGGTGAAAGGTTTGCCTCAACTTAAAGATCCTAATGTTGTCTGCAAGGATCGTGTAATGGGCAAACACTCTAGAGACCCTTTTCCATGACAAAGCAAATGGCGAGCTTCATAGATTCTTCAACTTATCCATGCTGACATTTGTGGTCCAATATCCCCTGCATCCAACAGCAACAAGAGGTGTGTATTGACTTTCATCGATGATTTTAGTCGTAAAGTATGGGCGTATTTTTTGGTGGAGAAATCAGAGACGTTTGCTGCATTTAAGTTATTCAAATATCCCGATGTGCTCTTTCTATCTTCTAAGTCTCCAGCATAGTCACTGTCTGTGAAGGCCATCAGCTTTGTGTTTCCTCCCTTGCTGTAGCAAATGCCATAGTCCATTGCCCCCTTCAAATATCTGAACACTCTCTTTGTTGCTTGTAGATGCAACTCTCTTGGTCGTTCCATATACCTGCTAATTAAACTAACAACAAACATGAGATCAGGTCAGGTTGCCATTAGATACATGAGACTGCTAATCATCTGTTTGTAGAGAGTGTTGTCTATTTGTACTCCATCCCTATCTTTCCCAAGCTTGTACCCAGGAACTATGGGATTGTGCACTGGATTGCACTCTGTCATTCCAAACCTTCCCAGAACTTCTTGTGCATATTTTCTTTGACTAATGAAGATGCCATCTTCTTGCTGCAATACTTCTATACCCAAAAAATATCTCATTTTCCCCATATCAGTCATATCAAATTCTTTTTTCATAGACTGTTTGAAAGCCATGAACATGTCTTCATTGTTGCCAGTAAAGATTAAATCATCAACGTAAAGACGTACAATCAAAAACTTACCTCCTGATGATGCCTTGATGAATAAAGTATGCTCATAAGGACATTTAGTAAAGCCTTCCTTCTCAAAATAAGATTCTATTTTACTGTACCATGCACGAGGAGCTTGCCTTAATCCATTCAATGCCTTTTTTCAGCCTATACACTTTCTGCTCATTGCCCTTCTTTTCATATCCAGGTGGTTGTGCAACATACACCTCTTCATCAATCTCGCCATGTAAAAATGCTAATTTCACATCCATCTGAAATATTGGCCAGCCTTTTTGTGCCGCAAGAGGTATTACCAATCTAATAGTATCAAGCCTGGCTACTGGTGCAAAAACTTTCGAGAAGTCAACCCCATGCCGTTGGACATAACCCTTTGCAACTAATCTCGCCTTATACTTATCTATCTCACCATGCTCATTTAGCTTTGTCTTGAAAACCCACTTGACTCCAACTTTCTTTCCACCTTCTGGGAGATCAGTCAATTCCTATGTGGAATTCTTTTCAATGGCAGCAATCTCAGCATCCATGGCCACCCTCCACTTTTCACTCCTTACGCCTTCTTCAAAAGTTACAGGATCACTATCAACAAACAAAGCGAAGTTAGCATTGTCTTCTTTTGAGTCTCCCAATTCACTAATATAATCTCTCATCCACCCTGGCTGTCTTCATATTCTTCTTCTATTTGGACTAGGAGGCTCCTTAGCAGATAAGTTTCCATGTTGTTCTCCAGTAGGTGAATTTCCAACAAACTCCTCATTTAAATCTGTCTCCTCTTCCCCGTGGCGCTCTAAGCCATCGTCCCAAACATCACTGTCCTCCCTCATATCAGAAACATCAACATCTTCATCTTCTATTTTGCCCATATCGGTCCACCGCAGTTCAGCCTCAAGACCCTTCTTATGACTCTTATCCCAATTCCATCCATCACCTTCATTAAAAATCACATCCCTGCTAACAACTACCTTTTTTGAAATAGGATCATAGAGTCTGTAGGCTTTAGATTCTTCACTAACACCCAACATCACACACGTCAAACTCTTTTCTTCCAATTTGGTTCTTCGATGATCAGATACATGTGCATAACAAACACATCCAAAAACCCAAAAATAATCGACTAAAGGTTTTGAACCACTCCAAACTTCCTCAGCAGTTTTGTTGCGCACAGCTAGTGTTGGACTTCTATTAAGAACATGAATAGCCCAATTAAATGCTTCCGGCCAGAAGGTCTTGGGAACCTGTCTTCCTCTGAGCATACAACGTACCATATTCATGATTGTACGATTCTTCCTCTCCGCTACGCCATTTTGCTGAGGAGTGTAGGCACTGGTGAGTTGCCTTCGTATGTCGTTGGAAGAGCAAAACTCAGCAAACTCATTTGACATAAACTCTCCTCCTCGATCTGTTCTAAGACCCCTTATGCAGGCATTTTTTCCTTTTTCAACAAAACTTTTGGATAACTTAAATGCAGTTGCATCTACAAGCAACAAAGAGAGTGTTCAGATATTTGAAGGGGACAATGGACTATGGCATTTTCTACAGCAAGGGAGGAAACACAAAGCTGATGGCCTTCACAGACAGTGACTATGTTGGAGACTTAGAAGATAGAAAGAGCACATCGGGAAATTTGTTTTTGTTGAGTTCAGGAGCTGTGTCGTGGTCTTCAAGGAAGCAACCCGTAGTCACGTTATCCACCATTGAAGCTGAGTTTATTGCAGCAGCTTCGTGTGCTTGTCAAGCTGTGTGGCTTAGAAGGTTGCTGGAAAAATTGGAACATGTTCAAGAAGGGTCCACAGTGATCTACTGTGATAATAATTCAGCTATTAAGTTGTCGAAAAATCCTGTTATGCACGGTCGGAGTAAACATATAGACGTGAGATTCCATTTTCTTCGGGACCTTAGTAAAGATGGGGTAGTGAAGCTGATACATTGTGGAACTCAGGAATAGATTGCAGATATTATGACGAAACCTCTTAAACTGGATTCATTCGTGAAGCTGCGCAGCATGATGGGAGTATGTAAAGATCCTACTTTAAACTGATTTCTATGGATAATCAGTTTAAGGGAGGAAATGTCGGAGTTTGTTGGAGTTACTAAAGTTTCTGTTAGTAGTTTGACTTAGTCATTTATTTCTGTTCTTAAATCCCTATTCATAGGGAGTAGATTTTTCCCGTCAGTTAATGCTGAACGTGTTATTTCCATTCCAACTTGTAAGGCTATAAATATAGCCACTTTATTCTAATAAAACTTAAGCAGATCATTTAAGCAATTTATATTGTTCACCTTAAATTCAACATTGGACACATGATAAACTAGGGTGGTGAAGTCCAGACCGACCTGGTGATTATCAGGTTGAATCGATAATATTTTTATCGGACCGAACAAGACCCAGACCGGAAGCAATTTTATCAGTCCAGGTCCCGAGTACAATTTTTGCAATTTTTTGGGTTTATCGGATAATAAAAAAAATTTAAATGAAAGAGTTCGTAACTTGTGGTCCTGTTACTCCTGTACAAACACAATAGTGACATAAATAGATATCATTGTTTATAGATGGTTGTGTACTTGTGTGATATAACAGAACAATCATGATATGGCTTGAATTTTTTTATTATTTCATTAGCTTACTTACAGTCTTGTATAAAGGTCATATTGAAATGTATATAAATAAGTGTGATATGACAAAAACAACTATGATGATGTGACCACAATAAAAAATAATAAATTCAATTTGTTACAGTACAAAATTAGACAAAGGCTTAAACGGTGCATTGAGATTTGAGAAGACAAACATTTACTCTAGTAAAATAACTGGGTTTAACTCAATTCAGTCAATCAAACCAACCCTCTATTTGTCGTGGGTCTTTGATCATCGGCATTTTTGATGCTCCGATGATATCTATTCAAAATTTTATTGATGAGATTTCAGATCTGAGGGAATTTGGCCTCTCTTGTTATAGGGGAAGCCAAGATCCGTGTTGTAAATCCAAGTTGCAGTTTGTGTTTGTTTTTTATGTTTAGTTTTTGTTACCCGGCTTAGACCGGTGGAGTCAGACTGATTGGACAGTGGTTAGGGTGTTTCTGGTATAATCAAGTGTTGTCCAACAATGTCTGGCAATTTTCGATATAGTGTTTGTGTTTTATTATTTTGTTTTTGTTTTTTAGTTCTTAGGTTGTATTATACCTTTATGATGACCCCTAGTGCTTACAGGCCTCAGTTACTCAATTTATTGAGCATTCTAATGCAATTAGATTTATGACCTCTTTTTCATAATATTGACTCTAGTAAAATAACTAGGGTTTAACTCAATTCAGTCAATCAAATCAATCCTTGGTTCCTCACTGTGCAAGACAAAGAGCTCTAAACTAACCTTTGGTTCCTCATTGTCATTTAGCAACTCTCTAGCTCGTCACAGTGCAAGTGCAACCGAAGCCCTAAATCTCATATCTTTTTTTCTCCATTGTCAGTTCGTCTCAAACTAAAGCAAATCAAAGTTTCAAAAAACATAAATATGTCTAGAATTGAAGTTAAAGACTCACCAATTATTAGCTCCTCTCCTCCGTCCTTCAACAACCATCGATTGTACAATGTAGTGAAGGAAAAGCTTAAGAAAGTGTTACTTAGGTACAGAGAGAAGCGTGGAGAGATAGAAAGGGAAAAATAGTGATGATGGTGGCCGGTTTGAGGATAAAAGAGAAAGAAGACGCCGACAGAGAGAACTATTAGGGACATGTGTGACTAAGGTAATCCTGTTAAGGATTTCTTGGTCACCCGAAACCTGATCCGGTGACCCGAGACATGGTAACCTTGTTTCCCTTAACAAGGTTACCGGATTGTCCTCGTTTCTAAAAGATTATCGGGTCGGGTCAAACCCAATCCGATAACCTGAAACTCGATCCGATGTACACCCCTAGTTTAGTGGGAAGAAAAGGGGGCCTTAGTTTATATATAAGGATTTAGACGTAATTATATAAGTCCTAATCATCAAAAGAGGAAGACTTGAGCTCAAATTTCAGTATTAGATCTGATATGAATGAAGTAAGATAAGCTTATAATATAAATAATGTTATGGGTATTTAAAACAATTATTTATGTAAATTTTGCTTCAAAAATAAGTATATTAACCCAGTGTAGTCCCCTCTCTCTGTCTCTGGGTCCTACATGTATAATTTTGATGATTGTATATCATATGTTATTTGATTATGCGATGAATTTGCCTATATGTTAAGTAAATGTTAAATGACTTACATCATCATGGCAATTAGTTTGAACATCATATCTATTTTAAATAATGATTAACCATGTTTTAAATGAATTAAGTGATTCTGGACTTATTTATTTTCGAGTGCTTAAATCTGTCCAGAAATTAATTTGTGCACACCTTGTTCCAAATGGCATATCATACGCATATGAATTTCAATTGGTGTGATTCTTGAACTGAAATGTAGATTAAGACATTAAGAAACATTTCATATTTAGAGTTCTTAAATTAATTTTAATTTTTCCCTGGTCAATTATGTGCTAGAAGTTGTTAAACCTGTGCAGATCCGAATCTGTGATATGTGAACTTTCCTTGTTAAATTCAGTGACCATATGTGTGAATCTTGATCTGAAAATTTGCATGGATATTATAAATGACTTAAGTTGACTTATCATACATGATTTGTAATTTATTGAATTTTTTTAGAATATGATTAACCTAAGTGCTTTCAATAAGCTCTTTTAAACTTACGTACAACTTGGGGAGTTCCGTCTCCAACTTCTTTGAAGGTTAAATAATCATTTTAATATCCTATGAAGTTTGTGATCTGTTAGTGTTCATAAATCTTTCCACTAAGGGATCTATTTAAAGAGTTCATTGCATACAGCCTTAGGACTATGTGATTGAGCTTGTATTAAAGATGGGCTAGCTATGTGAGTCGTAGAGGATAATATATATTTATATATATCTACGTTGTTCTAGAAGCTTTGCTGGAGCCAAGGAAAAATGAGAGCGAAAGAACTCAAGTCTTGACATCATATGGACAAGAGGCAAAGGAGAATACATGACTGAGGTTTGTCCAACATGACACTTCATGAAATGGTCAAAGCATGTGTTGAGCCACGTTTGGGAGCACTTGTAACTCAAATATCATGCCCGTTTGAAGAAGAAAACAATATCCAAATACAGTCATGATTCTTGGTTGTCAAATGCTTCAACGGACAGATTTTGAGTGGCTAAGATTAAGTTGTACAAAATGAATCAATGGCTCATAATTGAAGATGTGATCAATGGTTAAAAGTGCTTGATGGTTATTGCAATGCTTTGAGTCAAAAGGGGGTCCAATGGCTACAACATGGACAGCTGAGATTTAATTTTTTATTTTCATCAATGGTCCAGATTGAAGCTACAATGAAGGGTCCATAATTGATATGGGAAAACATACAAGGGCTGAGATAGTTTGTACCATTGAATCAAGAGGAGTCCTTCCTCACTCTTCGGAGAAGCCATTGACAAACCTTGGAAGAGTTTTTGCTCTCGACATGTTCAACTAGCAAGCCATCTTTGCTACTCAATCTTGCTTCTACCCAAGTCATACAATCTCAAGACTTTCTTATCAACTTGCTTTTACAAACAACAAGTGCTTCTCATTCCAGGGCTTATTTTTAGATTTGAACAACCTCACTTTACTCTTCATTTCTATACTACCTGTGATGTCATTGTTGTAATTGTTGAGTATTCTTCACCATATTAGTTTAGAGTTGTACTTCAGTGTACCCATTTGAAAGCTATTTGTAAAAGTCCCTTTGTTGGGCACAAACCTTGAAGAGGTAGAGTTTGAGGGTGAGCTGCAAAACCTTGTTTACAAGTTGGGAGATTGTCTTGTGAAATCTTCAGTTTGAGGGTGAACTAAAAAACCTTGTGAAGTTTGTGTGGTGAGCTTGCAAAACCACACCCTTTAGTGGATTCGAAAAATTCTAGATTGGTGAATCTAGATAGTGGATGTAGGAGATTGTCTCCAAAACCACTCTAAATTGTCTTGTGTTGATTTTATTGCTTGTTAGGTGTTTTTTGTTTTCAAAATTATTTTGGTCATTCTAGACCTTTGCATTAAAATCAATTTTCTTCCTTTCCTTTGTGTGTTGAGATCATTGCTTGAGGGTGCTTGTGTGACTTAATGGAGATCTATTGATCAATAGGTTGCTTGTTGGTCGATTTATTACCTTGTTAATATAATCACTCAAATATGCCTCTAGCGGAGACCTTTTGGTCATTAAGATTTTGAATTGCTTATTTGATTGTTTACTTTATTCATATTGATATCTAAATTATGCTTATCTTGTTTGTCAAATTAGGGTTTGATTGAAATTATTTTGCTCTATTGTATTATAGTTGGCCGACTACACCAAATTATTTGTGATCTACATTGTCATATATATATATATTGGTTTCATTCTTGTGTGACTTGGTAGTCAAATTGCTCAAATATGTTGAATCTTGATTTTGTTCGTGTACATTAGTGAATTCTGATTTTTGGGGCATAAATTGCATTTCACTTCATTTGTATCACATCACTTGGATTACTTGAATTGGACTACAAAAATTATTTAGAGACCAAGTCTTACTTGTATTGTGATATTTGGTCCATTATTTGAAAAGGGGTTCCTAATTAGAATTTTAGGGACATAATTTACCCCTCTTGTGTGAGCCTAGGTCCCTCAATGGCTAGCCACTTTGTTCATTCACATTTGTTCTTTTTGAAGGATTCTCGAAGATATAATAAAATATGTCATTTTTCATAATTAGAGTCTCCACTCCAACATTAAAGAGATGTTGTATAGTTGAATTTATCATCATCATCATCAAAGCCTTTATCCCAAAAGTTTGGGAATCCACCACGTGTATTTGTTTTCTCCATTTTCTTTCATGGATCATACATTCATTAACTGCTATTAACTTCAAATATTTCTTAATACTTCCAGCCATATCTTTTTATGACTTTCTCGTCCCCTCCTACTCTCTCCAATACAAATTCTCTCGTTCCTCCTTGTCGTTGCACCGCTATCTCTATGTTGAACATGTTCATATAATCTTAAGTGATTTTCTCGTAATTTATCTTCAGTGGGTGCTACTCATACATTAAATCTAATAATCTCATTTCTTATCTTATCTTTCCTAGTGTGACCACACATTCAACAAAACATTTGCATTTCTACTACATATATTTTTTGGATATGTTATCTCTTGATGGCCCAACACTCAGAACCATATATTATAGCAGGTCGTATAGCTGACTTATAGAATTTTTCCTTCAACTTTAAGGAAATCATTTGGTCGCATGAATCCCCAAATGCACTCTTCCACTTAGTTCACCCGTTTTTAATACTATTAACTACATCATCACTTATGTCTCCGTCTTCTTGGAAAATCGATCTAAGATATTTAAAAGTCTTACTTTTTGTTACTTCTCTCCCATTTAATTCAATTGCTTATTCGTTCATTTGTTTACTCTTACTAAGTTACATTTCATATATTCTTTTTTAGTCATACTTAGTTTAAATCCTTTAAACTCTAATGCTTGCCTCCATATTTTGAGTTTTGAGTTAACTCTCGATATCGTCCCATCCACTAAAAATATATCATCTGCAAACAACATGCACCAAGGTACCTCACCTTGGATATGTCGTGTAAGTTCATCCATCATTATAATAAATTAGAATGGGCTTAGTGCCAACTTCTGGTGTCACCCTATTGTGATGGAAAACTCCCCTATAACTCCTCCAATAGTTATAACAATAGTTGTGTCTCTTTCATACATATCCTTAATCATAGTAATATAGCTAATCGAGACTTCTTTCTTCTTTAAAATCCATTACATTACTTCCTTAGGCACCCTATCATATACCTTCTCAAAATCTATAAATATTAAATGAAAGTATTTTTTCCTATTGTACATATTTTTCTACAAGTCTTCTTAATAAAAATATCGCATCCGTCGTGGATCGTCTCGACATAAAGTCAAATTAATTTTGTGTGTGGTCATAAATTTGATGACCTTATAATTGTTACAACTTTGGATATTACATTTATTCTGTATATAGATACTATAGTGCTTCTCCTCCACTCATCAGACATCTTAGGGCTCCTAATAATTTGATCAAATAACCTAATGAGTCATATTATACCTACATCTCCTATGTACTTCCATACTTCAATTAGAATTTCATCTAGTCTCATGGCTTTACTCGCTTTCATTTTCCTTAAAGCTTCCTTCCCTTCAGTCACTCTAATACGTCTTACATTTCACGGATCCCTATTTTCATGAGAGATATGGAGACTTCAATTGTAATATGATTACTCAAGTAATAATTCTCGCAAGTGCACGATTGACTAAAAATAGTATAGCTAATGAAGGTATGAGGTTGAATCCTAGAGAGGCAAATTTAGCCTAATCGTATTACCCAACTCAATAAAATAGAGAATAAAATTAAAGAAATTGTAAGAGAGGAGATAAAACAAATTTAACAAGCAAATAAATAAAATTCAAATTTTTGTTGATTTTTTTGTAATCAATATGAAAAAAAGGCTAGGGTAATGATTTCACCTAACAATCCAATCACAAATCGCAATTAATAAATATACAATTATTAGTTGCAATCCAATCAAAAGGTTGCAATTAACAACTATACAATTATTAGTTCCAATTCAAGGGTTGATTCTCTCTCAATTATGTTAGTTTGTTCGTTCGCAGTGCCAACAAATATCACTAAACATCGAATTAATTCTATTCATTTGCAGTTGTTAACCCCAAACTAATGATTCATTAACAACAAGAGAAATATAGCAACCCATCACTCCTCTAAACCGTGTGTTCTCTGCCTTCGATAATTGACCTTCCTAATGTCAGTTCTACTAAGACATGTGAATAAGGTGTTTTCCTTAGCCTTAGATAGATTAGTCTATATGCATATTTGAATGATGGCCAATCAATCAAACAAACAATAAATTTTAAGTATAGAAATTAAAAACAAGAATCATTGAACGAATATTACATACTTATAATTGAATAAACTTGTAATATTCATCCTAAATACATCATACCATAAGAAAGAGAATTAGTTACAAACCATGTATGAAAAACACATGAAAACTAAATATAAGAAATCCATGAAACAAGAACAAGAATAAAAGTTAGAGAGAAGAAAAAAAATAAAAGCTAGAGGACTCTCTTTTATATTGCTCACAAAAATTTCCTTATAATTTAACATTCCTTCTCTGAGTTGAATTCGTATTATTTGATTTCCTAATTTATTTCCAAAAGGTTTCTTCAATTGCTCCTCCTCTACTTGCCATGAAGTTTTATTTCTTTCCTTCTTTGATTTTTCTCTCTAGTTGGCCACCGCACCTTGTTGTTTTAATTGCAAGCCAACCGGTTTCCCACACATTTGGACTTCTTTATTTGTCTTTTCCTTCTCAAGCTCCTCACGTGATTCCTTTGTTTGTCATTTCAATTTCAGCTGGGTCCCACACAAGTTTTTTCCTTCTTTCAATTCTTTTCAAGCTGCCAATCTCACATCTCTTTTGCTGCAAATATAATCGGGCCCATTTCCTTTTATTTGTTCTCTTTAAACCCTCCAATATTTCTTTGTGAAGTTCAATATATGGGCTTAAGACAAGTCTCTTTTTTGGGCTTTCATTAATTTTTAACTTTTCTCAACACTTTGCGCATAAATAATCCTTAAAATCCAAATCAATATAATTCTTGTAATAGACATGCTTATTTCGATAAAAAGAGACAAAAAAAAAAGGTATATAAAACAAACATATAAATATATGTAAACTATTAAAAAAACAAAAATGATATAGGACCCAAGATCTGGTGACCCAAAGTAGCCCAACTACAACTAGAACTAATATGGCAATGCCATGTCATTTGACAGGGTGGATGATTTTTGAAAAAATTTCAAGCTGGTACCAGTTGTGAAACTTTTGAACACTTAGGTCTAGTTCAAAAAACTTTATCCCTCTAAGATATCACTAATATGCTAATTACTTTATTACCCTTATCTTCTTCCTCCCACAACAACTACACTTCTCTTCTCTTTTTTGCTCCTCTCTCTTTATTGTTGCCCGTTGGTATCCAATCTAAACTAAAGCTCACATCAACACGTACATATTTTGACCTTCCACCACCACCAACGACAGTCCATTTGGTCGAAAAACGATTGGAGAGCCACAACCACCACAAGACAAAAGTCTCAGATCCGACCTATTTTGGAGACGGTTGGCTACACCACCACTACCGTTGGACTCTCCTCACTAAGACGCACAATGCCTAGTCATAAATGGACCAAAACGGCCATCGAAAATGGCCGTTTTAAAACAGTAACATTGGTTGACCAATGTTATTATTTCAAAACAGTAACATTGGTTGGCCAATGTTACTGTTTGGAAAAAAAACTTTGTCGATTCTGACAACGGTTCTCCACACCACCATCACCGTTGGACTCCTCTCATTGAAGCACACAATGCCCAGCCATATACGGTCCAAAACGACCATCAGATATGTCTGTTTTGAAATAATAACATTGGTTGGCTAATGTTAATGTTTTGAAATAATAATAGTGATCGAATAATGTTGTTATTTTAAAACAATAACATTGGTCGGCTAACTTTATTGTTTTGAAAAAAATTCAGATCCGGCTGATTTCGAAGGTGGTTCGCCACACCACCAGCACCACCACCATTGGACTCCTCTTAAGGAGACGCACAATGCCCAATCATATTTGGATCAAAACGGCAGTCAAAAAAGAGAAGAATGAGAGAGAGAGAGAAAGAAAGATGAAATAATAAGAGAGATATGCAGCATGAGAGAGAAAGATGTAATGATGAGAGAGAGAGAGAGATGTAGTAGAGAGAAGATGTAGTGAGATGAGAGAAATGTAGCATAGAGAGAAAGTAAGAAGAGAGAAAGCATATTAGATCTAATCATCTTTGAAAAAGCGCAAAAAAGAAATTTGATAAAATTTAAATGATTTAAATAATTACAAAAAATAAAAATGGACTTTTGAGAGATAAAGTTTTTTAAAGTGGATCTAGATGTCCAATTGTTTTGAAAGTGGTATTAACATGTCATTTTCCAATGATTTTTAAAGATGAACATTATTTACACCCATTTTTTACTAAGTACACTCCATTAACTCTTTAAAGACACACTAGAATGGGGTATACTTAGTAAAAAATGGGGTGCAAATAATGTTCATCTTTTTAAATTTCAAAATCTTTGTATTAGTAATTTAGTTAGGGTAGAGCTGCAATAGCCGTAGATGAGTCCCGTCAAGAAAGGTTTTGAAAGAAGAAGCTTGGTTTGACGAACGAGCTACGTCAGAGGTGATTAGCAGCTCTCTGTGCACCGCATTGAAGACTAACAGCCAAGGTTTGAAGTGAGTTTTCGACTTAGCTGGTTTGTGATGTCTTGAAATGGGTAAATACTCTTTGTCTACTTTTACGGTTTATGTGACTACTTTTTTTATTGTTGAGTTGTTATGGGTTACATATCTGTAGAATGGGGTTATATAATGAGTTCAGACACAATTAGTTCATGATTAAACAAGGGGATCAATGGTATACTAGATAGTTCATTATTGTTAGTGGATAAATGAAGGCCACATGTATTATTTGGCATATATATGATATTCCATTGTTGAAAAAAGTGGATTGTCTACAAATAGTCAATTTCATTGAAAATATAAACGGATTATATAATTAATGTATATTTTCATTTGATTTGTCAGTAATGAAATGGTGGATGATGAATGTTATGTGTTGGGTGATAGTGAAGTTATTAATGTCATTAGCTATCAGAGCCCTAAGATGGTTGCCAATGATTTGGATAGTATAGGAGTTGATTTTAAAGATATTGTTCCTGCGTCTGGAATGATGTTTGAAAGTGAGACAGAAATGTTTGATTTATACAAGAAATATGACGAACTTAATGGATTTCCTGTGAAACGAAGAACATCAAATAAGAACAAAGATGGAATGTGTAAATATGTTACATTTACTTGTGGGAGATCAGGTGAGTGCATGTTCAAATTTGTATATGTTCCACTGATTTATATAAATGGAATGTCATATTTCATTGTTTTAATGTGGTTCTATTTGTTGCATGTATATGATATTTACATGTTAAATATCATGTAAGGTAATTAGCCGATCCAAGAATGTTATATGTCATTGTCTGACTTAGAAGAATGGACGCAAAGCAAGGTTAAGAGCTTGGGTATCAGCAGAAGGGAAATGGGAGATAACTTTGTTTGAGGACCAACATAATCATACATTGAGTCCCAGTAAATCAATGTTTTTTGTATGTAATAGGGAGATTAATCCACATGCGCAAAGACAGTTAGTTATAAATGATATTGTTGGGATTAGGCCTAACAACAGCAACAATGCACGGGTTATTACAGCAGGAGGTCATGACAATTTACCCGTTTTGCAAAGGGATACTCATAATCTTATTGCGAAAATGAGGCGTATGCGAATGGGCAAAGCCGATGCTAATGCAATACAGAGTTATTTTGCTAAGATGCAATGTAAGAATGAGGATTTTTTTCAATGAATGGGATGAGGAAGGAAGGTTAAAAGGTGTTTTTTGGGTTGATCCATGTAGCTAAGCTGCTTGTCGTGAATTCGGTAATGTTGTTACATTTGATATTACCTATTTGACGAATCGTTATGACATGCCATTTGCTCCATTTGTAGGCGTTAATCATCATAGTCATGACGACACAAACACATTTATATGGTTATTTAGTTTCTAATGAAGACACATTGGCTTACATGCATGTATGGCGTAACTCCTCAAGGGATCATGACGGACCAAGATAGGGCCATGAAAAGTACAATTGAAATTTTTTTTCCTAATATCAGGCATAGGTGGTGTTTGTGGCATATCTTAAAGAAGGTGCCTAAGAAGCTTAGGTCGTTTAAGGAATACATTTGTATAACTTATGCTATGGGTAATGCCATCTTTGATTCTCAGAGTGTTGATCAGTTTGAATATGGTTGAAAAGTTTCGGTTGGAAGACAATGCATGGTTGTCCTCTTTGTATGAGGACAGGGAAATATGGGTCCCAATATATGTGACAAAGTTTCTTTTGGACAGGTAATATTGGACACTAATGTTTTACCTTATTGTTATACAACTTCCATTGGTTTTTTTTATAAATGGAATAACTATATCCATTATTTTTTAAAATGGGTTATCTTTTCCCACAAATTTTATACAACTGGGTAGTTAAATTCATTGGTATTAACTTGTTTGACGTTATGGAATCAGACGACGTGCTCTATAGTCAACAACAATGATTTTGAATCCGTTAAGGGCTTAATGTGTTGATGAATGCTTGACTGCTTCTGCTACTTAGGACTTGTTAGTGAACAGAAGCAAAACTATGAAAGTAGAGGGGCTATGGGCTTGTAAAGTGGACGGGCTCACGATAGAGTTGGGCTAGGACTTACTGAGTATCTTAATGGACTTGACCTCTTCTTTCTCAGCTAGGGCCTATACATTAAACTATATTAGAGTTAGTGGAAAAATTGTTAGGTCACTTGGGGGCTGCCCCCAATAGCCGAGGAGTGCATCCACCTCCATATATATTAATTAGGAGAAATTTCAGGTCGATACTTTAAGGAGACTTTTGCACATCTAGGTCCACTCAAAAAATATATGGACACATAAGTACCCATGAAAATGCCAATTACATCACTACCATTGCTATATACCAGTTCATGTTACTGTTTCAAAGAGTAACATGAAAGAAAAGTCTCAAATCCAGACGATTCCGATAATGGTTGACTACACCACCACCGCTGTTAGACTCTCCTCATCGAGATGCATAATGCCTAGCCAGATTTCGCCCAAAATGGCCACCGAAAAGGGAGACCTGAAGTTGACCCATTTTGTTCACATAATGTTACTGTTTCAAACTGTAACATAGACATTAAAAAGTCCATCTACGTCAAATAATGATAATATTTTGATTGTATAGTTTTACAGTTTTGAAATATAAATGATTAAGAAAATAAGTCAAATTATTTGATTGTATAATGTTACATTTTCAAAACTGTAACATTATAACTGTAAGATCTCATATTTGTACGATTTTAGATCTAAACTCAGTGCATCTCATATTATGATCTTAGATCTTATTTACATCTCAAATTTAAGAAGAAGAAGAAGAAAAATAAGAAGATGAAGATGAAGAATAAGAAAACGAAGAAAATGATGGTGGAGGTATGATGGTGGTGGAGGCGAATGGTGGCAATGGTAGAGGAGGAGGTGGCAGTGGTGAAAATGGAGGGGAGATTTCTTAGATTTAAGTATTCTTATGTCTATGCCTATTGAAGAAAAAGAGCAAATATCAGAATATGAAATTATTACTTTTTTAAAAGATGTACCTATGTGGAAAAGAGATTTTCAAGTAGACTTATGTGTTCATAAATTGTCAAAGTGGTACTCATATGGCATTAGCTATATTAATTAAGGAGGAGTTTTGTAATTGGTGGAGACCATGAGTGGATTGTTTGCAATTAAATAAAACTGTAAAGTTCTTATAAATATTTTTTTTAGATAGAAGCTCTGATTTTATTAGAGATAAGAACAACAGACAAGGGATCAGGTCATGTGGGTACCTATCAGGTATGAGTATTTTTGACATCTCTACACAAAACTACCCAAACAAGAACAACGCGACAACCAAGCCACCCTAGCAACACAAGAGAAACAACAATAGAAGGAAAATAACAACAAGAACCAGCAGCTACCAAAAGTAGCCCAAGACACAGCTGCCAAACAACATACCAAAAATCCTAGGATAAAAGCCCACAGAAACATCCATCTATCCTTCAACACTAATCCAAGCCATGAAGAGTTCTTTTCTGCTGGCACCTTGCTTGGCTAGAGCATCAGTCACATGATTGGACTCCCTCCACACATGGTTAACGGTGATGTTTGATAAAATAGTACATGAGTTTCTGATTGCATTAAGATCCTGAGTCAAAGACCAAGGAGTATCAGAGCCTTTCTGAAGCCAGTTAACAACTGTGAATGAGTCTGATTCCACAATGATGTTATGATTATCTAAGGCACCACCCTTCACTGAATTCTCCAAGGCAGTCTTGATGGCTTTTAGTTCGACTGTAGAGGAGTTAAGAATGTCTGAAGGACCTGAAAAAATACAAAAAAAATCACCATTGTTGTCTCTCAAACCCCACCCACCCCAAAAGTAGTTCCTTGGAAGGAATCGTCAGTGTTTCCAGTGGCTAACCTACCTTATATAGACTGGGGGCACAGGCCCCCAGTAAATTTCCAAATTTTCCACTATGTATGCATGTGTTTTTGATAATTTGATACATAAGCCCCCAGTCTACTAAATAATTTTGACCCAACCCTCCTAAGTTCTAGGCCCTAACTCCATTTTATTGTGTGCTATTTACCTTGTAAAGCCCAATGGCCCAAGCCCCTCAATCTCTAACCCAACTTTATTGTGTGTCATTTACCTTGTCAAGCCCACTAAGTAATTTTGACCCAACTCTCCTAAGTCCTATCAATTTTTGAATGATTATATCGTATGTTATATGGAAAATTGAGTTGATTAAAACTATTATTAATGTTGTAATATCACATTCTCAAAATATGAAAATTCACAGAAAATAATTGTGATAAATTATAATATTTTTTATTGTTTTGAAATATTATTAACATGTTTTTTGTCTATATTTGAAAATCCATTATATAAAGAACCCAAAAAAAATTCCGTAGGCGTTACTCCCGAATCCCCGAATTATTTTTGTGCTCCCAAAGATCACAATTCCTGAGTCCACCACTAAGTGTTTCATTTAAGATGAGTGCATTATCTCCTACCCACAATAAGGGAGAGGGATATTCAAAGTTTTCAGCTAGATGCCAAAACCAATGTAAAATCACAAAAGATATCTTTACACATTTTTTTAATTTTCCTTTTAGAAATGAACGAGATCAACAAGAAGTGAGAAGATGTGAGTTCTCCACAAATTTCTTTGCACACAAGGACATCTTTTTTTCCCATGATAGTTATCTAGACCCACACCACATCATTTCTCACTTTTGTCCCTATTTATTAAAACCGTTTTTATAATATATAATTAATTATAAATATCGTCCTACAAAAGAAGTCCAAGCCTAAGGAGGAATTTGTTACAACCAATAATTAATTGATTATTATTAAAACAACCATTATTTAATTGATTAATTAGCAATCGAATTTCTATAAGAAATTTAGTTTATTTAACACAAGTTCTTAATTAGAATTCTAGTGAAGTGGGGCTGCAGATAATCTAGCTAGTACTTCTCTATCTAATATATATGTAGGAATGATATAAACAAAGAAACTTGAGTCTCTCTCTGCCATTCAAAGAAAACAACTATGGTCACCAGAGGACTCCATGAATCAGAAAAACAAGTGCACACAATTCCTCCTTATTTGCTTTTCATTTCTCTTTCTTTTCACACACAAAAACATATATTTATATGTAATTGATTTTGATTTCATAGGTGGTATCTGTACCTTCATGGATCAATGTCATGAGCAGAAGTAAATTCTTCATCGGCTGCGACGTCCATGGAAGTTCAAAGAAGACGGAATTGGACAGATTTTGCATCGACTGTTTATCGTCTTTGTGCCCTAGTTGTCTTCCTAATCACACATCGCATAAGCACGTTAAGGTCTCTAGTAGGTGAATTATATTCTGTCATTGTTTCTTTCTTTTTGATGAATTGAATTAGTTTTATAATCTTCATGTATGTATGGATTGGATTCTAATATAGATTCGTAGATACGTCTACAGTGATGTAATCAAGCGACAAGATCTGCGTAAGCTCTTTGATTGTTCAGGCATACAGGTATGTATATATATATATATATATATATATATGGACTCCATTGTTACTTTACTTATGTCTTTCTACAAACAAATAATGAAAATTTATGATTTTTCTTGAAACAAACCAAGGATATTTGATTTCTCTACTGTGAACTTTTTCATCGTATTTTTTACTTTTTACAAAAAAGAGCTGGGGAGGGGGGAATGGAGCGACGCAGAGATTAGATTCAGTACTAAGCCAACATGCATTCACAAAACTGGGAACCAAGCAACCAACATAATTAAGATGCCTAGCTATCCACTCCAAATCCGCAACCGCATTGATCAGGTTAGACAGGAATCTAAAAGCCAAGCCACCATCATATTTTTCCTATCTACGCCCTTCTTTGCCATGATATCCGCTATATACCGCATTGGCTTCTCTCCAAATATATATGATTGAATGTAACCGGAGATTATTGATGACATTAAAATACTGATCCAAGAACCGTTAAGGAGCCAACTCTTATTATAGTAATTTTATTTCAAAAGTTCATAGCATGCATAAACAATGATGTTTGTGTACTGTGTTGTGTGCGTGTATATATATTTTTTGATAAGCGTTTGTGTGTATATATGTGTTTGTGTGATATATGTTATAGGATAACAAGTCTATTGTTGTGACAGACTTATCGTACTAACAAGGCAAAAGTGCTGTTCTTGAGACGAAGATCATCAACTTTGCGGCAGCAACGACAAGAAAACAATTCGAGGGATTTTTACAGTTGCATTGTTTGTGGCCGAAGCTTGCAAGACAACACTCTCTATTGCAGCATTGAATGCAAGGTATGTATATATATATATGTTTCGCTAATTAAATATTGATCAACTCTGGTCCTGGCTATTAAATGTTTTAATTAACAGGGCATACAGGCATTGCATGTTTCCTACCTACCAACATTTCCTTAATCCTTCACAGGTTTTAGCCGTTGATGGAGAAAATCACAAAGACGCAGACGAAAAGCGGATTGATGAGAACATTGTGAAGTTAAAACCAAGACAATCATCAAGAAAAGGAGTCCCATTTAGGGCCCCAATGTTTTGATTTCATGTATGATAATAACAATAATAGCTAGAGATTATAATAAAAGCTTAATTTTGTAACCATTTTCGTCTTTTTCAATCATAAGTCGTGGTAGGTTTCCAATAAAGAAATGGGTATTTATTTCTTAATTTTGTTTTTTTATTTTAGGACCATTTCCTAGCTTAACTGATTCTTTAAATACATATTCTTTAGTAATTGATTTGCATCGATAATTGTGTGTTGCTTGGTTTAGAAAAATCTCACATCAATAAAATGAGAAAAAGTTCCACATTACTAAAATAAAGATCTAATAGATATGTCACGTAGCTACAATAACAGATCTAATGATCATGTTTAGCATAGTTTTAAACCCGACCCACACATCGAATCGTCAATGCTGAAGGTTCAAGGGTTTCAAGGTTCAACCGCTACACCCGATCGAGTGACTTCTTGAACTATCCTAATCTTGTAGGTCTTGGCTTGCATCAAACTTATCATATCATGGTGTGTTGTATTTTTATCAAATGTTTAGTGATGTAATTAAATGAGCTAACTTAAATGAGGTTTTTAAAATAGATTTGAAAAATGGTTACTCTTTTGGTTATTTGGGTTGGAGTTGGTGACTTTCTGAGAAATCAAATGAGGTATCAAAGTATTAATATAGCAATAATCAAATTAGTGTTTTGATTACTAGTATTTGAAAATGTTCTAATCAGTTACAATAAACTAGTAGTAGTAGAAGAAGAACAAGAAGTAACAAAAGAAAAAAGAAACATAAGAAGAAGAGAGACAAATAGCTTTGAGATGGGTACAAAATATAATTCGGGAATGATCAAATTGGAATGATGAAAGAGATTTCGAGCCCAAAATATCAGTTTTTAGGTTTTTTTTTTATTTTTTTATTAAAATTAGAGTTTGGAGACATAATTTTAAAAACCGATCCACGTATCAAACCGTCAAAACTAAATGTTCAATATTTTTAAGTTTCAACCGTTACAATGAAGGTTGAACAACAAATTTTTAATAAATAATAAAATAATAAAAATTTAATATAATATTTAGCAATTAGTAATTTAGTATATAACTATATACTATATAGCATATACTATGTAGTTATATACTACTATCACTACCAATACACAATTACACATACCCCAAAAATAAAAAATAAAAATGAAATACCCATATGAAGTCATGAACAAGTTAATGGTCAAATAGATTGAATTATGTCCAAACAAAAACAAAAGAAGATTTGAATGCAAGATTAAAAGAACAAATAAACAACCTGTAGAATGAGAAAGTTGGCCAAGCCTTTCATTAAACAATTCATGATTCAAATAAACAAATCATGAACCAAACACAAAGTTGTAAAATAAACAAAATCCAAACACAAAGTTTCAAGTTTCAAGTTTCAAGTTCCAAGTCCAAATCCAAACACAAACACAAAGTTCCAAATAAAAAGTTCATGAACCAAGCATCAGTTATTTTGTTCACTAACTTGAGTTGCTCCAACAACATCCTCAGTGAAAAATGAGGTACTCATTTCAGCATTAAATCGTCTTTGGTTTGGTGGCACATCATCATTATACTTTAATCTCAGCAGGAACCTTCATCCCTCTTTTTGCAGTGTTAGTTCTCTTGCACATCACATCTTCAACTTCTTCATTTTTAGCTCTAGGACCATCTTCATGTTGATCCTCGTAATGCTCTTGGGCTTGGCTTTTTTATTCTCGTAAGATGTAACATTTGACAACATTTCATTCTGAACCTCAGCTTGAACCTTCTTGCATCTCTCAACTCCTTGACCACTAACTCCAGTTAAATAGGTTTAAAACAATTTATTCCACCACATTTAATCTCTTTGAGACAGTACATACATATTATTTTACTCTTTGTTCTTCCAGTTGAATCGGTTTATACACATGATTATAATACCTCCATGCTGGATCAGTGTTCCCCTTTACATTTTTGTTATTGTCACTATCACTTTGGGATGAACCTTCAAGATTAGAATTTGATGCCATCTTAATTCAGACTTTGCTGCACATTATTTGCATACAAGAATACAACATTACCAGAGCAGATAACAAAAGAATTGAACAAGACAAGAGCATAAAAAATATAAATCACCAAGACAAACCATTAACAAGGATGTATAAGACAGGGCATAGTTCATTACATTTGTGAAAGCACATTATTCGCATATTACTTAATCTATTCGATTAAGACAGGTTGAATCAATCTTAAATTTCCACAATGGCTATATTTTCCTAGACACATCAAGCTTACCTAGGATCTTAATATATAGCACAATCCATGAAAGCTCCTTCCTATTCCAAGTGCTGCTATATTGGCAGCTGCACTAAAAATAAAAGGAAATCTAGATTCGTCTTAGCACCTTAATAAAAAGATTGACAACATCTCAACAGGGTGCAGGTCCATCTTCATTGCGCAAGCATGGAATTGCCTCCCCAAATAAAGATCTCCCAGCACGGTCGAAGAGTGAATGACGGGCGGGTAGAGTGGCTAATTACGGTAGTTGACGACACCACATTCAGTTCAGGCATATTGTCGAACACTTGACGAGCATGTGACTTTGCAGTTGCTTCTTCGTAGTGGGGTCCATGTGTAGCTTTTCGGTGTTTCTACTAGATTGCTGCATGCTAAAGTGCATGCTTCTCGGTGTATGAGCAGAGAATGTAAAAAGTGCACACAAATGGTGAAACTAACATGTTCCTCGTCATCAAACTCTTCTCCGTAGAGGAAGTGGTCGCCGTCGGTTTCTCTTTCTCCGTAATCCATCTATTCTCCGTCGTTAGCGCCTCCGTCGAAGATGAACAGAGGATTTGGGTGGGTTTCATTCTAGCTGATGAAGAAGAACATAGAAGGAGAATGGTGAAGAATTTGGGGCTCATATATATGGTAGGGACAATGAATGTTTAACGATTGACTATTTGACGAGATTTTGAGGTGTACTTAATAACTGGTGGGGTATATGTAATGCTCCAAATTCTTCACGGTAGTTGCACGGCACGATAACTATTCGTACTTTCTTGATTACTCGGGTTCACACAATCAAAATACCGCAAGCCTTAATTATCGGATCTCATCATCTTAACATCAATATTCCAAATTATTTAATATTTCATACAAACGTCACAAAGCAAATACATACTTATGGATCTAATATATATAAGTTCTTACATCTCTTTATGAGAATCTAGACTTATTACAAAACCTTGGCCCTTAAAATGCTCTCATCATCTTAACATCAATATTCCAAATTACTTAATATTTCATACAAACGTCACAAAGCAAATACATACTTATGGATCTAATATATATAAGTTGTTACATCTGTTTATGAGAATCTAAACTTATTACAAAACCTTGGCCCTTAAAATGCCTAGAACTCTTCACTTAGCACTCCCATTAATCTACATGTATGGAAAACATGTAAGAGTGTTAGTCAAGCTAATCATAGAACAAACTTTTAGCTATTAAAGTTCAGCATTCAAGAAATACTAGTAATTTAAATGATATCATTCATATTATATTTTTAAAGAAATAGGTGATTAAATAAGAGATTTAATGAAAGAAATGGACAGCGGAATAATAATTGTGAAAAATGTTCTTTCTATAAAAAATGTAACGTCAAATCACAAATCATATGAAAATATTCCCAAGTACGGTCACTCCCGAATTCATCAATCCGGTTAGTAAGTGGGAATTCCACTTGTATGCTTTCCCGTCTGAAAGATCGTGACAAAATTATTTCAAGGGTGTGGCAATATAATCGCTTCCACCACACCATTAATTCTAGTCACACTATGGGACTAGTTGCATAACCCACAACCGGGCCAGGGTTGGGGTGGTCATGTGCACAGGCAATGCAATAAATATCCGTCAATTTCCAAGTAACAAAGAATGTAGCACAGGGAGTTTGAAATCACATCTTCACAAGTATTAATTGTATTTAGTAGAAAATTTAATGATGTTCAACATCTCGGCATTGCTTAGCAAGACAACTCCATCTCCTTTAAACAATTTCAAAACATTTAAATGGTATTCTCAAATCATATAATCATCACTTGAATTCTCAAATCACGAAGTCATTATTCCAATATAATATGTTTCAAACTTTGTGTTGCCGAGCATATGCAATGGTATCTTTAAAAGCAATATTCATATCGAAAATGATATGTGTCCCTAATTTTTCCATCCCTAAACTTCCCTAATCTATGTGGCATGCCAACCTAACATGCCACCTAGATTGAATTACAAAAATAAAAAAAGTTGTATATTTTCTCTCGTTTCTCTCTCATGGGAGTTTCTTTTCTTATTAATCTCTCTTTCTTCTCTCACATGTCTCTCTCCTCTCTCTCGTTCTTATCTTTCTCTCTCTTTCTTCTCACAACAAGGGTGACGTTTCATGGATGCTTCCAATTCCAAAATGGCAGATCATCTGCCACTGACGCTTCTACAAGCTCAATCGCCCAACTCACCAACCATGGCTTCCTCTCTCAGTCGTGCCGTCGCCACTCGCTTCCCGTCACTTCCAGAGCATGATTTTCTCTCTCTTCCTCCTCTGTCGCTTCTCACTCTTCACTCTCTCTTTCCTCACCATCATGTCCTTTCTCCTTTGCCAAATGCTTTCGTTTCTCTCCTTTCATCTCCCATTTACGTCTCAATAGTCAGCTGTTCTTTGGTTTATTAATTATCAATATGTGTAGTTTGGTTTTTGTGTTTATTGTTCTTGAACAATAGTGTATAGACGTGTATGTAAAATAAGAATTGCTATTGATTGGGTTGGTCTCTGAGTTATAGAGATTGAACAGGTTGTCGAACGTAATTCTACATGAATCAGTCACAATTACATCCGTACATGAAAGACCACTTCTATCATCACATCAAATAGATACATTTTCTTATTACGCAATGTAACTAATTTATTGATAGTGTAATAAGTCATTGCAAGGTTTGTTTGCGTTGTTCAAAATGGAGAAATTGTTGTGATCTATTTTGGAAAATGATGATTGGTCACGCTATTAATAACTAGACAATGTAATAAGATAATATCCTATTGGGATGTTTTGGCTCCAATAGATACGGTTCTTTATTGCGCTGTCCTAATGGACAGTGTAACTAATTATTTTGACAGTGTAATAAGTACCTGTAAGGTTTGTTTGCGTTGTCCAAAATAAAGAAAGTGCCTTAGTGCGAGATCTCTTTTGGAAAATCATGATTATTCACGTTATTTGCAACTAGACAATGTAATAAGGCAATATCCTATTTAGATGCTTTGACTCAAATGGATACAGTTTCTTATCACGTTGTTCTATTGGACAGTGTAATTAATTATATTGACAGTGTAATTAATTAAATTCAATGAGTAATAAGAAGTCAAAGTATAAAATCTCATGAAAATTCCATCTACAATAA
The DNA here is from genome assembly GCF_013401445.1 of Tripterygium wilfordii. NCBI lineage: Eukaryota > Viridiplantae > Streptophyta > Magnoliopsida > Celastrales > Celastraceae > Tripterygium > Tripterygium wilfordii. The sequence continues at coordinate 5,559,290 of NC_052244.1, read as the reverse complement.
TTTCAATTCATTTTCTATGACAACTAAAACACAACAAATTGACTCAGTGCCTTTTTTACACTGTCCAATCTGGACAGTGTAATAAGATACTATGCCCCTTCAAAATAATGTAATAAGGCATTGTACACTTCAATCATTAAAATAAGCCCAGATCGACAATATGAATGGGTGAAACAAAAGGAAACAGTAAGGGATCTTGTAGGTCATCGTCGTTGAAGATGAATATATTGAACAAGAAACATCAAGTGTCTTTTCTTCTTCTTGTAGGTCTCAAGATCTCCCTAGACAGCATCATTGGAGGCTCAAATTTGCTGGTAGACGCCATTAACGGCAAGGGATGGAGAAAAATAGATGGAAACCCGAATCGAAAGGAAGAGCTTGAGAAGGAGGTTGTCGATGGAAACCCGAGTCACAATGTTGATGCCATGGATCTTGAGGAGGAGGGGGAGAGGTGGAGAGAGAAGAGAGAATGAGGGGATGGGTGGAGGATGGGGAGAGAGGCAAGAGAGAGACACAAAGAGAGAGAAATTATTTTAAAATTTTTCTTTTGCTTTTATTATATTTTTCTTTTACAGGTAAGCTATTCAAAATTTTTTTAAATTGCTTTGTCATCATGTCTAGGTGGCATGCCACCTAGTTATGTAAGTTTAGGGATATATATTTTAGGGATGTGTAGTACTACCGTATTCCTATTTCATAGCCACTCGCATAAATCACAATTTGGCATAATACTTGAACATTTAAAACACATGCATTTCTCAATAAAACATGTCAAACAACTTGCATATAAAACAAATGCTTTTCTCACATAAAACACCTCAAATAACTTTCTAGTCACATTAAAATACTTTGAATGTAGTAATGGTGACAACTCTCACCTTTGCTGACAATTCAAGTTTGAGTGGGGCCTTTCCCTTTTCTTTTATCGTAAACAAGGCTTGGCCCAACGTCCTCCGTTCTTAGTCAAATTATTTACTTTTACTTCAACAAGTACACAAGCTTAATGGACATATTAAGTATATTTTTATTGTATGACCTGAGTTTATTAATCTTTAAAATTTCATCCCGAGTGACCGTATTTTCCCAGTTTTGAAAACACAAATTTCGCCTGACTTGACTATATCACGCACTTAAACACAATCTGGTTATACTCGGTTTACCACACATTTATATATCAAATAGATAGAGCAGTGTTAGTCAACATTTTTATATACCAAAAGTATATCATTCGGCATATATATATAGCTTACAGGTTACATACTTGTACGAAAATTTTAAGGGTATAGGTCCTGTACATCTGGATGAAAATTCACCTATTATCTTGTATTTAATTGAAAACTCTTCAAAAATCATTTCATGCATGGATACTCCATTTTTCCTTCTCAGTAATCTATCAAATGCAAGATTCACTTCACTTTTTATAATAATGTACACTTTACAAATGTCTCGTGATTTGTATGTCATCTAATCCTTATTTTCACACTTTAGTATCCACCACATGTGTGATTCATTACAGCTTTCAAGATTATCATGGATGCATGGATCTATGTTTATTCTTCCATGCATGTACTTAGATCATGCTTAAGACACCCATCTAACCTGTTTGCTCCAAACCTCACCCAAGGTCACATGCATTACCTCATTTCCTCATAACATTACACTGCTATTCTAAACCATCAACTAATAGGAATTGATTCACCTTTACTTACACTCTTTCAAACGTTGGAGAGCCCTTCTTTCCTTCTTGGTACTTTTCTTGATTGTCCACTCTGTACTTCCCTTACTTTTTCACAGAACCTTAGCAAAAAATAGATTCACCTCATTAGATGCTTATTCAAGTGTCAATAATTATCTCACAACAAGGTTGGATTTTCTCTTACCTGGACACTCGGTGTTCTTGCTGTTTGTATTTCCTTCTTCTTCTTTTTTTTTACACCATCTTCCTCTCCCCTTTCCTCTCACGCTCAGCTTCTTTCTGTATGAGACTTCTTTGCTCAAATGTCTTCTTATGGCCTCCCAATTTTCCATAAATCCACCTCTGTTATTTCCTCTCTTGTTAGGTGTCCTTCATGCACAACGATTGATTGATTTTCTTTCAACTTCTCCATATTAACACATCAAACCAGGGCATCATTAATTCCAAATCATCTCTATTAACTCAAGTCATTTCATCTCTTTGCTATCACACAACTGTCATAGCATTATTAACTCTAGTTCTCCTCTCTCTTCTTCTCTTTTTTTTTTATCATCCCCATGCCATCTCACGGTTCCAATTTCTTCATTCATTTTCTTTTATTTAAAAGTCATTAATCCCATTGGTCTCTTATGCATTTACTTGTCTGACATTATCCCTCTCCTGCACACAATTACCTATTCCCGTACCAACTCTTCCTCTTATTGGTCCTCCTATCATCATTGGATTTTATCCTTTATTCTCTCTTCTGTAGAAAACAATAGTTCTCCATGTTCTTTCTCCACCAATTAATTCTTTCACTACTTGTTTTCCATTGTATCTCAATCGAAACTTTTGATTTGTCACTTTGCTAGGTTCACACCTATCACACAGAGTCTTTATATGCTCTGTACATTTTAATATTTCATAGATCACTATCATACTGCTATGATAGGTATGAATGTACATATAGTTTGTTTGTTTCCCCATATCAAAATTCAAGTTGTAATATTTAGTTTATTAAATTTCATTAAGTGTTAACTACGAAAATTTTCTATTTATTTTATAATCTTATTATTATTTTTAACCATGTCTCAAAGAAAACTTCTGCATAAAATCCTAGTAATTCTATACGTGTAAAAAAAAATTTTTATGACGTACTTGGTAAATTTTCTAGGTGTTACAGTATATAGCACTCATTAAAAAAAAAAACTTTTTTAGACAAGTGAGGGAATAAAACCCCTGCAATAATTTTTGCTTAAATTTATTCACTCATCCTATATAAAATATTTAAAAGCTGAAACATTTTGACAAGCGCATGACCAAATTTAGAGCATCTCCAATTGTAACGGAGAATGTAATACTTAATATGTCTTGATAATAATGTCAAAAACAAATATTAAGTGTGTATGCTATAATTGTAACACTTTTTTAAGTATTTCATAACATCAATTATAAATTATTTTCCCTCCCTTTTGTCTCTCTTTCTCTCTCTTGAGTACAAATGACGAGATTTTATTGATTTATATGGTTATTGAACTATTCATAATTTCAAAAACACTTCAAAATTCAAGTATCTATAAAATTATTATGTGTTTATTTTCATCCATTATACAGTTATAATAATCCAAAACCTCCATAAAGTGTATTTTCAAGGACTTGGTCCATTCGAGTTGGTCTGAGGGGGTGTATTTACTGTTGTATATATAGTTCAGGGGTCAGGAGCTAGGGGTAATCCATCGTGCCGACGATGGAACTGGAAAGGCATTTCTGACTCTACTTTTTTGGAGTATCTGGCTATCAATCTCCACCATCACCAGTCTTTCATCTGCAATTGAAAGCAGAAACGATCTCTTGGAAACCCTAGTCTCTTTCTTCTTCGTCTTGCTAAATTTCAATATCCAGTAATGGGCTCTGAAGGATCCAGTGTTGTTGGTTAGTAAACTTTTTTGGACACCCTTGTTTTCTTCTATCTTCAATTCAGTTACTTTTTATGATTTCCTTGTTTCAGTTGGTCCCAATTTGTCGCAATTGAACTCATAGTCTGTATGTACTTTTTGGATACGTGATTAGGTGTTCTCGGATCGTATATTCTTCAATAGGGTTTGTGTGGATTTTGGTTTTGAATGCTTGAAATGGTTAGACGTTTGAGTTGAATTCGTGGGGTTTTTGCCTTTTGACGGGTAGAATGGTATTCGAGAGCTTTTTAGTTAATGACTTAATGTAGGTCTTCAACGAATACTCAGCCACATTACGTGCTTTGATAATTTGTTTCTTGAATAATATTAGTTAAACCAGAAAGCATATGGTAATGGCAGACAGAAAAGGCCTTTGTAATTGTTCTGGATGTTTTGGAGTGGGTCTCTGAAGGTGTGTCATTAGAATCTGTAGTTTAGTGATAAACTTCCTTGAAGAAATTTGCTCTTTCATTGGCATCCACCCACAATCTACCCCTCCCCTGCGTTCTCATACTGTTCTTCACTATATGTGATAAACCTTTGTAGGCTAAGCATATTGTTGCAGCTTGAAGCATATTTAAACTTGTTTCATAGAGAATTTAAAGTGGTTAGGTTTGTTATGGTGTAGGAGGTTCATTTTGTGACGACTTACCTCTTATGAGGAAAAGAGTTCATTAGGTTCCTGATGTGGTTAAAATGGATCTGCTTGTATGTTGGTCTCTAAACAAAATGAGAATAATCCAGTCAGAATAGTTATAGCTGCTTATATTTCTATCTCTTTGCTTTGTATTTTGTCTCATCAGAGTCGCACCGGGACTTGAGCTACATGAGTGTCTGTACTCCACTGTCAAAATGAACGAAATTTGAACTTGGTACCTCCAAATTGGAAATTTCATATTCAAATTATTTGGGTGTACTTTTATTGATTGCTCAGGTTTCTCTCTATGGGATCTAAACAAACACAAGCATGCCTAACTCATTTAGTGCACAGCTATCATTTAATAAATGCTGTGTGCGAAGATCAAGTTCTGAACAAGCCACTACATAGTACTGTCTAACTAGGGAAACATGTGAAGAGAGGACTTGAACCGTTAATGTGTTCATATAATCAAGTGAGGATGCCTTATTTATATTCTGCGTGGTGCTTATTTTCTGTGTATACTTGGAAAGCAGAGAATAAAGATGAGAATACGAATTGTAGAATCACATGCGTTTTATTAGCAAAGGACCACCCATGTTAGGAACACCATAGCAACATATGTTTCATCAAAAATTTTCAGTAGATGTATTATAGTTCTGTACATTTTGGTTGGATGTTAACTTTAGTTGGGTATGTTCTATTGTTCAGGTTAGTTTTATCGGTCATTCTTCTTCTCAAACAATGTATGACATTTCCCTGGGGTAAATAGTATCTTTTGTAAGTAAATGTACGCAATTGAAACTGTCGTTCTTTATCAGCTTCTGAGATAAAATATTTTGAAACTTGTTTCTCTGGCCATAATATTGTTTTATTGGTCTCTGTCATTATTTTGTATCTTCGTGGTTCTTGAATACGGAGCGTGGTTATAATAATGTGGCTGAATTTTGCCATCACTTGCAGTTCCTAGGAATTTCAGATTACTGGATGAGCTTGAAAGAGGAGAAAAGGGAATTGGGGATGGAACAGTCAGCTATGGCATGGATGATGCTGACGATGTTTTAATGCAGTCATGGACAGGAACTATTATTGGTCCACCCAATGTATGTGATTTTCTTTGTTTGTTGTTTCTATTATCTTGCACCCTTCCTACCCTTGTGTGCTTGCATCTCTGCATCTTAAACTATATTACATGCTTAACTGACTGGATATGGAAGGTGAAAATAGATGTACTAACATTATATGCTTGAACTATGTTGGATTCAAATAATAGCCCTTGAGTTCTAGTTCACGAAAAGGTTTGCGGTGAATTGGGCACGAATTTTATGGGACAAAATTATCACCTTAATATAAATGTAATTCAAGCTGTGTCTCCGAACCAATGGCATGTATTAGATAACCTCATTCCCTTAGAAATCCTTTGGGCTTAGGCTCAAATATGGCCCATTTGTACACAAGAGCATGGGACAATGCCAAGCCGGTACCCATTAGTGTACTTTTGAACATTTAGGTTTAACAAAAAAACACATGGACATAAAAGTACTCATGTGATGATCATTTACCTTTATACCCCAACCTCTTTCTTCTCTTTATTTTCTTTCTGTTTCTTCTTCGTCTCTTTTTTTCTTTCTTCTACTTCTTCTTCTCCCATCTCTCTCTCTCTCTCTCTTGATCTATTTTTTTCGCAATTTAAAGCTTAAAAAACTTTAGATCTATTGTTTCTATTCTTCCTTACTTTTATTTAGGTGTAGATGTTGGGTACATGATTTTCGTTTAGGATTTCCTTGAGTTTATGAGTGCTAGATCTAAAATAATTAATCTATCAAGTTCTGCAAAATCATTCAGACATGTTCATATTACTGTTTCATAATAAACAAAACCCTTGTCATATTTCTTACTGGAGCAAATGACCGTAAAAAATACTCAATCTATAGTACATCGTTCTACATTACGACGCCAATACATTAACATGATAATGTAGGTCAATATTAGTCTAATACATTAACATGATGATGTTACTGTTATAAACAGTAACATGAAAGAAAAAGTCTCAAATCCAAACGATTTCTGTAACGGTTCTCTACACCACTGACGTTAGACTCCCCTCACTAAGATGCACGATGCCTAGCTATATTTTGTCCAAAATGGCCACTAGAAAGGGAGACCCGAAGCTGGTATGTTTTGCTCACGTAATGTTACTGTTTCAAACAGTTACATTGAAACAGTAACATACAATATCATATATGTAATAATATTTAAATAGTAACATACGATCTCATATTTGTATGATCTCAGATCTGAACTCATATTACGATCTCAAATCTCATATTACATCTCAGATCTAACAAGATAAAGACGAAAACTAATAAAAATAAGAAGAAGGTTAATGAAAAAAATGAAGAAGATGATTGTGGAGGTGCAATGATGGTGGAGATGCGATGGTGGTGGAGGAGCGACGGTGTTGGTGACGGTGGCGAAGATGGAGCGGACAGTGGCGGTGGTGGAGGTGGAGGCAAACGTGATAATGGTGGAGATGGAGAGTATGTGTCTGAAATCTAGGTAGTTTTTATATCCATTCCTATTGGAGAAGGGGGGCAAATGTGGGATTATGTAATTATCAAATTTTAAAATAGGTACTTATGTGGAAAAGAGGTACTTATATGGCAAAGTGTTTCTTTCTTTGACCTAAGTGTCCAACCTTCATATAGTAGGTACTAACCTGCCATTTTTTGCAAAAACATCTATATGAATCCCATACGAATTGGAGCTGAACCCGGATGAATTGGAGTAGTGCCCAAAAAAAATTTTTTTAAAAAAATAGGGTGTGGGCTGCAGGCTTGTCGCAGCCGGTGTGTATGTTGGTGCACCACACTCGGAACGCACTCAGGGCAGTGTGAAGACCCTTTTGGCGTGTCAGTGCTTCATAGGTTTTCCCCGATCCCGCCCATTGTAGTCTTGTGCCTAGGTGTTGTTTACAATGACTGAAATTATATGATATTGTTATCCTTTACTGAGTGATGCTAGGTTGGACACTAAGAAGCTAATAGTCACCCAACCCACCCTTACCTTCCCCCACCATATAAACCATGACATTTATCGCTACCATCGTCACATTTTTCCCGACGCTTTTTTACCCCCTCAATGCCTGCCATCGTTATTGCCCCTTCATCCTCTGATACGGGATACCTCTTTCGACAGACAACAGCTCATCCACAACCACACAACATTATCTTCTCTTTTTTTCCCCCCTGAGGAAACCACGCAACGTTATCAACATTCTTTTCAAGATTACCACAAATGTCAAAGAGTGGCAGCAAAATGGAAACGACAAACCCGAGAACGCCATCATTAACCAAATTCAGCCTAAACCCTCTAAAGCCTGAATACCAAAAAGGAAGTATCAGAATACCAATCCAGAGCCCATAACCCCAAAGACCTTATCCTGATATGTGCCTGAATGGAACTCACTAAGTAAGGCCAAAGATCCCTCTTTGATGTTACTCAGAAGTCAGAACACTTCGAAAGAGCCAGAACAATGATGCAGGATGCAGATGATATGGAAGGATTCTCTCGTAGAGATAAAGATAGAGATTTAGCGGAATAGCAAAGCACATGATTTGATCAGTATGACTGCGGACCCCCCCCCCCCCCCCAATGTTCTTTCAGCTCTCTGAGTCACAAGTATACTTGAAAATCGAGGGTCTTTTTTTGATATATGGGATCACCGGAAAATGATTTGAGCTTATAAAAAAAGGGTCAGGAGAAATTGAGATGGATTCTCCGGTTCGTCTCGCCAACACTCCTGTTGTATATGTGATTGCATGCAATTGAGCAAAAAAGGACAGGGAATTGCCGAACAGTCCTTATAAAAAAAAGTGCCACACAGAGAAAGCATGTTGAATCGGGTCACTGCTGAGTCCAAAATGATGAGATATTTCCTGGGAGTATCTTATAATGGGATGGAGGCTGAAGCTTGCGATCTTCTAAAGGAAATAGAAAAGTTATGGAAATGGGAACAAGGAAGGAGCTTCAAGGAAAAAATTGATAAATGATCTTCTGCTCTTTGGATCTGCAACTAGGAATCTTTATTACATCAGAGACAAATCTATTAATGGGAACTCTTTTGATTATAGAAGTGTCATGATGATTGCAATTACAGTTTTTTATAAATTCTGTTTCACGAAGACAGAATTTATAAACTGAACATCAACTAAATTAGACTTCGTTGGGTTCTCTAGAGATAAAAACTATTCAGTTGGATCCTATTATAATGAAAGTTCAGCATCATTGTCACATAGGCAGAGCAAACTTCCGTTGGGAAGCACTTTGAGTAAAATATTAACGACATATAACCGTCATAGGCAAAGTCTGACCAAGATGTAGTTTTTGTAAAAAATGATGTAGAATTTGCGAACCACATTCTATTGTATTGTAGCTGCACCTACAATATATGGAATTTCTATCTGCTAAATGATGGGAATTTTATCGGTAATAAGTGAAACTTGAGTATGGAGTTGTGTAGCTGGAGTTTGCTTTCAGGAGAATTAATAGGAAACTTTTTCTGTAGATCCCCATGATTAAATGCTGGTTAGTATGGTTGGAGAGGGATAACTCCTCTGAGAAGGAAACTGGGTTAGACAAAGGGAACGCTCGAAAAAAAAAAGGGAACGCTAGATTGGACAGCTTTGGGCATATTGTGCAAACTTGAGGTATGCATGTCTATGGTATGAGGAAATAAATCTATAGTTCAATTAGGCTTGGTCTTCTTCCGTCTTGAAGTTAAACTTGAAGTTTATAATCATTGAAGTTCTTGCTAGTTTCTCTCTTTCCGCAAGAGGTTCAATGTTAACTGATTTGGTATATGATGCAAGCACATCTGAGTGTGTGTGTGTGGAATTGTCGATGCCTCCTGGCATGTCTAAATATGGTATCGAAGCATATGCTTATAAGTTATAAGTGTTCGATTTGGTCTATGAAATCTTCCCTTCAAGTTCTGCAGTTTTTAAGGAAATTTCTTTGTATATACGGTCTATTGCTTTAAGACCAGAGGTTTAATTTTGCGGTAAACAGTATATCTTAACCTTTCAGTATATTATGAATAAAGAAAATGCATCGATTTGTTTACTCTGTTGCCAGACTGTTCACGAGGGGCGCATTTACCAGTTGAAATTGTTCTGCGACAAGGATTATCCTGATAATCCACCTAGTGTAAGGTTCCAAACTCGGATAAACATGACATGCGTCAACCAGGAAAGTGGATTGGTGAGTGAAATTCCTTTTGGTGCAGTTCATTCTTTTAAAATAGTTGAAAATGTGTTTATGGATGGCCAACTTGCTAGGTTGAACCAAGTCTTTTCCCCATGCTTGCTAATTGGCAAAGGGAGTATACGATGGAAGACATATTGACTCGGTTGAAGAAAGAAATGATGTCTTCGCAAAACCGTAAGCTAGCTCAGCCTCCTGAAGGTGTGTCAAATCTTACTAATGTTCTTATATTGTTTCTCTATTTATAATTGTCATTTCAAAGCCTCAATTTGGATCCGCTATATAAACATATTAAGTAATTGGTATTCAGTACATTATTTCTCATTTGCCAGGAATCTTATAGTTTCCACACCCTTTTGTTTCCCTTGCATCCATGTTTTTAAGACCACCTCCCTCTTCTCCTCTTTGCGAGGATACTTAAATTTTTCATAAGGGGAAGCACTATTGTCTCTCTTATTCATGGCCAAACCATTCTGGATGATTTTCTTACATCTTTTCTACATTTATGGTTTAGATGCAGTAATGCGCATGCACAAGGGTGCTTGTACTTACATTTTTGGCTGTGGAGTGTTGTTATCCTTGTATTGATTATAACTTCATGAAGCACTATTTCAGGTAATGAAGAGGCAAGAATTGATCAAAAGGGGCTAGTGCTCAAGTGTTGTATAATGTAAGTGTATCTGAGAGATGAATATGTGATGAGTTGAAAGAAGGAATGACTGTATATAATAATACAAGATTCCAGTCACTGGTTAGGCTTTATTATTTATTTATGATCCTAGTCCCGGCAAAAAGTGGCTAAATGAGCGGATAATTGAATGAATTGATAACTGTTCTCTATCTTTTGATATGATTTGTGTTCTTGATTCCCTATCTATTTCCAGCATTTTGAGTGTATTTTTATCATTGTCGAAGCTTTTACTCAAATATTTAGGTAACTCCAAAATTGAAATAAATAAATAAATCATTCTCCAAAACTTGGTGTCCCATTTGTCAACCGGATTGTCTTTTTTGAAACCATCTGCCTCGGTTGTTTTGAGGAACCGAGTACCCAGTTTCAATTTCCAACCATTCTTTCTCGTCTTCAGCTTCAGCTCTTAGGAAGGATCTCATTTCAGCCCTTCCCAAAGAGAGTATTTTTCCATCAAAGTAAGGTGGTCTTAGAATAGATGCACCCTCTTTCATCATCATGTTTTACAACAACTAAGTCACACAACAATTGTACCAAATTGGCCTCAACTATTTAAAGGAGACCTTTGCTCTTATACCAATTGATATTTTGTGGTGCATGTAAATGTATTGTGATTGTCTCTACATATATATATATATATATATATATATACACGTTGCTAGCTAGTTGTGACTATGAGTGCTCTGCCACTCGGGCTGCCACCCAACGAACGGACCATGTCGCGGTCTACCGGCGCGTTTGGCGCTGTCTGCTGTTTGGTTGCCGATCATGAGAGGTGAATCGACTACTGCCGTAATGTAACTGTTGCAACACGGGATATTTCCACTTATGCCCCCATCATAAATTTTTATTCCATTTTTGTCCATGTGGTTATATATTAACGATTATTTCCTCATTATTGATTTTCCATTTATGCCTATATATATATAACTCCACATTTTTTCCCTCCCAAACTTCCAATTTTTTTTTTTTTTTAATTTTTATTATTTTTCAGATATTTCAATTTTTATTATGTTTTAGTTATTTAGTCATAATTATCTAACAACCATTTAAATTATCGTTTATCTAAATTCCAATTTAATGATTATCCTTTATCATTATTTAAATTATAATATAAGTATTACTTATTAATAATTTTTTCCCTCCTAAACTTGCAAGATTTTTAAAGTATTAATTAATTAATTTATTTATTTATTCCCTCAACATTGAAATATTTTTGAATCAAATATATAGTGGATAATAGAATAACATAAAATATTAACATTTCACCTTTTTTTCCTCCTAAACCTGCAAGATTTTTAAAGTATTTACTAATTAATTTATTTATTCCCTCAACATTGAAATATTTTTGAATCAAATATATAGCGAATAATAGAATGACATAAAATATTAACCAACAAAATGATTTCCCCCTAAGTTAATTTTTTTCAAATATCATACAGTATATTAAAAAGGATTGTAATAACCAAAACGATATATAAACGTATATGACTAACGCTTTAAAGTTATATAAATTTTCTTATAAAAATAGTTATATACATTTTTAAATAGGATAATAAGGTATTTAAATAGGATAATATAGAACTAGCTAAAACTCATTGATTAGATAATTTCATTCTGAAAATCTATTTAATATTTGCATAAAACTAAATCCTTCTGGTACAAAATCATCATTCAAAATACATATAGATATATAATGATGTTGTTATTATTATTACTATATATCTATATTATCTTTTTTGTTGTTGTTTCTATTTTAGATGATAATTAAGAAGTTTTCTAACGGGAATCAATGAGGCAGGAATTAAGAGTTTATAAGCATAGTTTTTTTTTTATAAGCATAGTATAAGTGTAGGTCCACAAACTTCTATTCAAAACTAAACAAACTATCCAAAGAAATCATTTCTCACAAATTGAATCCATTCACGCTTCTCATCTTGAATTACTTCTTTGATGGCAATAAGCACCTCCTCAATCCACACCCGCATCCCCTGCTCTTGAAAAGAATATTTCGCTAGATTATGCGCAGAAACATTGATATTGCGAGGCACATGAGACACGGACCATATATGTTTTAATATATTGTGATAACTAACACTTTAAATCTATTGTAAAATTAATATATTATTTAACCAACGTTAGGTTGAAGGATGAAATGATGTTTCATTCTAGGGGTGAAACCAGGACATACAAGGAGGGGGGTCGTCGGGGTTGGACACTAGATTTTATGTTGAGATGACAAAGCTAAGCGGGGGTCTTAGGGCAGCTCCCCAGAAATTTTTTTGGGATTATCTGTTAATTATATCATTGAAAGTACGAAAAATAACACTAAAAATCAAAAGTTTAAAAAATAGGATAAGTAATAATTGTCACATGTGTTCTTGTTTCAACCATTTGAACATAATTTTTTGCAAGAGGGGGGTCTAAATTGAAAATTCAGGGGGTCTTTTTTAAAATTACTATGTAATTAGCACTAATTAAAAAATTTTGAGGGGGTCAGTTTGCACGTAGTTTCGCCCCCTTTTCATTCACGACTTTCTCATTCGGTCCTATTCATTGTTAGACTTTATGATGTCATTCTCACGTTGTTTTCAATTGTTACCAGACTCTTCTTGACACAACATCGTTTTATGCTTAAAGCCAACGTCGTCGTTTTCCTTCTCTTCGACCGTTGAAGATTTGTTTCTTCTTTTACCTTATTTTCAATCTTTGACAAGACCACCAACGGTCATCTTGTCCCTGCTCTCTGTATATGTTCAGTTTGCTCTTCTTCTTGCTTTGCTCAAGCAATTGTACTCAACCAAGATTTGGTTTACGATATTCAAACTTTCCCTTTGATTTATTTACATGGTATCGGAGCCTATGGGGCGTATCAAGTTTGTTTCAAGATTACCATCCCCAAGCCTTCCTGGTACTTCAAAAACTTCACAGGTTAATCAATTCGTTCCTAATACTTCAAAGCCTTAACAGCTTGATCAATTCGAAAATTCCAATTCTCTCAATCTTACGGTTCACAACCAGTAATGACTATAAATCAAAAACCCTTTCCGGAATCCATACTTTCTTACAAACTCAAATTTCACTTCAAGTCTGATCAAATTAACTCTAACCGGAGGAAATTATCACCTGTGGAGCAACCAGTTCATCAACGCACTTAAAGCAAGAAACAAAATGGTTTCTGTGGATGGTACTCTCAGCACACCAGACGAAGGTCACCCCAACCGGCAAGATTGGGATCAATGTGACAGCTTGGTCAATAATTGGATCACTAATTGCGTTTCTCAGGAGATTCAAATCAGTGTCTCAACAACTAGAACTTCACATGAGTTATGGATGGATTTGAAGAACATGTACTCTGCTTCCAATCTAGCCATGGACTTCAAGATTACAAGACCCATTTCTAACATCAAGCAAGGGAATTCCACGGTCACAGAATATTATGCTAGACTGAAGGCTCTCTGGGATGAGCTCTATCAATACAAGCAACTACCAACATGCAGTTGTGGACACTACACTTGCAATGTTGGTAAGATTGCTCTGGTGTAACAAAATAAAGAGAAACTCTTACAGTTTTTGATGGGGTTGAATGACTCATTTGGGCATGTGACTAATCAAATTTTATTAATGGACCCTCTACCTGAAGTTAGCAAAGCTTTTGCACAGGTGGGACAAGTGGAAAGGAAGCTTACTGTCAATCAAAGTACCAAACAAGAATCAATAGTTCAAGTTTCTATGGCAATGCAAATTTCTGCTCGGAATTCTCACAATGGGGATAAGGATTTCATACTAAATAAAATAGCTACTCCTGAGAAAGAAAAGTTATTCTGCAGGTATTGCAGCAAGACAAATCATAATATTGATAAATGATTCAAATTGGTGAGTTTTCCAGCTGATGGGAATAATCCAACCAAGAGGCCAAGAAATTCTGGTTTTCACGACAAAAGAAGTGTGAATCGAGTGGATGGTGGTGGACAGAATTCTCAAGGATCATCTGCACAACTGTCAAATGATCAATGCCAGCAGCTTTTGGCATACTTGAAGAATCAAAATCAAAATATGGACACTGCAAATCACTCTGCTTCAGTATCTGCAATGGGAGGTAACAAAAACTTAACCTCTTCTTGGATTATTGATGCAGGAGCCACAGATCATATAACATGCTTGCCTAATCACTTTCATGCATATAAGAAAATGCATAATTCTTTTGCTACTCTGCCAAATGGAAACGAACATGAAATTAGTCATGTAGGAAATATAAAATTAAAATGTAACATTCATCTGAGAGATGTGTTACTGGTAAAAGACTTCAAGTTCAATCTGATTTCAACAAGCAGGATGTAATGAACCGTAATTGTGCATTGGTTTTCACCCATGCCGCTTGTTATTTGCAGGACTTAACCACTTTGAAGAAAACTGGGATGGGAACTGATAGCATGATATTTTACATATTATTAAACCTTACTTTACACTTGTTTTTGTCTCTTTTAATTGAACTAAGCATGGATTATACATAACTTCTCATTATTTTGATTTCAGAATATTTATGAGGAAAGTGATGAAAAATACTTGCTTTGGGATGAATCCAATACGAATATGGGAAAGAAGACTTGCGGCTCTTGCATTAGAACGTATGTACAAGTGATGACGAAATAGGGTTTGGACTTTTGGCTATTAAATGAAATAAAACCCTTGAGAGTTGAGACAAAGGAAGTGGCAGTGCACTAGAAGCAAGAGATTTTATGTTGCACGTGATACTAAAACAAGGTTTTGGTATTGACTTTAAATTGAAAATCAGTACATGGGAAGGAAGCCGATTGGCATTAGGAGTGTACATGTAAAACAAGGGTTGTCTTGCATTGAAAAAGGAAGTTCAATTGATGGAGATTTCTCGTGCAAATTTAATCAAATCAAGGAAAGTGAATCTTGGAAGGTTTTGAAGAGTGAAAGAGGTGGGGCCACCACTTGACAATAGGAAGAAAGAGACGTGAGAGGAAGGAAGGCACAAGGAAGCTTTGATATGAAGGACTTTGAAGGAAATATTTTGGCAAGAAAGAAGAAAACAAAGAGACCGAGTCATACAAGGAATTTGACTTGAATTTTGGCATTAATTGAAGGAAGCTTTTGCCACTATAAAAGGGAGTCCTCTAGCACAATAGAAAACACGAATTGGAGAGCCACATTCTCTAGCTTTTGCTCTTGTTCTTGTCTTTAGCTTTTCTCTTTGTTCTTGTTCTTGATTCATTATGTTCTCATATTTAGTTTCCTTGTGTTCTTATAACATGAGTAGCTAAACTTCTTTGCTAGGGCTTGATGTAGCCTAGTATGATTATTGTAAGTACTTCAATTAATTGAATGCATAATTTTGGTTCATGATTCTTGTCTTTAATTTCTATGCTCATAATCTATTGTTTGTTTGGTTGATTGGCCACCAATTGAATGCTCAATTAGATTCATCTAGCTAGGACTAAGGAACGAACCGAATTCACATGTTTTAGTGGAACTGAAATTAAGGAAATCAATTGTCGACTGCCATGAACAAGGTTTAGGGGATTAATTGGTTGTTATAGTTCTTTAGATCGTAATGAGTTGTTAGCCTTGGTTAAAAACTAGTCCTTCCAATCTCGCTCAAGCACCAAAGATGTCTTATAAACTAGTCATTAGCTAAAGAATTTCACAAAGAATCATGCTCAAATATATATGTTTAGAATTAGGCTAATATCAACACAACATATCTCAATCGAAATAGTGCACATTCAAACTCAATTTCAGGAACCATGCATGAAGGTTTATATTACCTACTTGAAGAGCTGAAGCCTAAGAAGAATAGCTTGATTCAAGTGAACAATGTTGTCAAGGATAAATCATGGCACAAGAGATTAGGCCACCCTTCACCTAAAGTAGCTGAAATGATAGGCTCTGATTTTGTAGAAAATTGTCAGGATTGTGATGTTTGCATTTTAGCAAAGATAAAAAGGAGACCTTTCATCCTCAGTGAAACTAAAAGTTTAGCTATTTTTGAATTAGTTCATGTTGACATTTGGGGCCCTAATCATGTAACATCTTTTGATGAATATAAGTATTTCTCAACTTTGGTTGATGATTTTAGTAGATACACGTGGGTTTATTTGATGAAATCTAAATCTGAGACAACAAATCATATAGAGTCTTTCAATAATTATGTTAAGAGCCAATTCAACACTAAGATCTAAATTCTTATATCTAACAATGGTCTTGAATTCAATATGATGGACTTCTATAATAAAGAAGGCATCATTCATCAAAAAACATGCTCATATACTCCTCAACAAAATGGGATTGTTGAGAGAAAGCACCAACATCTATTAAATGTTAGTAGGGCAATTAAAATTCAGGCTGGAATACCAGAACAATATTGGAGTTCCTGCATTCAGACTGCAGTTCATTTGATAAATAAACTGCCTATAAGAATTTTGGACAAAAAGACACCTTATCATATATTATATGGCAAGGAACCAAACTATGAACACCTAAGAACTTTTGGATGTTTGTGTTATGCTAAGATTCTTAGACAACAGTCATCTAAGTTTGACACAAGAGCTAGGACTTGTGTTTTTCTAGGTTATCCAACCAACATCAAGGGATATAAACTAATGGACATGGATTCTAATGATGTCTTTGTCTCAAGGGATGTTAGATTTCATGAGGATAAATTTCCTTTTAAACAAAGAAATAATGATTTAGAAAGTTACAATGTAGATATTCATGATGACATATCAATAGAAAAGGTTGTTATTGAAAATGAAACAAATGTGAAGAATGATGTGTAAGTAAAAGAATAAGAAAAACCCCTGATTACCTTAAACGTATGATTGTAATGCTGCATCTGTTCCAACTGCTGCATCTAATTTGCATTTGCATCAAGCTCTATCTGCTAAACATCTACACTTTGTAGCTGCAATCACTGCCAATCATGAATCAAAGAATTATGTACAGGCTTCTAAGAATCCTTTATGGTCTGAGACCATGAATAATGAGATTAATGCCTTGAATGAGAACAACACTTGAACTGTTGTTCCTCTGCCTAAAGGTAGAAAGGCTATAGGGTCCAAATTGATATACAAGATAAAGTATTATCCGGATGGCACCTTAGAAAGGTATAAAGCTAGATTAGTTGTACAAGGCTATAGTCAAACTTTAGGATTTGATTATCAAGAAACATTTGCCTCTGTGGTTAAAATGGTTACAGTAAGGACATTCTTGGCTATTGTTGCTTCAAATAATTGGTTTGGTCACCACATTGATGTGTATAATGCATTTTTAAATGGTGACTTGCTAGAAGAGGTTTACATGAAAATGCCTCCTGGTTTCAGACTCATTCATCTGAATATGTTTGTAAATTAAACAAATCTCTCTATGGGCTTAAACAAGCCTCTAGACAGTGGAATATCAAATGTAGAGAAGCCTTAATCAAATTTGGTTTTAAACAATCTAAGTGTGACTACTCCTTGTTTACTTATTCTAAACATTATTTTAAAGTCTTATTGCTATTGTATGTGGATGACATGGCTATAGGTGGTGACAATCTTGATTTAATTGAAGAGGTAAAACATTACATTACATCATGTTTCAAAACAAAAGATTTGGGAGATCTCAAATACTTTCTGGGGATGGAAATTAATCGTACTAACCGTGGCATGACTATATGCCAAAGAAAATATATTCTAGACTTGCTTTTGGATAGTGATTTCAAGGACTGCAGCCCTGTAAACTCTCCTATGGACATCAATGCTAGACTGGCCAGTGATCAAGGTGAAGCTCTAGAAGACCCCATGATGTACAGAAGATTAATTGGCAAGCTGATTTATCTATCCCTGACCAGACCTGACATAAATTTCACAGTAAATCGACTCAGTCAATACATGAAAGCTCCCATAGATCTTCACCTCAAAGCTGCTCACAGAGTGTTAAGATATCTGAAAGGCACCTATCATCGGTCATTGTTTTATCCAGCCAGAACAGACCTTAAAATTCAATCCTTTTGTGATGCTGATTGGGCAGCATGCCAAGACTCTAAAAGATCTACCACAGGTTATAACATCATGATAAGAGGAGCCCTCATTGCTTGAAAATCTAAGAAACAACAGACTGTGTCTTGCTCCTCTGCTGAAGCTGAATACAGGAGTATGGCTGTTGCCACAAGTGAATTGGTTTGGTTAAATGCTTTACTTATGGACATGAAACAACATATGGCCACGCCAGTTCCTCTTTACTGTGATAGCTGCGCTGCTATCCACATTACCACCAATCCTTTCTTCCACGAAAGAACCAAGCACATGGAGATTGACTGTCATTCTGTCAGAGAAAGAGTGGACAAAAAGGTTATTGATTTGAGGCATATTCGCACAAACTATCAACCAGTTGATCTTTTCACAAAGCCTATGACAGTTTCTCAACTTCAAAGCTTCATGTCCAAGCTCAACATGGTCAATCACCACGTTGAACTTGAAGGGGGTGTTAGACTTTATGATGTCATTCTCACGTTGTTTTCAATTGTTACCAGACTCTTCTTGAAACGACACCGTTTTATGCTTGAAGCCAACATCGTCGTTTTCTTTCTCTTCGACCGTTGAAGATTTGTTTCTTCCTTTACTTTATTTTGAATCTTTGACAAGACCACCAAAGGTCGTCTTGTCCCTGCTCTATGTATATGTTTAGTTTGCTCTTCTTCTTGCTTCGCTCAAGCAATTGTACTCAACCAAGATTTGGTTTATGATATTCAAACTTTCCCTTTGACTTATTTACATTCATCTCCTTCCTTCTGCACGATTTAATTAACGCCTCTACTTAACTTCAATCTTTGTTTGTGCATGTACGTCGGCTTAATTTATTTATCCAAGAAGGCTGAAGATTCATTATTTTGGGATATGAAGATTCATTATTTAGGGGCTGATTTTGGATTTTGGTTTTTTTTAAAAAAAATATTTGGGGTGGGTGAAGATGAAGGCCGCTTCTAATGCTGCGAGTAATCGGCATAAGAACCGTCCTCTGGAAGCGGCAAAACTGTGTAATTTACAGGTATTATAGAAAGAGATTTATTATTTAGGTGCTGATTTTTTTATTTTGGTTTTTTATTTGGAGTAGGTGAAGGTCGCTTCAAATGCTTCGAAGCGGGTAATCGGCGGAAGAATTGCCCTCTGGAAGCGGCGAAATTGTGTTATTTACAGGTTCTAAATGTTTTATGCTGTTAAGACTATTAATTATACAGAAAATAATGAATGGTGCTTAAATTTACATGTTTGCTTGAGTTTCATTCACATGACCTCACTAATTTTGCGAGGTGTTCATTATGTCATATCGATTAAGCAATGCCCAACCAATGAGATAATAAAAGTAAAGCCCATCCTTCACATCCAAAAAGGCTTTTTCTAGCCCAAGTAAGTTGGGCTTTGACCCATGATCTTTGACCTGCAGTTACTGGGCTTAAAAGGAATAAAGTTGTGCTTACCCGATGTATCCTCTGGAACTGGACAACCCAAAGAGAACAATATTATTGACATATATGGAGGTGTCGATTTTTATAATAGCACATTACTGTCAGGAGGTTTCGATGACGTTGAGATTTTATCTCCTCATATATATTTATTTATATTTGAGGATTGCATATTTGGTTATTCTCGAACTACATGCAAAAAGGAGACAGAAGAGAGGATAGATGGTAAAGTGTGCAAATTGTACCGCGCTTAGCGTGGGTATTACCTAGTTATAAATAATCTAGCAAATTTTGGTTAATTAAAAAATAACAGAAAATAAATAATATTAAAATTGACTAAATAATACTAGAAATTTTGGTTAGTTAAAAAATATTCAAAAATAATTTATTAGGATACATTACAATCAAAATTACACAAAGTTCACTTCATCGCAATTTTGTTCGTTTAAATACTAAACTACACATAAACTCACCTTAACACAATTTTTAAGTGACACATCAAATACTAAAGGGTCTATTTGGAAGTGCTGTGTATTTTGACCAACAAAGGTGAGGTGTTGTGAAATAAAAATTTATGGTATTGTGAGGTGAGTTATGCTGACAAAAAGTGTTTGGCAGGTTACAAAAAAAAAAATTGTAGTGAGGTGAATTGATGTGTAGTTTAGTGTTTGAATGGACAAAACTGTGGTGAGTTGAGATAATAAAATTTGACAAATATTAATTGTAAAATGTAATAAATGATTTTGTAAACTTATTTTAGTTAACTAACATAATTAATTTTTTTTATGAAATTTATTGTTTTGAAAACAAAGTAACAGTTTTGTTAACAACACTAATTTATATCATACATATTGATACCAAATGTAACAAATTTATATTACATGTTTCCCTACCAAAAAATCGAATAACTCTGCGGCAATCATATCACGTAAAACAGTCATCTCAATATCATACCAATGTTGTTGTCATTTTGTATGTTCACAGTTTCATTACCAAATGTGAGAAAATCTTCATCCTCAATGACGTGCCTTTGTATGAAGTTGTGCAATGCCATGCACGTGACAACAATCTTCACTTGATTCTTATATTTATATGACATCATTCTCAATAGGATCAACCATTTCTTCTTTAATACACTAAAAGTATGCTCAATGACACTTCGTAGAGAAGAATGAGCATGGTTGAATATTTCCTGGGGATCCGAGGCTTGTGGACCATTGTGAAATACCTCTGAATGGTATCTATGCCCTTTGTAGGGCACAAAGTATCCCTTCTGATTTGCATATCTGGTATCGACCAATTCCTACATTAAATGAAATATATATATATATATATATATATATATATATATATATATATTAATTCTCACATAAGGGTCTAAAATAACGGTGTAAAATAAGGGTTTACATTTACATCATTGATTTGAAATATCTGGGACCCAAAACAGTAAACCCCACTTGTCATCTCACTCATCCACACCATTAAACATAGGCCCTTATTTTACACCAGTATTTTAGACCCTTATGTGATAATTCCTCTATATATATATTTAGAGGAATTTTCCTATACGTATTTAATTAGCGCACTTAAAATATGCACCACATTTTAAGGGTGTGGATGAGTGAAATGACAAGTGAGACCCACTATTTTGGGTCCCATATATTTCAAATCAATGGTGAAAATATAGGGGCATATAGGAGAATTCCTCTATATATATATATATATATATATGAATTGTTTACAAAATTTTAAAAAAAATTGTATGACTGAATTGAAACTTACCAGCAGGGGTGATGGAAATTGCTATGATCATTTCTAATGACATGATTGAATACTCAGGAGTCATGAGCTGACCCTTCCCACCCTGCATAAACAAACGTGAACGACATGTCAATCGCAACTTCGTATATGCCTGTACATTGAGCATATATTGGTGAAGAAGATAAATAATTGACAACACAAGGGTGAAAAAGATAACTATTTGACAAAAGAGGAGAGCTTTGTGAAAAAGACGTAAAACCTTAAGATTGAAGCTTGGTAGAAACGACGCAGAGGGGAGAGGCAGATGAGTTACATTTCGTAAGGGGTAGGATAGTCAATCTGTTAAAATAATAAGGGTAGGCGAGTCAAAAGCCACGTGTTATTTTTCGAAATGGAGTTTTTAAAACGCGTTCTCGCATGCTCGCCTAGATTCGATGGGGTCAAACCCCAACGAAAATCACTCCCAAGCGCAATAAATACGGACGGTTGTTAATTCTTGAGACAAGGCAATGTTTTTTTACGTGTACCGGGGACGCAAACGGGCACTTTGTCAGCAGAACTCAGCTACCCTTACCACAATTTTTTTACTTCAACTCATCTCACCTTGGTAGGTCAAAATACAAAGCATTCCCAAACGGACCTATATATGAGATTAATTTTTTCTAAAACTGAAAATATGTTGTAGTCCGTTTGCTTCTATCCTTTAATTATTTTTATTTCAATTTCTTAAATTCCCAATACTTATCTATATACAATACTTAAAGGTTAAACATTTATAACTTATA
This sequence comes from Tripterygium wilfordii, assembly GCF_013401445.1. NCBI lineage: Eukaryota > Viridiplantae > Streptophyta > Magnoliopsida > Celastrales > Celastraceae > Tripterygium > Tripterygium wilfordii. The sequence goes on along the minus strand of NC_052244.1, from coordinate 5,537,052 downwards.
CGTCCCACCACATGACAGTAGCCAATAATAAACATTTTACTAAAAAAACTATGTAATTTGTATGTTAATTGTATTTTGACTCTAAACATATATTTGTAATAATAATTTGATTATAATTCTACTATATATATATATATTAAAAAATTAATTTTATATATAATGTTTAGACCGCTATTTGCACACATACTCGGACTCACTGCACACACTTAACACACCCAAAAATTTTTAATACACACAATGAGCATCCCAAATTACCCTTTCAGACATATTAATTACATAACATTTCATATCTTAAACTATCATTTCTCCTAACCGCATATCTCTGTCATCTCTTCAACTACTTCAACATCTTCATTAACCCTTGCCAAACCCTGACTGACACCAAATAGTGCGTGTGTGAACTTACCCCATGTGTAGGATAGTTGACAAGTAATAATATCTTAGAGTTCGGAGTCGAACCACAAAGAAGCTAAATACGAATTTGAGTGGATGAAATGCAAGCAACTAACTAAAGAGATAAACACAAAGAATAATGAAGAAGATGCAAGAAAAGTAAAAGGGACCGAATGACTTCCTAAGCATACGATTTTTATAACCAACTAAAGCAAGAATAAAGAAACGATTAAGTAAGAACTCTATCCTCTAATTTGTCCCGATGGATGGTCAATTCTCATGCTCAAGGTACGATTGCAAACACACACATCCATGCATAGTGAAATTGTGTGATACCATTAATCATGCATATGTAAGGAAAATTGGGCATAAAGACTACCATTCCAACATGGAGGCCATAAGACCTCTTGGTCTACTATGAACGCAAAGGGATAGACGCGTAGTCTTATGGATTAATGTTTCCCCTTGGGGCGCGGCTTTGCTAGCACCCCAGTTTCTCGCTCAAAAACCAATTAACCATAGCTCTATCATGCTCATCCATGAATTCCACAAAATCCAATCATCAATACACATAGTCAATGGCTATGCAATTTAGCTCAAATAATTGGGAAAATCATGCATTGGATATTAAGGAATTCGATTCAAGCATGCTAAATTGCGTTCCTAGATTTCATGATGAATACATAGTACACAACATACCAATTTTTATGAATTAATGTTCTCCCTTGGGCCCTAGCCTAGTCGTCGAACCCAATTCACACTCTGAATCAAGGAAACACAATAAAAGCATACCCATTCATATACACCCAAGACATAACTATCATAAAATTGAAAGAGAGAAATCGAAGCTAGGATTCTATAAATAAACCTTGAGCAATCGAAAATCACATCCACCTATCGGGGTTAGAGACTAGATAAACAATTAGCCACTCATAAACTTGGTGATAAACAATAAATTTATTGTCATCTAAATCGGTGTTTACACAAAATCAAAGAGAGGAACCAAGACAAAAACATAAACCCTAGAGAGAGAAACTAACCTAAACTACACTACTCCTATGGAGGCTTGAGAGACTGTTCAATGAAAGATGGGAGACAACCCCCTAGAATAGGTTTTTAGTCTCTAACCTATTACTAAAAATACTAAACTATCCTTACAAAACTGTTCTCCATTGGTTACAATTGAGATTTGCCCCAAAGAGTCCACTGAAAAACTATTCTGGAAGTGCTGGTTCGCGACACCCATCCGGACGGGCTACAAGGGAATCTGGATGGAAATTTGCCTGTCTTGATTTTTGATGCTAGGAACTGCCTCCGTCCGGATGGGCTACAAGGTTGTCCAAATGAAAATTCTTCTATCTTGGATTATGAGTACTTGTCTATTGAAATTTGTTGTCACCCATCCAGACGACTGTCCAATGATGTCCAGACGTTCTCTACTGTCTCACTTTATCAGCGGCAAAATGTCTACTTTAATCATGTTTCTTGCAATACCATTGAGAAACACTCATAAGGGTAAAAATATACTAAAACAACATAATTATACAAAATGTCTACTTTAATCATGTTTTCATACAAGGTGTTCGGACACCTGCTGTGTAAAAATAGCAGTTGATTATTCCAACTCATTTCCTATCTAACCCACTTAATTATACTAATTTCAATTATAAAAAAATATATCTTCTACCCATAAAATTTTAATTTTATTATTATTGGGATTAAGTCAAAATGTTGTACATTTGATAGCATCAAATTTACACGTGGAGCCTTGCCAATAGTCATCAAAATTTTAAAATCTTACAAATGGCCCCAAATCACCTTACGGGTTGTTTGTCCAATCGAAAGGCTCCCACTCTTGAGCAAATTTCGCATAAATGGTTCAACTGGAGATTAGATTGAGTCTAAACCGATTCAATATAATAAATAATAATTAGAAATTTTCGTACTTCAAAATATTAAAAATAATATAGAAATGTTAGAACAAAAATATTAATGTAAATTTTGCTATTGATCGTCATAGGGAAATTGTATGTGGTATAAAATGTAGCTATTATTCACTGCCCACAACGTGTTCAAATAAATGTTTTAATAGAATAATATGTATATTACAACAAATTTTAATAAATTAGTGTTGTTCCCAGTAATTGAAGTACCAGTTGAATAGGGACTGTAATTATATTGAACATACAATTCAAGGAATGTAATTATAGTGTACATAAAATTCATTGGTCTATCTGTAAATAAACATAAGTCTGAAAAGCAGTATTTCATGCTCATAAACGTATGAGAATTTTTTTAAAAAAATATATGTAACTTAAACTTTACACGACATCAAAATTCCACGTCATCTCTTTCACTATGGCAAATTTGTCACGGGTCAGTAGTAGATTTCTACAGTGAATTCACGGAAATTGGACTGGAGTGATCTATTTGTCAAAATTTAAAACTGAAAAAGTTTCATGACAGTGACCAATTGCAAAAACTTTTATATTTCGATGACCTAAATAATACTTTATTTAATTAAGAATTTACTTTGTGACAAAAAAAGGCACAAGATAGTTATCTTAATTTCAAAATTTTGGATCCACATTCATATAACTAGTTTCATTATTTTTTTTTTTTGAAAATGAAAATTGCAATTCATTCTATAATTCATTAATTTGTACGAAATGACAGCTGAGTTCCTGACGTATTTTATTTTCAAAGCAAACCTTTTTTTAGACCTCCTTCTTCCTTCTCACTCAGCAGATACACCTCCAACAATAATATCAATTTCTTCAACCATGTCTGCGGTGACTCTGTTTCTTCTCTTTCTAGTATTCACACTCACAATCCACACAAAACCATCAAATTCAGCTTTAGACTCCTTCGTCTATGGAGGCTGTTCACAGCTCAAGTTCACCCCAAACTCACCTTACGAGAACAACCTCAACTCGCTCCTCACTTCCCTGGTCAACTCGGCCACCTTCACCACTTACAACAATTTCACGATCCAATCCCCCTCCTCTCAAGACAACACCCTCTACGGCCTCTTCCAATGCCGCGGCGACATCAACGGCGGAGACTGTTCCCGTTGCGTCGCACGTGCCGTCACTCAACTCGGTACACTCTGCCTCGACTCAACAGGGGGCGTGTTGCAACTCGACGGGTGTCTCGTCAAGTACGACAACGCTACGTTTTTAGGCGTGGAGGACGGGACTGTGGCGTTGAAGAAATGTGGGCCGTCGATTGAGTATGACTCTGATTCGTTGACAAGGCGTGATGCGCTGTTGGATTATCTTGCGGCGGTTGATGGATCTTACAAACCGTACAGAACCGGTGGGTCGGGTGACATGTACGGTTACGCGCAGTGCGTTGGGGATCTGAGCGGGAGCGAGTGCCAGGATTGCTTGTCGGAGGCGATCCAACGGTTGAAAACTGATTGTGGGCCCACCGCTGCGGGGGACATGTATTTGGGTAAGTGCTACGTGCGATTCTCGAAAGGTGGCGCTCACTCTCACGGCGGAAATGGTAAGTGGTGTCGCCACCGTGAATGGCGGTGGTGGCTTGTATTTGTTCTTCTGTTTGTATATTAAGTATTAACCTTGAACTTACTTACCACCCCATGTGAATAGCGGCTTTGCTTTCTTATTTTGTTTTGTCTTTGTTTGTTTATTTCGTGTGAAGGACTTGAATGTAGATTTCTCTTGAACTATCGTGACTTTCTATAATGTAATCTAACCAGCTATATGATCAAGATATTCTTGTGAGATTTAATTTCTTAGATCTTGCATTAGGTGAGTTTCACCTCCAATAATTGTTTATAAGAATAAATAAAAATAAATTCGTAAATAATGATGCATGTTGTTAAATCTTGTAATTATTCTCCTTGTGCTAAATGTGACGAATATAAAATTAACCCCAAAAAATGTAAGAAATGAAAGATGGATTGCCCACATTGTTTATGCAATGCAACTTCTTTCTGAAATTAATAAATATTCACACCTCTCTTATCCGGGAAAATAAAACATTTTTTTTTTTCGTTTTAGAAGAAAGCTAGCTACATTTATAGAACTTCAAAATTATGACGTGCATGCCTTAAGATAGCTAATTGATTCCCCACATAACAAGAACCAAATGCTAATTGACCTAGTTGCTATTTCAAATGACAAGTTAATCAATGCACGATTTATGGGATGTTGTTCTGAATTCAATTAAAAAGAAGCAAAGAATAAAGAAATGGAAATCACATTGTTATCATCATCTAGTCACTCATTTGGGTAATAATTGGATCGAACAATTATAAAGTTGTTTTGGTTGTTTTTGATGTGTAGACAAGAACCACAATGATGATGAGATTGAGAAGACACTTGCAATCTTAATTGGACTCGTCGCTGGGGTGGCATTGCTCATCATGTTTCTTTCTCTCCTAATAAAATTTTGTGGGAAAGGAAGGAAAAGGTATGTAACAATATTTATTTTTTTACTTAAAATTAATATTGTAATTAATTAGTACTCTAATTATGGGTTCTCTTATATGGGTTTTGCAGGTAAATAGTCTTTTGCTTTTGGTGGCCCTTTTGCTTTCCCTTTTTCAAGTGTCTTTCAATACTTCCCTCAATGAGAAGATATAAAGATGATAATGTTCATGGACAAAGGTACCATGAAACTAGCAAAAGAAAAAGAAAAAGGCTCTAGAGATTCCAAAATCATCCTTACATGCACCCACTTAATATTTTTAGTTTTGTCTTTTATTTTGTGTACAAATAGTGATGAACACTTTATGTCTTAAAAAAGTGATTCTTGTGATTATATATGTATAGTTATTACCTTTGATGGAGTGTTGTTTGTCAAAGCTTTAGCTATAATTTTCTATTAGAGGTGGCAAAAGTTTGATTAAATCCTAAAAGCTATAGCTATAATAAAAATATATGATAGTTCTCATGTCATTTCAATGTTCCTTTTCATTTGCAATAAAATTACCTAGTCTATGATCTTATTTTTGTTTTTTTTTATTTTTTTTTGTTTCTCATGTTTGTTTCTCTTTTCGTTTAAATGTGCACTTTGCTCATTTTATGGATTAAATTTGTAGAAATTCACTATCTATACACAATTTTTTTTGGTATATATGCATCCAATACCTAATTTCATATAATTACTAACATTTTTTTATATTTTTGAATTTCTTACATTACCCCACATATATATTTACATATGTTTATATTGATATCCTAAAAGATATGGAGTCCGCTAGTTCACCAAAAAGTTATTTGTTATTTTTTAAGAAATATGAGAGTAGAGAAGAGGTGGATATTGTACACAATAAATTTCTCAGTGTAAATTAAAATACACTTAAAAGTTGATACAAATTACAAATATGTAAATCAAAGTGGACTTGATCTCTTCTCTTGACGTATTCCATCCGAATACGGAATTCTATGATTTTTAGTTGAACACTTCAAACAAATTCTACGAATTTATAATAAACTCTAGTTGAATTTGATTGATGGACTTGAATTTGGGATTTGGTGAACTTATACCTTTTACTTCTGGAACTTGACTTGGATTTGAGACTTGAGGGAATTCTAAGAATTTTGGATTTAGAGAACTTGAACTTTTCACTTCTGGGACTTGACTTGGACTTGGACTTGAGACTTGATGGAATTATAAGAATCTCGCATTTAGAGAACTTGAACTTGAAGGAAATTTGACAGTCTTTAAATAGTTTATCTCTCCCCCTCCTCTTTTTTTTCTCCAAATGAGCTTGGTATTTATAGACAAATTGGAGAAGTGAAATTTACTTGATGTACTATTGGCCTTAACCCTTGACATTAAGGGTATTATAGAGAAATCACTTAATCAAAGATTATCTCTTTGATTTTATTTTTATTTTATTTAAATTTGATTTTATTTGAATTTATCTTAAGTTTTATCCATTTCACTAATTTAATTTAATTTGGGCTTCATAAATTATTTTAATTTAAAGCCCATTTAAAACCCACTATTTTTATTTAATTGTGCTGCAATTTTTTTATCTACAAATGCCCCCTCAAGACTTAAGTTATCAAAGATTAGATAATTTAAGTCTTGAATTATCCAATAAAATTTGTTTTATCTAATCACAATTTGACTTGTATTTGGTAAATTTTGATATAGGAGATTAGAATAAAATTAGGCTTATATAAAGCCAACATATACCATAGAGCAGGTATACTCATTCTTTCACACATCACGCATAAAAGGTACATTATTTCTTTTGTTATATGTCAGTTTCACTTTTTTTTTTCATCACCAACACCGTGCTTCCCTGTTGCATCTCATATATATATATATATATATATATACACGTCTTGTTTCAAAGCAACCAAATTTTACTTTCGTGCATATGATGCTGCACGGCTGCACCATACCTATATATACATATACATATACATATATCTATGTACAGTCCTTCTTATATGCGTAGACGCGTAAATGAGAAAGTTAACGGGCTTCGCTTAATAGCCGTCGGATCTTAGGGATGGTTGAGATTTTAATTTTTTTTAAAAATAAAAAATTAAAGACGAAACTTCGCGTCATCTTCGTCGTCGTCTAGAAGTTCACGTTATCTTCACTTTCAATCTCCCTCATCATCGACTCGCGCTTGGGTCCTTCAATCTCCCTCATCATCGTCTTCGCGACTCCGCCATCGCGAAGACGGAAGAAGTTCACCCTTGCGTCCTTGAACATCGTGACAGACAGAAACACTTTCTTCCTCACGAAGCTGTTCTCTGACATCAGCGATTTCCCTCCATCTCCAACAAAGGCACCACCGCACTGTAGACCCGTTAGGTTTGTTTTCCAAAGATTTGTTTGTTGTCCGATTTATTTAGTGAAGTTCTCTTTTGTTTGTTGTATGAGTTGTCCATCATCTTCCTCTCCCACAAAGCTTTACCTTATTTATTTTGGATGTGATTTGTTTAGTGTTCCTTTTATTTTGAATTTAACGATATGGTTTGAACTATTATGCTTTATTCACTCTATCTTGTGACCTTAATAGTAGCAGATGTACGACAATTTTTTAGACCTCTGAATGAACTTTTATGCAGATTGTTTTTCAAATGGATGTGAGCTCTTCTTCGTCCAATGATTTATCTTTTATTCCTCAAGTAAGGGCTCAAAAAATTCCAAAAATTGGGCAAGAATTTGAATCATTGGATGAAGCCCAAAAATTTTACAATGAATATGCAAGGGAGGTCGGATTTAGTACTCGAATGTGGACTTTTAATCGAAACAAAAATAATGAAATCATTAGGAAGGAATTCGTTTGCTATAAAGAAGGGGCTCGAGAAAAAGGGCAATTAATATCGGATGGTAGTAGAAGACGTGGGACAACTAGAGAAGGATGTAAGGGCAAAATGGTTGTTGTAAGGTCACCTTCTAAACTAAGCTTCATTGTTTCAATATTTTGTGAGGTCCATAATCATGTGCTCACAACACCTAGAAAGGTGCATTTGCTTAGATCTCACCGTTCTATGTCAACTGCTAAGAAGGCTTTGACACAACAACTCTCTGCAGTGAATGTGCCTATTCACCAACAAAGTAGTATTGTAGAGTTAGAAGCAGGAGGTCTAGTAAATATTGGGTGTACAAAGAAAGATGTTTATAATACTCGAAGGGATGAGGTGAAACTATTTGCTGGACATAATGCTCAAATGCTATATGAGTATTTTGAAGCAGAAAAGGAAAAATTTTCAGAATTCTATTTTTCAATCAATGTGGATGTAGAAAACAAGATCAAACATTGTTTTTGGGAAGATGCAGAATGTAGAAAGACATACCAGACTTTTGGGGATGTAGTAGTATTTGATACAACTTATAATACAAATCATTATGGTATGATATTTGCACCCTTCATTGGAGTTAATCATCATGGACAAACTACTCTATTTGCAGTGCATTCTTATGTGATGAAACGTCAGAGTCATTCCGATGGCTTTTGCAGCAGTTGTTGATAGCTATGGTAGTTGGTCCACCTAAGATGATTATCACTGATCAAGATCCTACAATGAGTAAAGCTATAGCTGAAATCCTTCCGCATAGATTTTGTATGTGGCATATTTTGAGTAAATTTTTAGAAAAACTAGATGCAGTCAAGTGGAAGGAACATTATCAACATTTTCATAGATGCATATGGAATTCAGATAGTCGAGAAGAGTTCGATGTTCAATGGGCAGAGGTTATCGAGTCAAGTGGGTTGAATACAAATGAGTGGTTGAAAGCATTATACGATATTCGTTCCAAGTGGATTCCTGCATATGTTAATGATACATTTTCTGCAGGTATTTAGTTTGTCTTGAAGTATTTGTTGTTTATTGCCCTTTTTTTTTCTATAGTAATTACTTACAAAATAATTTGTTTTGGTTGTTATAGGTATGTCAAGTAGTCAAAGAGCATAAAGTTGTCATGCATTTTTCAAGTCTTATGTTTCAAAGAAAAATACTTTGATGGATTTTGTGGTTAGGTTTAGTAGAGCTCTAAAACGCCAAAGACACCAAGAATTATGTCTTGATCACAAAGATGCAGAAGTTTCAATTGGCTTTGTCCTCACATAGACAGATTGCAAAAGTTATGCTAAGATGCAGAAGTTTCAATTTATATTGAAAAGAGAACAATAGAGACGAAGGACCCTATCACATAGACAGATTGCATCAAATCACATATACACTAATCATAACCAGCAATGCCCATTTTAAGTTGACCAATTCATAGCATTTGATGCGTTTGCCCTCCAAGATTTGCCCATTGATGAGTATGTCAAGAGATGGCCATAGCAACACACGGTTTAGTTTCTCAAAATCTGCATCATCTGTTTACAACACTCATATATGATTAGCCTCAGCATACCCGAGAAAAGCAGCAGCCATCAGAAGAAAAGCATCCCCTTCTGGCGGTGAGTCATCAATAAGAAGATTAAAACCTCAATTGTCAAATTAAAACAGAAAATTAAGATGACATAACAGCAGTTCAACATATCTCAAATATCAAGAACCCACGAACCCATAAAATCGTACCTGAGAGGGAATTGAATCGAGAAGCCAAAAAGAATGACTGAGTTCTACAATCGATTTTTCTGCCCTAGAATTGGAAGCCATCGCGAATACGAAGGGGATTGACGGCGAAGTCGAAGAGACGAAGGGGATTGTCGGTGAAGTCGATAACACGAAGGGGATTGACGGCGGAGTCGCGAAGACGATGATAAGGGAGATTGAAGGACCCAAGCGCGAGTCGATGATGAGGGAGATTGAAAGTGAAGATAACGTGAACTTCCAAACGACGACGAAGATAACTTGAAGTTCCGTCTTTAATTTTTTATTTTTAAAAAAAAATTAAAATCTCAACCATCCCTAAGATCAGACGACTGTTAAGCGAAGCCCGTTAACTTTCTCATTTACGCGTTTGCGCATATGAGAAGGACTGATATATGTATATATACATATGTATATATATATATTCTTTCTTAAGGATAGTCTATTCCTTAAATTTCATATCATAACCTTATCGGGCTACATATAGTCATATAATTTTTTTATTTTTTATTTTTTTTTCAGATTTCCTTTGACAGCTGATTTTTTTTTTTAATTTAGATGTGACTTCCTGCAAATTGTGTTCAGCCACGAAGACACAATGGATTACAAAATCTAGTAATCCCAAACTTAAAGGGTAAACAATTCATTTTCCGATGGCTTTTGTTGGACTTCACTCTTCTACAGGCATGCAGGGTCATCTTAAATTTCACGTCAACAGTGCAATGACTGGCCGTTTTGATATCCCCGGCGTTAATCGATTTCAAGGTTTGGATATGTCTTTGATTAGCAGATCCAAGGAATTGGCATCCACGGATGCATGTCATCCTGGCCTACCTTACTTGTGTATTGCACCACATCATAATGAGGATGACTTCATCCAATGGCCTTATTTGATGGGGGGACATCTTTGAACCCCAGAGGAGAGATTTCATATCTTAATGGATTTTGGGAGTGGTCCAGATGGGTTGCCAGACTCCTTAAGGATAGAGGTTTGGAAGATTTATCATTAGCAGTCGAAGCAGCAACGATGGAATATTATCGTCCCCCTTCAGCATATCGAGCTTTATGTGAGGTATGGTGCCCTGAAACCAATACCTTTGTGACGAGGCATGGAGAAATTGACATTTCTCTTTGGGAAATACGAGATATTTCCGGATTGTCTATACTTGGTGATTATTATGAAGAGGTCATTTCGAGTTTTAGGGAACTCACTGATGGAAAATCTCTTCCAGATTCTTGTCTTCATCTCTTTAAGGCTTTTCAGCATATAGCCGGAGAAAATGATACTGATCGAATCAAGCATGCAAACTGGTAAAGTTTTTGGCTTAATGGGGTTTCCCTGAAACCCAATCCTCGAAGAGACTCTAAATATAAGAAATTATCAAACTTGGAAAAGTATGAATTTCTAAAAAGTGGAACAACAACAAAAGTGTGGAGGCCCATAGTCATTTCGAACCAAAGTGTGTCTTCTGAAGACATCATAGATCTAAATTGTTTACAGGAGTTAGATCTTGAATTATCTACCACCAAGATTGATGAGTTGGAGATAGTTGTATATCTCTCATTTGGCTTTGTAGATTTGTTCTCCCATCAGATGATGATCACTTAAGACCTGCAACTTTTAAAGTTGCTTCCCAAATGGCTGCAGGTGTAAGATACAGTTTGGTTCCACTTGTTTTAGCGAGTATTTATAAAGGTCTTACACAAACTTTTTCTTATGATAGAAAAGATCTTGGAAGAATTACTCAATCATTTTCATGGCATTTTCTTTATGGCTGGGTAGCATTGCATTTCCCTCGTAGTATATTTGATATCATTGACACATCTTTTGGGCGTCCTACACTTAGGAGATATTCTGGAGTTTTAAATGTCTATCAGTTTTGGGAGCCTAACATGATAGACTGCAGGAAACTTCTTCATGTAGACATGGACTCAAAAAACTTTAAATGGGTTGCAAGTCATCCTCCGAAACAAGTTGGTGACCAAACAGATATCGAAGACCTGTCAGAAGAGATTCAAGAATTTATGATGAGTATTCGACTTGGCTATTTACTATGTCGTCGGAGGTCGTCATACACTTTAGAAGCATATAGTCTACATCGGTTTTCGAGACAGCATGGATTCAAACAAATCAATCCTGGGTCTCTGAATATACATTCTTTTGAATTGAATCCGAGTACACTTTACAGTTGTTAGTTATCTCTGACGAGAGTAGAGAGTAAGGCGAAATTTCATATTCCGGGGCCTTGTACTAATATGTGTGATCAAATTGATTGGAAGTATGAGAATTGGTGGGACACCATAGTGACTCCCATATTGCTTAACATTTCTACTACTGTTTTGGAGAGTAGTGAACGTGTTAATTTTAAACTTGTTGAGAATATTGCTCTACACTTTCTCGGAGGAAAAGAAAAGCTGGAGAGGATGACTCCATCCCATTGCCACCGAAAGAGAGACCTCCCATTGTGGATTTAGACGTTCCAGAGGAACGTGCTTTAAAGAAATCTAAAGCTGGACCTTTAAAGGCCAAGACAAAGAAAACTTCAGTTGATGAAATATTGCCAAAGGTAAAGTCTGCAATTGTTGTAGTTGCACCTGAAGGTGCACATACTGACTTTGAGTCTATCGTTGACTCCAACGATATACCACTGGTTAGGAGATCTACTCGTTTACGTTCCACAAAACAAATTGATCTCAAAACTAATACCAAGGACATCCATGTGGAAGCAAAGAGTGATATGAATCTCTCTCCATGTTCTTGGAATAAAGGTATTCCTTTATTTTCTTTGTCTTGTTATCTATTATTTGCCCATTTATTGTTTGAAAATAAAATATTTTCCTTTTTTTTTTGTGTAGCTTTCGATAAAATCCCTATAGGTGAGATGATTGGTGCCCTTGAGGGCTTTGCTAATGAAGGTAGCCCAAATGATTGTCTATTAGGTGAACTTCCTGATAGTATTGGCAGAGATGTTATTCCATCCACACATTCTATCACGCCCCTCTCTCCTAAGGTATACCGAAGTGTCACTATTCCCATAAGAACGTGACCGGCAGGGGACCCCATCCCCCGAACCAAGCCTTAATCCAATATATAAACCTAATAAAGTATATAAAATGAAAACAACTCCTGAAACATATAAAGAAACAGTCTCTCCAAAATACCATACATACACCCACCAAAACCATCGGAGTATCTATACATCAACGGAAATAAGAAGACATATCTACCCGAGATCAAACAGAGTAAATACGTAATATATACAAAATACAATACCCAAAGTCCTCACACTCGGCTAAAGAAACAGCTCAAGACTACACACCAGCTCATGGGTCCCGCCGCTGACCATCGTCACCTAAATCCAACTCACCTGAAAGGGAAAACAAGAAGAGGGGTGAGCCAAGAAGCTCAGTAGGGCATAGAAAGGGAACACCGATATCCAGAAATAAGAAATCAATGAATATGAAGCAGAATATGAAGTACAGTAAATATATAACCATCAGTAATACAACCAAGTAACATGACAGTCGATAAGGCTATACAGCACCGTAACCACAAACACTGGTCTCCGACAATCCACAATCCATAATCTGTAATCCACCCCTGGACCCACCCTAATCCCCGTAGGGTGTCTCCCAGTCCAGGTCCACACCGAAACTGGATGAGGATCGGATATCCCGATAGCATAGCCTACACCAGAGAGCGTCCCCTGTGATGCACTTCACCTCAGATGGTCTACAGGTACGTACCCAGTTTATTGTATAACCCATCATAATCCAATATATTGGGCTCCTATATGGGCCCCACAGTCTACATCAACCACCTCCAATCACCTCACTCCTAAAAGCATATCAATAATGATAACCAACAGAGAATACGTATAAAACATACAAACAGGTCGCATTTCCACCCCTAAAAATCGAAAAAACCATAATATAATAAGAGTCCGTGAAACGGAACCCTAGAACCACACGCGAAAGACACGGAAACCCTTACCTGGAAATCAGAATGCAAATACCACCCACGCGTCCCAGTCACCTGACTCCGAAAGTCAACCTGCTCCGAATCTCAACCTGGATCACCGTCTATATGGAAAAACACGATATATAAAAATACAGTTAAAATACGTTCGGTCAACTATGGTTAACGGTCAAAGTAACGGTCAACGATCAACAATGGTAAACCGAGTCAACCAAAGTCAAACCGAGTCAAACCGAGTCAAATGGATCAAACCGGGTCAAACCGGATCAAATAGGTTAAACAGGGTCAAATCGGGTTAAATGGGTTAAACCGGGTCAAACCGAGTCAAACCGGGTCAACTCGGTCAGACTCGGCCTAAATCCATTCAACACCACCGCCGGCGATCCGTCACCCAAACCTACCAAATCTTACATCAAATTGAAGAGCTTGATGAGATGAACTCATAGGTACCTGTAACAAGCCAAACCGTGACCGGAATCGGCCAGATCGACCAAAGAAAGTTCACGGTGGCCGGAACTTCAATCCTAGATTTCTCCCAAACCGGAGCTCCGTTCAACTTGATTCAAGTTGGGCTATGCTCGTCTCGTCCATACTCTCCTTTTAGTGCCAACCATGACCATCAATGTTGCAGGAATCTCTGTTGACCCGTGTGAGAGAAAAATAAGAGAGAGAAAATCAAGAGAGAGAGAGTCGTGTGAGAAGAGGGCATATTTGCAATTTTTTAATTTTTTTTAATTTTTTTAATTTTTCTTTTATACAATCTTTTACTTTCAAAAACACCCATCTTTCAAAAACACCCCTAACTAAAATGTTCCAATTAACTTCAAAAATTCATAATAAATGCAATTTAAACCGATTTAAGTAATTCTTGCACCAAAAATTTTCTTTTTAAATCCCCCATTTATTAAAAATATATTCATATTTTTATCTTGATTTACTTTTTATTCTTCCCAAATCCCGATTCACGATCACCGAGGTTCACTTCACCTCGATTAACTCGTCAAAGTACTATGAACAGTGTATAATCGGGTCAGAATATTACACATTCTTTAGAAAATGGAAGTCTAAACTTGACAGATAATGGGGCTACTTCAGGGACATTGGATCGGAAAGTTTCCAACACCAAATCCCAGCAATTGACTGTTGTAAGTCACCAAGTCTTCTAAATGAGCATGAAGAGATGCTCCGTGAAGCAATGACGGCATATCTTGAGAAGGAATTTGACAAGGCATTACATGGAGGTCTATCTGACTTGAGAGGATGGTGGACTCGAAAGTCATCCTATTATAAAGACTTCTGTAGTCAATTTTTTCACATTGATATTTCTCTTTTAATGGCAAAGGTTGTTGAATACTTGAATGACATTGATGACTTCCTTCATGGGAGAATGACACCATTCGTTTTCCATCTTTAGAAGAAAAGCAAAATCAGTTGGCTTCTTTGGAAGATCTTATTTCTGCTCGTATGCTTATTGTTCCAAACTTGACCAAAGAACATTGCAAAATAGAAGCAGAACAAAAGGAAGTTAGACTTGAGATTTCTCGTCTAGAGAAGCGAGATAATGTTTTGTCCTCCAAACTTGACTCCATTGATGAGAAAATGAAGAAAGAAAATGATGACCTTAGTCAATTGAAGGAATCACATTCAAAGCTAGAGAAGCTCCAAGTTAAGGATGTCACTACAGCTGAGTTGATTGCTAGACGGAAGGCAACTTTGGAAGATGGATTCCGTGAGCTAGCGAATTGGATCAAGAAGAATTAGACTTATTTATTTATTTATTCTTGTTCTTTGTCATTCTTTGTCATTTCAATTAGTTTTTTTTATGTAATGAACATTCATATCAACAAATTCATTTGCTCTTTTTTTTTGAATGCTATAACTTGGCGCATCATCAAGTACGCACGTATAGGCAGTAAACAAAGGTATTCTCATTAAAGGAAGGAACCTTAAATCATAATATGAATGTATATTTTACATGCTTCGATTTTGTCCTTTCAAAATGATAATACAAAGAAATTTTTTTCTTTTCATGGAATTTGACTGAACTTGGAAATAAAAGAAAAAGTCTTTTTTTATTTGGATTTAACTTAACTCAGAAATAAAAGACAAAGTCTTTTTTTTATTTGGATTTAACTGAACTTGAAAATAAAAGACAATGTCTTTTTTTTTATTTGAATTTGACTGAACTTGGAAATTCCCAAGCTACCTACGTACTCCTTTTGAGGAGATCAAGTCAAACGTAGTTCCATGCAAGGACTTTTTTTAACTCTTATTTTTGCCTAGACCGTCTTTTCAGGTTTTCAATCTAGTGAGTTTTTTTTTTCAATATCATTCATAGTTTATACTCATATGGGCAAGGAGTATTACAATTTAATTCTAAGCGTAAAAACACTTTAAGAATTTTCCATTGATAGGTCCGATTCGTATACCGTCCTTGTCGATAATTTTATAAGCACCATTTGTGTAGGCTTCCGTGACTACATATGGTCCATCCCATTTGGGTAGGAACTTACCCCCAGTTATTCGAGTGATCACAATCGGTCTCCTTATAGCTAAGACCAAGTCTCCTATTTGAAATGATCGAGGACGTACCTTTTTATTGAAAGCTCTGGACATACAAGTTTGATAACATTCCAGTCGCTTTTTGAGTTTCCGATCTTCTTTCGTCTAAGGACTCAAGTTCTTCCAACCTTAATTGAGCATTTTGCTCTGTTGTAAGACCTTCTTGGATAGCAATCCTTAGAGACGGAATTTGACATTCCAATGGTACTACTATTTCAACTCCATAAACCAAAGAATATGGTGTGGCTTGTGTTGGTGTTCGATAAGTTATTCAATAGGCCCACAAAGCTTCTCCTACCCTTTCATGCCAAGCCCTCTTTGACTTGGAGACAACTTTCTTTAGCAAAGTGCAAAGAGTTTTGTTAAAGGCTTCTGTAAGTCCATTTGCTGCTGCGTTGTACATGGAGGAATTGTGTTGGACAAAATAAAACTTTTGACAAAGTTTGTCCATTAAACTATTATAGAATGGTTTCCCATTATCAGTAATGATATATCGAGGAACTCCATATCTATAAATGATTTGACCTGGGATGAAATTGACAACGGTATCTTTTTTAACTTCTTTTAATGGAAGTGCTTCCGCCCATCTTGAGAAATAATCTGTGGCTGCCAAGATATATACAAATGGCCAGTAGACGATTTTGGAGTCATGGGTCCTACAACATCCAAACCCCAGGAATCAAAAGGCCATGAAGCAACAGTCGGATGTAAAGGTTTTGGTGGTTGGTGTATAAAGTTCGCATGAACTTGACAAGCTTCACATCTTTTAGCATATTCCATGGAATCTTTCACCATGGTTGACCAATAATATCTAATCCATTTTATCCGAAAGTGAAGTTTTGGTCCGGACTGATGAGCACCACATATCCCGGAATGGGCTTCTTCCAATACTTGATCCTCTTCTTCTTTACTTAAGCATCGAAGAAACACACCATCAAAAGAATGTCGATAAAGCGTATCTTTGTAGTAGATGAATCTAGAGGCACGTCGCCAAATTTCAGTTTTATGGCGATGATTATTTGGTAACTATTTATATTTAAGAAAGTCAATGACTGGTGCCTCCAATCCTCATTTTCAGTTGTATCAACTGAGATATTATTAATTTTTGTTTCATCTTCAAGTGTACATGATGAAATTACCCATTTTTGAGAAATGGACGTAACTGTAATATCTTTATCGGAGTATGTAATATCCTTACCTGATTTTTACACTATTCATAGTTTTTTTGACGCGTTGATCGAGGTGGAGTGAACCTCGATGATCGCGAACTGGGATTTGAGGAGAATAAAAATTAAATTAAGATAAAAATCTAGAAATATTTTTCATAAGTGAGGGATTTAAAAAGAAAATTTTTGGGACAAGAATCACCTTAATCGGAGTTAAATGGAATTAGTTATGATATTTTTAAGTTTAATATGTGTATATGTCTTATAAAGATACAATGGCATTTCGGTAAAAAAACTGTAGGGACTACAGTGAAAAGATGAATGAATTAATTAATTAAATACCAAAACTTTTTCAATTTTTCAAAAACACCCTCTTGTTTTCACGATTTTCACTCTCTCTCTCCTCTTTCTCACTCTTAAATGGGTTTGACAGTGATTTTGTGATTCCGACGACGATGACGGTCAGGGCTGGTACCAAAAGAAGCGTAGGAGTGAGACGAGTATAACCCAAGTGGAATCACGTCGATCGGAGTTGTGGTTAGGGAGATATCGGAGTTTGAAGTTTTCGGCCACCGTGGGTTTCTTTGGTCGATTCGGCGACGGTTTGGCTTGATTCAGGTACCTATGAGTTTATATCTTCGAGCTCCTCAATTTGGTGTGTGGTTTGGTAGGTTTTGGTGGCCAGATCGCCGGCGGTTGTGTTGAATGGGTTTCGGCCTAGTTGACCGAGTCAGGCCGAGTTGACTCGGTTGATTGGTGTGTTGACCGGTTTGACCCGGGTTGACCCGGTTTGGCACTGTTTCACCCGGTTTGACCCTGTTTCGCACAGTTTGACCGGTTTGACACAGTTTGACCCTGTTCGATATTGTTTGACTGTTGACTTTGACCGTTGACTTTTATAGTTGACCGAACGCATTTTCACTAGATTTTCGTATTTTATGTTTTTCGGTGTAGACGGGGACCCAGATTGAGATTCGGAGCGAGTTGACTTTCGAAGTCAGGGGTTAATCAGGGACGCGTGCTTGGTATTGGTATTCCGATTTTTCAGGTAGGGGTTTCCTTACTCTTACTTGTGATTCTGGAGTTCCAGTTTCACGGACTCTTATTATATGGTGGTTTCGTCGGTTTTCGGGGGTGGAAATACGGCTTGTTATATGTTTATTTATATTCCTAGTTGATTATGATTATTGGATTGTTGTTAGGAGTGGGGTGGTTGGAGGTGATTGGAGGTGGTTAATGTAGATTGTGGGGCCCATATAGGAGCCCAATTTATTGGATACGGATTTACGATGGATGATATATATATAGACCAGGTACATACCTGTAGACCGTCTGAGATGAGGTGCATCACAGGGGACGCTCTCTGGTGTAGGCTATGCCATCGGGATATCCGATCCTCATCCAGTTTCGGTGTGGACCTGGACTGGGAGACACCCTACGGGGATTAGGGTGGGTCCAGGGGTGGATTATGGATTACGGACTATGAATTATGGATTTTGGAGTGGATTATTGATTTCTGGTGGCCGGGGTTCGTGGTTACAGTGTTATATAGCCTTATCGGCTTCTATATTCCCTGATTGGATTGTCGATGATTGCTTATTTATTGTATTGTTTATTCTACATCATATTCCTGGATTTCTAGTAGTTTTTTTCTTTTTTCTTTTTTTTTCTTTTTTTTTAATTTCGATGTTTCCTTTCTACGTCCTACTGAGCTTTGTAGCTCACCCATTTTCTTTATTCCCTTTCAGGTGAGTTCGGTACGAGAGATGGTGGTCAGTGACGGGTTGCGTGAGCTGATGTGTAGCCTCAAGCCGACTATTCTAGCAGGGCGTGGATTTTGGTATTGTATTTTGTGTATATTACACGGTTTGGTATCGAGTGGATATATTTTACGGATCCGCTGTTGTATATTTACTCCGATGGCTTAGGTGGTTATCATTATTATTATTATTACATATGTTTATTGGGTTTAATTATCAGTATGGGAATTGGTTCGGGGAATGGGGTGTCCCCTGCCGGTCACGTCTCTGTGGGTATAGGTACACTTCGGTATACCTTAGGAGAGAGGGGCGTGACAGTTTGGTATCGGAGCTGTAGGTTTAGAAATTTACAGTGGTTAGGTTACCTAGGTTATCTCGTTGGCTACACATCATGCGCTTCCCGGCTGACCTGGTGAGTTTTTATTTTTGGTGTTTCTTGCTTTTGGATTTATGTATACGTGTGTTATATTTTCCAGATATGGTGGACACAAGTAGTTCCCGGGGGCGAGGACTGGGATGGGGTAGGGGACGACATTAGGCGGATGAGCCTCAAGGGGTAGATAAGGCGGGTGTGCCCGAGGTAGCCCCGTTAGAGCGTGGGCGAGGACGGAGAGGTAGGGGTGCGAGACGTGGGAGGGGTAGGGGTAGGGGTAGGTAGGGAGTGTATGTAGACCTAGTGGATGATGTTGAAGAGGATCAGGAGGTACCACCGGTACAGCCAGCACCACAGGGGGTAGAGGCAGTAGTGACCACTTTACGACAGGAGGTCCGAGATGTTACTGAGTTGGTGCGAGCTCTTGGGCAGACTGTTACAGGACTTGTGATGCAGATTGCTGATCCAGCCCCAATTGCATTACAGGCACCTATTGAGGGTCCAGCATTGGTTCCGGCACTGGGTGGGTTACAGGAGGGTGCAGGACAGATTGTGGCGGCACAGGTAGCTCCTTTGGTGACTGATACTTCAATCAAGGAGCTAGCCGAGTTGCGGAAGACGAATCCTCCGGTTTATAGGGGAGTGATAGATCCAGTGGCAGCAGAGGAGTGGCTTCGCCAGCCACGCAAGAGGATGACCTCCTTGCGGATTCCTGAGGAGAGGAGGGCTTTATTAGCTGCGGAGTTTCTCGAGGGGGATGCTTTTCACTTGGTGGGAGGTGATGACAGTTAGTCGGGGCAGAGAGGGTATGCCGTGGGCAGAGTTTGAGACAGCTTTTCTGGCACAGTATGTGCCACAGATGGTGCGTGTAGCTAAGGCTAAGGAGTTTCTCGAGTTGATTCAGTCTCCGGACATGACAGTGACACAGTATCAGGCTCGTTTTGAGGAGTTAGGGCGATATGGGGAGGAGTATATTTGCACAGAGGAAAAGAAGATACTGAGATTTAGGAGAGGATTGTCGCCAAAGATTTCACCTCATTTGGCGGCTCAGACCATCACCACCTATCATGAGTGTATTGATAAGGCAGTCGGAGTAAAGAGGACTTTAGTGGAGATTAAGGATTATTGGGAGATTCACAAGAGGAAGCTTGAGAGTTCTACATCTGCTACTGACGAGAGTAGTCAGCACAGACAGAGGACTGATACTCGGGGGTAGCAGCAGAGTCAGGGGCAGGGTTCTCATAGTCGGAGGCAGGGTTACCGAGGACCTAGGCAGGGACAGCAGGGTCCTAGACAGGTTCAACAGG